>NW_026712258.1:10017101-10658958 GCF_030504385.1 Musca domestica
AAATTATGGGATCTCCAACGGGCAATTTCAATGACAATATTACTTTAAAAACAAGTAAAAAAATTAAGTTCGGCCGGGCAGAATTATTACTATCATCCATCTGAGGGTAAAGGAAACATTTTTATATAAAAGTATCTAAATTCAAGCGTGTTTCACTTTAAACTTATGAAAAACCATAAAGTGAATGACCGCCGTTATATGGGGCCATGATATTACACGTTTGGTGCACAATAAAAGGCAAATCGGACGAAGATATATATGGAAGCTATATCTAACTCTTTATCGATTATCTCCAATTTCAGTAGGGTCCGTCCTTGGGCCAAACAAATTTTTTTTGGAAAATTTCATCTCAATCGGATAATAAATGCGACCTGCATTTTTTGCCTTGTGGTGTAGGGTATAATAAAAAGTGATGTTAAGTGACCATTTCCTTCGCCGGGATAAAATCATGTGTCAGTGTCAGTGTCTGTCAGTGTTATTTTGGAAATCATTGCTCTCTTTAATAGAGAGTAATAAGAAATTAAGCCAATGGGGGGAATACTCCCGACTAAACAATCTTCAGAAAAATATTGCTCTTTCCTTTAACATGGTTTTTTCGTCAGTGACTTATGAAAGTATATACAACGAAAAGCTAGTTTTGTTTCTTTATGCATGAGGCTCTCAGCGCGTTTTTGCGTAATCAAGATGCTGATTTAAGGGGTCGACCTACTCGACTTCAGAAACATATTTTATCGCATTTCAAGAATTTCACATCGTTATTCCCTATTTTTTCGATGGAATAATATTTAAACGAAAAACATTATATTTTTAATATTTTAGAATTGATTCAATATTCTTAGTCAAACCCCTTAAGATGTTGTCTATACATCTGCTGATTCGATTTTTTTTTAGAAAAGAAACGGTGAGACCATTTCTTCGTCTATATTTTCATAAGTCTATGTTTTCTTTACCGTAATTTCTGGACATTACTTCTAGTGGTACCATTAAAAAATGTGAACGAAACAATTGTAACCTTGAATTCTACTCTACCTTCTGTTAGGGATACAAATCTTCGCTTATCGTCCCTAAATAGCTAAGTTATCCGGGCAACAGAGTCACATCATTGAAACTAGTCCCTTGAGGATTCATATTGTTATCTTGGAATTAAATCTGATTAACAAATTAGTTTAGTTGTTATGGCATGTAACATATCCATACCCTAAGTTCGTATTTAGTTCCTAGAACAGTATCAGTCGATGGCATGTTGCATACGAGTAGTTGCAGTTTTCTTACATCTCCGCCCGTATGAATGACTGGGGTTTTAACGGATAGTTGGTATTGTTGCTAAGTTCCTGTTGTTATTTCTGCTCCAGTTGCTCGAAGTGGTGGTATTTGTCAAAACCACAGGCAATAAAGGAACGAATCAGTTCAGAGTTCTCCACACACACCCACACGCATATAATGTGGTTGTTGGTGAAGAAGATACTGATGCAGACACAAAACACAGACACAAAAAAACACAAGCAAACCATCGGATAGGAAATGGAATAACATTCCCACACATGGATACTCTATAATGCATGAGCGTTTTGTCTTCGTGACAAAGGAAGTCTTTGCCAGAGATAATCCGAATTCAATGATACGAAACAATCATTTTATCGATCCATCGGCTATGGCCAGACGAAAAAGTGACTGCATTGTAGCTGACATCACAATTCCGGTGTACGAGGGTATCTCAAGGATTATTACGTAAATTTTGGAATGGAGTAATGCTCAACTTTACCACGTTGCCAAGTGCTTCCTTGTGCGAAGTGAGAAGAGAGGAAGTGAAAGTTGTACGTGTGGCTTCGTACCAAGTGAATATTGAATTCGAATCCATCCATTCACTCACAATCCATTGATTGGATGTTCAACAGGGTTACATCTAGTTCGCATGCACGTTGGAATGCTATTGCATCTGTCACGATTTAGCAATATGATGCTAGCATGCTTTATAACTCAATCATTGTCTAGGATTTAAGCCCAGAAAGCTGAAAGTGGAGTCGCTAATGTACATAAAATTATGTATGAATGACCCATGTGCAGTAAGGTTTTTTAAAGCATTAAATAATATAATAGTTTTGGGCTAAGCGAACACTACAACTAGGCTCTAACATAAGGAGTGACCAGTACTTTGTGTAGGGTAAATATTAGCAGTTACTTCAATTTAGCTTCATATTAAAAAATTAGAATATATTTCATTCAAATACTGTGTTTTATTGCGTGCTTTCATCAAAGCGTGTAATTATGTCGAGAGGTTTGTAGCTCAGTTTTCTATCAAGTTTCGATATTTGCAGCAATTTTGTGGTCTCAGCTTTTTCATGACGCTGAAGGCGTTCTTAAAGGGGTTCCAAACTAGAACTTAACCGTGAAATAGGAAATCAGTAATGATAACAAGTCTTTTCTTGCCTACAATTGAAGAATTTAATATGGATAACATGTGATTTTTATAAGACGGCGCCACATGTAATACAGTTCGGGAAAGAATTCAATTGCTTCATCAGTCATGTTATTTCGCATTTTGGATACCAGATTTGGCCTCCTGGTAATATACTTCGGAAAAATTATAAGGCGATTCAGCGATGTCCGTCAGTCTGTTGAAACCACGAAAGAGTCCTCATTATTTAATCTATGCTTTGAAAAAGGTGCCTCATCGAAATAACGGTTTAAGACCCTAGGTCTCTTTGGACCAAATCCGTTTTAGGACATTTGGAGTCGATCTAGCGATGTCCGTCTGTCTGGCTGGTGCGCACGATAACGCTCGAAGGGAGTATCCGATTTGATCCAAACCTGATACATCGTAACATTATTGTCAAACTTAGATCGAGTTTGGAGATGGGCAATATCGGTCCACTCCTTCTGGTACCTCCCCCACAAAAGGTCGAAAAAAAATAAAAAAAATATGTCGTTTCTGCAAAGAAATAGAAACAATAATCCTAATATTTGCATCAGTTCTAGGTCAGGTTCAAAAATAGATAATATCGGTCCACTCCACCAAGTGCCTCCCCCACGAAGGGTAAACATTTAGAATAAGTATAACTGTTATAAAATGTGATGTAAGAATCCGATTTTCTTAAAATTTCACACATCCCAATTTTTTTATAAACCTAAGATCTGATGTTAAGATGGAATATATTGGTCCACTCTTTCTGGTACCTCCCCCACAAAAGGTCTAAATTTTCAATATCCATTAAGCTCATAAAACGAGAAATTAACATCCGACTCCATTTAGGGATTTTCTATCAATACATAATCTTTTATAAAAACGCTACAGATCGGATCATTAATTCTGGTACCTCCCCCACAAAGGGAGGTGGGGTTCGAGTTCTCTATTTATTTCACACATCTCCTTATTTCCACTAACCAAAGATCTGTTGCGAAGATGGGATATATCGGTCTACTCCTTCTGGTACCTCTCCCACAAAGGCTCAAAATGTTGAATATCCATGAAGACCATAAAAAGCAAAATTAACATCCGATTCCATTCAAGACTTCGTACATCTCAATATTTCGATCAACACAAGATCTGTTATAAAGACGGTAGAGATCAGAACATTTCTTTTGATACCTGACCCACATAGGGTTTAAGATTTTGGAAAAACAAAGCGCACAAAGAAAGCGAAATAGGCATCCAACTCTCTTCAAATTTCACACATACAAATATTTTTGCTAATACAATATCTTTTGTGCATATACTATATATCTATAGACCCCTTCTGGCACCTCACTCACAAAGGGTTACAATTTCCAATACTTGTATCTTTCATAACTTGCGAAACAAGTCAGCGATTCTTCACAACTTACTATATCTAAATATATCTCAATTTCTTCGGAAATTACTCCATAAAAGGTTAAACATTTAAATAATCATAAAAGAAGTCAAAATATTTTTAAATAATCGTACATTGGCTGAGGGTAACATCTGTCGGCAAAACTGACAGATGATTTTTAACTTGTTTTGCCTACAATTGAAGAAATTAATATGGATAACATGTGGTTTTAACAAGATGGCGCCACACGTAATACAGTCAGAGAAACAATTCAATTGCTGTATCAGTCATGTTATTTCGCGTTTTAGAGAATCAGATCAGGATAAAGGCGATTTAGCGATGTCCGTCTGAGTACACATTATTTAATCTTTGCTTTGAAAAAGGTTAAAGGTTAAAAATGGCATTGAGAATGGGCTATATGGGCGTTTAGGCATAGTCCCCATATAACTGTACCTCCAGATTTTCGTTATTTTAAAGGTTTCTGGTTTATCTGGTATATTGTAATATTATTGTCAAACTTAGATCGAGTTTGGAGATGGGCAATATCGGTCCACTCCTTCTGGTACCCCATACACAAAAAGTCAACATTTTCATAGGAAATAATTTACCGGGATAAGGGATAATTTGATTTTGTTCAAACTTCGTAAATCGTTATACTTGCATTATCGAAAGATCGGGTGGGAGAATGGACAAGATCGGACTACCCCTTTTAGTACCTAGCCCACAAAAGGTCGAAATTCGGAATATCTAAAATGCGAAATATGCATCAGATTCTCTTTAAATTTCGCACTAAGGTCATAAGAGAAATGGACAATATTGTTCTACTCCATCGGTAGCTCTTCTATAGGGGGTCAAATCTTCGAATAATAATGAAACATGTCAAAATATATTGCAATAAACGGATTAAGGCTGAGGGTATCTATCTGCCGGCAAAACTGGCTGATACTCTTTAACTTTTTGTAAAACCTATCAGTAAAAATGCAATTTTTTTGGGTGGTATCTTCTGATTAATTTTTTAAAATAACAGAATTTGTATTTCGTTACTATCTATAGTTGGTTTGCCCAAAAATTGTTTCATGTTGCATAGTTTTCCACAGAATTTTAATTTAATTTTGTCACATAGTTATGAATAGAGCACCTCCACTAACTTCAACTTTCAAGCTCATTGCCAACATTTCGTCAAACGGCAAAGTTTTGATGAGGCAATAGTTATGTCAAACACTCTCTGTCTATTAGCTGCAATGAATTATTCAAACTTAAACACAACAATGACTCTTCCGAAACTTGCCATTTTCACAAATGTCTTAAACTTCTCTTGGCAAGAACGACACGAATGCCATCAACATAAGTGCCCACTTGTTAGCCGTGTATGTTACATTTGGCCAAAACTATGATCCGGCCTGGCTGACACAAACTGCAAATAAACTAGGCTTTTATGTACTGGGCGCTCGTTTTGAGTAGCTGTGAGTGGGCATTGTGTGGCTGTGGAAACAAAAGACCAGCTCTCATCTGCCGACCATACGAATGGAATGTTATTTTCGTTCTCCATTTGCTTTGAGTTTCTAGCTGCCATTGTGCATAAGTATGTGTTTTTGTGTTTTTTTTTCTTCTTAGTTTTGCCTGATTATGGCTTCCATTTATTTTCATGAATATTCATGCCAAGGTTAGAGGAGGATTTATGCATGACCAGGCACAATCAAGTAATGTTAATGAAAGTGAAAAGTCATTGGAATCAAATATATTAGTCGGCTTAAGAACGTGGCCAACTTTTGATATTTTGGATGCTATGCATGCAAGAAAAGTTTATTTAAGTTTGCTTCTTATCGTATCCGATTTTAGATATAATAAGTTGTATAAGGAATAAAGAAATAATCGTTGAAATTATTGATTGTATGTAGTTTGGATTTGAACTGTAACTATGGAAATATATAACTTTTGTCATTTTGCTTCAATATTTGCATCGAAATTTTCCCTAAAGCCGACATTTTTAAATTAGTTAGCCCATAATATTCAAATATTTGTATTTTCAACATAAAGTAAAATTGATTTGTTTTTCCATTGTTTTTTTAATTATTTTTGTACTTTCATTTGTGTACTTTCATTACTCTGTGAAAAAAACAACTAAATAAAAATAATTCGTTTTGAAATCGACACTGGAAATAACAGGAAAGTATCCGTTAGTATATATATCTGTAGTCATAGGTACCGTGAAGCATAAACTGGAGATTAATTCATGAAACCACCAATTACCTACTTTCATGGGTATCCCTATTTGAGAAAGTTGAGTTTAAATAGCCAGGGACCTTTTTATACCCGCCACCATACATAGTATGGAGGGTATATTAGGTTTGTCATTCCGTTTGTAACTCATCGAAATTATATTTTTCGACGTAAAAAAGTATATATACACGGTGAGATAAAAAAAAACTGCAACAAAATCAAACGCCATAATTTGTACATTATTTTTTTAAATTTTATGGAATAAAAGCAAAAAATGTCGGAAATAGCATACAACTTTAGAATAAGTTTAGATTTGCTCGAATTGCTCATCTTTGGCACGAATTATGGCCTACAAAGGACCAATGAAACCGTCACACGCTGCTCGAATATTGCTATGCGATATTTTGGCCCATTCCCGTCGAAGCGCTTGCTTGAGGTGATCGACACTTTGGTATTTTTTAGTGCCAACATTGCTTGCCAAATTATTCCAAACACAATACTCCAACGGACTGGTATCCGGAAATTTTGGTGGCCATTGTGCGCTGGAAATGAAGCGAGGAACCTCATTTCTTGGGTGGCGCGTGCTGAGTGCGGTGGTGCTGAGTCCTGTTGGATTGTCCAAGGTCTGTGGCAAAATGTTTATGTGCCCAAGGCTTTTATACACCCTCCAGAATATTTTTGCGATAATATTCGGCATTTATTCTGATGCCACGGTCGATCAATACGAGCGGAGAGTGCCCATCGGCTGTTAGGCGTCCCACACCACCACCATGACCGGCGTTTGAGTTCTGGTGGCCAACCGAAGGTGCACATTTTCAGATGATCTCTTTGGCAAGTAAACACGATCATTTTGTTTGTTTACAAACTGCAGGACAACGAATGTTTTCTCATCGGTGAAAACCAAATTCGGCAGTTCACCACTTTCGGCCAAGCGAAGCAACTCTTTAGCTCTTTTGAGTCTATTTTCTTTCAGTTGCGGTGTAAGTTTTTGCACTTTTTGAAATTTCAGTGGCTTTACCACGAGCTCAATTTTCAATATATGAACACAAAAGGGATAGATTTGGGGTAATCGGTACAGGTATATCTATAGAGCTAATATAAATGTCTCTGTCCACAGGTACTCAAAGACACAAATGCCTCCGCCTCAGAGCAGCAGATTTTGCTTTAGTAAAAAATTGAATTCGTGTTTTATGAGCTTTATGTTGACCCGTTGTGGGGGTTGTAACAGGAGAAGCGGTCCGATATATTCCGTATTCATACCAGATCTTCTATTGGTAGAAATATTGGAATGTGCCAAATTTGAAAATAATCAGACTCTTATTTAACATTTTTTAAGAGTTTTAATTGTTTAAAATTTTGACCCTTTGATAAATGGTAATATAAAACATTAAACAAATCAGTTCAGTTCGACTGGGCTGAATTCTTAATATTCCCCACCATTTAGAAAGTAGTACTTTTGAAGATTTGTCTGCAAGTACGGAGGTTCAGAATAGGAGGAGCGGTTCATGTTATTATACCCTCAGTCATATGGCTACAGAGAGTATATATCATTTGATACGGCCAAAACGTACCTCGTCCAAATAACGGTTTTAGATTCTAGGTCAATTTTGATCAAATCTGTTTCAGGACATTTGTAGTCGATCTGGGGTGTAAGTTCGCAATGGGTACTACAGCCTATGACAAAAAAATTAGTATACAGGTTGACGTTTTCGTATATCCCTAATGTAACGGTACCTCCCGATATTCGATATTTCAATAATTTTAGCAAGATTATTCACTGGAACTGTTTCAAATTTCGTATTTGAAGTTTGTAATGGTTACAATAGCATATGACAAAAAGGTTGACGACTTCGTATAGTCTCCATATAACGGTTTTCAATTAAGTGGTAGTTTTCAGAATCTTTTTTTTTGAAAATTTTCAAGTTTCTTCCAAATGGTGGATGATATTAAAAGTTCGGCCCGGCCGAACTTAGCTGCTTTTTCCTCGTTTTTTTTTACCTGTTTTAACTATTAAATATTTATACGAATATATTTCTATGCGCAAACATTTTAAAGTTCTAATTGTTCCCCTTGTTTCTATTTCAATTTAATTAATATTAAAAATGTCAGAAACTTTACATGACTTTCATGATATGTGGCTTTAATAAGACCGTGTCACACAGCACGCGTAACAGTAGACTTATTGCGAGGCGAGTTCGGTGAACATATGGATAAAACTATATTGGACCGTAGTATGAACTCAATAAAGATGTCATTTTTTTTTTTTTAATTTTATGTGTTGTTGTTTCTAAACTTTTCTATGTAGCTCTTAAAATATCACTCCGTACTTTAATGTTTTGAGGGTAAGAAAAAACCTTGCTTGGAAATTTGACAACATCAATATTTGGATTTGTATGATATGCCATATATATTGTATCCTGCTCTTGTCATTAGATACTCATAAGTGGATTCCGTTTGTTTTATATCGCTTAAAGTACTCATTCGCAGGGTATTCATGTAAATAGGATTACTATATGTAATAGATTTATCCATATTAAGTTGAGCCACTTCATTATCTTTGGAGTAATGCTATTCAAACCAATTGCACAATTTATACTTACCCCGGCCTGAATAACAATAACAATAAAAATAATAATAATTTAAATGAAAAGTAATCCGATCAATGTAAACACTCGTTGTAATTATTCGGAATTTTGTCCGTTTTGTATTCGCAAATTGTATCACTTTATTTCATTATTCTCTGTATGTGTGGGTGTGTATGTGTTGGTGTGTGTATTTTAAGTACTAAGTTTATTTAACATAAGTTGTTTTTGTATGCATGTAGTCATTACATAAATACATACATATGTATATTTCAAATTATTATTATCATTGTTGTTCTTGTTATTATTATTATGATTATTATTTCCATAAATTCTTTCTACCAATTGCATTTTCCAGTTTCCATTTGCTTTCATTCAGTTTTTTTTTTTGGTTTCCATCTTTATTATCATCAGCATTAAATTTAACCTCACTTATTATTCAAATTTTGCGGCATGAATAAATGAATGTTTGAACGAAACGTGGGTGCAGTGTTTGTGTTAGTTTTAAATAAATGTGATTAAATATGTTTTATGTAAATGTGTATGTGTGGGTATGAGTCAGTGTGTGTGTGGTCAGTAGTCAAGTTCCATTTAATTATTTCATTCATTATTTTAAGTACAAATTAAATATGTTTATTCTGCCGCTCTCCATCAGTGTGGAAGGTAAATAAAATTGAATGCATATTCAGAGCAAACCAACTGGACGATGGGCAGATGACGTTGCTAAAATGCAAATTAACTCAAGTGACATTTTAATATGAAAAACTTTGGCAATAATATTTTTTTTATTATTATGAAGCAAAGAAGTGTGTGTTTAATTTTTTGAAATTAAACTTGGAGTTGTATTTATATGTTAAAATATGATTTGGTGCCATTTTTGATTGTGGACTGTAAATTGTATATAAGTTGTATATAGTGTTTCACTTCAGTGTCACTCTGCCCCATTCAATTTCCGATGTTGCGTTGTTATATGAAGTGACGAATACTGGTTGCTGTTACCGAAATTATTACCAACCCTGCATTACCCCTTGTAAAACCTTGTTATTTTTAATTAATAAATAAGCAAAAAGTAGGACTTAACGTGACAAATTGGTAATAATAGAAACGGACGGGGAGATCTGCCGGGAATAGAATAAATTAGAAAGTATCAAATTTTCAAAATTTTCAAACTTTCAAGGTTTTATAAGTTTTTTTTAAGTTTTTGTTTTTTTTTTGAATAATAAGAAAATGTTTACCTTTTACGCCAAATATTTTCAAAATTTTTTATTTCATATTTTAAAGTTTACCGAGGAGGATATTAGTAAAACCAATGCACAATGTAACCACGTCCAAATTTGCTGTCCAAAGCTATTTCAACGTCTCCATATGTAACCCCAGAAACAGACAAATTTCAGAATTTCAGCTCTGTCCCTTCACCCAGTACCAAATTTAGTAACATTTAGTACTCATATCCAAAATAATTGATCTCTTCTCATCCCAGACACCAGCAGTTATTGCAATGTACATTTTTTTCCTCTATACCTTCACTAAATTTGTTTCAATTTAGTATTTTTCGAACAACTACAGTACACATTTCCAAACCGACGCCATATCTTAACCACAGATACCAACAGTGAATTCACTATCAAATTTCGGCATTCCAGTAACATTTAGCATTTTTCGTACTATTTTAATATTTTTTGCACAAATATAGTACGCATTTCCAAGGCCACCTCCGAATCCCAAACACAGATACCAAGTAATCTATGTATCAAATTTCAGCATTTCAGCTTTATTACTTCACCCAATTCAGCATTATTTAATACTTTTCGTACAATTATAGTACGCAATTGCTAAACCTCCTCCATTTCTCAATTCCATATACCAATAGAGACCACAGTATCAAATTTGAGGATTCCAGTCCTATCCTTTCACCCAATACCAAATATAGTGACATTTAGTACTTTTCGTACAATCATAGTACACATTTCGGAAATCACCTACACATTTCTAGGCTACACATGAACAGCGACCTAAATACAAAATTTCAGATTTCAAGCACTATCTTCTCACCCAATAGCAAATTGTACCATATATAGTACTATTTAGTTATTTTCGAGCTCATGTAGCAACTGCCTCCTTATCACAAACCTACCACAAACAGGCAGTCCATTTCAAAATTTAACAAGTAAAAAAGCAGCTAAGTTGAGCCGGGCTAACTTTTTATACCCTCCATCATTTTGACTATAGAGTTATAACAACAGACGAACGGACGGAGAGGGCTAAATCTTCTTGGAATTTTACGCTAATCAAGAATATATATACTTTGTTGGGTCTAAAATTAGTACCCAGCTTCATGCGTTGCTGCTAAACCACACTGATCCAAATTTAGTACAGTTCGCACACTTAGTACACATTTCCATAACGACCTTCACCTTTATATATCAAACCTTTTTCTTTATATATCAATCTTATCTGTTTATATAATACTAAATGGTACCATTTTAGAATTTTTCGTCACTTTTAAGTTCGAATTTCCAAATAGCTTTGGTACTGCTTGGTGGTTCTCATTCCGTTTGCCTAATACAAAATTCTGCGATTTTTAGTACTTTTTGTACGCTTTTAGTACGAATTTCCAAAAACGCAGCCTTTATACCAACGCATAAAGTCTGAAGTTGTAGCTTCAGCCCTTTCGTCTGGGCTTATATAGATAAGGTAAAGATTATTCAAAAACGTGAGCCTCTTAAAAAAATTGGTGAAAATACTACAAAGATCCATTGTAATATTTTTACCAGACTTTTGCCAATAACAATCATGGGAAATTTGTTCCACTGCTTCTCATACCATTAAATGGTACGAAATAATAAAAAATTATAAAATCATTATCCGATTTTCTTCGAACTCCGCATATTCCAATTGTAAAGGATTAGATCTCCCATGGAGATGTGAACTCTAAAATGCTGTGGATATAATCCTTTCCTGTTGGAACGACGATTGAAATATTCTTACTTGTTCAATTTTAGGCGAATATATTTTTTATCTTATCACTTGATAAATAATATTATTTTCTTCATTTAATAAATCAAAGTGTTTTTTTTTTTAAATATATGAACAATAGTTCCAACACTTTCCATGTCTAATTCAAAAAATGGCTATTGGGTTTTTTTATTCTTGAACGACCTTGAAATATACATTAACAAATTATTTATTATTTTTTTATTAAGCAACTGATAACATTTTTAAATCTCATAGAAAGTCATAAATGTAGTCAGTTGCTAAATAAAAAAATCCCTTTCATAAACATGTTAATATGATTACAGTCCGTAATAGAAAATTGGTTGCAGTAGTAGATGAATCTGCACATACTAAGTGTTTCTATAATTTCTGCAAGTAATATCCTTTGAATCTGATACAAATTAATCACATCCATAAATGCATAGAAATATTTTGACATAAATGACAAAAATGCAGATGGTTTTACCACATTCTGCATTAATAAGATGACCATTGGGCGTTTCTATCTGAATTACAATAAATTCCGATAATTCCAACAATCTAATTAACCTAATGTAAATTAGGCAAATTAACTGAAATTGGTCATTCAATAGACCTATTGCTGGTTCGATGTGTACGGGAATTTCATGCATGTGTGAAGTGTTTGGCAACTAAACGCAGCACTTTGGTATTATGTCCCCTGGGAGCAGCATTTCCAAATTAATGTTGTTAATGTTCGATAGAATTAATGTACACAAATTAAAGTATGTGAGTACATACCCTGTAGCTTTGCCGAAATTGAACATATTACACTAAAAAATTGTTTTTGGCATGTTTGGAGTCAGTCAGACATGTTTTAATGGATAATACACCAACTACTCTTTGAGCAAATTATTTCAAGGTGTTTAAGGCGAAATTTATTTTATGACATTTTTTTGCGAACGAAAATTCGCTTTTTTTCGGAATATCAATTAATTTTGACAGATTATTTTTTGGTTTGAAGATATTTTTTGACTGGATACTATGGGTATCTTTAAGTTATTCCTGCAAACATGTAACTTCTAAGTTACAACTCGAAATAAATAATTTTTGGAAAAAAAAAAAAAAAAAAAACACACGATCCATAGATATTCCCTCGGTGAATACGAAAATTTATGGGAAGATAGTATCCGACTCGGTTCAAACTTGGCACCAAATTTTAATTGAGTTCGAAGATGGGCAATATCGGTTCTCACTCCCCACAATTGGTTAACATTTTGAAAAAATTTCGTAAAGATTGAAATCATAGGTCCATCTTTTTTGTTTCTTTTTCCATTATCGAAACACAGACATTTCAGTCTATATTTCGCTATAGAGGGCTGAAGTTTAAATTTTATGGTTGTAGTAATTTTTTTTAATATCTTGGTCACCTATAAATGATCTGGAAGGAAAGATATTTTTTTTGAAAGGGTCTAAGCCTATGACTAGCATTCTTTGTGATATAGGAAACTATGTAATCAAATTTAGTATCTAGAACAATTATTTTGAAATTATTTAGTCAAATACGCGCTAAATGTGCCTCATAAAAAAAACTGGTTTAGACACCATGCCTCTTTGATCGAAAAATTTGAAATGAATTAAAATTTTCGAAAAAAAGAAAAAAAATAGAGCGTAGGTGCATCGGGTTTGGTTGTAACTTCTTACATTGCAATATATGCAGGGTGAGATTAAAAAAAAAAACTGAAACCAACTTCAGACTGCTGTCATTTCTAAGCCACTCGCTGTTAAAATTATTCCAGTGACAGCTCATTATATAGTTTACAAGCGCACAAAAGAATTTTGGTGAGAATTTCCCAGACAAAAAGTTATTCGTGATGGAATTCAAGCGTGATAGTGTGATTTCTTTATTTTTGGCTGGAAAACCACAAGTGGCTATCGTTAGAATAAATATGAATAAATCTTTTGTGTCTCGTATGATCGCTCGTTACCGTGATACTGGTGGCGTAGCCCGACGCCAAGCAGAAATGGTTCGAAAAGTAAATAAGCGACTTGATCGAAGCCCGCGTCGCAATGGCTGAAAAATTGCTCGTGAGCTGAACATATCGCAATATTCCACTCGGCAAATATTGAAAAATGAGCTCGGGGTAAAGCCATTGAAATTCCAAAACCTGCAAGATCTTACACCGCAACAGAAACTGAACTGCCGAATTTGGTTTTCTCCGATGAGAAAACATTCGTTGTTAAGCAGTTTGTAAAATTTCTGAAGCCAAATGTCTAGGCACAGTTTTGAACTGCTTTATTGCGCTATACTCCAATAATTCAGAGCTGGGGACTCTTCCGTCTGTGGTTTGGTCCATCCTTTCTTATAGAAGTCTTGTCTGGTGATACTTTTTAATATACTAGTTAAATAGCTCGAAACTTTTAAGCGTACTTAGATCAGGTTCACTCTTAATCACAGGCGCATCAACATGGCATACAGCACTAGACTTCACAAAGTGTGATGAGACTGTCAGAACAGAATATGCTGTATACTATACGAAAGAGTCACAACAGCCTGCTGGACTTTCTTAAGGCTGAAGTTAACTTCAAGCCTCATGAACACAACAGCGATTACATGTCTCTAACTATGAGGTTTGAGGAAATTAAGATACTGATTTCAAACAGGGATTAATGGAACCTACCGCTAATCTGTTTGCGATACATGCAGACGGATCAAAGATGGGAGAAGGCACGGGAGCTGGTGTATTCTGTGGGCAATTAGGAATGGCGTTTTCAGGCATAGATCTTTGCTAACATGAAGGCAGCATAAATAGGCTAGGATGGGCTCACAGTCAACAGACCTTAAAGTCGCCGAAAACTTTTAACTTTCTCTTGGACATGTTACCGAAGCATTAACACTACTCTTCGAGAAGGAAGCCAAAGCGACCTGGTACAACGAACCACAGTACAAGGCATCAATACAAATCTGACCAGATATCTCCTCAGTCTCCACAAAGCATTAATAAATCAACGTTACGGATAATCATAGGAATACTAACAGACCACTGAAACATTCAAAATGAAAATGAAATAATTCTAACGTCGAACCCTGCAGGCTGTGTGAGGATGAGGAAGGTAATGAAACCATCGAATCCCTGTCCTTTTTTATCAAGGGAACCCTACAAGCAAATGGGGGAATATTAGACTCATGATCTCAATGTACATTCAGGCACGTATCCCGTTGTCATCTATAACTTCGCAAAAGGCTACACTGGCTTTGGTGACGAAGTTGAATTCGATGGCGGACTCTATTCGATGCTTTTCTCCATAGTAGAGAAGTAACCAATACAAATACCTTTTCCACCAATATCTCTTAAATGTTAATCTTTCTTCATTTTCTTTTCACTCAGGACGATCGCAATAGACCGAAGGGTCTCCAAATGAGGTTGTTACATCCTTTAACCAAGCTTCACCTCATCATATGTATTCCTATTCAGGTTAGTTGTTTGAAGAGCTTATTTAAGAAAAATGCATTTAACTTTCCATAAAAGATAACAACAACCTTTGAAAAAATTGAAAATTATTTTATCCCTCGACCATTAAAAAGAAAAAATAAAAATAATTTAAATGGATTTAAGTGTTTGGTAATTTTTGTGTACGCGTACTGCTGCCTCTGATAATGTAGAGATGTATGGATGCATGTTAAGCTCTTAATAATTTTGGCAACAATTTTATTTAAAACGATAACAATTGTGACAAATGAAACAATATATGTATGTGCGTATAAATACGCAGATATATCAATATGCACTATTTCCACCTCCATAGCGATTTCCATTATTGGCTGAAATGCATCACGCTGCAATGCAATTTGCATAAAGACCTTGTTATACAATTGGTTGATTGATTTGTGTGTTCTTTTTGTGCCTGTCATTTTTGACACGTTTTGAGTGTTTTTGTTGTTTCTTTTTATTTTGTTATAGTTGGCTTATGTGTCTATAAATGTATCATTATTATTATTATTTTTATTAGTATTCGTTCATTTGTTTTTATTTCATTTAAATTTAAATTAACAGCCATTTTGACGAATTTTCAAATGGTTTAACAAAAAAATGCTCTCAACATATTTACGAGTATGTGTGTGTGTGCGTGGGTATTTTGCTTTGTTTTTGGTTTTTTTATTTGCTTTGCATTTTGCAGCTTTATAAAATTCTGAACAAACTGAAAGCACATTAAATTGAATTTGCATTTTTCTCGTTTTGTTTTTTTTGTTCTTTGCTTGTTTGTATACTGCTTAACTATAACTATATTTAGGCCTAAAGTATTTTGCAACAAGTTTATTGTTTTGGTTGTATTAATTATTTTTTTACATCTGCTTCGTTTGCTTGCTTGTTTTTGGTATGGCATAATATTGTTTAGAAATTCGGGAACAAAAGAGTTTAGCTAAACGTTAGAGTAAAGCGCTTTAAACTCAAAGCAAATAATGATGTGAAAAAATCAAAAGTAACAGTTGTGGTTTTTGAGATTAGGAAAAAATAGAGGAAATATAAAATAGTGGTATATAGGTCCTGAGATTTTATAAAAAAAATATGTATATAAAAGTGTAATTTACAATTGGAGATGTATCATAAAAAAAACACTTTTGTAAGAAAACCTTGGAAAAAATGAGTGTAATTTTGCAGAAAATCTTCGAAAAGTGGTAAAAAGAATGAATATCACAATTGCACTATTAGCTGCATTTATCCTGCGGGATAATTTTTTATAACACTGTGCAACAATACTCAGGGCATGGTCTAGGGTAGGATTTTCCATTTGGAGATGATAGTATTAGGTTTGTAGATTGAAATCCCAAAAGAGTTTTAGATTTTTAGGACAATTTTTGAAGGGCCATTATATATAGCCTTAACCATACACAAAGGGACTCAAATATTTTTCTCAATGCCTCTCAAAACATAAGATAGGGCTTTAAAAATTTGATACAGGGTTTTGGGTTAAATGAAAAATTATTTATACAAAATATATCCAGACCAATTGTTCATCACCTATGTAGGTGATGGTAGCATTCGCAATTTTTCATCCCCAAAAATATTGGTTGGGAACGACGACTTGGGGATACCGTTATGTGGGATTGTAACATAGAAAGAAAAATTGGCCTTATAAATTCAAAACCCATTAAAGATTTTCTGTAACTAATCCCCAACGTGGACTTGGGGGTACCGTAATATAGGGCCTATTCCAAAATATATATGTCTATTTTGATCATTTTCTCTAAGATGAATACCCCGGAAATAGCTGAACTTGGGGTTATACCAAAATGTGGGCTTATATTGATAAATAAAGGTATGGTCAAGGCTATATACAATGGGCCCTAAAAAAGTTCGGAACTCAAGACAAATTCGGGAGTTTGATCTACTATCCGAATGCTATCACTTCCACTTAAAAGTTCCCACTCACCGACTCGGTTAAAATCCAGTATCTTTATCTCCAATAATCCGGCAACTGTCAGAAACAACGTCTGACTTCTTACAACACGCCGTTAAACCAAGCTTAGATAGCAGCAAACCACAAATCAGCCAAATCTCAACATTTAATTCGCTCCCACCTTTGTCAACTCGATATGACTAACCCGTCACTTTTTTGTCATTATACCCTCACAGTATATATCAGTATAACCAATGTAAATATGGGATATGTCGGTTCACTATTTCTGGTATTTACCCCCGACCCCCATAAAACCTTATTTCCTATAAAGTGCAGGAATAAGTCGACATAGCCCAAACCTGGCATATTAACACTTTTTAAGCAAAAACAACCCATAATATCCTGTTGAATCCTGTTGAATGCCAAATCATAACAAAGAATAAAAAAGCCAAATTATGAAGCATATTTTGAACTGGCTTAGTTAATGTCAATTATACTTTACTTGCTTTGTCAATGTCGTTCTGCATGGATAGTTTCAGACTTTATTTTTTTTAAAGACTTTCATGGTGGATCATTGGGCAGAAAGCAAAATGACATTTTCTGGGGATGTCCGAAAAAAAAAACTCACCATTCATTCATCTAAGCATCCTGCCAACAATTTCATTTCCTTTTCGTTTTGCATAAAAGGGACATTTGTGTTTCATATTTTTCCTTCTCCGTCTGTTTTTCTGGCCCTGTTCAAAACTAAATGGAAATTGTGATTTTCATTCTTTTGGAATATTGGATTATGGAAGATTCGAATTCAATTAGATGACATAATGGAGATTGTGGGTTGTTTCTTGTTATTGTAAAGTTTTTTCTCTTGTTGTTGTTGTTGTCGTGTTTTGTACTGGGAAATTTGTGTTATTATTGTTTTCATTTTCCAGTTTTTGTTTCGGTTGATTTTGTTGTTGTTTTTTGTTTGTTGTTGCTGCTTTGTGACAATAAAATTCTTTATAAAGTTCCTTTTTATTATATCATAAAGTATTCATGTATATGTATTGGTATAGGTTTTTATAGATGTCTCTTCTTGTTTGTCTTTGCTTTTGTTTCTAATTTTAATAAATAACAAATACTTGGTTGTTGTTTTTTCTTTTGTTTTTCTTCTATATACAAAGTCAGCCTTATTTAATGTAGATTTATTTCTATTATAATTTTGTATTATTCTCATAATTTAACTGAACTTTTCTAACAAAACAATCTTATGTTTACGGTGTTTATGTATTTATAATTATTATTAAATGTTATGATTAACAATAATAGGAATATGCAAATAATTTGTATAACATTTCCAATTATATAATATTGCTATGAAAAAAGTAATATTTGCTGTTTGAAATTTAAAAATGTCGAAATTGACCGCAAATAAATTTAAAATTCGACTAATTTATTTAAAATTAAATTCTAACGGCTTCAAGTTGTTAAAATTGAAATTACTTCAAAAATATTTTGAAGTTATTGAAAAATTACAGTAACAATGCACTAAAAAATTAAGTGATTAAACATAAATACTTTTTATGTAGCCTTGCCTTCAATGTGATTGCACTCAAAGATATTTTCAAAATTAGGTTTGACCTTTAGTTTGACTCAACTATAATTGTGGTGATCAGAGGCATTGAATCTTGTATTGCTTTTCAATGGGTAATATTTAATGGAAAAATAAAACTCATCCACTATTAATTAAAATTTTTCGTCTGCAATCTACTTTCCATTCTTTTGACCGTTCATTTTCAATGCTAAGAATCACAAATAGAAAAAATGAAAATGTAGGATAACCAAAAACCGCTTTAGGGTTCAAAAATCAGGACTAAATTTAAAAACACCTCTCATATATAAAGAGATTTGACATATATATCGAATACTAGTAGGGGCTGTACCAATAAATTTAGTAATAAAATACGTTTTCAATACAAATTACTCTAGATGAAAATCAAACAGTTGTTCAAAAGCGCTAAGGAAAGGAAATTACGCTCCATATGCTCTTAAGAAAATTGCATATACAGGTTTTGGTAAAGGACCGAAAGATTCGTTTTTCGGGTATTTCAGTGCAATTTTCCAAAAAATCCTCGTTATCTCGATATGCACCAGAATCAAGCATTTTTTTTGAATAGAGAATTTACAATTCTGGATGTTTCTATATACCCAAAAACACCCATTCCTCTATTTAAATCCAAACACTTCAGCTCTATCACTGCACTCTATTAGGTACATTATTTCAAAAACTCCCCATAGACAAATTTCTACAAACCAAGCGTGACTAAAATTCACAATTCCATTCCTATTCGTACATTTTATATCATTTCCTAAAACACCCCATTGTCAAAATCTTTCACACTCTTTGTGGTCCGCATACCGAAATGCTTAATTCTACCTCCATGTCTACACTTAATACAGAATTTAGTACTTTTCGTTCACTATAAAGTACGCATTTCCATTAACGCTGCATTGTTTAGATATTATACTCGCGTAGTGACCCGTACACTAATACTCAAAATTCCAGCTCACTTTCAACAGTCTGTACCGAATTTATTACTCTCCGTACTCTAAATTCCAAACACCCACTACGAACCTTATACCCAATTCCACCTAGACACTTACGTGTTAAAGTATATATTCGGACACAACATAATACACGTTTCTAAATCCAGCACCTTGTCTAAAAGTTATTCATTTACCCTAATATAAAAGATAGTAATTTCAGATCATTTCCTACCTTTATGTCAAAATTAGTATTTATTTAAAAATACAAGTTCTATCTCATTGCCCATTACAAATTGGTACGGTATTTGGTACCGTTTTTATACCCTTCATCAATAGTTTCGTTAGCTTCGTTTGTAACACCTCGAATGTGTGTTTAGTTTGCAGGACTTTTGGTATTGAAAATGGGCTATATAGGTCCACGTTTCGGTATAACCCCCTTATAACGGTCCTCCCTATATTCGATATTTTGACGATCTGTTATAGTACCCATTAGAACTTTAAGTAATGGGTACTATAACCTATGACGCAAATTGTCTATGCAGGTCCAGGTCTTCGTATAGTTCCATTATAACGGTAACTCCCTATATTCGTTATTTTTATGATTTCAACTGATTTTTTGAAAATTTCCAAATTCGTTCCAAAAGATGGAACGTTTTGTTTATCATAGGGAAGCCTACATAAAACAAAATTGAAGCTTAAGCATTTCCCAACAGTATAGTTAAAATTTCCATAAGCCCAACCTGGTCTCCCAACTAGAGCCACATCCAAAATTTCGAAATTTTAGTTTTAAACATTTCGTTTTGGCATTGTTGAACCAGTCAGTCATCCAGTCACTACTATGCTCATTAGGGTAAATAGGTTAAAACTCAATCCCCGCCAAACTTAGCTCAAAAGGCATCAGTCGCAATTCCACTTAGAGTAGTTAGTGATTTGTACCTGATCACAATAAAGTGAAGCCTGATCAGTTCAAATCAGCCGATATATATGCCTGACCAATTTAAAGTCCCGTAAAATGAACGTTGCAGCAGGGAACGAAGAAGACGAAACCGAAACTTCTTTACAACAATGCTGAGTAAACGTAAACCTGTTGTTACACAACTACGTTGTCCACATATAGACATAGAGACCTTGCTACTTTTAACGTTATAAAGGGATTGCAGCACATCAAACTATTGCGCTCCGGCTACTTGTCCTACAGTCGGAGAGCTGATATTGCAGGTCAACTGGTTAGACGAGGAGAATAAACAGAAAAGTCCATGTTATATCCATTTAATAGGCTTGACATATCTCCTTCAACTTACTCTAGAAGATTTCTGCCAAATTTTGTGAGAGGTTGGCATATTTTGAAATTTGGAGCTGTAACCAGGAAGTGATTAGGAGAACAAATGCTACTATGTAACTGCTGAACCCTTCAACAGTTTTAAGAAAAATGAAATAATAATCGCGCTTTCGAACAAATATTTATGAATTTTTATGGAAAAATTTTCAAAATACAAATTAGTGTTATTTGTCCATAAAGTATTAAATGTTTTTTCAATTATTAAATTATTTTTATTGGCAAATACTACGCTGAACAAAATTTCAAAAATTTCGGGAAAACTCCTAGAATTTTGGAAAATTATCCATTCAATTTATTCAGTTCTCTGAAATATAAATTTCAATTATTCGCAAATAACTATCAAACATCATCCAAAACGAAACACTCGAACTGAAATAAAATATAAGACAATTCAAAGTTCAAATCATAATGGGTTTTATTATTTATTTTATTGTTTCAAAAGGCTTTCAAAATTTATTAAGTATATCTAATATATCCGTTATGTATGTACCTTATGTATGTATTTTAAATAAATATATATATGCTTCATAAATCACTACTAGCTATGTTGTATGTAATTATGTATCTTAGAATGTCAACTAACCTATCAACCTTTTTTGCAATGGGAGTGATCAATGTATGAATTGTTGTAATTTTCATTTATTTCAATTTACATTTTGTGCGTTAAATAGTTTTTTTTATTTATCTCATAGATTTACAAAAGAACGTTGGTGAGACAGGTATTCATTAATTTGAGAAAAAAATATAAGTGCCATGGTGGCGTATGATTTTTCGACCACGTAAAAGGAATATAATGCGTCATACGCCCCAAAGAACAATGTTGAATAAAGTTGAGTTGTGCCAATCTAGTTCGATCGAACGAACTATTTTCTTATCAAGAAAACACTGCGTATGAGTGATATGAAATATTTTAAATCACTTATACGTTTAGAAACTGGTGTACATAATTATGAACCATATTGACACAACTTTAGAATAAAATCGTTGTAGCAAACCCATTTGAAGTTTTTTTCTTCTGAATTCTTGAATTTTTCATTATTTATCGAAATTAAAATTCATAACAATAATTTTTAAATATTTTTCCTGTTTCACCATAAACCTTTGTAGTTTACAATAATTTTGAATGATCACAACTTGTTTAACATTTTTATGTTATTTTTTTTTTTAATTTATTTATTTTTCAATTTTGTTTTGTAAATATTTAATATTATTTATTATCATTGTTCATGTACAAGCCTAAATTCTTAGATGTTAATTTTGCTATTCCTTTAAAAATTTCATATTAAATATTATCATTATTTTTGTTATATGAAGGGATTATTGCTTCACAATTTTTCAATATTAAACACAAGAATGGATATCGAGTTGGATTTGGTAATTTATTCTCATTCTAAAGAACCACAAAATCGTTGGAATAAATATTGTAAACAATGGTGGGATATATTGATTTAATATTTTATTGAACTTTTTAATATTTTGTCATTTATATTACTTTATAATATTTTGTTTACTGTTTATAGTAACGAGGAGGGGTGTGGGCAAAAGATGAAAAGGTTTATGTGCAAAAACGTAAATTAAATCAATTAAACCCTCTGGGAAGTGACACGAATATTCTCTAAAGAAGTCTAATACTAAGTCATTGCACAGTGGTTCCAAACCATGATAAAAATCAAAAACCTAAATACAACAAATTTTAATTTTAGCGCTGTGAATATTCTCTTGAGATATCAAATTTTAATAATAACAATAATTTTTACCTTTAAACCCGCATTTGACAATCCAAAGCCGAGAATGTTGAATTATTTATATTATGATTTTGGAGAAATTTGAAGTACTATTTGAAGTATAGTTAGTTCAAAAATTAAATTACACTAAATGTTAGCTGAACCCGGTGCGCTTCGCTACCCCTTTTGATTTGATACGCATTCAAAATTTTATATACGAATATTTGTTGGCTTAAAAAATAAGACAAACTCAAAAATTTAGAAAACGTAATAGGAACAGCTGACCATGAGAAAAGCCGGAACGTGCCAAATTTAGTCCGCATACACGAAGGGTTTGTCCTTCGTATTTATTAATTTCATAGCAAATGCCAAGCGTGCAGAAAACTGCAATCTTTTTAAGTTGAGTGGCATTTCTGTTGCAATTAGAGAATTCAAGGTAGCAACATATTTCCCCGTAATAATCATATCCTCAATTAAATTGTTGCTTGGTTTTTTTAGCTGTCAGCTTAATACCATTACAAAAGCATTTTGAGGCAATGCTTCTTAATAAAATCATATCCCAATCTGAACCGATTTCAATATGACAATGACAAAATTTACTTTTACACCAAATTCCGTCACACCTTCCATATTTCATTGAAATTGGAGGTACATACCGTGTTGGGTGCATCAAATATTTGAAATCTGCCGAGAATATACATGGGAGCTACATCCAAATCTTAACCAATTACTAATTAATTTGTCGAATTTATCATTGGAACAAAATTCCGCCAAACATTCTGGATTTTTTGAAATCGGACATACATATCGTGTTTGGTGCAGAATATACATGAAATCGGCCGAAATGTATATATCGGACATACGTACCGTGTTTGTTGTATCAAAGAAACGAAATCGGTGGAAAAAATATATGGGTGCTATATCCAAATCTGAACCGATTAAAATTTATTTTTGTTCCTAATTTCGTTATGCATTCCAAATTTGGAGACTGTATCTGTAATCTATCAATAGATATGTACATTTAAAATCTAAATATTTGGGAGGTACCTCTGATTCTGATGCAATATCTCCAGTTCCAAGTGGAATTTCAAAAATGTATATAGCCTATGTTACTTTCAGGCGATGTTGTAGTATACATTTTCAGGAAAATCTGTTCAGTGGTCTTCGAGTCCATAAATTACAAATATACAAACATTTTCCTCTTTTATAGATATAGAAAATATATAAAAATATATCTGAACGGATTTTTACCAAAATTTGAAATACTTGCTTCTAGGCTTAATGTCGTTGGAAGTGCCAAAATTCAGTCCATTTGAGCTGATATTAGGTATTTGGTGCATAATAAACCTGAAATCGGATGAAGATATATATGGGGCTAAGCTGTATTTGATATCTGGTACCAAATATCTTTCATGTGGAGTGCATATTACGCATGTGAGGGACTTAAACCCCGAAATCGGATAGAACATATATACCAGAGCTACAGCTATATCTGAACCGATTTTCACCAAATTTGAAGTACTTGTTTCCAGACTGAGTTCGGTCGGAATCGCCAAAATTCAGTTCATTTCGGACGATTTTAGCCATTTGGAGCATAATAAACCTGATATCGTATAAAAATATATATGGGAGTTATATCTAAATCTGATTACTTCTCTTACCACTATGTGATTGATTTCAGCGGCATATATCTGCATCTGTGGATCCTACTAGCGTTTCAAAATATTACTTTATTTTTTCAAATACGGCAAATGTGGAGGTAATTTATAAGGGAGGTAAACAAAAGAACAAATATTTTTGACAAATTTTTGTTGAATTGTAGGTATATATTGTATACCGAATCCTAAATGCCAAATTACATAAAAATCTGTTAAAAAATTTTGGCCAAAGTCTTGAAAAATTCCCAAAATCGGGGGTAGGGTTCTATGGGAGCTGTATAGAAAACATGATCCTTAGTTCAATGATGACATTTTTTGGCACATCAACTTCTTTCCCTATTCTAAACAGAAATGACAAATTTCGGCAAAATCGAGAAATCGGAACATATGGTAAAAATACTCTAAAGAAGTAAAATCAGTGGTAGGGTTCTATAGGAGCTACATAAAATTGTGGGCCCATATTAACATTATTTTGCAAGGACAGCAGGTATCTATTAAGAACACCAGATGCCAATTTTCAGTTCATTAATTGAAAATGTACCTAAAATCTTCAAATTTCTTTAAATCGGAGGGCACTGTTGTATGAGGACTAAACGTGGATCAATTTTCACAATTTTGTGATTACATTATTTTTTAACCATTATGAAGCTACTCTAAAAAAGTCAGATCGATTAGTTTTATAGAAACATTTTTTTCAGACCTTCCCATACATGTGGGACCACTGTGCATTGGAAAAAAACTGTACTATCAGCTATGTAGAAAGGCATGTGTTGGCATATTCTCTTCAATGGACGCCCAGTCTGAAGACATGCATTTAAAATTGAACACCAAACAGCATAAAAAACCTATCGCTGAAGTGTTACACACGACAGCCTCACGGAGTTCAAAATCCATTATCAAAGCACGCATAGGACTTGACCAAAGAAAGATCGATAGTTGAGAGTTTCTAAAAACCACCGACTCATAAATAAATAAACTTCTGCCCCTGCAACTAGGGGCACAAATGTGTGAAAATGAAGACCTCTGCCTAGTGACGTAGGATATGATAATTTTAATAAACATATTCTAATACATAATAAACATAGCGCTTTTTTTTCTCCTCCTCCTTTACCTCGCTTCTTTATCATGCCAATTGTGGTTATATAAATTAACAAACAAATCTTGTGATATTCCTTCAAAATTATTGCCAAATATTTTCCATTTGTCCATTAGTTGTTGATAAACTTCTACAATAGGCATCTACATTTGTTACATAGCTTCCAGCCTCAATACTATTTTTGTATTTTCACTTTCGATAAAAATTAACTTAAAAAATAAAATTTAATCTTTTTAACAAAATAAATTATTTTTGTTTTTTTACTTTATGCAATAATAAAGTACTTCTCATTTTTGTTTGTATTGCAAATTTACTCAAATAGTTGGAGTTACTTTTACAGTGGCCTTACGCATTTGTTTTGCTTTGTTTTTTTGTTTTAATAATTGTGTTTTTGTTGTTGTTTTTTCATATATAAACTAGTCTAAAAACAATATTTTCCAATATATCTAATATATAATATTAAATGTTGTTTTCTTGCTTGCTGTTTCTAATGTCATCTAAATATAATCTGTTTTTATTTTTTAATTCACATGTTTATTTGTTTGTTTTCTAGTTCTGTTGTTGTTGCTGATTACCTCAAAATATTGTTGATGTTGTGTTTGTTGTTGTGTTACTAAAAAAACTTATGCAGCCATTGCTAGAGTATTGTACAACGTCCTTTATTTCTATTTGATTGTGTGAAATCAGTGCCAATGGCACTGCCCCCCGTACTGGTACAACCCATTAGTTCACGAAATACATCACCGATTTTGTAGTTATATCTGCGAAGAGAGGCGAAAGAGAAAATGGAAAGTGAAATAAGTGGAAAATGTAGTTTGAAGAGATGTTTCAATGGCGATTCTAAATCTTCTCAATAAAACATACAAAAAACGATACTTACTGTGCGGAGCATTCGACATAGCCACAGCGCCAATGTTTCCGTACTAGGGTTGAAATATCTTTAAGTTCCTGCAAACGAACGTTAAAGAAAAAGAAGTTTGTAAGAATAAGTTGAAAAATATTAAATCCAAAGAAATATTTTAACAGCCTAAAATAATTATAGAGAACAATTCAGTTAATATGGACATAACATTTCATTAGCTAGACGGCAACTTCTAGTTGGCTGCACACCGAGGTCCGCGGTTCAAATCCCAGAGCCAGGCTCGGCTGAATTTTTGAGTTTTGCCTTGTTAAGGCAAAATTTCACTGCAAATTTCAGATCATTAAGCTCGTCTCGAAAGAGAAAACAAACACATAAATCATAAAACATATGATCTTCGCCTTAAAAAGGCAAAATTTAAAATAAATCAGGTGGGTCCCATATTTGGGCTCCGAAACATATATTGGAAGTTTGTAGTTAAAATGTGTTTTCGCTTTGAGAAAAATATTGATTCCAATTTAAATCCAAATCGGTTTAAAAATAAGAACAAAACGACTGAAAACAGGCGGCACCTTTCTGTTAGGGGTACATCAAAAATTCTTGAGAATTTAAAATACAAAGACAAGATTATAAAGAAAATGAATAAACCATATAAAATACTCGAAATCAAAGTTTATATTTTATAGAGGCTATACCAAAAATAAACCGACATGACCCATTTTTTTAAATCAATGGTTTTTGAAGTAATCCAAAGCTTTCTATAAAATCTCAAAACTATTTATTAAATATTTCAAAAATATCTCAAAATAGTGGGGTCTCGATGTGTTTGGTAAACACTTCATTGTAAAATCCAGCGGTATTTTGAAAAACAAACAAGAAGCAAATTCGGACAAAGCGTTTAAAAAAATTTAACTTGAAAAACAGCAACCAACTTCAGACTGCTGTCATTTCCAAGCCACTCGTCCGACCGCTGTTAAAACTATTCCAGTTACAGCTCATTATATTGTTTGCAAGCGTACAAAAGCATTTTGGTGAGAATTTTCCAGAAAAAAAAGTAATTCGTGATGGAATTCAAGCGTGATGGTGTAATATCTTTATATTTGGCTGGATGACCACAAGTGGCAAGGCTATCGTTAGACCACTTCAGCATTTAAATGTGAATATTTTTTTTGTGTCTCGTACCATCGCTCGTTACCCTGATACTGGTAGCGTTGCCCGACATCAAGGAAGTGGACGGAAGAAGTGGCCGAAAAAAGGCTCGTAAGCTGAACATATCGCAATATTCCATTCAGCAAATATTAAAAAATGAGCCATTGAAACTCAAAAGAGGTAAAGAGTTGCTTAGCTTGGCCGAAAGTGGTGAACTGCAGAATTTGGTTTTCTCCGATGAGAAAACATTCGTTGTCCAGCAGTTTGTAAACAAACAAAATGATCGTGTTTAATTGCCAAAGAGGTCAGCTGAAAATGTGCACCTTCCGCCATAACAGCTGATGGTCGCTCTCCGCTCGTATTAATCGAATAAATGCGAAATATTATCGCGAAAATATTCTGGAGGGTGTATTAAAGCCTTGGGCAAGCAAACATTTTGGCCGCAGACCTTGGGCATTTCATCGATACCTTGGATATTCCAACCAGTACCCGCCACCCAAGAATGGTTACAAAATGAGGTTCCTCGCTTCATTTCCAGCGCACAATGGCCACCAAAATCTCCGGATACCAATACGTTGGACTATTGTGTCTGGAGTATTTTGGAAAGCAACGTTGGCACTAAATAATACCAACGTTTCGATCACCTCAAGCAAGCGCTGGGAATGGGCCAAAATACCGCAGAGCAACATTTGGACAGCGTGTGACGGTTTCATTGAAAGCCATAATTCGTGCCAAAGGAGACCAATTCGAACAAATCTAAACTTATTTTAAAGGAATTGAAAAACTCATTTCAATTTGTGTTTTTTGTTTTTGCATTAACTTTCGTATCGCCACACTGAAGGTATATTAAGTTTGTCATTTCGTGTGTAACACCTTGAAATATACATTTTAAACCCTACAAAGTATATATATTCTTGATCAGCATAAAATGCTATGTCGATTTAGCGATGTCCGCCCGTCTATCCTTCTGTTCGTCTGTGGAAATCACTCTAGCTTCCCAACGAAATGAAGTAGGTTGATAAAATTTTACTCAAATGTGTGTTAAGTCTGCAGGACTTTTGGTATTGAAAATGGGTGATGTGGATCCTCGTTTTGGTATAGACCCCATATAATGGTACCTCCATTTTTTCGGTATTTTGGTGATTTAAGCGACATTATTCACCGGAAATGTTTCAAATTTGGTATTTGAAGTTCGTAATGGATAATACAGCCTAAGACAGAAAATTGTCTGCGTAGGTCCACGTTTTGTTATAGCCCCTATATAATGGTACCTCCCTAATGTAGACCCCAATGTAACGGCTAAATTCGGTACTTTTTTAAATTTTAGCGGATTTTATTTTTTTTTTAAATTTCCAAAATCGTTACAAATTGTGGAGGGTATTCCAAGATAGGCCAGTCGAACTTACAGCTTTTTTACTTGTCTTTTAATAGAAAATATGCATTGCAATTTTTCTATTGGATATTATTTAATATATAAAATTTCACTTTAAAGCTCTCCCTTTTAATATTTTGTATTTGGCTATAAATTAAATATGCATATAGTGCGTTGTATTTATTAAAATTTAATATACCTCTATATCAGTTTAAATGATTTTAAAATTTTTATTTTGCAAAACTCTATCAGACTCACCTGTGAATTTGCCTGTGTTTCATTGATTGTGTCATATTTGTTGCCAACAACAATAATACTAAAATCACGATGACAAAAACTGTCCAAAATTTGATCTCTCATCGACCTGCAATACTGGAAAAAAGAGAGAGATGGGTTTGTTAAATTGTATAAATAGATTTGTTAAAAATATTGTGTAACAGAGCAATGAAATTTTGAAAAATATCTAAAACCATACTAATTTTAAAAATATAAATATATAAATATTAAATATATTTTTTTCCTATTTCTTTTAAATTATAATAATAAATATAAGAACGATGCTTCGAAATTTAATGTCAGAATTTCGCGATATATGAGAATAATTAAGTTCTTTTTTATAAAAAAAAAAAAAAATAAAAAAAATAATAAATAATAAAGTGTCGACTACATGGATTTTCCTAAGTTTTTGTTCACAATTCATACATTTTATTCTCCGTGATATTATATTATTTATATATTAATTATATATTTATATATTAATTATTATATTATATATGTATTAAAGCGTCAGTTCTCTGACCTTGAGAGGTCCATAATTACATTTCTTTTTTGTAAATATCAGACAGTTTCTACAATCTGCTGTTGTCCGTTCAATATTACGTTTTTATATGAATTTCGTGAAATGGCTTATTTATGTCTAACATAATTTTGCCCAACACCTGATTATAAATGCATGAGAAAATGCTCCGACCTAACAACGATTTTAACTGGAAGTATCCAAAAAGGTTTTTGTAATTCAAACACATTCAGATCTTGCAACAAAATGTTCTAATCCGCATTTATCATGCCAAAATTACACCTGTTATTATTAAGGTCCCGGCCCGTTTTTTTTATTTATGACTTCTTTTAATGAATACTTACCCGGAATGTTTCCAAGTTTCCCATGTCGAAGACCAAGACGTAGGCATGAACTGTTCTCAACCCCAGTGGATGGCCGTTGTTCCACTCGGCAAAGTTATCCGCCGGAAACCGTTTCTATTTCGATTTTCGGTAAGTTTCGTAGTGGCAATTGTTGTTGTTGTCGTTGTCAGGAGGATATGTTTCGGAGATTA
Organism: Musca domestica; assembly: GCF_030504385.1. Lineage (NCBI taxonomy): Eukaryota > Metazoa > Arthropoda > Insecta > Diptera > Muscidae > Musca > Musca domestica. Next base: position 10,047,092 of record NW_026712258.1, read on the forward strand.
GGTTGTTGGTGAGCCGTTGTTATTTTCGTTTTTGTTGGCGTTTTTGGCGAATAATTTAAAAGAAAATTAGAAAAGTTTTAATTGGCCAATGTTTCATTTTCTCTTCTTTGTAAATATTTATGATGATGATTACTTAATTGGGGAAGCGTGGGGAGGGGAGTAGGATGGGGGATTCTTTTTTTCGCATTTGGTTAATAACTTTAAGAGTTTTACTATGAACGAGTGGGTGTTATTTTTTTTGGGAGAGTTTTGTTGATTGTCATCCAATTACCTGGGGTGGAACATCGATTACCATCAGCTCTCGAATACAGGTATCACATACCAAACAGCTTTTGTACACTTTTCGTCGGGTTGTGGTCTGATGTGTCTTGGGGAAGTCATGGTAGAAAAATTGCTGGAAATATGATAAGCACACACACATGCACACAGCTATAAGAAAAGTTCATATTAACTGACCAATACTAAGTGGAGTGTGGGATGTACGTGTATGTGTGTGTGACTAAAGTCAAGAACACTTAACGATCTTAATGAGTCAATAAAGTGGATATATATGTTTTTGTTGTTCGTTTTAGATGTTTCCCTGTTCCTTTCTTCATTCGTTGGTTGCCTTTCAACGGAAGAGGTCACACGAAATAACACAGTTTCATTTTCTAAGGAGACGATATTGTACTGCTTAGAATTTATTTGCCTTCAATAAAAATTAATGGTATTTCAGTGTTTGAGAAATTGACAAAATAATTTATTGATGGTGGCAATGATTATATTTGATTTATTACTAAATCGGCTTTGAGGTCCACTTTGTTAGGGAATTGTTGTTTCCTTTTTAAGTAAAGGCACTTTAGTAACCGGTTTAAAATATACACACAAATATCGCCACATTTATCTTAGTTGGAGGAACAAAGTTAATTGAATACCTTTTTATTTAACTGATAGATGTATCCTCTCTAGCTATAAAAAAATACATATCTAGTTTAGTTTTTATACCCTACACCACATAGTGGTAAGGGTATTATGTCTTTGTGCATTTGTTTGTAACATGGAGAAGGAAACGAGATAGACCCATAGTTACTTTTGAGAACCTTCATAGAATCACTTTCTGAGTCGATTTATGCATGTCCGTCCGTCTGTCCGTCCGTCCGTCCGTCCGTCCGTCCGTCCGTCCGTCTGTCCATGTATTCTTGTGAACAAAATGCAGGTCGCATTTATTATCCGATTGAGATGAAATTTTCCAAAAAATATGTTTTTGGCCCAAGGACGAACCCTATTGAAATTGGTGAGAATCGGATCAAATTTAGATATAGCTCCCATATATATCTTCATCCGATTTCGCATTAAATGTGCACCAAATGTCCACTATCAGTCCAAATTAACTGAATTTTGGCACACCCAACCAAGTTCGGCCTAGAAGCAAGTATATCAAATTTGGAGAAAATCGGTTCAGATATAGCTATAGCTCCCATATATATCTTTCATCCGATTTGATCTTTAAGTCCCTCACATTCCTACTATGCACTTCACAACCGTGATATTTGGTACCAGGTATTAGATGGAGCACAGAAATAGCTGTTTTAAATTTTATCGAAATCGGTTCAGATTTGGGTATAGCTCCCATATATATCTTCATCCGATTTCGGGTTAATTGACCACCAAATGGCCAATATCAGCCCAAATGGCCCGAATTTTGGCACATGTGACCGAGATTAGCCTTAAAGCAAATACAACAAATTTGGAGAAAATCGGTTCAGAAACAGCTATAGCTCCCATATATATGTTTTATCCGATTTGGTGTTTAAGCCTCTCACATTCGTAATATGCACTCCACAAGAATGATATTTGGTACCAGATATAAGATACAGCCCAGAAATAGCCGTTTGTAATTTTATCGAAATCGGTTCAGATTTGGATATAGCTCCCATATATATCTTCATCCGATTTCGGGTTAATTGTGCACCAAATGGCCGATATAAGTCCAAATGGACTGAATTTTAGTACATCGGACAAAATTCAGCCTAGAAGCAAGTATATCAAATTTAGTGAAAATCGGTTCAGATATAGATATAGCAACCATATATATATGTTTCATCCGATTTAGTGTTTTAGTCCCATACATTCGTAATATTCACTCCACAACAGTGATATTTGGTACCAGGTATTAGATGGAGCACAGGAACAGCCGTTTTAAATTTTATCGAAATCGGTTCAGATTTGGATATAGCTCCCATATATATCTTCATCCGATTTCGGGTTAAATGTGCACTAAATGGTCAATTTTGAATTTTCGTACATAAAACCGAATTCAGTCTAGAAGCTAATACGTAAAATTTGGAGAAACCCGGTTCAGAGATAGCTATAGAATTAGATAGAATTAGATAGATTTTGATTTTGTACCAAATATCTCATAGAGCTCTGAAATGCCCTGTATAAACCTTTTTACGAGAGCTCTACTAAATATGCATAGTGGTGTAGGGTATCATATAGTCGGCCCCGCCCGACTTTTGAGCTTTCCTTACTGGTTTTTAATAGAGCATTAGTAATGACAAAGGTGGCTTAATTTGGTCCCAATCCGGTTACAGTAATTATAAATAATTGGAACCAACATGATGATTATGATTATTTATCCTTACCTCACCTTATGATTATTTATCCACCTCAGGTAGAGTAATGTATAGTTCCCTCGGATGTACGTCTGGAGTAACATGCAACTGAATGAATCAACCTCTTTATATCTGCAAAATTCTATAGAGCGTATCGTCGTGGGACATGTGAAAAGTAGACGTTCAATTGTTTCTACCTCTTCTTCGACCTCACATAGTTCACAGTAGACGGAGACCATCAAGAGGTCAGCATCTGATATTGCAGTGGCCAATAATATGCCCACCACGATTCTTAGATCGAACCTACTAATTGATAGAAAGGAGTAGGTTTTTCCGAAATTGCCGGTCAAATGGTCTTATATACCTCGCAACAGGTTTCCAGTTGCCAACTTCTTCGATGAGATCATTTTCGAATTGGCTGACATAATAGCTTATATGTAATTTAACCCTTTCTTAAATACGTAGATCAATTGACTGGGAACCACCTCAAGCTCAGCCATTTCATTCCTCACTATATTTCTATGCCCTGGGTTCAACAAAGCTTAATGAATTCACGTATTTCAAGAAGGGCTTTCTTGGAGTCAGTCATCGTGGATTGAGGAGTACTTTTGAGAGCTCCAGTTAACAGTAAGGACGCATCCGACAACTTCGTGTAGGGCAGTCTGAATTGATGATGATTTGATATAAGCGTACAGTTTCGTGCTTATTGTTCATGAATTTATATTTAAGCGAATGTCCAAGTCCAGTAACCTTTCCAAGGTCTTCATCATGTAAAAAAATTGAAATTAACTTGATAACTAACCAGTTCAGCTACAAGTCTTAGGAAACTGGTGTGCCAGAGAACAAAAAAAAAAAAAAAAAAAAAAAAAAAAAACAGGTAAGATAGTCCGGCCGAGACGTTTTTTTTTGTCATCGGCTGTAGATCCCAATATGAACTTTTTAATACGAAATTTTTAACAATACCGAATAAAGGGAGTTCCCGTTATATGTGGTTATATAGACGTGGACCTACATAGACAATTCTCCGTCATAGGTTGTAGTACCCATTACGAGCTTCAAATACAATTCCGGTAAATAATGTCGTATATCGTAGACCTATATAGACAATTCTCTTTCATGGACCGAGTTTTACCAAATGGAAAATTCGGTTGAATGTTAAAAAATCTATTCAATTTGGGCTGATATTACATATATGGTGAGTAATAACTGTAAAATCGGTTGAAGATGTATATCGAAGGTATATAAAAATCTGAATCGATAAAAATTGGCAGAGGTACTTTCGAGATGTAACTGATGTCCGGTATCGAATATCATTGTCGTGGAGTGCATATTACCCATGAGTGGGACTTTAACAGCAAATCGGATGGAACATATATATGAGAGTTATATCGTAACCGATTTTCACCAAAATTTGAAGTACTCGCTTCTGGGCTGAATTCTGTCGGAAGTGTCAAAATGATATCGGATAAAGATACATATGGGAGCTATATCCAAATCTGATCCGATCGCGGTAAAATTTGGCAGAGATATTTCTGGGCTGTAACTGATATACGTTACCAAATATCATTCTTGTGGAGTGCATATTACGCTTGTGAGGGACTTTAACACGAAATCGGATGGACATATGTATGGCAGCTATAGCTATATCGGAACCGATTTTTTCAAAATTTATGTACTTGCTTCTAGACTGGAATCGGTCGGATCTGCCGGAATTCAGGTAATTTAGACTGATATTGGTCATTTGGTGCATAATTAAGCCGAAATTAGTTGAAGATATATACGGGATATATATCTTAATTTGAACCGATTATCACCAATTTCAACAGGGGTCGTTTTTGGGCTTAACAAATATTGATGGGAAATAAAATCTCAATCGAATAATAAAAAAGACTTGCATTTTGTTCACAAAAATACATGGACGGACGGACGGAAGGACGGATGGGATGACATTCATAAATCGACTCAGAAAATGATTCTATGAAGATCCTAAAAAGTAACTATGGGTCTAACTCGCGTCCTTCTCCATGTCACAAACAAATGCACAAAGACATAATACCCTTACAACTATGTAATGTATGTTATAAAAAGGATGCGAAATAGTCCAATCATTAATTATGCTTGGTTCATAGTATTAATTCTGGTTTGATCCATACATGTCTGCTTGACCATCTATCCACTGATCTGTTCTTGCATATTTGTTAAATTCTGTCAGGCTACATTTTCCATTCAAGGAAGAAGTTAAAGATGTCTAGTATTTCACATCAGATTAGACTTATACTTACAGCCTATTTTTCACATTCGTTCGTACATTTGTCTACTGTAACCATATTTAGAAGATTTGAACAAATGTCTTTTTTATACCCTCAGCCATATGGCTTCAGAGGGTACATATCATTTGATACGGTCAAAACGTGCCTAGTCGAAGTAACGTTTTTAGACCCTAGGTCTCTTTGCACCAATTCAGGACATTTGTAGTCGATCTAGCGATGTTCGTCCGTCCGTCTGTCTGGCTGGTTGGTGCGCACGATAACTCTCGAAGGGAGGATCCGATTTGCTCCACCGTACCAAACTTAGATCGAGTTCGGAGATGGGCAATATCGGACCACTACTTCTGGTATCTACAAAAGATCGAAATTTTCAAATATATATTTTCTGCACAGGAAGAGAACTATTCTGCTCCAACTGTGGAAATTCTAATATTTGCGTCAGTTCTAGGTCAGGTGCGAAAACGGATATTTTGAATAATTATAAGTTTTATAAAATGTGATGTGATCCAATAATTTTATTAACCCAAGGTCTGATGTTAAGATGGAATACATCAATCCACTACTTCTGGTAATTCCCAAACAAAAGGTCGAAATTTAAAAAAAAAAAAAAAAAAAAATATGTATATATTTTTTCTGCACAAGATAATCCGATTTTGCTTCAACTTTGCAAGCCCTATTATTTGCCTCAGTACTCGGTCAGGTGCAAAAATGGATTATATCGGTCCACTTCATCCAGTGCTTCTTCCATAAAGGGTCAAAATTTTGAATAGTTATAACTCTTATTAAATGTGATGTAAGTATCCGATTGTCTTACAATTTCACACATCCTAATATTTTTGTAAGATGGAATATATCGGCCCACTCATTCTGGCACCTCCCTCGAGGTCGAGATTTTGAATATCCATTAAGCTCATAAAACGCAAAATTAACATCCGATTCCATTTAAACTTGGCACATCTGAATATTTCTATCAACACAGGATCTATTATAAAAACGGTAAAGATCGGACCCTTCCTTCCTTCCTTCTGGTATCTCCCCTACAAAGGGTCAACATTTTGAATATCCATGAAGGTCATAAAACGCGAAATAAGCAGCAGGTTCCCTTTATATTTTACACATCCCAATATTTCTACTAACACAATATCTGTTGTGAAGATGGGATATATCGGTCTACTCATTCTGGTACCTCTTCCATAAAGGGTCAAAATTTTGAATATTCATGAAGCTCATAAAAAGCGATATTAACATCCGATTCCATTCCAGACTTGGTACATCTCAATATTTCCATCAACACAATATCTGTTATAAAGGTGGTAGAGATCGGACCCACAAAGGACGCAAGATTTTGAAAAACATAACGCTTAAAGAAAGCGAAATAAGCATCCAACTCTACTCAAATTTCACAAATACAAACATATACACATACAAAATCTGTTGTGAATATGATATATATCTGCAAACCCCTTCTGGTTCCTCACCCACAAAGGGTTAGAATTTTCAATACTTTTATCTGTAATAACTGGCGAAACAAGTCAGCGACTCTTTACATCTTGCTATATCTAAATATTTCTCTCAACCAGAAAACTAAGATGAATATGGAACTTATGATTTCCCATAAATTGTATATAAATTTTCAATTTTGACCATACCATACAATACAATACTTCGGTCGACTATATCTGGTACTTCACGCACATGTTAACATTTTCTTAAAATTATCACATGTGTCATGTAAAGTGAAGTGAATATTTATATCGTATTTATTTAGGTTCGATACGAAATAGATAATATTTGCCCATTCCCTCAGAACCCACTCCATAGAGGGTCAAAAGTTTGAATAATCATGACAGAAGTCAGAATTTATTTAAGTAATCGAACAATGGCTGAGGTTGTTAGTCTGTCGGCAGAACCGATTGATACTTTTTTAAATAGGTTGCTCCCATATATGTTTTGTCTGATTTTCCATTAAGTCTGTGAGAAACACATTTGTCTTGCAGGAAGTCATAGTCGTCCTTCCTTTTATAAAAATTAACATTGATCTATCTAATCTATGGGTATCTAACGTCGGATGTTTATAAAATGTTATATTTGAATCACATTTATATAAATAACCTCAATAGAAAATAGTCAGATACATTTAATGAATTTTTGACAAGTCAGGAATGCATTATTTTTATGCTCACATGTATTTTATGGGTTTGAGTGTTATTATATCTGGCCCTCTTTATTTTATCTATTTTAATAATATTTTCCTGCTACCCACCTGTAAAATGCTTGTTTTGCCGACGCCAGAGGCCCCCAAAAATGCCGCTTTAAGGGGGCCCTGTAGCCATGGGGGCTCTGCACCACCCTCCAGAGTGATGCGCTATGCTGAGATGCACTTGTTTTGTATATGAATTTCCATTGCGATCGATATCTTTGTTGATTTCGTTGTGGAGTTATCACCGACATAGTCAACGCTGCGTGTGCTGCCAATTAAAAGTTTCTTCGAATTTGTCGGCGAAATAGTGCTCCACATTATATTTAGAAAGAACGCCAGTTTGTAATGATGTTGCTGGAGGTGATGCTGGTGATGCTAACGAGGAGGTGGAAGTGGAAGTGGAGGAGCACGATGATGGCGACGGAGGTGGCGTACAGTTTCCAGAACTATGGCGATGTGTACTTATCCTTGGCACGTGTGGATAGATCCCTGGCTGGCAGATAATCAGGAGAATGTTATGCGGTTTTGTGGTGATTGTGGTGGCGATGATGCGGGAGAAGTTTTGTGCGCTTTTGTTAAGTCTTAGTTGGGGTTTGAGGAGTTTTTTTTTTACGTGTGTATGTGTGTGAGAGTTTTCTAGTTTCTATTTTTGTTTGTTATATTTTCATTTTTTAATTTGTTTAAATAATGAAAACTCGTTTAAATTTCAAATAAGTCTCTCTTTTTCGGGGGGGTTTCACTTAATTAAAAAATTATATTGCTTTGTGAGTTTCTTTCGCTGGAGGTCCCAGAATGTTTTCTTTTAATATAAATCGAATTTGATTGGCAAATACTTAAATGTGTAGGCTGATGATGATTGAGGACCGCAGGGAAAGGAAATTTGAAATTTTATTTCGGTTGTCGGTATTGCTGAAATGAAATGGAGAAAAAGAGAATCGTTATAAGTATATTTCAAATGAAATAAATATGAAAATAAATTTAATTCCCTACAGTATTTCCATACAGAAGAGCCCACTCACAGCTGATATCTGTGAGACGCAAAAAATATTCATGGCATACAAAATTGCAGAGGAGGTTCCACTGTTTTCCCACATTTCACAAGGCCATTCAAGTGTTCGTTTCGTTACCAGATAACAATTTGTAATAAATTATGGCACATTTCTTATTCATTGTTTAAACATCCGCAACTACCCAACGCATCGTCGTCGTCGTCGTCATTCGCAATCGGGAAGTGAGCGATGAACGAATCTGATGGTGAAATAAGCGGGTGAAATGTGGGATGAAATGGAGAGAAAACAAAAAGTAAAAGAAATTCGTCGTAATCATGAAATGAAAAACAAACAAAAGAAGTTACTCCTTCAAAGTGCACCAACAACGTTTGCGGTTGACTGACAAAAAGGGGCAAAAAAGAAGAAGAAATGAAACAAAAATGGAAACAATTTGTTATGGATTTCAATGCGTCCACTCATTTTTCGTGCCTCTTTTTTATTCCTTCCCGAGCCTACCACTGACTGTCTGCCACTCTGTCTGGTAATCATAAAAAAATAATGGATACATTTACAACCAGGACTTATTTTTGTCCCATGTCAAAACAACCGCCATTGCCTGGAACTGTTTTTATCGGCAACTGATGATGTTGTTGTTGTCGTTGTTTATGTTGTGCAAATGGCATCAATAAAATTGTAATTTGTCAAATGCTCGTCAAAGACGACTTCGCCGAGAAGAAGAAAAAAAAAGAAATAATAGACCGCAAATCAGAAAAGAAAATTCCAAGTACAGGCTCGAATAATCGGCTGGCAGGTCTATTGAAGCGAATAGAATAAATCGACACAATTTATTCTAAAGCCAAGTGAAAGAAACGGGTTCTTTCACTTTGTGAAATAAAAATGAGTGCTTTATAATATAGTAAAATAATTACAAAACCTGTAACCTAAAGACTCCCTAAAATAACGATTAGCAGACTTTAATATAAAATTGGATGAAACATGGGAACAAAAAGCTATCTGAAGTGGAGATGATCCGTTGGACAGTATAAAACATCATCAACTTCTAAACTATGTTTGTGTGGTTTTATTTGACCTTTGGACTCAATTTTGTTTTTTATTTTAATTTGGCTCGAGGCCAGTAGAATTAAAAACATTTAATTATGTTTCAATTTTTTTTTTTATTTCCAATATTTCGATCGGCATCGACGATCATCATCAGGGATTGAACTTAAAAACAAATAACATGCATTTTAATATTTTATAAACAATTAACAAATACAAGTAATTATATTGGTTATATTCTCAAAAACAATGTTACTTCCACATCACCTTACAGAGATTCTCAGATTAAACTTTTTTGTGTCTTTCTATAGTGTTTCTATAAATTTGCGCACAGTGTTCTGTGTCCCATTCTATTTTCTACAGGGACATTAATTATATAAAGCATTTCCAACATGTATCTTCGTTTGTAATTATTCTCTTGGTATGTCAACATTTTTAAAGTTAGGAGTGGGTGTTTAAACTATTGTAATACCCCACATAAAACACCCCAAGTTGGTTGATTAACATTTAGGTCGTATTATTAAAACCTCGCGGATCGTACTATTGGTAGTTTCCTTGTGTACATTAAAGGCCTGCACAAGACGAATTGTATGAATTATGCTTTTTTCGACACACTGACTTTGTCTACTCAATCATGCGCTATGTATTTGATAGGCAATGACAACCAACAACATCCCCCATTTTAATTCATGTGTGCCATTGTCTAAGGTTCGATCGTGGCATGGCTGACTCGAATATTTGCATGGTGTTCTCCATAAATGCAGGGTGTCAACGATGACATCGAACCTTGTCATCGTCAAATTGTGTGTCATTTGTGTACGTGTGCTTATATTGAGAGAGTGTGTGTGTGTGTTATTTTCGACGTTGAGGACGTGTTTTTGTGTGTGCTGTAATTTTGAAGTAATAAATACCGCGTTAATATAAAATTGAGTTCAATAACAAAATGTACATGGGCAACAACAAATGAATAGAAAAAATGAAATATATGCTTAATAATCCCAATTTATTGGTGATTATCATAAAATGTTGGTCATAAAAAAAAGGTAAATATTGTTTGCATATTTTTAATCTACATATATTGTTCTTTTAAAATTAAAGTTTGTGGGCAGAGATTTGACTCTCATTCAATAACAGAATATACACAGAATTGAACAATGGTAGTATATAGTGTTGTTATGTGAATTACAGTAGCACTCATTCTCATTTACATATCAATACCGGAGGCAAACATTTATGAAATTATAATCAAAATGAGAAATTTTTTCAGGGGATTATTGTTTTTTAATAAGGATTAACATTTTAGATTGTTTCGTCAATAACGACGAAATGTGAACATTCTGTGTGGACCAATTAGAAGTACCTTTAATATTTTAGTAATCGCCAAGAAATTCTTTATTACAAAAAATGTATTTTTTCACATATCGGAAAAGCAGGTAGCGATTGCGCTTTGCCTTCATCATGTGTGTGTCTTTTTCGTTGGCAATTGTTTCATAATTGTTGTTGTTTTTTTGATAGAACATTTTTGTATGACACACTATTCAACATTCCCTTTTATTGGTCATTATATGTTATGACGATGGGTTTGAGTGTGACCGACATGACGAGACATCGAGCATTTAGTTGGATGTCACGTACTGTTATGCGTTTGATCAAACAGGGCACAACATGACGAGCGTTTTTTCACCATGACATAAATAGAGAAAAGTGTCACATTTGCAGACCTTTAGTGTACATCTTCCAAATATTTTTGTTCTAAGAAATTAAAAGTATTTTTCATTGATATTTTGTCGCTTCAGAACCAAGCTTAAGACCGTTGTTATTTTTATAACAAGTAAAACAGCAGCTTAATTCCGCCTGAACGAACTTTCTCTCCAACATTTGGAAAGAAAAATTTCGAATATCTTGTGTTAAATTTATATGGGGTTATACGAAAACGTGTATCTCTTCATTCAATAATCTGCTAGAGAAAATGGTGCCTATTGCGAACTCAAAAGACCCGTGAAAAAAATACCGAATGTGTGGATGTACAGTTGGAGACTATTTCAAAACATGGATCTATATAGAAAGTTCCAAGCAAGGATATTTCCCACATGTTAACCTATACTGTCAATTTACTGAATTTGCTAAAATTGTGACTAAACCAAACAAAAGACCATAAATCTGTCGGTATAACTATTACGAAGTCAAAACACCGAGTCTAACTACAATCATCAAAATACCTCATACCGTGAGGTACCATTACACAGGGCCTATACGAAGACGTGGACCTAAATTGCCAATTATCAATACCAAAAGTCCTACAAATAGTCATAGGAAGAAGTTACCCATTGCGAACTTCAAATTCCGAATTTGAAATAATTCTTAAAATATCAAATGTTGCGGGGTACCGTTATAAGGGGACTAGTCGAAAACGGGGAACACTATAGTTAGTTATTTGCCAAAGAAATCGGCGCTAACATAAACTCTAAATACCAAGGTTGAGATAATTTGGTTGAAAAATGTAGCTTAAATCATGAAGGCACCGAATATTGGGGGTACCGTTAAACTTAGCCATTTATCTGCACAGAAAATATTCTGTCCTAGGAAGTAGTATCCGTTACGAACTTCAAATTCCAAATTTGAAGTAATTCTATTGAAAGGTATGACCGAATATCTAGAGGTACAGTTATATGGAGACTATACCAAAATTTGGACGTATATAGACAGTTCCATGAAAGGATATTTCATAGATACGGGGAACACAAACTGCCAATTTACATTCAATTCGGGCTAAAATTGTGATTAAACAACCAAAGGACCATTAATCTGGCGGCACAGTGATATGGAGTCTATTTTCAATACCAAAAGTCCCGCAGAATCAAAACACATTTGAGTAAAATGTTATCAACCTCATTTCGTTCGGAGACACAATGGACGGATATCTCTAAGTAAGAATATTTATACTTTGTAGGGTCTAAAATGTATATTTCGAGGTGTTACAAACGGAATTAAAATCTCCGCGTTTTTTGTCAGAATCTCTTATTATTATGCATCGAAAAAGTATGTCATATACGTCACAATTTCTGACAGACGTTCTCTAATCTGAAGCTATTATGAGCCAAATTGCCAGATTTTATTCTTTTTACAACTTGATCGTTGGGTCGCTCCAGAAATAAATATTACAAACGAATCAAGTTTGTGCTCTATCGGGGAACGATTCGGATAAACGTACTAGAAAGTACGAAATAGTATTAACTTTGATATTGAGGTCTCTGTTGGTATCTGGCATTGAGATATGGAGGTGATTTTGGAAATGTGTATTGTAATTGTACAAGAAGTACTCAGTGGAACTATATTGGGTATTGGGTAAACACATAGAACTGAAATGAACACATAGAGCTGTCACTGTTATTGTCTGTGGTTATGATATGGAGGTGATTTTCTAAATGCCTCCTGAATGACATTAAACTTAGGGTATCTACTATAGCGCGGATCAAATTCTACCAAAATGTACAGGTATTTCTGATTTTTTAAACCCAAAATCGTAAACGTAGAACTAATATTTGCAAACCTGATGAAAAATATAGTGAAAATCCAGTAAATAAAGCTCAAAAGTGGAACGGGTCGACTAAAAGATAAACTACACCACTGTGCATATTTATCAGAGCTACCAACTATGAACCTCTTTTGAGTGCGTATTATGGCTTCAGAACAGTTATATATGGGAGGTATATTCAAATCTGAACCGATTTCCACAAAATTTGACAGAGGCATTTGTTCCTCTCGTACCAAATAACATAGCTATAAAGTGTACGACATGAGCTATAGAGAGTGCTATAGAGCTATAGATGTATGTGAACCGAGTTTCACCAAATATCATATTGGCTTCAGAAGAAATGTGCAAGAACCACTCATTCGTTGAACAATAAACTTGAAATCGGACGAGGATATATATAAAAGCTATAACCAAATCTGAACCGATCTCGGTAAAAATTGGCTAAGGTATTGATGAACTGTATATGATACCTAATATAATAAATGCGGAATGGATGTTACGATTGTGGGGGACTCTTAAACACCAAATCTGATGAATCATATTTAGTGCATAATATACTTGAAATCGGACGAGGATATACAGGGTGAGATGAAAAAACTGCAACCAACTTTAGACTGCTGTGATTTCTAAGCCACTCGTCCGACAGCTGTTAAAAGTATTCCAGTGACAGCTCATTATATTGTTTACAAACGTACAAATGCATTTTTGTGAGAATTTTCCAGAAAAAAAGTTATTCGTGATGGAATTCAAGCGTTATAGTCGGATTTCTTCATATTTGGCTGGAAAACAACAAGTGGCTATCGTTAGCATCCAGTGGCTATACAACATTTAAATGTCAATAAATCTTTTGTGTCTCGTGCCATCGCTCGTTGTCGTGATACTGGTAGGGTAGTCCGACGTCAAGGAAGTGGACGGAAGAAAACAGCAACATGGAAAACAGCAATATGGTTCCAAAAGTAAAGAAGCGACTTTATCGAAACCCGCATTGCAGTGGCCGAAAAATGGCTCGAGAGCTCAACAATCGCAATATTCCATTCGGCAAATATTGAAAAATGAGCTCTGGGTAAAGCCATTGAAATTCCAAAAAGTGCAAGAACTTACACCGCAACAGAAAGAAAATAGACTCAAGAAAGCTAAAGAGTTGCTTCGCTTGGCCGAAAGTGGTGAACTGCCGAATTTGGTTTTCTCCGCTCCAATGAGAAAATATTCATTGCCCAGCAGTTTGTAAACAAAAAAAAAAAAAAAAAAAAAAAAAAAAGATCGTGTTTACTTGTCAAAGAGGTCAGCTGAAAATGTCCGACATTTTTTGCTTTCATTCAATAAAATTTAAAAAAAATGTAAAAACTATGGCGTTTGACTTTGTTGCATTTTTTTTATTTTATGGAGCACAATAAAATTAAAATCATAGTAAAATATGTGTCGAAGATATTTATAATTTTGGACCGATTATCACCAATTTCTACAAATCCCAAATCCATGTCAGAAAATAAATGCGACCTGTACTTTGATAATAAAAATGCATGGATGGATGGACAAGTTTAAATCAACTCAGACACTCTCTATTTCGCTTCCTTTTGCATTTTATAAAGAAATGAACAAAGACATAATACCCTGTAACAGAGTGTGGCGTAGGTTATAAATATTATTGTACTTTCTGAAGACACGACCTATTCAACTAGACCACATTTTTACATTAAATAGTATTGAACTGAATTCACAAGTGAGTTTTATTACATTTTATAAAATATTAAAACATCACCCCAGTATATTCAATTATTTTCATTGATAATGCCATTTGCCACAACCTCCACCCCCCGTTTTTTTTCCTTTGTAAAATAAAAATAATTAAAAAACAATTTACTTAACAATTTACATTGATTTATAGCAATTCAAATGTTTCCCCTTAGAAATTCACAAAATTCAATTATCTCAACACCAACACCCAGAAAGGCAGGGCGACAGTCAAGGCCATTTCACTTTTTGTTCTGTTGTGTGCGTCAAGAGCAGTGAAGAACGGCAAATGAACTGAATAAACAATTAGATACCAATAAATTTTTCATAACCAAAAAAGAGGCTCAAAAAGGATAATAAATTTCGTTTTAACAACAACAAAAAAACACCAAACAATTTCAAGGCCCGTACACACATACATTCGCATGTGTGTAAGTAATGTGGTGTGTGGGTGTAAATGTTGGCATGTTTGCCTGAAGACATTGGCATTGGCTCCAGATGGTAGATTTATGTACCAAATGTTCTCCGTTTATTTCTGAGATGGTATTTTTTGTTTTGTCAACATTATTGGTACCATTGCCATTATCCTCATCATCACCATCGTCATTATAGACATTATTTTGTTGATCATCATCTTCGTCTTGGTCATATTTTCTGACATTCTTTGGCAAAAACAAAATGTGATTCATTACCTTTTATTACTGCCAATGTAATTTACGACTTTCTTATTCTGACCATATTTTATGATTCCATTCATCCGCCTTCTAACTCAAATTTGACAAATCTGTTACTAAGAACACTTTTTTTTGCAAAGGGAGAATTAACAATTTGTCCTATGACCATGTGGAGAGAGGGGATGAATTTGAACAAAAAAAAAACAGACGTGGATTGCAACGGAATTTAATGAAACACATTCAAGGTCATAATCTTAAATAAAATTACTTTTTAAGCAGGGTCCTACTACTTATTGAACTTTGATTTTTAGAGTACGGTTTTCACTATGAGGAAATCTAAAATTTGTAATTTTGTTTTACTTCAATTTTAAGGATTTGGAAAAGGTCACAAAAAATATTTTTATTCATATAACATAAAGGATGTTTTCACCGAGAAGTCTTTCATTGAGTTTCAAGTGCATAAGCAAATATTTATTTCACTTTTTATACCCTCAGCCACATGGCTACAGAGGGAATTTGATTTGATCAAAACGTGCCTAGTTGAAATAACGGTTTTCAGAACTTTAGAGTCGATCTGTCTGCCTGGTGCGCACGATAGCTCTCGAAGGGAGTATCCGATTTGGTCAAAACTGAATACATCGTAAAATATTTGTCAAACTTAGATTTAGTCGAAGATGGGCAATATCGGTCCACTCCTTCTGTTACCTCCCCCACAAAAGGTCGAAATTTTCAAAAACTATATTTTTTGCACATAAAGAGTAAAGATAATCCGATTTTGCTCCAACTTTGCAAATCCTAATATTTGCGTCAGTGCTAGGATAGGTGTGAAAATGGACAATATCGGTCCACTCCATCAAAATTTTTAATAAGTACAACTCTCATAAAATGTGATGTAAGAATCCGATTGTCTTCAAATTTCACATATCCCAATATTTATATTAACCCAAGGACTGGTGTTAAGATGGGCAAAATCGTTCCACATCTTCTGGTACCTAATAAATAAAAATCATAAATAAATATATTGAAAAATTTGTCCCTTTGTGGGTGAGGTACCAGAAGAGGTTTGCAGATATATTGCATCTTCACAACTGATCTTGTATTAGCAAACATTTTTTTGCGTCTCTCTCTGTGCAGAAAATTTTTTTTGTTTGCAAATTTCGACCTTTATTAGGGGAGGTACTAGAAGGAGTGGGCCGATTTTGCCCATCTCAAATCCATCCCTCTATAGAGGGTCAAAAGTTTGAAAATTCATAACATAAGTCAAAGTATTTAGAAATAATCGAACATTGGCTGAGGGTATACATCTGGCGGCAAAACCGAACGATACTTTGGACAACAAATACAAATAAGACAACAAAAACAAAAGGAGCTGGTTTAAATAAATTATTATACATTACATAAATAGTGTTTAATAAGTGTTGGCTATAATGAGTGGACCGGAATATCCCACCTTCACACCAGATCTTGTGTTTGTAGAAAATGAACAATGTCTCCGATGAAGGACGGATAGAACGGACCATTCTTCCTGGTACCTACCTCGCAAAACATTCAATTTTTCACATAAAATAATTTACCTCCTAGAACAAAAAGAATCCATGTTCAAACATTGTAGACTCCAATATTTGTATTAAAGCTTGTTCAGGTCAAAAAATAGACAATATCCCCCACGAAGAGTCAAAATTTTAACCAAGTACAACTCTTATAAAATAAATAAGAGGGGGCCGATTGTGTTTATATTTCGCACAACCCAATATTTTAATCACAACAAAATCTTGTGTGAAGATAGGATATGGCGTATACTACCGCTTCCAGTACCTCCCTCACAAGCAGTCAACATTTTGGATAATTAATCCCCCCAAAAACGCGAAATTAGCATCAATTCGTTTCAAATCATATCCTAATGTTTCTACCAGCACAAGATCTAGTGTGAAGATAGGATACATCGATCCACTCCTCCCCAAAACGGGTCAACATTTTGAATAATTATTTCGGTCCACTCTCCTCCGCTACAAAATTTAAAATTTGCTGTTTCTGGTAACACCTAAACTTGTCACGTCCTAATATTTATATCAGACTTAGAACAGATGCAAAATTAACAATATTGGTTCAGTCCTATGGTACCTCCACCCCTCACAGGGTCAATATTCTGAATTATTGTAATATTCTGAAATTTTGTAAAAAAGTAGCTTTTACTCGAATCATTCGTGTTCAATCGTATTCGTTTTAATTTGGGTTTTTATAAATATTTTGAAAGCTATTGTCCATTCCCGAAAAGCTTTAATATTTCAGTGTTTCCATAACCATTATTTATACCCTATACCACATTGTGGTAAGGGTATTGTGTCTTTGTGCATTTGTTTTGTAACATGGAGAAGAAAGCGAGGTACTTACTTTTAAGGATCTTCATAGAATCACTTTTTGAGTCGGTTTATGCATGTCAGTCCGTTCGTCCACCCGTCCATGTATTCTTGTGAATAAAATGCAGCTCGCATTTATTATCCCATTGAGATGAAATTTGGCAAACAATATTTGTTTGGCCCTATTGAAATTGGTGATAGTCGGATCGGATATAGATATAGTTCCCATATATCTTCAAACGATTTCGCATTTAAATGTTCACCAAATGGCTAACATAAGTCCAAATGAACTGTATTTTGGTACATCCCACCGAAGTCAGTCTAGGAGCAAGTAAGTCAAGTCAAAGCAAATCGGTTCAGATATACCTCCCATATGTTTCATTCTATTTGGGGTTTTAAGTCCCTCAAATGCGTAATATGCACTCCAGAAGAATGATATTTGGTACGGGACATCAGATACTGCTCGAAAATACCTATGCAAAATTTTATCGAGATCAGATTAGATTCGGATATAACTCCCATATAAATCTTTATCCGCTATCATTTGGTGTAAATCGGTTCAGATATAGCTTTTATCCGATTTGGGGTTTAAAGTCCCTTACAAGCGTAACATGCATTCCACAAGATGATCTTTGGTACCAGATATCAGATACAGTTATGAAAGAAGTATATAAAATATTGTCAAAATCGGTTCAGATTTGAATATAGCTTCCATATATATCCTTTACCGATTTCGGGTTTATCGTGCACCAAATAGCCAATATCAGTCCAAATGACCTGAATTTTGGCACATTCGACCAAATTCAGTCTAGAAGCCAGTACATCAAGTTTCATCCGATTTTTTCTTTAAGTCCCTCACATTCGTAATATGCAGTCGACAACAATGATATTTGGTACCAGATATCTTATAAAGCTCGGAAATACCTTTACCAAAATTTATCGAGAACGACTAAGATTTGGATATAGCTCCCATATATATACTTAATCCGATTTCAGGTTTATTGTGCGTACGTTTCCATTTGTGCAACTCGGCTCCGATATATATTTTTTTAATATAAGTCTTCTCCAAGTCATATCATGCCCTCAATAGCAAACTATAACTGTCAAATGTTAATAGGTGATATGATCTACTTGAAATGAATTCTTTTTTACAGGAGCTCTACTAAATACATATTTTTTAATAGGTCCCATCACTCAATATGATTCTTCGGTTTCTTCCGGTTTTTAGGGTATGCTTTTAATAATCTTATAAAATTATTAACTAAATGGAACTTAAATGTTTTTTGCTGTTCCTAACTTCTTTTTTAATATTATTCTCTTCTATCAGGAAAATTCCACATTATTTCGACAGTTTTGCTATCAGATGAATTGTATAATCGATGAAAACAAAACCGTACTTTATATACTTCAATGTGTAGCTATGCCACAACCAACTTTGTTAGACAAAAAGAAAAATAACTAAAGGAGACACACCGCAGACATTTTAACAAACAAGACAGTTGGATGGTATGCAGCTACAAACGAGTCTGGACGAACTTTAAAAATAAAAACAAATCTACTCAACTTATCTGTGATGTTTCGTTCTTCTGGCTCCATAAAAATGTCTGTTAGCGTAACAATACTTTTCCCGCTCCCTTCTTTTTCGATCAAAAGTCTTACTGTAATGTTTCTCTGCTTTTGTATGACATTTGCTTCCCCCCATGGCTCATTGCGAACATCTGTTTTGTGCAATGTCAGCGAAACGAAATGTTAAAAACATAAAACTAAACAAACTATCCTTAAGAATGAATAGTTTTGTTTCCTTATTTTTCATAGATTTCCTGAATGCCCCAAAGATGTCAACAATGGAGACTTTCCATTCGAATGCAATCTAAGGAGGATGCCCGACAACAAAGTAAGCAAAATTTACATCTTAAATGACGCGCACAACAAACGTCATTCTACTTCAAATAATTATATTTTGCTTTTAATTTGGTTGCAGTGTTTCGCTAAATAAAAAACTTAAAATGCTGAAATTTATTCTCATGAATATTCAATATTATTATTATTATTACTTCTTTTTTGAACTAACAATATGTAAATAGGTATGATAAATAGAATTTCACATACAATTCCCATGGAATAATAGAGGCACCAGTAGACAAACATCTAGATTTTTCTTTCGTCTACCAATATTTATCTTTCCTAAGGAATACAAAAAGGCAATATATGACTTAGTTTAATTAATAAAACAAAGTCTTAGTTTGATCGTAACACGTAAGATAGACTAGTCTATTCATACTTCAAACAAGTAATGATTGTGTTTTATTTCATTTATTGCTCTGTTTCGGAACCAGCAAGAATCTACTAGATTAGCAACTTTTGTCGATATCAAAAAGGGAAAATTGGTGATCGTAGTGAAAATTTGCAAATTCTTGCAGTCCTGAAACAGAGTATATATTAATTTGTATCACAGATTCCTGGTGATGATTGCCGAAGGTAATCGAAGTTAATATAAACAAGTAAAATATGTGAATACCCTCCGCCATTTGAAATGAATTTGGCAATTTTCAAAAAATAAAAAAAAAATAAAAATCTTGAAAATATCGAATATAGGGAGGTATCATGGGGGTTATGAAACGTGGACCTGCACAGACAATTTTCTGGCATAAGCTGTAGTATCCATTATGAACTTCAAATACCAAATTTGAACCATTTCCGCTCAATAATCTCGCTTAAATTACCAAAATACCGAAAATAGGAAAGAACCATTATATGGGGGCTATACCAAAACCTGGACCTACATGCCCCATTTTCTGTCTTGGGCTGCAGTATCCATTACAAAATACCAAATTTGAAACAATTTCGGTAAACAATATCGCTACAATCATCAAAATACCGCATATCGGGAGGTACCGTTATATGGGGGCTATACGAAGACGTGGACCTACATGGCCCATTTTCAATACCAAAAGTCCTGCATATTGCGAGGTGTTACAACTTCGGTACCAAATTTTTGAAATAAAGTTCAAAGATCTATATGAGATTGTAGAGTAGAGTGTAATATCAAAGTTGTAATATTATATTTATCTATCTATTTAAGTACTGACAATTTTGAAATTCACTGGCTATTTATACTCGATTTTGATTATTTTCAACACTATGACCCAACTTTGCCTGTAAGTCACTTGCTCCTCTTATTGTTTCCTCTCAGAAAGGACTCTATGATTGAAACGAAATAAATTCGAACGAGGTGACATTTTTACATTCTTCACCATGAAAAAATAGGGGGGTTTACCTTATATATTAAATAATTAAGAATTATTAAATATTAAGAAAAAACAAAATTAATAATGATGTAAACTCAGGAAATATTTTAAACTGGTCGGTATTGTTACATATGTTTTTTGTAAAGGAGTTAAGTGCCAATTTAGGACTCAAAATCTTTTTTAATATTTTTCCAAATTCCTAGTAATGAGAATTTTATGTGGGCTATACTAAAAACTTAACCAATGCAAATAATTTGCAGGGATCATTTTTGGTTATCAAAACCCACAATGTCAAATGAAAGCCAAATCACTTCCGGGAGGAACTGTGAAATAGCGTTTATCAATTAACTTGATTTATTGCTATAGGTGGAGTTTAGGTGGAATTTAGAAGTGATCAAGAATATATATTTGTTATAATGTTTTCAAAAATTATTTATATAATTTACAATTGGAGTGATTAAATTAGTACCCTCCATGTAATGGTAGAGGATACAATAACTCTCACAAAATTGTATGTTAAAATACTATGTGGCTACAAAACTGTTTCAGGACATTTGGAGTCGAACAAGGGATGTCCGTCTGTCTGGCTGGTGCGCATGTTAACTCTCGAAGTGAGACAATTTTGAATAATTCCTATAAAATTTTATATAATGAACCAATTGTCTTCAAGATTTGCACATCTCAATATATTGACCAACACAAGATCTGGTATATTGGACCGCTTCTTGTGGTTACTCCCTCCCAACGGGTCAAAATTTTCAATAACCAAAACGCTTATAAGTTCGAAGTAAGTATCCGATTGCCTTCAAATTTCACACATTCTAATATTATTATTAACAAAATATCTGATGCTCATTTCGCATTTTATGAGCTTCAAAGTTATTCAAAATTTTGACCCTTTGTTGGGTGGGTACCAAAAGGTGTGGACCGATGTATGCCATCTTAACATCACGTCTTGTGTTGGTGAAATATTGGGATGTGTGAAATTTGAAAAAAATGCAAATGCTTATTTCGTATATTATAACTTAGTTAAGAGTTATAATTATTTTTGACTGATACAAATATTGGGATTTGTAAATTTTGCACAATATTGGATGATCCGTTCTCGTTTTATACGGTATATTATTTTTTTTTTTTTTTTGTGAATTTTTTGACCATTTGTGGGGAAGGTACCAATATCCGAACTCGATCTAAGTTTAGCAATAATATTATGATGTACGAAGTTTAAATCTAATGTAATAATGCCTTCGAGAGTTATAGTGCGCGCCCGCTAGACAGACGAACGGACGGATATCTTTAGATCGACTCCAAATGTCCTCAAACGGATTTGGTCCAAAGAGAAATAGTTATTTCGATGAGGCACGTTTTGGCCGTATTAAATGATATATGCCCTATGTAGCCATATGGCTGAGGGTATAAGTATGACCAAACCACCAAAAGACCTTAAATCTAGCAGGGTACAGTTACATGGGGACTATATCAAAATGTCGACCTATATGTCCCAAATTCGACGGACCGATAGTTTTTATTAAAAATTCTGAACTTTTGTGGGGAAGATACAAAAACGAATAGATCAATCACAATTTTCGCATCTGACTTGAGTTTTATTTAAATTTTACAAAGCGTCGAGTTTAACTAGTTGGATCCAATCGTGTGTTTAATAGCACGGTTCAACACGAAATCTGAAACAGCAAATTCTAAATGGAGGACATAGTATTCGCTTAGTATATGTAAATACCACAACGGTTTTGAATTCTAAGACCAATTGGACATATTATGGTATAGTCCCCATAAAGATGTTCCTCCACGGTCTACGTTCGAAACCCATATTGGGGTCTACAAATTCAATAAAATACAATGTTTATAAAGAAAACTATTTTCTTGTGACCTAAATCCGAAATATAATTTTTTAGATAAATCGATTTGAAAATGTGATCAAGACCCTTGAAATAGGTAAAATTAGGGGGTAACTTTGTATGGGCGCTACTCCAAATCATTGACCTACATTTGCAAAATATTTGCGAGGAGATTTTCTACCCCCTTTGAAACCAGATGCCAATAAGGCATCAATTAGGGAAAGTGGCCAATAACCCGGAAATAGGGATATACCTTCACATGACCTTAATGTGACTTAAATTGCAAAAATAACGAATATTAGAAGCTACCGTTATATTTGTGTTGTAGGAAATGGTGGACCTAGATATTCATTGTTCTTCCACTGGAGCTAGAACCCATTACGAACTACAAATACCATTTTTTTAGATAAATCCAAGGAAAATGTGGCTAAACCATCAAAATACCGAATATCGGGAGGTACCGTTATATAAGGCCTATACGAAAACGTGGACCTCTATATATCTTATTTTCAATATCAACCATCTTGGACACAATACACACTGTGTAAAATTTTAAAGCTCGTCAAATAATGGGGTGTATCGTGATTTCAACAGACACACGGAAATCGTCATATCGACTTAGAAATTTATGCTGATCATGAATATATATACTTTATGGAGTCTATGACGAATATTTAGAGGTGTTACAAACGGAATGACAAAGTTAATATACCCTTCATTCCAAGGTGAAGGGTATAAAAATATGGCTAAAATGTAAAAAATAATTGAAATCGGGGTATATCCTTATATGGGAGATATACCAAATTCCCCATTGACCCATATTTTGTACAAATTATTCAACATGTTACCCATATGCCTGTATCAAATTTGAAAGCTCTATCTTAAAAAAAGTTTATCCTGAAAACACATAAGTGAAATAACGAGTAGTGTACCGATTTTGTAAATTTTAGCACCTGGACTTAGCGGAGTTTGGATTACACCGTCCTCGACTTTTATAAATATTAAATGTTGTGTAAGGAATCCATCGAGAGTCAACGATAGTACCAGCCAAATATTTCGCTGCATACGTGTGGCAAAATAAAGGGTGATTTTTTATGAGCTATAGGAAATTAAAGTAAAAAAACATACCATTCAGAAAAATCCACAAAATTTTTATCTGAATAGATAGTATGCTATAGTTTTATTCTTGAAGCTTATTTCATGCAAATGTCGACCGTGACTACGCTTCATATGGTCCATGAACATAGTCCAATTTGGCATGCTCATGTTAGAAAGAGCATGCCAAATAGGACTATATGGATGGACCGGCCGATATCTCATGAGTAAATGATTCAATGTCGTCTCCAAATGCAACAGTTGTCTCTAAAGACATGAACAATAATATAGCTCCACAAAAATCGCACGTTTAGGCGGCCAATTGACCTGTCCCGAGCGTGAAATAAAATGTTCGTCACCTAACTCGTCTCTCAAAAAGTCTTTTGTTGCACGTGCTATGTGGCATCTGCTTGTTTACGTAGCCATTGAGTCAATAATAAGCTTCGCAGCTGAACACGCTAAAGTGTGCGTTTTAAAGCGATGTTCGTTTCTAAGACGATTTATACTTAAATTATAGACAAAATGGAAAATGTTTGACAGTGAAATAAAACATGGATCGTGCGACAGCTGTTTAAACCAGTATTGCCGAAAACATAATATGTAAAAAATCACCCTCTACAAGTTTCAAAAAACACTACAACTGCTAAGCCCTAAACAAAGGATGTAAAATCTAAATATCATAATTTATTATTTAAATAATAAGGCTTTAAAATTAACCCTGTTTATTTACTCATTTGCCTCCCAAAAGGGTAACGCCTGATTTGATGTATTTGCAGCGTTTTAGGTAACACCGTTTTAGCTTTATTTCCCTTTTGTCTACAATAACTTATTCCTTCATCGTCCCCATTCTCTTCCGCGCAACTCTTCAAAACAGCAAAGAACATTTTAATTTCAAATTTATTTTCTCAAATGTTGGCAACAAATGTAGCTGAAATGTAATAAATCTGAATCAAATGTAAATGTCTGCGAATGAGGTGTGGAGGAACAGCAGCAGCAGCAGCAGCAAATAAAACCATAGCAGCAGTAGCAACAACAACCAGATCACGAATGCGCTTTATTAAATTAAAATCTCGTTAATAAGAATGCCAAGAATCTAGAAAATGTTTACGAATTAAACGAAGCGTAACGAAGACGAAATGCTGGCTGCTGTTCTCTTAAGCCCTTCTGACAAACTAAATAATCTGTAACTTAATTTTGTGGATGCGATGCGGCCAGAAGACGGTGTTTGTTGGGTGGAGTGGGGTGGGGTGGAAGGTGGGTCGGATGAGATGAGGGTTTGGACTTAAGTGAGCGATTAGTCAAGAGGGTTGTTGTCATCGCAGCAAGTACCTCTTAAAGAGAATGAAATGTTATGCCATGTTGCATAACTTAGACGCAGCGCAATCCTGTTATGTTGTTGCAAATATTTATTAATAAATGGTTCTGAGTTGCCACTTAATTTGTTTAATGAGTTGCACAGAATGTTGCTTCAATCGGTGGCTATTAAAGCAATCAATCAATTAGTATCGATATCAAAGATTTTCGAATGACATTTATCCCTGACGTGTGTGTGTGTGAGTTTATGTGTGGGTTTATAGGAATTTCGATGGAGATAAATGGCAAGGAAAAATGAATGCGAGAATTCTTAGAAGTTTGTATGTTGAAGATGTGATATGGATTGAGTATTGATTGAAACTTTAGTGGCTTGATGGAATGCAACTTTAGTTTCAAATTCTCAAACTCATAAAAACTGAAGAAATTAGACGATAATTAGTAGGGAGGATATATTAAGAATATAGTTCTTTTGTAAATCATCGAAATACTCAGTAGATAAATTCTTAATCAGCTTAAATTTACTATTTTAGGGCCCCAATTGAAAATCTTTGATTGCACCCTGTTTCTTAATGAATAGTTATAATTGTAGAACCTATTATTCGAGACAAGGCAAGGTTTCTGCATAGCCATCCTTACAAAACGGATGGATAGTATCATATGTTTAATTGTTTTCCTGTCCTCAAGATTGAAGGTATCAAGCAACCAGAGTTACCAGACCTTTGGTTGTAACCCAAAATTCATTAACATACTGTTTTAAGAGTTCGAAATTACTTTCTGTACGATATTGGCCAGCGGCTGTCAACTCAGTGTATATTTGTATTTGTTTATGTTTCTACTTTCGGAGCAGGATATCCCGAAATACCCGCTCCGGGTTCTTTGGCTGCGTGCTGGTATTAAAGAAAATCCTGGACCATGATTCTGTCATCACCATCCACCACAGATTTGTTGCATTTTAGGACTAAAAGCGAAATGGATTACGTTGCATTGTGCTGCAATAAAATAGTTCCTAGCGAATCCGTGTCTTCGTCGTGGTAAAAGTTACCAATGGTCTGATAAATGACCTGGCGATTATCTTCATAACTTCTGAAAGCCGCACTTACCTTAAACATGGAAAAGCTCTCGGGACAGAATTGAGAGAGTTCACCAACCTTCGCTTTAAAAAGCTTCCCTACCCTTCGTTCATCATAGCCGCTCGCTATGTACCTGCTGGTTGAATACCCGAAATAAGACCAAATTTCACAGCAATGGCTTCGGAACCAACGTGCCAACCCTGCTCATTCCATAGCCAGCAAATTGACAGTGGAAGTGGACAGTTATAGAAGCACAAACGAAAAAGTGGCTAGATCATCTAAAGGGTTGCAACGTTGGAAGCGATATAAGTAATTTGTGGCTAACGGTAAAATCGCTCTCGAACCCTGGAAAAAATCATAGTATCTCAGTCAATTTTAAAGACGTAACGGTTACAGATCCGAAGAGTTGCGCTGGCCATTTGACGACGGATGATGTTGCCAATGTCATCCGCTAAGTCATTCAAAGCGTTGGGCTCGAATGGAATATCAATGGTATTAAAAACAACTGGATACACCGGGAGTCGAGTATCTGACTAAAGACCTCAACCTGTCGTTATCCACTCATGGGTCCGCTACTGAAGCCAGGCAAGGATAGCAGCAAAGGCGAATAATACAGGCCAATGACTCTTGGTCTCGCCTGAAGTAAAGACGATTGCGACTTAACTAATCCCCAGCATCAGAGAAAGTTATCCAGAACAGGACGTACCATAGAACAGAAGTGATGACTCTCGATTTTTGAAAAACTTTTAATGTTGGCAGTCATGCCACGCTATTCGAGGACGTTGAGAACACACGCCTTCGGCCGAGTTTGAAATTTTGGATAGTCAATAATATGTTTGGACGCCAGTCGGGCATAGAATTCCAGAATTAGAAGTCCAAGACAAGTAGAGTGTTACCCAAGGTGGGTGTTATCTCCGACAATGTTTAAATTCTAACTTTTCGAAATTCCGTGCTCTCCAGACGGCATTTAGATCGTAACCTATGCATCTATCTCGCGGAACTTGGCGCCTTCTTCCATGCGAAGAAAATGAAAATATGAGCCGCGAAATCAACAGCCTCACTATTTACCACATGAACTGCTGAAATGAGAATTGCTGATAAAACCGGAATCCAAATTCAAAAGTCAAGTTGCTGTTAATTCGTTTGGAAGCTGGGCCTGAAACCATTAAAATTCCGAAAGTGGAAAAACACTGCTATATCGGTATCAAATAATGGAGATGTATTGAAAGTTCCAAATATGGAGGACATTCATATTTTTTTGAGAAACCGAATCAGCAAATTACATCTTATTTTCTTGTAACATCCGCTCGTATTAATCGACCGTGGCATCAGAATAAATGTCGAATATTATCGCGAAAATATTCTAGATGGTGTATTAAAACCTTGGGCACGCAAACATTTTGGCCGCAGACCTTGGATATTCCAACAGGACTCAGCACCATCACACTCAGCACGCGCCACCCAAGAATGGTTACAAATTGAGGTTCCTCGCTTCATTTCCAGCGCACAGTGGCCACCAAAATCTCCGGATACCAATCCGCTGGACTATTGTGTCTGGAGTACCAAAGTGTCGATCACCTCAAGCAAGCGCTTCGCCGGGAATGGGCCAAAATATCGCAGAGCAGAGCAGAGTCGTTTGAAGGCCATAATTCGTGCCAAAGGTGACCAATTCGAACAAATCTAAACGTATTCTCAAATTTGATGCTATTTCCGACATTTTTTGCTTTCATTCAATAAAATTAAAGGAAAAAAATATAAATAATGTGGCCTTTGACTTTGTTGCAGTCCTCAAATCAATAAGTTATTCGATCAATCATCTAATTCGTATGTATGTATGTACACACATATATTGAGCTATAAATTTCCGTTTTTAATTGCAGTATTATTTTTACAATTATTCTAATTTACTTCAAACCCATCTCCCATTATTTTCGCAGTTAATGAGCGAGTGAGCTACCAAGTTCTACATATTTTCCCACACATATTTTCGTACACTTCATCATTGCACGATTTTAATGCTCGTGCTCATCTTGCCATCATTCTAATTACAAACATGTTTTTTTTTGCATAATCTAAAATAATATTTTTAGAATGTCCCACTTTGGAAAGTTGTTAAGCTTACTTAGCATTATGCTCGAGTTTCACTTCCACATGCTCACAGATATACATACATATGCATGTATGTGTGTGTTTCTATGTTTGTAGGTATTTTATATTTGTTATATTCTTCAAAATTTGTTTTCATCCAGTTCTGTGTTCACGATAACGCTCATCTTCGTAGTCATCAATATTTACATCCAGCCATTGTTGCTGATCCAACCAAAGGTTTGCAGAGGAGGACAGCTAGGGGGGCCGGGTGGATGGAAGGGGCAGTAAACGAAGGATGAACCTCGTTAAAATTAATTGGAATGCTCATCTGAGTGTATGACTACGTTTTACATTAGATTATGCGAATTTGTGTTTGTGTAACGTCATATAATAGTCGAAAATACATACAAACATACATACACATGTATCTGGCAGACATATGTCTGTGTGAGTATTTTGTAATATTTAATAGGATGTGTAATTTATATAAAAGTATTCACAGAACATTAGTGTGGACAGAAGAATCAGGAAAATATAAAGACCATTTTATGAAACCCATATCTGGTAAATGGAGTTTGAAGGAGTGGGTAGTGAAAACTCGAATTCCAAAAAATAATAGAAAATTTTCAACATAATTTCAAAGAGGCAATTTACAGAAAAACGGTGTGTTCTCAGTTGAAAACGTGCTGGCACCTTTTTGTTCTGATGATTTTTGGGAAAGTCAAAAAGTGATTTGATTCTGATATACATGAGTATGTTCGAACTTTGAGTATGCTCGAGCTTGCTTTTCATCCAAGTCGTCATACCAAAAAGTCTGAAAAAGATAAGTGACCATTTTCTTCTCAGGGATGAATTCCTGATATTGATAGCGATCAGTAAATATTGCAAATCTGTCAGTTACATTTTGAAAAACCATTGCTTCTCTCTCCCTCTAAAAGAGAGTAATAAAATGTTAAGCCAATGGGGGAACAACCCAGACTTAGCCGGCAACTATCACCTCCACAGTGAGGTAGCCGTAGTACCGGCCTTGACATATAGACAGTAGCATATGAAACATTTTTTTTAAATAAGACCCTGAGGACAAAAATTGTTTCCAAAGTCAGTGGCTGCCACATCCTTATTAGTGGAAAGTTTGTACAGACACTACCGAAGCTTCTGTAAAGATTTTTTATCGGGTTACACATTGGGTCGCACACTTTGGGATTTGCGTTGTAAAATTCTATAGTTTTCCATATTGGTGTACAATTTATAATTCCTCTCTATTTCCAATTTTGATGGAAGTGGTTCATTGAAGAGACTCTATAGGAACAAGTAAAATAGTATCAGTCGCTTTTGCCGACAGACGTATACCCCCAGTCGCCATATACGAGGAAATTCCGAAGCAGTTGGCCAATATTGATCAATTCGTATCTGACCTAAGACTGATAAAAATATTACAACGTGGCAGATTTGGATTATATCGACTACTTCCTGTACTTTATATGAGATATATGCAATTTTTTGGAAAATGTAGAAATATGCCTGAGGTAACAGATTAGCAGACCGAGGCATTCCATTTTCATACTTCAAATATCGAACATTTCTATCCATTTTTATGGGAAATCTTAAATTTCGATAAATATCATATTAATATCAGATTTTTGGTTAAGAGAAACATTTAGATAAATCAAGTTGTAAAGAATCGCCAACTTGTTTTGCAAGTTATGACAGATATAAGTATTGGAAATTTTGAACCTTTGTGGGTAAGGACCCAGAAGGGGTTTTCATAACAGATCTTCCTTAGCCTAAAATATTTGGATGTGTGAAATTTGAAGTATTTCGCTTTGTTTTTCAAAATCTTTTAACCCTATGTGTGGGGGAGGTACCAGAAGGAATGCTCCGATCTCTACCATCTTTATAACAGATCTTGTGTTGATGGAAATATTGACATGTACCAAGTCTGAATGGAATCGGGTGTTAATTATGCGTTTTTGAGTTTAATGGATACTTAAAATTATGACCCTTTATGAGGGAGGTAGCAGAAGAAGTGGACCGATATACCTCAATCTCACACCAGACTTTTGGTGAGTAAAAATATAGGGATCTGCGTAGTTTGAAGAGAACCTGATGCTTATTTTGGATTTTATGATCGCTTATTTAAACTTCTGGTACCTCCAGAAGAAATGGTCCAATCTCAACCATCTTTAGAACAGGTCTTGTGTTGATGTAAATATTGAGATGTGCCAAGTCTGAATGGAATCGGATGTTCATTTCGTGTTTTATAAGCTTCATGTATGTTCAAAATGTTAACCCTTTGTGGGGGAGGTACCAGAAGGAGTGGATCTATATGGTTCAAAGGTTCAGAGAAATTAGTTTACCTCATAGAACTAGAAGGGATTATCCCAATATTTGTAACAGTGCTAGGTCAGGTGTGAAAATGGTCACTATATCTCGTATCTCCCCGCAAAAAGTAACAATTTGGTATAATTATAACTTTTATAAAATGCGAACTAAGTATCCGATTGTATTCAAATTTCGCACATACCAATATTTCTACCAATACAAGATCAAAGAGCACATCTAAGTTCATGTCCAAAATGTTAGACCCATAATGTTTGGTGCATCCAAAGTCTTTCCCCTCTTAGTGACTCTAAGTTTACATGTAATTGCACTCTACTGAGATATGGGAAAATTATGTTTTTAACGGTGGACAACTCCAATTTTTATAAACTTCATTCCCCTTTCCCTTCACAAGGCTTTTTTTATTTGTTTGAGGTCTCATATTCCAAATGCATATCTGCATACTCTTTATATGTTTGAAGTTTTTCGCACATTTCCCCAGCAGAATTTCCATATGTATTTTAAATCAATTTCCCAAGATAAGTATCTCACACACTACACACTATTTGTGTAATAAAATCCATGATTATCGTTTAACTTATTTCAAAAGAATGGTACTGCAAATGAATCTCCCCCTCCCCAGTTTACGAAACTTATAATGTCAATACATATATCATTGTTTATTATTTATTTAGTGGAAGCGAAAAGTGAAAAGTAAAATAAATAGCTGGTTATAGACCTGTCACACGAATGTGTCCTTTCCTTTATTTTTCCGCACCCTTCCACTCACTCTCCCTCCATCACCCTCTCTGTTTCTCGTGAAATGTGTCAATCAAGTTGGACAAAAGTTTGTTGAAATTCTCATGGAAGAAAAACAATTAGGAAAACTTAATAACAGACCCTTGTCGCTTTTCCATGAAATTGACAAAGGAAAAATTAATAGTTAGCTCAACAGTCGAGAACGATCCAATAGACAAGCTCGGCACCAGCACCAGCACTCGCACACTCCGACACCTATTCACATTAGGAGATATTTACAAGACAAACGACAGGATATTATTAACAAACTCGTCACAGTGGTTGAATAGAACAAACTTGGTTTGAAGTGTTGTCGTTGTTGCTGCTGTTGCTGTTGTTGTTCCTGCTTTGTCGGTGAGAAAACAAAAAAGAAACACCATTTCTGTAAATGTTGAATCAATGTTTTTGTTGTTGGCCTCCTCCTCCATTACGTTCGTATCGCATCAACATCTTACGAAAGGATAACCAAATAAAATGAAACCTCTTAAACAATTCCAACAAATTTGCATTTTAGACAATTCTCAGGCATTTAAATGAGAACTCGCCCCCATCATTTATTTTTTTGGGGGGAAGCGAAATTGGGTACCGTGACGACGGTAGACGGCACGAATGAACAACGTTTAAGAAGCCAGATAATGAAGCCTGATAAATGCTTTAGTAGATTTAATTTATTTTTCAGAAAAGAAAATGAAACGTCTTCTCAAGATGACAAAGTATATCGCAGAAGAGCACGTGTATTAAATATAAGACAATGCGGAGGCTAGGTAAAGGCTTTGACATTTCATATCATGTGAACATGACATTTTTTTAATAAGTGGGCATATGATGTAGAAGGTTTCTTAGTAATAATTGCAAAACTTTTTCAAATTCTTTGAGATTTGACAACATCTTGTCTAGTAGGGAGAATCCTTTTCTGACTAAATTAAATCTTCACTTTGAATTTCACCATAAATTTAAATCAACTTCGTGCAAACTGATCCTTTTATTCAAAGGATTAATTGAATTTGATGAAAACTGGTTAAATATAATTATCGAATGAGTGAAAATACCTAAAACCTAAAACCGGAAGGACCAATATATGGAGGATGTACCAGATTTTGATCTTTTTCGTACGAAATATATACTTTATAGGAAGGCTTTGGCCACATTTTGGATACCAATTAGCCATATATTGTCATTTTGGTACATAGTGTTTAAAACCCTTCCTAGATCCTACTATTTAAGATTGGTTTGTATAACAACTCTTTGAGTCGTCATAAATACTTGGTATTTTAATATTGTTTATTAAATATATAGATTCTTTTTGTGAAGTAATTTGTTAGATAGAAAATAGTTGATAATCAAAACAAATGTAAGAAAAGACAAGTCACATTCGGTTTGACCGAATGTGATGTCTCTTTTAGGACGCGATTGAAAGTGTATGATCTTGACAAACATTTTCTTCGAATGTCTCCAGACAATGTGTTTAATTTCGTTACCCCCTCAATAGATAAGGCCAATACAAATACCCGAATTATGCCCCGTAAAATGTCGCATCTCAATAAGTCCATTGGTTCGCATGCTGTCTACGCATGTGGCACCGTCTTATTGAAACCACATGTCACATGTCATGTTCGGTTCATTGTGAACATCCTGCGTTAAGCAAAAGGAAGAGTTAAAAGTGACAGAGGGTGATAGATCTTTGTACAGATAAGTGGAAAGAATGGAGAAAAATTATCGAAGAGAGTTGTGTTTTAACTCTGGCGCTAGAACCAGTAGAATCTTTTCTGCAAAATGAAAGATTACAAAGCTATACGTGTCAGAATGCACACTGAGAACATGAGTCCAATGTTCCCCCATAGCTCGAAGTTTTTTCCTTTATACAGAGTTAGATGAAAAAACTGCAACCAATTTCAGACTGCTGTCATTTCTAAGCCACTCGTCCGACAGCTGTTAGAATTATTCCAGTGACAGAAAAAAAATAGTTATTCGTGATGGAATTTACGCGTGATAGTGTGATTTCTTTGTATTTGGCTGGAAAACCACAAGTGGCTATCGTTAGAGCACTCCAGCATTTAAGTGCGAATAAATTTTTTATGTCTAGTACCATCGCTCGTTACCATGATACTGGAAGCCCGACGTCAAGGAAGTGGACGGAAGAAAACAGCAACATCAGCAGAAATGGTTCGAATAGTAAAGATGATACTTGATCGAAAGCCAAGTCGCAGTGGCCGAAAAATGGCTCGTGAGCTGAACCTATTGCAAGATTCCATTCGGCAAATATTGAAAAATGAGCTCAAGGTAAAGCCATTGAAATTCCAAAAAGTGCAAGAACTTACACGGCAAGAGAAAGAAGTAGACTCAAAAAGAGCTAAAGAGTTGTTTCGCTTGGCCGAAAGTGGTGCACTGCCGAAATTGGTCACTCCGATGAGGAAACATTCGTTGTCCAGCTGTTTGTAAACAAACAAAATGATCGTGTTTTAACTGCCAAAGAGGTCAGCTGAAAATGTGGACCTTCGATTGGCCACCAGAACTCAAGCACCGGCAATGGTGATGGTGTGGGCCGCCATAACAGCCGATGGTCGCTCTCCGCTCGTATAAATCCACAGTGGCATCAGAATAAATGCCGAATATTATCGCGAAAATATTCTGTAGGGTGTATTAAAGCCTTGGGCACACAAAACACTTTTGCCACTCACTTTGGACATTCTAATATTTCTTGTTTTCATTCAATAAAATTTAGAAAAAAAAAATAAATAAAAATTATGTCGTTTGACTTTGTTGCAGATTTTCTATCTCACCCTGTAGAGCAGAACAGTGGCATAAAAGGTGTTCGATGGTTTTCATTTTCGTTCTCATTTTCACTCAGTCTTCATTATTCGATTTTAGAGTTATCCCAATTGGACGTTCTTGATCGGATGTTGCAGTGGCCTATTAGTATCCTTATTATTATCCTTCACGAGAAAATATTTGGCCAGATTTGCTTTGATACCTTTGGCTAGCAATGATGCCACCAGCCCATAAACTGCCCCAAACTGTGACATTCTCTGGATGCATTGGTAGCTTTTGCCATGCTTCTGACTGATCTTCAATTCGAATTCGACAATTCTGCTAATTTACGTACTAATTGAGCCAAAAATGGGCTTAGTCGGAAAATGAAAGATGCGATGAACTATCTTAACAGGGAACGATTTTTGTTAATAAAATTCAATGATTTACAAGACGATTCATTGTTAAATTATAGGCCAAAGCTAAGATGGAAGGATTATAGCCGAAAACCACCCTTTAGTATTGTGCCAAAAGTCTGCACTGCATTATTTAATGCCCGCTGCTTCATTAGCGAAAATGGGAAATATTTATACCCTTATGCAAAAATGTATTACTCCGGTCCTACTTCTACTCTTCATTCCAAATTTAGTACCATTTGTATTTCTCGTTCACCATAAAGTACGTATTTCTTAAACCATTCCATTGTATTGATCCTACTTATACCAAAATTCATCGTACCGCCTCCATTCTTACGCTCTCTATCAAATGCATTACTTTTCAAAAAATATATAGAACGCATTTCCATGACACCCAATTGTCTACATCCTACGTAACCAGAGTGATCATATACCGAAACGCATAATTCTAGCTATTTTTCTACAGTTTTTACCGATTTCAGTACTTTTCTTACACTCTATAGGACACATTGTCAAAACCGCCTTTGTTCATCTATCCTGTACAACATCAAAGACCCTCATTCCAAATTTCAGATTTCCAACTCAATCATTTCCCAAAACATTTTTGGTACATCTTCTCAAAACCAGTTTCAAATCTCAATACGAAACACTAACAGTGATAATAATATTTCAAAATATCAACTTCATCCGTTCAGCCAAACCCAAATTGTATATCACATGTCAAGATTTTAGTTCTATCCGTTCACATTAGAGTTGTGTTAATCTAGTTCATACTTCGGTACATCAGTTCCTAAACGTATCACTCATACGCAGAGTTTTCATGCACATGACTGGAGTTCACGGAACTAGAAAACGAGCTAGTGCGTTCTTTCGAAATAGATTGGCACAACACAGTTCCGGTAATACCAAATAGTAGCACATTTTGTATTTTTTAGTACTTTTAGTACACTTATAGCTTGATAGTACAAAAACCCAGCCTTATCACACCCGCACACACACTCATTGACCTACATTCAACATTTCCAGATTCCACCTTCACCCGTTTTACCTAGGCGTTGACAAATTTGTCTATCACTTTTTACTCATCACTAAGCTCTTATACAGGGTTGCCCATATTCGACGGACCCATGTTTTTTTTTTAAAATCAAAGAAAAAAATAAAAATTTGGCGGTTGGCAATGTTATTCATTTAATTTGTTCCAAGTAGATTTGTTTACATCAATTTTTAAATCTGATATCTCTCAAATGGCCGCCTCTGGCGTTGATGACGTTTTGTGACCTTTTTGCTGCATTTTCCCTCGTTTTTGCCAACATTTCGGCCGGAATAGCGGCTATTTCTTCACGAATGTTGTCCTTGAGCTCTTCTACGGTCCTTGGCTTGGTAACGTAAACCTTTGACTTCAAATATCCCCACAAGAAGAAGTCAGGCGGCGTCAAATCGGGCGAACGCGGTGGCTAGTCTAAACTGTGACTTTTTCGTCATGAAGAGGCACTTCTTGAATCTCCTGAGGATTTTCAATGGCGTAAAAACGGCAATTTTGCTTATTTACGGTCCCATTCAATGTGAAATGGGCTTCATCGGACATGATAATTTTGTTCCAAAATTGCTCGTCATCTTCGGCCATTTCGATGACTCTTTGGGCCCATTCCAATCGACGAGGCTTGTCCGCAGGCAACATTCTTTGCGTCAATTGAATTTTGTACGGGAACAAATGCAAATCAATGCGAATAATCCGTTGTAAAGTGGACCGAGCCATGCCCAACTGCTGAGAACGGCGTTTTGGGATGTTCTTGGGGACCTCTCAACACTGGCTCGTACGGCAGCGATATTCTCGGCCGATCGCCTTGGTCGACTTTTATATGGCCTTTTCGGATTAAAAAGAGCATTACCAGTCGAAAACTTTCCGTATAAACGCTTAATGGTGTTCTTAGAAGGCGCACTTCTCACATTTTTTAATATTTTAAAACCAAGTTGAGTTTTCACAATTGACTTCTTCTGTTGAATGTAAATTTCAACTATTTCAGAGCGCTCGCGTGGCGTGTATTGGTTCATGGTAAAAATCTGCTTGGACTGACGCTTCAAACGCGGTATGTCATTAAGCGATGTGATATCTCTGTCAAAAGTTATGGCGTTGCCAGATGGGTCCGTCGAATATGGGCAACCCTATATATAAAGGATTCGCCTAAAATGCGAAAATTTTGCTTGCTTACATACGGAGTTTTATCTTACGCCATTTTTGCACACATTCTGCAACATAACCATGACTTTCACAGTAATGTCTCAATATCTCCCAGCGCTGTTAAAGCGTATATACAAACATATTCGTTCAGCGGAAGGATAAAAACTTATAAACTTTAAATCAGGCATTAGGTAAGTGTTACCATTCAGGAAATAAGCAATAGTTAAAAAAAAAACTTTAAATTATGAACCCTATGTACAATCCATCTAGGCCGAGCCTGAAATATAATTCGGATAATTCCACTTCACAGTCCTGGTTGTATCAAGAGCTAAAATACTGAATCATCGGGAATATATTCATGAAATCAATGCTATGTTTTTTAACATTTATTTTCCAAGTCAAATAATTCTTGTCGCAAGTTTTGTATTTTATTTTCGCTGTATTTAGAATCGAAATTTTAATTGTAAAACAGATTTCCATAAAATTAAAATGCCTTCTTAGAATATCTTTAGAAAACTCAAATTAAAATTTTCTTGACAGATATCAGATACCTTGCAAAAAACATTCATTATTGAAAATTCCAATTCAATTCAGATAAAGGCTGGTGAAACTAAAACGAGAAGATTCGAAAATTTGATGCTGCCCCACGTCCCTCACCACTACTGTTACCTTTAAAAAAATCAAAGAATTTCCACGATATTTGATGTAAAATTCCAAACAACAACAGCGACAGCTACCCCATATCAAAATAAAATTTATTTATATCAAAACAGATACTCCATGACCTTCGACAAGACCAGTGCCGTTCGATGTTGTACCTGGCGATGTTGAAAGTGCAAATCAATGTAAATTGCCCAGCGTTGATGACACAAACGCACAAACGATTCGATGGCAGCAAAGTTATCACGGCCGGGTGAGAGAGGGGATAGGGACAGGGGCGAAACTCAATTCAATGAATTGAAATACCAAATAAAAAGTAAAAGCAAAGCAATCATCTTAACCTAAACGACAATTTATGGCCAATCATGCATTCAGTGAAGCAGAAGAAGGCAGAAATCCTTAAATCAATAAAACGAAAAAAAAAAACAAAACAAAATAAAGGAGGATTTAAGAGACTCACAAGCAGGGAGTGAAACTCTCAAATTAAAATGGCCAAAAATTGGGGGATCTTTCGGAATCCTATACATACGGTTGTATGTTTATCTTGATGTTACATACGGACATACACATACATACACATATTAAGGTTATTTAAATATTTATTAAACACTTGAGTGGACAATTAAATTATGTTTGGACATAGACATGTAAAGGATGCATGCATAGAATAAGTTTATTTTTTAAAGGTAACAAGAGGCTATATTTTGAAGTAGTTATAGAATCAATTTTGCGAAGTGACACTCCAGTAAATTTAAAAATATAAATCTTTGAAAACAAAAACTTCAAAAATAAAAAAATTATAATCATTATAAAAAGTTAATATAGCAAGCAGGTAAGTTCGGCCGGGCTAAACTTTTAAAACAATTCACCATTTGGAAAGTAACCCTTATGAATATAAATCTATAATATATTTTATAATATATTTTATTATTTTATTTCTGTTATTGAGAATTGCGATACCGCATTTCAATATATATTGATGAGAATGTAATTAAGGGTTGGGCCCCTAATATGGTTACTTTTCTGACATTCTTGGTATTATTTGTATAGAAAATTTTGTATTTACCAGTTGGGACACCTCAATTCTGCTTAGGGAGTGATACTGATATACAGGGTGAGATGAAAAAACTGCAACCTGTTTTCCAGAAAAAAAGTTATTCGTGATGGAATTCAATGGTGGTAGTACGAGTTCTTTATATTTGGCTCGAAAACCACAAGTGAACATCGTTAGAGCACTCCAGCATTTAAATGTGAATAAATATTTTGCGTCTCGTACCATCGCTCGTTACCGTGATACTGGTAGCGCAGCCCGACGTCAAGGAAGTGGACTGAAGAAAACAGCAACCACTGAAATTCAAAAAAAGTGCAAGAACTTACACTGCAACAGAATAAAAATAGTCTCAAAAGAGCTAAAGAGTTGCTTTGCTTGGCCGAAAGTGTTGAACTGCCGAATTTGGTTTTCTTCGATGAGAAAACATTCGTTGTCCAGCAGTTTATAAACAAAATGATCGTGATTACTTGCCAAAGAGGTCGGCTGAAAATGTTCACCTTCTGTTGGCAACCAGAACTCAAGCGCCGGCCATGGTGATGGTGTGGGCCGCCATAACAGCCGCTCGTATTAATCGACCGTTGCATCAGAATAAATGCCGAATATTATCGCAAAAATATTCTGGAAGGTGTATTAAAGCCTTGGGCACGCAAACATTTTAGCCGAAGACCTTGGACATTCTAACAGGGCTCAGCACCATCGCACTCAGCACGCGCCACCCAAGAATTCAAACCAATATGAGGTTCCTCGCTTTATTTCCAGCGCACAATAGCCACCGAAATCTCC
This sequence comes from Musca domestica, assembly GCF_030504385.1. Lineage (NCBI taxonomy): Eukaryota > Metazoa > Arthropoda > Insecta > Diptera > Muscidae > Musca > Musca domestica. Next base: position 10,086,123 of record NW_026712258.1, read on the forward strand.
GGATACCAATCCGTTGGACTATTGTATCTGAAACATTTTGGAAAGCAAGGTTGGCACTAAAAAATATCAAAGTGTCGATCACCTCAAGCAAGCGCTTTGCTGGGATGGCCGAAAGTACCGCAAAGCAACATTCGGGCAGCGTGTGACGGTTTCATTGGCCGTTTGAAGGCCATAATTCGTGCCAAAGGTGACCAATTCGAAGAAATCTAAACTTATTCTAATATTTGATGCTATTTTCGACAGGTTTTGCTTCCATTCAATAAAATTAAAAAAAATATATATATAAAAATTATGGCGTTTGACTTTGTTGCAGTTTTTTTATTTTTATAAACTTAGATCGAGTATGGCAATGGACCAAACCAGATCACTTCTTCTGACAAATTTTCGACGAAAATAGTTAAACTCATAAAAATTAAAGAAAGTATCCGATTTCGTTCGAATCATAATGAATGCATATCGTAATATATAATCAGCCAATTTCGAAAAATTACAACTTTTTACATACATAACGTGAGAAAAAATTGGGGGATTTTCTTCGGACATCAAATATATTACCACATTTTAAAATCCATCCTTCCCTAAAAAACTACATTTTAATAATTGCAAAATAAATTAATTAACGTTCATTAAATCTAATGTGAATATGAGACCCATCGGAACGCCACTCCCAGTATCTCACCCACGAAGAATCTAAAAATCAAATCAAATGTGAAATAAGTGTCCAATAGAGCAATTTATGAGCTCACTTCTTCTGATAACAGTCCAACAAAACTTCAAAAATTTGGAAGCAAATCATGCATATATCTCATAGAAAACTTGGCGAGTTCTTTGTTTAAATTAAGCCTTCGCTTACAAGTGTTTTCTCTTTGTATTTTTCCATTTTCGAACAAAATCTGAGTTTGGAAGAACTATAGGTTTGGACCAAATCGGCCAACGGCTATATGGATTACGTCTACACACATATGGCATTTTATAATCTGCATATGGCACAAAGGTAAATGCTGGGATGGGTATCTACTCGGAAATCCCAGTTAGTAGGAACTTACGTAGCTAAAATGTTAATTTCAAAGTTCGAAAATTTGAAAAGCACCCATAGAAATGAACTTTTCGTCCATATTCATTGTGAAAATTTATATTTTTATTGATATAACCCGAAGCGTACATGTTGGTTTAAATCGGGTGGATAGACGGATGACTTCTGTGACTTACCTACTTCGAAAAAAAAAAAAAAAAACAGAAATAAATATCATAGAAAAACAGACGGCGGATTTACATTAAAAAACCCGTGACAAAAAATCAAAATCTTTAATATAACAAATTGTAACTTTAGCGCTGCAAATATTCTCCTAACATATCAAATTTTAATATTGCAACAATTTTTTTTCATTTTCAGTTGTATATATCTGCATCTGTGGATCCTACTCGTGTTTCAAAATGTTATTTTAATAATTAAAATACGGAAAATATGAAGGGAAGTATACCAAAGAGTGAGACTTGGTAAAAAATTGGGCCAATCATCACAATTTTTTTGGTTACATTATTTTTTACTCAACTAACTTTATAACGAATCTTGTGTTAATGGAAACATTGGATACTGAGTGGAATCTGATGTTAATTTCGCGTTATATGGGATCCATGGATACTCATAATGTTGACTCTTTGTGGGGAGGTACTAGAAGGAGTGGACCGATATATCCCATCTTCACAGCAGATCTTGGACTAATAAAAATATTGTGATGTCTGTAATTTGAAGAGAACTGGATGCTTATTTCGGATTTTATAATCGTTTTTGTTATTCAAAATTTTAACATTTTGTGGGAGAGGTACCAGAAGAAATGGTCTAATCTGCACCATCTTTATATTGTTGAAGAAAATATTAAGATGTGCTAAGTCTCAATGGAATCGCATTTTATGGGCCTCATGGATAATTAAAATATTGGCCCTTTGTGGGGGAGGTACCAATTTTCGCACCTGACCTAGCACTGATGCAAATATCAGGATTTGCAAAGTTGAAGCAAAATTGGGTTATCCTTTCTCTTTCTTTGAAGTAATTTATATTCTTTGAAAATTTCGAGCTTTCGTGTGGGAGGTGCCAGAAGGAGTGGACCATCTCTGAACTCGATCTAAGTTTAACAATAATATTACGATGTACCAATTTTGGATCAAATCGGATACTCCCTTCGATCGTTATCGTGCCCACCAGCCAGCAAGACAGACAGACGGACATTGCTAGATTGACTCCAAATGTCCTGAAACGGATTTGACCCAAAGAGACCTAGGGTCTAAAACCGTTATTTCGAAGAGGCATGTTTTGGACGTATCAAATGATATATACCCTTTGTAGCCTTATGGCTGAGGGTATAAAAAATCAGATCGAAACATTTTTGTCACACCTTTCCATATATTCTCTGTCGATTTTATGATATTCGTCTGTGGAAGTCACTCTAACTTCCAATCGAATTGAAATATGTTTATAAAATGTTACTCAGATGTGTGTTACGAATTTATTTACGAATTATTACGGTATTAATATTGGGCTTTATAGGTCCACCTTTTGGTATAGCCGCCATGTATCTGTACCGATAGATTTAATTTCTTATTTTGCGGTGTTTAAGTAACAATTTTACACTGAATTTTCTGTAAAGTAACTGCATGTGTTCTCATTATGTTAGAAACATCCTTGCATACAAATGTCAATATAGGTCTAAGTTTTGGTATAGTCCCCATATAAGTGTGCCTCGATATTTTGACAAATTTATGTGCCAAAATTGCAATTGATTTTTTATACCCTCCACCATAGTATGGAGGGTATATTAAGGTATATTAAGTATTGGTATAGCCCCCATATAACGGCACCTCCCGATATTCGGTATTTTGATGATTTTAGTAATGCTTTTCACCGGAATTGTTTCAAATTTGGTATTTGATGTTCGTAATGAATACTACAGGTTAAGACAGAAAATTGTCTGTGCAGGTTCACGTCTTCGTATAGCCCCCATATAACGGTACCTCCCGATATTCGGTATTTTGATGATTTTAGCTACATTATTCACCGATTTTTATACCCTCCACCTTGGAACGGATGGTATATTAACTTTGTCATTCCGTTTGTAATATGTATAAATATTCGTCGTAGACCCCATAATGTATATAATCAGCATTAAATTCTAAGTGTCCGTCTCACGATACAGGCCACATTATTTGACATAGAGCATCAAAATTTAGCGGAATAATTTTTATTGTGTCTAGGATGGTTGGTATTGAAAATGACATATATCGGTCCACGTTTTGGTATAGTCCCCACATAACGGTACCTCCCGATATTAGGTATTTTGATGATTTTTGCCACATTTTTCATGGATTTGTCTACAAATTGGTATTTGTTGGTCATAGTGGGTTCTAGCTCCGGTGGCGAAACATTGCATGTATAAGTCCACGTTTTGGTATAGCCCCTATATAGCGGTACCTCCCGGCCCGGCCGAACTTACAGCTTTTATAATTATTACTTGTTAAAAAATAAAATTTCAGGATAATTAAATACAAGTCCATTCAGTACTTACAAAATATTGTTTTTGTCATTGGATCATTTAATATTTTTAAGTTGATATTTTACACAAAAATAAATCTTTTTATCCTTACAGATTCCATACAATAATCTAGCATTCGACATAATCCATTTCTTTAGAAGTGTATTGGTTTACATACTCTCCTCTATTTTTTGACAAGAACTTTAGAATATTGTGACTACTTATGCTTAAAATCTCCCCCTTTGGTTGTTATTCTTAATGTATCCCCGCTGGCAATTTACTAATTTATTCATTAAATCCTCAAACAAAGTTTCTTTTTCTTTATTATTATCTTTATAATCGTTTCATTATCTTCGCACTTAGCTCTTGTTCACAGCAAAAGACATTCCCTGTTGACAAGGCTACGACAGCGGATTTGACCCACTTTCGCTGCCACAAAAGCAGCCCACGCCGAATTGTAATGATTTAATTATAACGGAACCAAAACAATGACAATATAATTCATTTTCTGCTTAACGCTAAGACATTTAGTCGCCAGGATTGAGTTGGCGGAATTACAGGAGACACAGATGCAGGTGGAGGAGGAGGTGATTTACCTGATCCGTTCTAATAATAGAAGGCCCACACTTAATTAGAAAATCCCAAAGCAACCGGATGGACGAGATGAACGGGTTACCAAACAAGCAGGGCAGCAGCAGCATCATCCACCGTTCACCTCCATCCAAGCACCGGAGAAATTTAATCCTTTAAATGAATTTCTTTTGCGTTGCGAACGAGGCAACTTATTAAATGTTCATTTAGTACACAGGCAACAACAACAATGCCAAGTATTTGCATGACGCAACATCTAAATCACAAAACGCCATCGCCACCGCCACCGCCAATAATCCCAATGAACACGGGCAAAGGCGTCCAACTGGAGCAACAGGGCCAAATTACCAACTCTAATTAGCATCGAAAATGGAAATAACAAAAAGTGGCCGTGAATGGATGGATTTTGTTGGCCATGAATTTTTAGTGAATCGAAAACATGGCTTTAATTGGCACTAATACACAATTTGGCTAATGGTTGGCTTTTACGGGCATTGTGTGAGTGACTGTGTGTGTGTGTGTGTGTGCGGGAGCGAGTGTGTTAGCCTTGGAACTCTTATGAGTATTTTTGAATAATAGAATTTCAACAGAAGCCCACTCGTGGATTTAATTGCCCACTTGTTCGAATTTATAATGGCGAAACCATTTAGCAGAGAGGAATAGGAAAAGTCTACAATAGAACAATGCGGATACACACTCGGATTGAATGGTATTTATGGGTATTCTAAATTTGTATAGCTACAGAGGATTTATCATTATATCGTAGAGCTCTATGCGTTGGGGATATTATAAGTTTGATTGGACCAAAAAGTTTGTAACACCTCGAAATATTGGTTCTAGACCCATGATGTTATATATCGATTTTCGATTATATCCTAACTCGTCCATCGGTCCATTGCAACTATGGTCAACCCTCGCGAAATTAGATTGGAGTTAGATTTGGGTTAGGGTCTTAGTCGCTCCATATGTCACAATTATTGGCCGATCGATAGATAATTATGTGTGGGTTTAGAGTTTAGTAAAAGGAAGGAATTTAACATTTTGGATGACCGTTGTATAATATTGAAAAGGACAAAGGATCTCTTTTCTAATTCCCATAACCACGAAAGGGATCGTACACATAAAGTAATTGCCACGGAATTTAGCATTGTCCTATGATCTTCGCCATGTTCGAATGAAGTAATGCAATAATGACAACAATGACCTTAAAACGGTCATTACAGTCCAAAGGGTTTCAGATCTGCATAAACTTCACCGTAAACTGATGATGACCCATGATCGGGTCCGCCCAGCTGTAGTCTTTGCTTACTTGTTATATAAGCGATATTATTATCAGGGAAAATTTAGTTGAGAAAATATACAATATCGCCACACTTATTCTGGTACAACCCACTAATCGGTTTTATTTATCCTTATGTTCAAATTTCACATTTGTGCCATGTTCCCGAACCTACAAGAATCTACTATTTCGTAATTGTTGTTTTGAGCCCTGACGGCGACGTCACACGATACTCTTAGAACTTACGATAACGTTGGAAACCCGTTTTTACTTTTAAGAGAAAACACACACCCTCAAAATTGAAGAGTCAAGAGAACGTTAGGAACCCCACTCAACTCCAACAACGTGACGCTATACCCTTAGAAGTAAATATAACATTGGAAACACCTCTATTGGATATACGGTTATATCCTCAGCTTGTGGCTACAAAGGGTACATACCATTTGATATGTCAGAATGTGCCTCTTCGAAATAACGGATTTAGGCACTGCGTCATAAATCAGTTTCAGAACATTTGGAGTCTATCTAGCGATGTCAATTCTCCTCCCGAAAATGTCTTACAAAAAAAAAAAACAAAAATAAATAAATAAATAAAAAATAATATAATTAAAAAGGGCGCTACATGGTGAGATAAAAAACTGCAACAAAGTCAAACGCCATAATTTTTATTATTTTTTTTTTTTTTAATTTTATTGAATGAAAGCAAACAAATTCGAAAATAGCATCAAATTTTAGAATAAGTTTAGATTTGTTCGAATTGGTCACTTTTGGCACGAATTATGGCCTTCAAACGTCCAATGCCCGAATGTTGCTCTGCTGTATTTTGGCCCATTCCCGGCGAAGCGCTTGCTTGAAATGATCGACGCTTTGGTATTTTTTAGTGACAACCTTGCTTTCCAAAATACTCCTGACACAATAGTCAAATGGTATCCAGAGATTTTTTTGTTTCCATTGTTCTTGGGTGGCGCATGTTGAGTGCGATAGTGGTAAGTCCTGTTGGAATGTCCAAGGACTGCGGCCAAAATGTTTGCGTGCCCAAGGCTTTAACACACCCTCCAGAATATTTTCGCTATAATATTCGGCATTTATTCTGACGCCACGGTCGATTAATACGAGCGGAGAGCGACCATTTGCTGTTATGGCGGCCCACACCATCACCATGCCTGGCTCTTGAGTTCTGATGGCTAACCGAAGGTGCACATTTTCAGCTTACCCCTTTGGCAAGTAAAAACGTTCATTTTGGTTGTTTACAAACTGCTGGACAACGAATGTTTTTCCCAACGGAGAAAACCAAATTCGGCAGTTCACCGCTTTCGGTCAAGCGAAGCAACTCTTTAGCTCTTTTGTGTGTACTTTCTTTCTGTTGCAGTGTAAGTTCTTGCACTTTTGGAATTTCAATGGCTTTACCCCGAGCTCATTTTTCAGTATTTTCCGAATGGAATATTGCGATATGTTCAGCTCACGAGCCATTTTTCGGCCACTTCGCTTCATTACTTTTCGAACCATTTCTGCTGATGTTGCTGTTTTCCTCCGTCCACTTTCTTGACGTCGGGCTACGCTACCAGTATCACGGTAACGAGGATGGTACGAGACCCAAAAGATTTGTTCACATTTAAATACTGGAGTGCTCTAACGATAGCCACTTATGGTTTTCCAGCCAAATATCACGAATTACTTTTTTCTGGAAAGTTCTCATAAAAATGATTTTGTACGCTTGTAAACAATATAATGAGCTGTAACTGGAATAATTTCAACAGCTGTCGGACGAGTGGCTTAGAAATGACAGTAGTCTGTAGTTGGTTGCAGTTTTTTCATCTCATCCTGTATAGGGGCATATACGTAGACATGGACATGCAGTAATGTTTGTCATTGGTCATTGCGATATTCTAATATGGAACAATACCGATGAATAATGTCGCTAAAAGCATTAAAATATGTTTCCTAATAGTGACATACCTTTATGTGGGGCTGTACCAAAGCTTAGACCTTAGGAAGGATGTTGCCGATTCAAAGCGAATTCGGGTTGAAATTGTGACTAAAACAACCAAAAACCTTAAATCTGTCGGTACAGTTACATTTTATCTACCTACTACATTTCGTTCGGAAGCTAGAGAGATTTCTACAGATGGACAGACTGAAGGACAACGCTAAATTGACATAGAATTTTATGCCGATCAATGTACACACACAAATGTATATACCTTGTGCCGTCTAAAATTTATGTTTCGAGTTGTTACAAACGAAATTTCAAACTTAATATCCTTTCTATAGAAAAGGAAAATTCCCTGTACAGGTCCACATCTTCGTATATCCCCCATATAATAATACCTTCCGATATTTGGTAATTTCCACCGCCTTCTCCGGCAGAAGATTGGCTATACAGATCCACTGTCTTGTATGACCCCCACATAACTGATCCATCCGATATTCTGTATTTTAATATTTTTAGCGACAATTTTTTTGTGATTTTTTTTTTAATTTGGCAAGATCCACGAGAAGGTATACATAAATAATCGGTCAAAAGCTAAGGGTATATCTTAGTAACGATCATAGTTCGTGTGATTTACTTTCATAAATCAGCAATATAAATGTATAGTTGGTACGGGTAGCTCGGCTAAATATGCATAGAAGTATGGGACATCGAGTAGTCGACTTCGCCCGACTCTTATTCTTTCCTAAGCTTTATCCTTTCCTTACTGAGAGAGAGAATTGCAGGTAAAAATTTCGGAAAATTAAAAAAAAATTAACATAATTTCAAAAGAATTTAGTTTTATTCCCACTGTATCGTGGAAATTGGTATTTCCTCGAAATTCAGTACGAAGTCATTAAAATCATGTGAATGTTCCAAGCAATTCCTTACAGTCACGGACAATAAATGAACATCGCAAATATATATAAATATAATTTTATGTAAAAAAAATTGGCGTTAAAATACCTTAAATTGTCAAGTCACAATATGTTGTCAACACTTTTGTCCGACACTGTGTTTAAATAAGTAATCCATAAGCTAAACAAACCTTTGATTAAACGTCGATTGGTGGTGTTGATGCGATGCGGTTAGTCCTGACTTCGATAGGATGTTTCAATGTTCCTGCTGTTACTGCTACTTCTGCCACATCCACTGCCAATCTGGGTGTCTCTCTTCCTTATTCTCTCCCTCTCTCTCTAGATCTCTCTTCCCCTTCTTTCTAGTTATGTACGTTGGTGTGTGTGTGTTTGTTGTGGTTTCTAATTCATTGCCAGCACAAACACTTGAGCTCAACAACGACACACACTCGGCACCATTTCATGTTTTTTCCTTTGTCTGATCCGCTTGCAGGCTTTGGGCTTGGTTGCTGATTTGTTGGATTGTTTGTGTGTGTATATATTATTTTTGTTGTTGCTGTATTGAAAACTGAGCCAAGGCAATTCATCAATATTCGAAACTTTATTTGTTTAAAAGGATTTCCTTTCGCCTTTTCGTTTTTTGGTTGAGGATGTTGGTTATTTATTCTTGTTGTGTTTAAAACAAAGAATGCCAATCGAACTGAGCTGTAGAGGCAAAGAGAAATTGAAACGAATGCAAAATTAAAATGGGCAAAAAATATATTCAGTACTTTGATATTAAATATTTATTTTTATTTGTCTTTGAAAATGATTTAACGTTTATATTGTGGATTAGTGATTTGCGAAACTAAATTGTTACACTTAACTATATTCTTAAAGATGTCCAGAAAAATGCAATTATTCCAATATTTAAAAAAATATATAGATATTTATAATACAATTGCTCTGTCCCAGAACTACAAGAATGTAAAAGTTTTAACTACGATAATTAACTCTTCCTTTTTGATATCGAAAAAAAATGTCCAAACTTGTAGATTTTTGTAGGTTTTGGAACAGAGCAAACATAAACAATATTTATAAAAATTGATAAAATCAAAAATATACTTCAAACACCTTTTGGATTTGTGCTCTCCTGACCTAATTCCAAAAACTTCACGTAAACTTGGGATATATCCTTATACCTCGAAGACATCAAAATACAAATGTTCCGCCAAATCGACATAAGAAAACTAAAAGTGTATATTTATATGAGAGGTATACTTAACCGTAGACTAATATTGAAAATGTACATAATTACTTAATTTAAACTCAATATATCAACATTTACATATTTACTTGAAATCGTTTTTACTCCTACTTATACAAAAGTGGACCAAAACCAATGATTTTGGAAGTATAATGCGAATGTTGCAAAATATAGATGAAAATTTTGACCTTTGTGTGGCTAAGGATATATACAGGCCTTAAAGAGTTTGGTTGTCTTTGGTTTTGATTTACAAACCGCTTGCTATGAAATCCAAATTGAGTTTGCCAGACCCTAATGCTGGTTTGAGGGTCACATTTGGCTGGGATTTTGAAAATATGAACCAAAAATGCGATGCAAAGTCTCAAGGGCTTACTGTCGAATATCTCTAGCTCTTTTACATTAGTGGGTGACATGCAAAAGCAAACAGGAAGGTCATAAGGTACAAGTTGAGGAAACACACATACATAGAAATACCACAACGGTATGACAAAAACTAAAAGAGAATCTGATCGTTTTCGAGCAAATTATACTCTCGTTTATTCGAGCAAAATTGAAAAAAAAGAGTTTTGGTCGTTTTTTATGGGGGGGGTTCATTCCGTTTTTAACTCATCGCAATAATAATTTTAGACATAACAAATTATATATATTGATCAGCGTAAAATTCGAAGACTATTTATCCCTCTCCATTCGTACGCCTGTCCGTCTATTGTAAAATAAATTTCGTATTTAGAATTCGTAATAGGTGCTAGAGGTAAAATCGCGTATTCAGGTCCACATCTGCGTATAGAGTCCATATAAGGGTAACACCCAATATTTTGTATTTTGATAATTTTAGCGACATTATTCAACGGAATTGTTTCAAATATCGTATTTAGAGTTCGTAACTACAGTCTATGCCAGAAAATTGTCTATGCAGGTCCAGGTCTTCGTATAGGCCCCATAAATCAGTACCTCCCTATATTCGATATTTTGATGATTTTAGGTATAATATTCACTGAAATTGTTTGAAATTTCGTTTTTAAAGTTCCTAATAGGTACTAAAGCCTGTGACAGAAAATTGTCTATGCAGGTCCAGGTTTTTTGCTCCGATATAACAACACCTCCCTATATTCGGTATTTTGATTACTTTAGCTATATTATTCCCCGGATTTGTTCAAGTTTGGTATTTGAATATTGTAATGGCTTATGAAAAAAGTTGCCTATGCAGGTCCACGTCTTCGTATAGACGCCAATATAACGGCTATATTCGGTATTTTTAAGGTTTTAACAAAATTTTTTAAAAGATTTTTTTTTTTTTGAAAATTTCCAAATTCTTTCCAAATGGTGAAGGGTATTCTAAGTTCGGCCCGACCGAATTTTCTGCTTTTTTACTTGTTGGGACCTAAAATGCCTACTTCGAGGTGTTACAAACAGAATGGCAAACTTAGGGTATATTAAGTTTGCCATTCTGTTTGTACGGTGGTGGGTATAAAATCTTCTCAAACTAAAGAGCCATTATAAACTTTTCGGAAATTTGAGCGATCGCAAAAAAAGTTTAGAAAACATTAATTTAATTGAAATATTGACTGACTAAACGATAAAGACAAACAGCGCTGCTATAATTTATTTAATCTAAGCTCGCTAGAGCGTTTTATTTTATTAACTTACGCCTCCGTTAATGAACAATTAAATGCTTCCAATGTAACGTTTATTGCAATAATTAAGACAAGTTAATCGCTGTTTGATTTCCGGCGAATACGGCCTTTGGCACTGATTGTTCCTTCTCTCGAATGGCAACGATGGAATTAGTAGAAGTCAAATGTTGGACATTTGTTGCACACTTGTTGGGTATTTGGTAACATTTTGGAGAGAGAGAGAGAGAGAGAGAGAGAGAGAGAGAAAAGCGAAAAACTCTGTTGCTGACTCCGCACCATCAATGTCAAGGATGGATTTTGATTAATATTTAATATACATTAAGTTGTCTTATCATAGTTTATGACAGCCTCATATCTCGGTCCCTGTGATCAACATGCTAATGCCATTTTGTTTTTTTTTTTTCGTAACGGCTTGTTGCCATTTTCGTTGGTCTTGTTCAAACAATGAAATTATCTAATTTTTGTTGGGTTTTGTGAATAATATTAATAAAGTTATCGTTAAATTGATGAGCTATTGTTTTTGGTATCTCTGGCATACAAGCACAAGCAGAAGACATGCTGCCTGATGATATGGCTGCTTCTTTGTCTTTGTCCTTTACAAAGGCGCGCAGTCATCAATCATCAACACTCATCCCCGGTCCTGACACCATTTATAAATATCACATTGCGGAGGTTTTGTGAAACCTGCTATCAGCAGATACTGCTGCTGCCGCTGACACGCATTGCCACTTCGCTTCCGCTTTCTTTAAGATAAAAATGTGTTTACACCCACATATATACACAAATACATGTGTGTGTGACAAAAAAGAGATATTAATGGCATAAAGATATTGAAAGTGGTTCATTGGAATGTTACATGTGTGGGTTGAATAGGTTTCAATATTTTAAAGAAGACGATAGCTTATATTAAAAAGAAAATTAACGAAAGATATTTGTTGTTAAATTTTTCTTGGGGAAGGGTATGCATCCGCTTCCCATAGAACCAGCCGCAGGGCATAGATAGCAGTTAAGCTTTTCTCCGAATAATATGAATTAATTCCAAACTCCTACTAATCCGGCCACCCTGTTCAAACAAAATGACAAACACAATATTGCTAGAGCTGCCACATAATGGTCGCAATGAAATTATGAATTTTTGTCAGTTTTTCGTCTGGCGGTTTTTAGATTTTAAACTGTGAAATTAAAAATGTGATTAGAAATGGAGACGTAATCTTATCTAGCATCGCAAAGAAATAATGGACCAGTTGCAACGTTTCGATGTTCCAATAGATATACACCCTGAACATTTGACCTCTTGTTTACGTATTCCTTTTTATACCCTCCACCATAGTACGGAAATATACATTTAGACCCCACAAAGTACATATATTCTTGATCAGCATAAAAGACTAAGACAGCAAATTGTCTATGCAGGTCCACGACTTCGTACATTCGGCATTTTTAAGATTTTAACAGAATTTTTGAAGGTCTTTATTTTATTTTATTATTATTATTTTTTTTTTTTTTTTTGAAAATTGCCAAAATCGTTCCAAATGGTGGAGGATATTCAAAGATCGGGCCGGCCGAACTAACAGCTTTTTTTTATTGAGATTTAATGCTGCCTAATTGGAATATGCGAAGTTTGATTTCTAGAGTTATAATTGTTCAAAATTGTTATTTGGGGGAATGTATGAGAAGAGATCCAATATATCCATAATCGCCTCTGCGTATGTTTAATATGATTATTACCACGAATCAAGTTTGGACTATATCAAAAAGAGTAAAAATTGAGAGACTGACTGATTCATCAACGCCCAGGCGAAATTATTAAAATATGGGTCCATGCTGGTGGATAGATTACCCCATTCCTATACGGGGTTTTTGAAAATCCGGACTAGTAGTTTACTAAATGTACTAAAAAGCACTAAATTTCTAAATTGGTATTAAAATTAAGTTTGGGAAGTAGTGTTGATATAGGCATTGTTTAAGAATGCGGAGCCGCTTGTATATCGTCATATATAGTGACTGGTCCCACTGTCACTTGCCCTGGTACCATTTCGGCTGCCGTAGCATTTGTAATTAAGATTATATGAGTGTTTTATAATTATGTTAGGGCAGAATACGCCAGCGCCGTTGCCTTCGTTCATCTTGGAACAGTCTGTATATATGGACTGTCTAGAGGAGGTTCGTCACCAGTCTAGGCATCCCTATCAAGTATAGTAACATCAATGTAATTTAAGTCGAAAAAAGTGGCTATGCAATCTTTTTCTTAATATATTCCGACTAATTGGTAAGCCTAGGCATGAAGAGCGCCATCCTCTAGTTTCCCGTAGTATCAACGCAATCCTCGTTCATGGCAATTTAGTGATTGTTCTTGAGGGCTCCGGTTGTTGGACATTAACGCTCTGGGTTTATTCGCATGCAATCAGACGAGACACTCATGTGTCAAAAAAGGTAAGGCCAATGTGAAATACATTCAATTTATTAATTATGGTCTAAGCCTCCAGCTCTTTCCCTTGGCGTTCCTGCATGAAGAGAGTGTAATGAGGCTCTTTTTAGTACGCTTCCAATGTTCCAGTTTAAATGCTCGTTCAGGATCGTACTGAGATATTTGCACACGAGGAGATATTCAGTGTAACCCCATCCAGTATTAGAAGCGAAAATTTTTCTATTTTGAGTTTCTTTGTGAATAGTGCAAGTTCTATCTCTTAACCATTGTCCAGAGCCAGAACCAGATAACTGTACTAGTAAACTTTGCATTAGGAAGAAATCTGCTACTTATGAGCATATGCTACTGCCTTTATTCGAAGCTGGTTGAAACTCACAAGAATTTCGAGAGAGGGAATTCTTCCCTACGGTGTCTTTCTGCTGACATTGTTCCATATACAACTGTCTCTTAAACTTAAATTGATTATCCTGTTTTTAGCATACCATCAATCCATTCAATCAGGATTGAGGAAATACCAGGGGCATAGATAACATTATGGATCTATTCCAGCTTCATATTCTTAAAAGCCCCCCTCTATATCGAGGAAAGCTGACAAAGTAAAGTTGGAGTTTTCCATATTTTCCTCAATGTATCCGACAGCATTCTACGATGTACTCATTACATTAACATATAAATTTGAACGAATTTCCAGGCCTAATCCAGGTAAAAATCTCCTGCAGGATGGCCAACAGCGACTGAGATGCATTTTCAAACATTGATGGTATAATGCCGTCAGGGCCAGAAGACTTGAAGTGTTGAAAACTGTTGTTTGCCCACCTAATTTTGGGATAGCTTGTTATACTTCCTATAAGTCTCTCACCTTCTCCTTTACCATGCAGGGAGCGCGTTTGCGATCCTCACTACTACCAACGTTCTTACAACCGGGGAAGTGGGTGCCGATAAGAGGTCAAAAGTTTCTAGACCGGTGTTACTCCATGTGCTGTTATCTCGCTGTATACTGTCTATGGGCTTGAGATCCTTAGATAGTATTTCACGAAATCTGGTAGTATTATCTACCCCTTCTATAGTCCCACGAAATCAGATCCAAGATCTACGTTTGGCCTTCTTTAATTCACTTTTGCACTCATTATATTCTGACATATTGGCTTTCCTATCACTGCCAAGTTCATTTTATACTCTCCATCAAACATAGTATGAAGGATATATTAAGTTAGTCATTCCGTTTGTAACGCATCAAAATAATAGTTTTAGACCTAACAAAGTCTGTCCGTCCGTCTGTTGTATTCATTCTAGAGTCAAAACGAATTCAGAAAGGAAGCCAACATTTGGCACAGATCAGTCTTTTTTCTGCAGGCAGGTCAAGTTCGCATGGGCTATACCGGTCAACCGGTGAAATTTTACCCAAGGAGCTCTTTGTGCGTACGTTACCCCTGAAAAAGAATTGTCTATATAGGTCCACTATATTGTATATCCCCCATACAGGTAGCGTTGATATTCGGTATTTTCATGATTTTATCCACATTTTCCAATCGAATTGTCTCAAAATTGAGTACTTTATCCTCTGGAAGAAAATGATCTTTATAGATCCATGATATCGTATAGCCACAGTACTTCCTTTATCGGTATTTTGTTGCTTTTAGGAACATTTTTCACCAGAATTGTTTCAAATTTCAAAAACTACGACGGAAAATTGTCTATGTAGGTCCACGTCTTCATATAGACTATATGTAACTGTTTTCCTTTGAGGAGTATTGTTCGATGGAATTTTTTGAAAATGTTTAAAGTTCCTTCGAAATGGAGGAGGGGAGGAGGTTTAATTAAAAATGATGATATTGGGGTCTATGCTGGTGCGTAAGGTTAAGATAAGATACGAAACTTTCTAAATGGTAATAAATTTGGTATTGGGTGAAGGGGCAGAACTGGAATTCTAAAATTTGATATTGATATTGTCTGTCTGTATCTGGAATTGAGATATGGAGGTAGTTTTAGAAATATGTACTATAATTGTACGAAAAGTACTAAATAGTATAAATTTGATATCGAGTAAAGGAGTAGAGCTGAAATGCTGAAATTTGATATAGATGTCACTGTTGGTGTCAGTGGTTAGGATATGCGGGCGGTTTTAGAAATGCGTCCTATATTTCTACGAAAAGTACTAAATTTAGTATTGGGTAAATGGATAGGGCTGGTGTCCCGAAATTTGAGATTGAACTCTCTGTTGGTATCTGCTGTTGAGATCTGGTGGTCGTTTTGCAAATGTGCACTATAATTGTTTCGGAAAGAACTTAATGGAACAATTTTTTTTTTGTTCAATGTTGCTGAGTAGGATGGGGAGATGTAGATTGTTTTGGATATGCTTACTAAATATTGGGATCATTTTGGTATCTGTGTTTAAGATATGAAGTCGTTGAAATGGTTTTTGAGGGAAAAATGGGTCCATGGTGCAATGGATTTATAGTATCCTCCTTGCATACTACTGGACATTTCGCGGACGAAGTAGCGGGCACTTGCTACTGATACATATGAGCGCTACATCCAAATCTGAGCCGAATTCGAATAAATTCGGCAGAGGTTTTTCAAAACTGTATTTGATATATCGTCTCGAATATCGTTATTATGGAAACCATACAACGGCTGTGAGGACTTAAATATCAAGTCGGATGTAACATATATGTAAAGAAATATCTGAACCGACTTTCAATTTAATTTGAAATACTTGTTTCTATGAAAATTTTACACATTTGGCGCACAATTGTAGTAAAGTCGGACGAAGATATATATTGGAACTATATCTAAATTTTGGACAAATTATCATCAATTTCAATATGGTTCGTCCTTGGAACCAACAAATAATTTTTGAAAGATTTAATATCAATCGGAAAATAAATACTACCTATCTTTACTGTTAAAAAAATACATGAACAGAAGGACGAACGGACATGCATAAATTGACGCAGAATGTGATTCTTGGACAAAAATGGAGCTCATTGAATTCCGCATGTTACAAACAAAGATGTGGTGTAAAATTAAAAAAAAAAAATTACGCCTGGTCTACATATTTGCATCTCATCTCTGCTAGAATAGAGATTAATAGCGACTACCGCAGTTCAAGGCTTTTAATTTTAATGATTTTGGGTTTTTAAAATAGTTTAATATTTTAATATAGATTTTAGTTTTTTAATGATCTAAATAGTTATATTATTATTTTTGTGTAATAGTCCTTTAATTAAAGAATTCTCCCAACTGGCAGAGTTGCCCGAAATTAGTATGTAAAAAGTATCCCACGAACTAACCTTCGCCTTAAAATCAAATGTCATCCTCCCAAAAGTTGCTGAATTACCAATTTTTGGCATTTCTTTTTTTCCGCTTATTCTACAAAAGTTTACTTGAACCTGTCCGCTCCCTCCCCTTTTATAAAAACATTTTCTTTACGTCGGAAAAATTATTTTCCTCAAATTGTTTCTTCTCTTCCGACTTCTAATTCTTATAATTGTATCTTATGTCGACCTATGTGTTATCCTTTAATCTGAGATAGACTACTCCTGATTCCTAGATAAAGGTTATTGCAATATGGTTTGGGGCCGAATTGTTCTACTCCATAGATGTTTGCCTATAATCAATTTTTACATGGCTGCTGCTGCTCCTGCTCTTTAATTAAGAATATAATTTCAGTGGGAGTTGATTCATACTCGCCTACATTCACTTGCGAAGGAGAGAAATTCAATTAAACGGCTATAAATAATAAATTAAATAGGCAATGCGTAAAATCGGTCCATGCAGAACAGAAAAAAGTATTTTGTGGTAATATACATACGTATGTATGTACGTAGGTAACGTGCATATTAGCTAGCTGGGGCCCAGCTGAAATCAATTCAAGAATTTGTCGAATGAAAGCACTCACCCACCCATTCACTCGGATATTCGGATCTTTTTCTTAATCACTTTATTTCTGTCTCTATTCGCAGAACACTTTCGCCCCGAAATGGTGAAGTGTTTAATGTTGGATTTATGCGTTGCGGCACAAGTTTAGAACAGGCAATGTTGAGCGTGTTAAATGACTTGAGCCTTTGGGAATACAACTTTCCAGGGACCGAAAGCCGTGCGAACGAGCCAGCGAACGAACGAGAAACATGGAAAAGCCCATAAAATTTAATGCCATCTGTTTGTCTAAGGCATCGTTTGCAAATGAACTGAGAAATCCCAGAAAATAAAACGAATAATACACAAATATAGATGTGTTTGTTCCATGAGTGTTGTGCTGCGCCGGGCCGGACCTGGCCGGGGCTGGCTGCGTCTCTGTGTGAGTAAGCACTCCACAAATCCGAACAACAAACATTCATAATGGGACAACAACAATAAAAAATGCTTGCTATGCACGCATACATAAAATGCGGTGTTAAGGGAGGAGGTGGAGCAGGCGGAAGATGGGCCACAAAAAAGCGTGGAGTTTGAAACAATTTAACTGCCAGTCTAGCAGGCATCCAACCAGTCAGCCAGCCAAACGGGCTGTCAGTGCTATCCCAGACAACACGTTCGCATTCGTGTAAAATTACCCTTCTGAATGAGAATGGAGAGAAAGTAGTGCCAGCTGAATTTACAATGTGTTTGTGTTTGTGCTGTCGTGGTGTTGGTAATTTCATTTCATTGTCGCTCCTTGCTTTGCTGTGCTTTGTTTGCAATGCCATATCCTTAAAAACGCATTCGTTCTATTCTGATGCCTCAGTTCTTTTGGGTGCTCTAATTTGGGGTTTTTTCCTAACAAATTGTGTCACTGTTTTGAGGTTTTATTGTTTGGCACCCTACACACAACTACACAAAGTGGAGAAATCTAATATCATCTTGAAGTAACATTACACGCAAGTGTCTCAAATATTTACACATTGAAATAATTGCATTATTGCAAGATAAAAGGTATGATACACATGTATGTATGCAGGTGTTATCTTGTGTGTGTGTGTGTGGTGTGTAGGGGTTTTTATACCCTCCACCATACTATGGAGGGTATATTATCTTTGTCATTCCGTTTGTAACTCCTCGAAATACTCAATGACCCAACAAAGTAGTGAGTATATATTCTTGATCAGCGTAAAATTCTAAGTTGATTTAGCGATGTCTGTCTGTTGTAATCACACTATCTTTCCGACGAATTGAGATAGAAGGCTGAAATTTTGCACACATTTTTATCTTGCCAGTAGGCAGGCAAGTTCGTAAATGGGTCATGTAGATCCACATTTTCACATAGCCCCCCCATATAATGGTACCTCCCGATATTCGGTATTTTGATGATTTTAGCGACATTATTCGCCGGAATTGTTTCAAATTTGGCATTTGGAGTTCGTAATGGATGCTACACCCTATGACCGAAAATTGTTTATGCAGGTCCACGTCTTCGCATAGCCCCCCAATAACGGTATCACCCAATATTCGATATTTTGATGATTTTAGCGTCGTTATTCACCGGAGTAGTTTCAAATTACGTATTTAGAGTTCGTAATGGAAACTACAGTCTGTGACAGAAAAACGGCTGTTCCATCACCATGGCTGGCGCTTGAGTTCTGGTGGCCAACCGAAGGAGCACATTTTCAGCTGACCTCTTTTGCAAGTAAACTCGATCATTTCGTTTGTTTCCAAACTGATGGACAGTGAATGTTTCTCATCGGAGAAAACAAAATTCGCCAGTTCGCCACTTCCGGCCAAGCGAAGCAACTCTTTAGCTTTTTTGAGTATATTTTCTTTCAAATGCGGTGTAAGTTCTTGCACTTTTTGGAATAGCCCGAGCTCATTTTTAACTCACGACCCATTTTTCGGCCACTGCCACGCGGGTTTCGATCAGACACTTCTTTACTTTTCGAACAATTTCTGCTGATGTTGCTGTTTTCTTCCCTTTCGTCCACTTCCTTGAAGTCGGGCTACGGTACCAGTGTCATGGTAACGAACGATGGTATAAGACATAAGAGATTTATTCACATTTAAATGCTGGAGTGCTCCAACGATAGCCACTTGTGGTTTTCCAGCCAAATGTAAAGAAATCACACTATCACGCTTGAATTCCATCACAAATAATTTTTATACCCTACACCACAAGGTGGTCAGGGTATTATGTATTTATGCATTTGTTTGTTATAGGCAAAAGGAAACGAGATAGACCCATAGTTCCTTTTGATGATCTGCATAGAATCACATTCTGAGTCAATTTATGCATGTCCGTCCGTCCGTCCGTCTGGCTGTCCGTTTGTCCATGTATTCTTGTAAACAAAGTACAGTGCGCATTTATTGCCCTATCCAGATGAAATTTTGCACAAATCATTTATTTGGGCCAAGGACAATCGGTCAAAATTTAGATATAGCTCCCATATATATCTTCGTCCGATTTGCTTTTTATTGTGCACCAAACGTGTAATATCAGCCCGAACAGTATGGAATTTTGCACATACAACCAAATTAGGCCTGAAAATAAGTATGCCAAATTTTGATCGAAATCGGTTCAGATATAGCTATAGCTCCCATATATATTGTTCATCCGATTTGTTATTTTTGTCCTCCGCTGCTGTATTATGCACTCTGTAACAACAATATTTGGGGAAATATATCAAATACAGCACTGAAATACATTACGGAGCTCTGCTAAATTAGTAAAGTGGTGTAGGGTATCATAAAGTCGGCCTGGTTTTTTTCTGTAAAATTGTCACCAAAATGTTTTGTACGCTTGTAAACAATATAATGAGCTGTCACTGGAATAATTTTAACAGCTGTCGGACGAGTGGCTTAAAAATAACAGCAGTCTAAAGTTGGTGCAGTTTTTTCATCTCACCCTATATATATGGGAGCTATATCTAAATTTGAACCGATTCTCAGGGGAGTTCGTCCTTGGGCCCAACAAAAATTGTTTGGGAAATTTCATCTCAATCGGATAATAAATGCCACCTGCATTTTGTTCACAAAAATACATAGAAAGACGGACGGACTGATGTGCTTCATCGACTCAGAAAGTGATTCTATGAAGATCCTCAAAAGTAACTATGGGTTTATCTCTCCATGTTACAAACAAGTACATAAATACATAATATGCTGTGTAGAGTATAAATATAGAAGAGGGGGAGCTTGGCCCATCTATTTTGGTAACTTTGCGACGTCAGCTATCAAAACGCCGATTCATGTACCTTCTTTTTTAACTCTACTCTAGAAAAACTACCGACAGAAAAATCGAAATGTAAAATTTTATAGCTGGAACCTTAAAAGAGGATAAGCCTCAAATTAGACCGAAGTTTTGAAGTTGTGTTTACAGTGTTTAGATTCGAAAACTGTATTTATTTTATGTGTATTCTATCCCGGGCATAATACATATATTAATTTAGAGATTTAAGTTCATTTATATTGTTGATGCTTTATATTGCCGGCTATAAATATTTCGAGGTGTGTCAAACGAAATTGCAAACCTAACATATTTTCAATTTCAAATACATATAAATGTCCAATTCCATAGAAAAATTTCGCTAAAAAAGGGTATTTTTTTGAAAAAAAAGTTTTAATTTTGCTAATATTTCCCTAATAGAGGACAACATGCTGCCGTCAAATACAAACATATTTTCTGTATATACTCAACATAACCTCATTTTTTTTAGTTGTTTATTTGTTGGCTGGTTGATTTAGGTGTTGTGTTATTGTCCTTGTTATTTGTTCTTGATGCAAAGTGAATTTATTCATTTCAGTTTTTTTTTGCCTCTTCGTATTCCTCTTCCTCTTCATTTCAACATCATTGTGTGTCTCTCTCTGTCTGTCCGTACGCTGTGCCGCTTAATGGAATGCAGCTGCTATTGTTCGAGGAGGACAAAAGGGCTTTTAAATTTCATTATTCAGCTGGTGGGAGTGTTGTCGTTGTTGCTTTTGTTGTCTATTTTTTTATTCCATTGAAAGACTGAAAGAAGACACTTTGTTACTGGGACGAAGGATGGCATTTCGTATTGCGGCCGCGTTGCTCCTCTGCGTGTCTCTGGCTTCGAAATGCAACAACAATTAGAATTTCATTACATAAAAATGTTGAGAGGATTTGTCTATTTGTATTGTCGCGAGAACTATAGTTGTCCGCAGAATGACAAAGCACCTTTAATCGTTTGTTGGTGTCTGACATTTTGTTGTAGAAAGTGTTCATTTCTTTCACAAAAAAAATGTAATTTTATTATAACAAACTTTACACTTTTTTTAAAACGCACCTAACGCAGCGGTGACATAATTCAAAAAAGATTATATATAATATGAATGAGAAACACCATACGAATTGATTTTTTATACTCCCCACCATACATAGTATGGAGGGTATATTAAGTTCGTCATTCCATTTGTAACTCATCAAAATAATGATTTTAGACCCAGCAAAGTATATATATTCTTGATCATTTTGTCTGCAGGCAGGTTAAGTTCGAAGATGGGCTATATCGGTTCACGATATCGTATAGCTCCAATATAACGGTACCCCTCGATATTCAGTATTTTGATGATACTTTACCCCCAGATATAGATTTGTCTATATCGTATATCCCCCCAATATATCGGCACCTTACCATATTCGGTATTTTTCAGATTTTAATAGAATTTTTAATGGATTTTACTTTTTTGAAAATTTCCTAATTCGTTCCAAATGGTGGAGGGTATTCAAAGTTGGGCCCGGCCGAACTTTTTTACTTGTTTTTTTTTTTTTTTTTTAATAAATCGTAGTAATGTGCTTTATAATAAAGTATGAACTGCAGATGCAAGTAGTATCACAGAGACAAAAGCATATGAGCCTAGCGAGTTCTGTATCTGTGGCAATGAAAGCCGGAACTCTTCACCACACATCATTTTAAAGAGAGGAATATAAACTGAAGATACGATATTTGATAGGGACGCATGGGCTGAATGGTCTGGCCATTTATAAAGACGGCTCCAAAATGGTTAAGGGCACCAGTGCTGGCGTATTCTTTAATAACCGAATGATTAAACCAACAAAAATAAGCTTATTTACAATTAATTACATTCAAATCAACAAGTCTATCAAAATTGTAAGAGAATTCTGCAATAGCATAACAGGACCAGTGACTATATATGTCGATAGTCAAACGGCCATTCTAGACTGTAAGAAAGACCTTCTTGAATTAGATGAATCTATTAAGCGTTGTTGGGTTACAGGGCATAGTAACATATAAATTTTGGAAAGGAAGTTGCTGATGAATTAGCTCGAGACGGATCCCAGTCGATTGATCTACCGATTGTTGAGACTATTAAACTGTCAATAAGCTATTATGTCAGCTGCTCCAAAAATCTCTCATCAAAGAAGCCGGAAGATGATGTTCCAAGTGCCATGTTTCAAGTCCGGTTGCAGGATATCTATGGTCATCTGGCCGGTTAACTCGAGAAGAAAAACAAGTTCCCTTCTATCACTTAGTTGGTCTGATCTAAGAATCGTAGTAGGCATACTGACTGGTCATTGCAGTATCATATATCTGACCTCGAGATGGGATAACAGTGATCCTGTCTGCTGTATACTTTGTGAAGATGAAGAAGAGGCGGAGAGGATTGAACACCTACTATGCAGATGTCCCATGTTATACAATAAGAGGCCTAAGCTATTCGGCATGTGGGAGATAGAAACTCTCTGACATAGATCTCATCCACGTTAAAATCTTTGCCAAAAGCTATAAATCTCTATATAAATTCTTTCATCTCTCCCTCGCTTCTAGATCTCTCCTTTCCGCGAACAACTTGTTCTTCCAAGGATTAATACAATGAGCTAAAGGTCTTCGAATGAAGCAACTGCCAAATCCAATGTCGTTATACTTCAGAAAGTGAAAGGATAATCCGATTTTGCTCCAACTTTGCACATCCTAAAATTTGCGTCAGTGATAGGTCAGGTGTGAAAATGGACAATATCGGTCCACTCCATTAAGTACCTCCCCCACAAATGGTCAAAATTTTGAATAATTACAACTCTCATAAAATGTGATGTAAGGGTCCGATTGTGTTCAAATTTCACAGATCCCAATATTTATATTAACCCAAGGTCTGGTGTTAAGATGGAATATATCGGTCCACTCCTTCTGGTACCTCCCCAACAAATGGTCGAAATTTTTAAAAAATACATATTTTTGCACAGAAAGAAAAACGATAATCCGATTTTGCTCCAACTTTGCATATCCTAATATTTGCGTCAGTGTTAGATCTGTTGTGAGAGTTGACAATATTGGTTCGCTCCTTCTGGTACCTCCCTCACAAACGCTGAATTGAAATTTTGAATATCCATTAAGTCCATAAAAAGCGAAATCAACATCCGATTCCATTCCAGACATGGTGCATCTAAAATATTTCCACCAACACAAGATCTGTTATAAAGATGGTAGAGATCGGTACATAGACAAAGCAGGTAGCAATGCTTTGTATCCACAGAAAACAATACTCCCAATGGGGATTATGTCTATGTACCGACTTTCACGTCATATCAGTAGGTGACCTCATCGATCTCTGGATCGTAGGGCAATGTCGTTTAAGGTGATTTTTGTAGAGCAGAAATACATGCAAAAATTGTGAGATTGAGTTCAAATAATTTGCAACGCAACGCATCCTAGTTAATACTTTTAGTTGAGAATAAAAAATATCTTACATATTTATGTTAGCAGCAGTGTTCTTTTGAAACTTCAAATACTGCAACAATATTTTATTCCAATGCACTTTAAACGACAACTGCTAACCGATTACCTCTAATGGCCAAGAAGATAACGATAGAGCATTTTTCACTTTTGCCCATCCAAAACTACACATTAAACGTATCCGAAAAATGAAAACTTGGTTTGTTTGAACACTTTCAAGAGCTTGATTTGTAAATATTGTTCTAACGTTCCATCAGACGACTGTTTACTGAATGCCATAAATCTCACAATGTTATGCTTACTGTGTAAACATTGTTATATCCGTTACATACACATGCATACGATATACAAGCATTAATGTATACGTGTATGTCGGTAATACTTATGGGAGAGTTTCGGAACATACATACACACACAAATACAAATGAATGTTAAGACAAACAAGTTTGATGAAGGATATAATGGCACACGTGTAAAAATATTCATACAAATATCACACACACACAATCATACATTCATACATGTATAGGTATGCTCATACATGACTGCGGCGTATGTTTAATGGGTATGTACTCTTGGGAAAAAGTTATTATTTATATTTACTGCATTTGTCACATACTGTTATGATATATTGAACAATGTTACAAATTGCAAAACAATGTTTTTCCTCTATGGCAAATGAATATAAATATTCGAAAGAAAAACATTTAGTTGGCTATAAATAAAAACATATTTTTATGCATTGTTTTTCATATCAATTGGATGTGTAATTCCATTGTAAATCATATTTTTAAATTTCTAACTCTTTAGGTCTTTTTCAGAACCTGCAAAAATATATTGGTTTTGCCATTTCCTATATATTTGTTTATAAATTTAAAAAATTGTACAAGTTGCTTCGGACCCGAATACACTTTTCAACTCACACCTAGTTAAGTCAATTTCAATACACGTTTGTAATTTCAATTAGCAGTACCAGTAAAAGATAGTGAAAACGCCTCTCTGTCTCTTTCTTGTCACCACACTAATTGCTTTAGATTTCCGTAGTTTCCAAGAGTTACAAATGGATGTCAACAATCTCGACCCATATAAGACATATTAAAATTTTATATAAAATAAAAACTGTGTTAAATTTCAAATGGATTACTCTCCCAACTATAGCTGTTTTTATTTGTTCATATTGCAGTGTGCTAAATAATTTACCTATGCAGGAGAATTTTACAAAAAGTTTTCTTTCAAATTCCTGTTAACACATCACAAACTTTTTCAAATTCCCAAAAAAAGGAAAATTTAATTTTTATTTTCTTCAGAATTGTTGTATGTATGTGTATGTAGTCCATTGCCTAAGAAAGCAAACAAAAAGGAATAGTTTCTTTTTGGAAGAGATAAAAAATGTAAGAAGTTTTATCAATTGTTATGTTTTCCATTTGAAATACAGACTGTTGGCTGAAGTAAATGAATTAAAACATCATCATAAAGTACCCATCCAATATTCTTTGCTAATCGGTTCACTGTAAGTCCAAATGTATTATACACTCAGCCTAATGACTACAGACATGACAACATGACAACATGATATATGATACTCATTTGGCACGGTCAAATTATGCCCAAACGAAACATGGAGAACATAGATAGAACTGGGAAATGGTCAATATCGATCCATTTTTTCTTGTACCTTCCTCACAATAGTTCAACTTTTTCCCAAAAAAGAAAGGAAATACAAAAAATATAGTTCAAACATCGAAATATTGTGATAGGACAGGTGAGAAAATCTACAATGTTAGCTCACACATTTGTGTATGTCCACCGCGAAAGGTCAACATTTTGAACAATGATATCTCTCTTTGAGATTTCTTTCACTCTCTTAAAATGTGAAATTGGTGTATAAATATCCAACATTATATCTCGCATGAGGACGTGTGATTATCCTTCTGGCAAGTTTTCCATAAAACGTCTACACTATTAATAGTGTGTATATATGTATGTAGGATCAACTTTGATGGTATTTCTCCCAAAAAATCGCAAACAAAGTGAGAAATGTTATCAATATTTCCAATACTTGCAACAACATCACAATCAGCTTCAAATCTTGTTGGAAGCTGAAATATTTGTCCAACTTCCTCTGAATCCTAAATCCTGCTCGTGTTTCCCACACAATTTTGTGATTTCGCTCGAATAAGGGGTGTACGCTTTGCTCGTATTTTCCCAAGCCACTGTTTTTCTTTGCTACACAATGTACCCCCTCTCCGCAGGTCACGGTACCATTTAAACTAGTTTGCCACGCACATACAAATCAGCAAATACATAATATTTTCCACCCAATTTCACTATTAGAGCAAACTACCACTCTACTTCGAGTGATTCTACTTCCATTCTAATTTTTCAAATATAAGACAAAAATGTGAAGAGTAAACTCCGTATGAAACATCCTATCTCCGAGCGATTCAGCCTGCGAACTAATTTCACTTCCGAGTGAAACGAGTAAATCTGTGCACTCTACAGAGTATTATATCTTTGTGCATTTGTTTTTGTAATTATTTTAACATGTTGTAGGAGACAAGATAGAGTCTTAGTTCTGTTTGATTGTCTCTATAGTATCAATTTAGGAATGTTCGTCCTACCGTCCATATATGCTATAAAGTAAAGTTAAGCAAAGGTCGCATACATTATATATCAATTGAGATGAAATGTTGCGCATTTCCTTTGTCTGCTCCTAGAATGATCCCTATTAAAATTGGTGATACTCGGTCCCAGTTTATTATATAGCTCCTATATATATATATATGTATATATATATATATATATATATATATATATATATATATATATATATATTCACGCGATTTATTGTCCATTAAACATCAAATACGTTTAGATGGATTTTGTCTCACATGACAGATTTAGCATAGAAATAAGTATGCCAAATTTGGTGAAAATCGGTTCAGATATAGCTATATCCGTGATAATCATTCGCAAATACTGATATTTAGTACAATATATCGGACACAGTTTAGAAATACATCTACTAAATTTGGTCGAGATCGATCCAGATGTGTATATGGTTCTCATGAGAATTCTCCAGAAAAAAAGTTATTCGTGATGGAATTCAAGCGTGACTGTGTGATTTCTTTATATTTTACTGGAAAACCACAAGTGGCTATCGTTAGAGCTCTCCAGCACTTAAATGTGAATAAATCGTTTGTGTTTCGTACCATCGCTCATTACCATGATACTGGTAGCGTAGCCCGAGGTCAAGGAAGTGGACGGAAGAAAACAGCAACATCAACAGAAATTGTTCGAAAAGTAAACCAGTAATAAAAGACTTAAACGACTTTATGATTCCCTACACCACTTTGCTAATTTAGTTGAGCTCCACATAACAATTAAAAGTTTTTATGGGAGAATTCAGTCATACACGCTATGATTATAATTATAATTTAAAGTTCAAAGGACTAAATATGCCGAAACATTTGCATCTTTTAAATTCGGACTTGTATGCCCATTTGATATATATGGGAGCTATATCCAAATCTGAACCGATCTTGATACAATTTGGCATAGATATTTTATACATTTCCCTGAATATCGTTGTTACGGAGTGCATATTACGGCTGTGGGTAACAAATATAAGAAATCGGATGAACAATATATATGGGAGCTATAGCTATATCTGAACCGATCTTCACCAAACTTGACATACTAGCTTGTAGAATCGTCGGTCGTAAGTGTAAAATTTCATCCCATTTGGGCAAATATTAGAGTTTGTTCACAATAAAAGGTAAAAATTCCATGCTATTCGGACTGATATT
The DNA here is from genome assembly GCF_030504385.1 of Musca domestica. Taxonomy (NCBI): domain Eukaryota; kingdom Metazoa; phylum Arthropoda; class Insecta; order Diptera; family Muscidae; genus Musca; species Musca domestica. The sequence goes on from NW_026712258.1 coordinate 10,114,079, forward strand.
ACACATTTGGTGCACAATAAAAAGCAAATCGGACGAAGATATATGGGAACTATATCTAACCGATTTTCTCCAATTTCAATAGGGTTCGTCCTTGGGCCAAACAAATGATTTGTGCAAAATCTCATCTGGATCGGGTAATAAAAAAACAAAAATACATGGACAGACGGACGGACGGACAGACGGATGGACATGCATAAATCGACGCAGAATGTGATTCTATGCAGATCATCAAAAGAAACTATGGGTCTATCTCGTTTCCTTTTGCCTGTTACAAACAAATGCACAAAGACATAATACCCTGACCACTTTGTGGTGTATGGTATAAAAAGAGCAGATATCGGATAGAACAGTTATAGGGCGAAAATGTGGGCTCGTGAATGTAATTTTTATATGCGAGAAGACCTTTGTGAACACCAAATATCACTTTGAAATAATTACCTTCAACATTGTCGTTAAAATAATCGAAATACCAAATGTAGGGAGGTATCCTTCTATGTGGGCTATACAAAGATGTAGATCTATACCATCAAAGTACCGAATATGTAGATGTTTTCTACATACTGAGAACAGAATCTGCCAATACACGGCGAGCTCGATTTAAAACTACTCAAAACAGCTTAAATATGCTGGTACAGATATTTGGGGGCTATATCAAAGCGTGAACCTATATGACCCATTTTAAATACCAACAATTTTATTGGCATAAATTACCCTTGAGTGTAATTTCATCCATATACTTTATTTCTTTCCAAGGACAGAGAGACGGACAGACGAACATGGCTAAATCTGATGCTGATCAAAAATACATATATGTTATGAAGTCATTAAAGCTTATTTTAAATTTTGTAAGTTATTAAAATAACCTTACAAATATATCACCCTACAATCATCAATATCACATAATGACTACATGGATTACGGAACACTTAGGTATGACAACGAAGATGAACCGAAATTTCACTCAAGCCTCTGCTAAGGCGTATACGTTGCGATAGTAACAGTTCGCTCCACTGATTTCTAAGGAAATACTCGTATCTCAAACAATGAAAACGCTTTAATTTCTAGTACCATTAACTTAAACCTCACCCCCCTCCTCCTTCAAGGAAAATATAACGACCTACAATGTTCAGAAATGAACACATATTCGTAAAATATTTATAAGTTTTTTCTTCTACAGATTAAATCAGATCAGAGGACAAAGTAAGCAATAATGATGGTAACAAATTGTCGCTGTGAACTATTGCCTTATCTATCGGTTTACGGAAGCGTGTCTCTATTACCTTCTGAAATGAACAAAAACACGAACAGAATATGTGGCACACATCGTATTTTCGGTTATAACAATAACGGTATCTACCGAAAGTTTGTGCACCCAAAATATGCCGCATTCCACATTTTTCCACTAATTAATCTCTATCTCTCCGACTTTACAGTTTCGCATGCTGGTAGCTGCGGTGCGGCATTTTGTCTGTCGTTTGTTTCAAATATTTTGCCAACATTTGTGGGCAACAATTCGTTGGGTGTTCTTCTCTGCGTTTTCAGCGCCGACTATCTGAGTTCATTAAATTCCTGCCACCTGCCACAAACTATTCCAACTTTAACAGAATGTGGCCTCGAACGGTAGTGTGTGTGCGTGTGTGTGTGTTTGTGTGCATGTATGTGCACCGGTAGTGGTTTTTCGTAAGCAACTAAAGGAATGTTAATGGTAAGCACGTTCCTAGGCAACAGCTACGTTGCTTTCGCACCTGTTCCATCCATTAGACCGAAAAAATGAGTATCTTGGCTTTGATGGAACCCTCGCAAGACTATTTTTGATAATGAATATCAAGGAGCACCTGAATATGTAATGACATACTTGAGATTACATTATTTGTAAAAGTTTTCTATTTTTATTCAAAATAAATAATTTTGTAGTTTACCTTTAAAAATGAGTATTTACGTGGTATTGAAGGAAGTCACACAAGAAAACAATCGACTTTTCTTGCAAAGTATGAAGAAAGTTTCATTGTAAGTTGAATATTGCGGGAAACCGATGCAGTACTTTATTGAATCAACCTCAAATTAGGGTAAATCTATTTTTAAAATTAAACAATGAGGTGGTATCGAATATAACGATAACTATATGGAATACTGTCAATATAACCAGCAACTGAATCATTGCGAAATTGTATTTTATGCGTTTGAACCTTAACTTTGGACCTTGAATTTGTGCGAACATCTGTGGATGACATTAATAATGTGAATATAAAAATGTAGAATTTGGTGCATCAAATACGTGAGATCGACCGAGAATATATATGGGAGCTTTATCGAAATCTTAACCAATTTCTAATTAGATTGTGAAATTTATTGATGGAACCAAATTCCGCCACACATTCTGAATTTCATTGAAATTGGACATACATACACGAAATCGGTGCATAACTTACACGAAATCGGAAACTCAACCGATTTCAATGTAATTTGGCAAATTTTTTTTTGGTACCAAATCTTCTCTCTCTTACGTCTTCATTGGAATCGGACATACATATCGCTTTGATTGCAGCAAATATGTAAATATGTGATTTCAATATAATTTGGCGAATAATTGTTTTAGACAAATTCCATCACCCATCCCAAATTTTATTTAAATGTGGCGTACACAGCATGTTTAACGCATCAAATACATACATATATACCAATCTGAACCGATTTCACTATAATTTGGTAAATATATTTTGTGATGAAATCCCGTCACTTATTCCAAATTTGGAGACTGTATTTGTAGTCGATTAATAGATATGTGCATATAAAATCTAAATTTTTAGGAGGTACCTCTTATTCTGATGCTATATCCCCAGTTCCAAGTAGAATTTGAAAAATATATAGATTATGTTAGTATGCTTGGAACTTTTTAGGAAAATCTGTGCAGCGGTTTTCGAGTCCATAAATTACAAACAAACATTTTCCTCTTTTATTGATATACAGGGTGAGATGAAAAAACTGCTACCAACTTCAGACTGCTGTCATTTCTACTCGCCCGACAGCTGTTACTATTATTCCAGTGACAGCTCTTTATATTGTTTACAAGCGTACAAAAGCATTTTGATGAGAATTTTCCAGAAAAAAAGTTATTCGTGATGAAATTCAAGCGTGATAGTGCGATTTCTTTATATTTGGCTGGAAAACCACAACAGTGGCTATCGTTAGAGGACGCCAGCATTTAAATGTGAATAAATCTTTTGTGTCTCGTACCATCGCTCGTTACCGTGATACTAGAAGCGTAGCCCGATGTCAAGGAAGTGGACGAAAAAAAAACAGCAACATCAGCAGAAATGGATCGAAAAGTAAAGAAGCGACTTGATCGACACCCGCGTCGCATTGGCCGAAAAATGGCTCGTGAGCTGAACATATCATAAAAACTTCCCATTGGAATAACAAACAACCGAAGGGAAATTTGAGACATATCGGTCCATCTGTTCTCAATTGATGATATTTCACACCATTTCTAATGAAATAAATTTAAAAAAGTAGACGTGCCCGTACTCGTATATATGGATTAGAAAGATAAAAAAGCAGCTAAGCATGCGTGGCCCGAACTTCTATGAAAAATTTTTAAAATAAAAGTTTCGGAATTGCATTTGTTGGGTCCACTTCAATTTTTGCCAGTCAAATTGGTTGGTATTTCTGCTATAGCTGCTATTATCCATTGTTTCAAATACAAAGCTTGAAAACATTCTGTCAAATATTCGGGTGATATAAGATATCATGTGTCAATTCCAGCAGTCTTCTCCACACAGACAGACAGAACCCACTACAAACTCTAAACACTCCGCTGAACAATGTGACTAAAAAGTCAAACCGTTAAATATCAGGAGGTACCGTTTTGCCCTTTTACGGACTTAACCTGCCTAATGACAAAATTCACATATATGCAAAATTTTAGCTATATCAATTCGTTCAAACAGACAGAGAGACATCGCTACATCGACATAGAATTGTACGCTGATCAAGAATATATACTTTGAACATGCTAGCTCTTTTTTAAAGTGCAAATTACAGTAAAATCGTTTGAAGAATGCATTTAAAGTTTTGATAAAGTGGGTAATACAATTGTAAAGAAAACCAACAAGGCTGCAAACCCTATATAACAAATTTGAAGCATTTTCAAGAAAAAAAATATACCGAATATCTTGAGATACCTCCATATGGAGGCTGTACGAAAACGTGGACCAAATGAACTCATCTTAAATAAAAATCATTTCGGACACAATTCAAACTATTATACACTCCTTCTGGTTCCTCCCCCACAAAATGTCAAAATTTTCAAAGAAAATAATTTATTGCACAGAAAGAAAATGGATAATCCGATTTTGCTCCAACTTTGCGAATCCTAATATTTTCATCAGTGCTAGGACAGGTGTGAAGATGGAACATATCAGTTCACTCCTTCTGGTAAAATTGACTGATACATTTTAACTTGTTTTATCTTCACTAAGTTATCAATGGTTACTGGTAAAAATAAGAATGTTTATTGCTGGTGAATATTATGACCATGCATTAGATTTGTCTGAAAATCATTTTCTGACCATTAATATTAATACAAATCTAAATTCAGCTCACCATTTTCATTGTAAAACACAAAATTGTTACCTAAGGATACATTTACTCCGATAAAAGGGACGTAGTTTTCTATTATTTTATGAAAATGGTATCATCTCATCAACTATATTTGGAGGGCTCACTGCTATACCGAACCAAGTCATGAAAAATAAAAAATGTCGAAATTAGTGCCAATGTCCCCTTATATGGAAACTCTGTTTACCCTGTAAAGCACAATGTCAAAAGGTGTTTCGTTCCAAAGATGACGGTAAAAAACCTAAGTCAACGACTGTCATTTTCGACTTTTTTCAAAGCAAAAATGAACCAAGTCAGTGTGTTTCACTTTGAATCAGTACTATTAGAGAGCACGTGTTTATTGTCGTTCAGTTTTCAGCAATATTAAAAAAAATCAGTGTTTTCTATAAATGGATAGTAATAATAGCAGTACTAGTGATTTTTCCAGTAATGAAAATGAGAATATTTGCCAGCCACAAAAATAATGAAGACGGAAATGACGATTTTTTATGTGTAAATATTTGTTTAAACCATGGTAAAATTAAGAAGGTAAAGTCATTTCAAATAAGCATATCCATCTCTGCATTTTGTGTAATTTACTCTGTCATATTTCTCTGCATAGATGACAGGTTCCCATCTCTGATTTGTATGTACAATGGATTTATAAATATACAGTTTGACAACGAGGTGTTGTCAAATGCATAACTTTGTAAAAAAGCTGTAAGTTCGACCGGGCCGAACTTTGAATATCCTCCACCATTTGGTACAAACTTGGCAAAATCCATTAAAAATTCTGTTAAAATCTTAAAAATACCTAATGTAGCCGTATTTTAGAGGCTATACGAAGACGTGGACCTGCACAGACAATTTGCAGTCATAGGCTGTAGTATTCATTACGAACTTCAAATACTAAGTTTGAAAAAGTTCCGGTAATAGTACCGCATATCGGGAGGTACCGTTATATGGGGGCTATACGAAGACGTGGACCTACATGGCCCATTTTCAATACCAATAATACACATTTGAGTAAATTTTTATCAATTTACTTCATTTCGTTCGGATGCTAGAGTGATTCCCACAGACGAATAGACGGACAGCCGGACGTACCTCGCTAAATCGACATAGCATTTTATGCTGATCAAGAATATATTATGGGTTCTAAAATGTATATTTCAAGGTGTTACAAACGGAATTACAAACGTAATATACCCTCCACACTATGGTGGAGGGTATAAAAATGTAAATATATAATTGCATGACTTTACCCTCTTATTTCTACCATAGTTGAAACCTTTAATTCTCCTTTGTCCTTGTTAACATTAATTTATTTTTATAAAAAAACGAATTTATTTTATTTTCTTAAAAATCACAATGATTGTCAATTACAATAGAAGCACCCGCAGCTGCCAGCCGCCAAACCAAAACATGACTTAAAATAAAACTCCGAAACTAGTGGGAAATTAATCGCTAAAGTTAACTATATTTAGTCATATAACGAACACTTTATTTTATTTTTTTGACTTGGTTCGCTTTAGCTGTGAAACCTTGAAATTTTATTCAGGGTAATAATGAACCAAAGTAGTTTTTTTGTTTTTGAATATTTTTTTAGTAATATATTTAAACTATTTTTGTTTTAAATTAATATCATAAGTAATTTTGAATATAAACTTTTACATTTTCTTTTGGTAGACTAAAATATTCCTTCCAGAAATGCATTTACTTTACCTCTAAATATCTTCGAATTATGTTTTTATGACTTAGTTCGGTATAGCTGTGAGCCCTTCATTTAGCAATATTATTTAATAACTTTAACAGTCGGTTGTAACTTATTTATTTAAAAATATTCATTTTATGTATAAATTGATGTTTTCAAAGAAAATTCCTAAGAGGATCTGAGTCGAAAAAAGTAGCTAAGTTCGGACGGGCCGAGTTTTTTATACTTTCCACCATTTGGAAGGAACTAGCAAAATGTTAAGCAAATTTCGTCGAAAAATACCGTTTAAATTTAAGACGTGGACCTGCATTTACAATTTTCCGTCATAAGTTGAAGCATCCATTACAAACTTCAAATACTAAATTTGTATAGTTATATGGTGGCGTGGTCCTTCTTCCGCAAATTTAGTACACATTTCGAATATAAAATAAAATTCTACACTATAATGTCTCGAATACCATAAAACTACGGAATATTGGGAGGTACCGTTATATAGGGGCTATATAAAGGCGTGAAGATATATCGCCATCTTCGAACTTTGACCTGTGCAACATTTTAGCTTCCTATCTTAGTTTGTTTTGACTCTAGCGAGATTACAACAGACGGACAGATTAACAGGACTTAAACTTTTTCTATGAACTTTGTTGGGTCTAAAATTATTATTTCAATGAGAAACAAAAGGAATGACAACTTTAATATACAATCCATATATATGGTGGAGGGTATAAAAAGCACATGTTTTTGTCAAATCCATCAAACATATAAAAACGTTTTCTTAAAATAGCCACAACACCAAGACAGTGACATAAAGCTATCGTTTATTTTAACTAACAATTGTTGGGTTTCTTAACAATATTTCTACGATAAATTTGTATGTTCAAATTATTTTATATGTTTGTATGTCTGAGAGGCTTTGGTGTGTAAATGTCTGTAATAACCGAATGTAATTGTCACATTTGATGTTTCTTAGTCTTACAACATTCCTACAAACATTTTCTACCTCCGTAATAAATGATGTTCATGTTTGAAGATAATGTGAAATAAAAAAAAACACATACACCTACGTAGTTATTTAAATTTACTTCAAAAGGAAAACAGAATCCAAAAAAAAATCAGAACATAGTTAGTAGCCTGTCCTATTCATTGGACATCTTCTGTCAGCTTTTTTTACATATTTTTTGCTTACTTTTTATTTTCTTTTTTATTTTTTGGTTGAACGTCAAGTTGATGGTGAATTATCCTCTTGTCTTTTTGTCACTCTCACATTGACTTGTTCTCTCAGCTCTCCGCTCAGTTATGATGTTTTTATTGCTGCTGCTGCTGCTTCTGTTTTTGTTGTTGTTGTTGTTGTTGTATTTATTCGTTTCTTATGTTTCCGTTTAAAACACTACTAATACGCTGTCATTTCTTATGTAACTACGAACTACGAACACTAAAATCAAGAATTGCAAATCTTTTACTTGGAGGATGAACTGGGGAGTTGGGTGGCGGGGAGGTCCTATTATTTATTTATTTTTCACTAGGTTTTCATGTGATTAATATTGTAGTTGTTGTTGTTGTTGCTGGTGGTGGTGGTAGTGGTGGTATTGTTATGTACAAAAAATGGCCATAATGAAAGAGTTCGTTCGGATTGCTTAATGTTCGTTGAATGAAATGTGCGTTTTTTTCTTCCTATTCTACTTTTTGGTTTGGTTTGGTTGAGTTTTCTAGTGGGGCCGTATTAATCTCGGAGTGTTTTTTTCTTCAAACTGGGTGTGTGTTTTCCTCGGCTGAAGGAGGGAATTTTCAAATGTAATGTTGTTGTAGGTTTCAAAATTAAAATTATACCAAACTTGTTTTAGCCCCGAATTTAACATTTGTTTATTTCGCACTGCAAAACACCGGTAGCCATTCGCATTTAACCAAAAATAGAAATTCCAAAACACAACAACAAAAAATAAAATTTATTTTTTTTTCCTTTATCTGAACCTTTTTAACCGTTTGCTTTGCTTTTGTTGGGATTCTAAGCTGTGTTAAGGTCCAAACTGTTTTACGTATTTTCCAAATTGCCCGGGATGCTGTCGCGACGATGGACCATTTTTAACTGGGTTCTGTTGGAATTCTTGGGCACCGTTCATCAACCAGAAATGTAATTGAGAACGGATGTTGTTTATTTCGAACATTAAAATTGTGAGAGAAAGAGAGACCAAAAGTACAAAGAAGGGAGAGAGAGCATAAAGGAGAAAACGTATTATGCCGTCAAATAAAATTGAAAGAAAGTAAATCTTGCACCCTACCCATGTTTTAAACGAATGAACCATTTAAATGTACCAGCAATAAAGTGAAAAAATCTAGTGGTTTAAATTACTCATGTCAAGGTTGGTCGCAACAAGTAAAGCCTCCGTTATAAGGTAAAGAGGTCCTTTTGAAATAAATGATTCGGGATTGAATATTTGGTCCACTTCCCTACTACTGCCGTAAAGTCTGCTAACAATGTGGCTAAAATCACCTAAATTCCAATTATTCGGAGGTACCGCTTTATGAGTTATGAAATGTGCTTCAAATCATCAGAATATAGCGAAAAACTTAAAAATGTGGGCTATAGCAAAACCTATGCACATATAGATAACATTCTTCCATAGGAGGTGAAACCCGTTAAAACTCTAAGCACCGAATTTTAAAGAAAGACTTATATCGTCCAAATATCGAAGATCGGAAGTTACTTTTATATGGGGGCTATAAGAAAACGTAGATCAACGTGTTTAGAAATTAATATCCTAGTGAAAAAATACACATGTGTGCAGAATTTTAGCCTTTATTCTCAATTGTTTCAAAAGATATCGGGGTTACAACAGGCAAGCGTTGGAGGGTATAAAAATACATGGCTGATGGATTCATCTATATCTATTGCTAAAGGTGTGTGGGCGTAAGAAAAGCCTGGTTTTGAAAACTCTTGCTAAAGAGATTTGAACGTTTTGCATTTTTTACAAAAATTCTATACTTCAAATTTTGCATTTGTGTCACTGCTGGTACGAGACCTGAGTTTAGGTAGGTTTTTTTTTTATTGTACTATTAAAGTTAGAAGTCTGAAATCAAGCGTTCAGTGCTATCTAACGAAATGAATATGATCTTTCAAAATCGATTTCCATAATTGTAGCTTTGAGGTACCTCGAGTACCTCAATGGTACTTTATACGAATTTGGCATGTATGAATTTTAATTTTCTGCAAAATTCGATTTAAAAATTGTAAATCGAACTGAACATATCGCAAATATTGAAAAATGAGCTCGGGGTTAAGCCATTGAAATTCTAAAAAGTGCAAGAACTTATACCTCAACAGAAAGAAAATAGACTCAAAAGAGCTAAAGAGTTGCTTCGCTTAGCCGAAAGTGGCGAACTGTCGAATTTGGTATTCTTCGATGAGAAAACATTCGTTGTCCAGCAGTTTGCAAACAAACAAAATGGTCATGCTTACTTGACAAAGAGCTCAGCTGATAATGTGAACCTTTCGTAATGCCACCAGGACTCAAGCGATGGCAATGGTGATGGTGTGTGCCGCCATAACAGCCGATGGTCGCTCTCCGCGCGTATTAATCGACCTTAGCATCAGAATAAGTGCCATTTAGTATGGGAAAATATTCTGGAGGGTGTATTAAAGCCTTGGGCACGCAAACATTTTTGACGCAGACCTTGGACATTCCAACAGGACTTTGCATCATCGCATTCAGCACGCGCCACCCAAGAATGGTTACAAAATGAGGTTCCTCGCTGGGAATTGGCCAAAATACCGCAGAGCAATATTCGGACAGCATGTGACGTTTTTATTAGCCGTTTGAAGGGCATAATTCGTGCCAAAGGTGACCAATTCGAACAAATCTAAACTTATTCTACAATTTTATGCATATTCCGATCATTTTGCTTTTATTCAATAAAATTAAAAAAAAAATAAAAAATATGACGTTTGATTTTGTTGCAGTTTTTTTTTATCTCACCCTGTATTAGTATTGAAATTTGAAATGGTAAAAATATATGGTTGATGGATGAATGTGTGTTTATTGTTAAAATTGTGGTACTAAAAAGTGCCGACAATTTTATCCAAATTCACAATTCCAGTCCTAAACCTACACTTTATAGAAAATTTAGTACTATTTAGTACTTTTGACATTCTACAAAGAACACATTTCCCAAATCTCTACACTATCTAAATCTTTCTCCCTCGTAGAGGACCTGCATAACAAAAATTATAATTCCACTTCTATTAATGTACCGTGACCATTATACCAAAATCCTTATTTCCATTTCCATTCTTACACTCTTTACCAAATTTAGTACTTTTCGCACTTTCGAAATTCATCTTCGCGCACAGTGATCCTAATATCAAAATGCTCAATTCCAGCCTCCAGATTTCAATATAACTTGGCAAAATTCTTCTGGTACCAAATTTCGTCTCTCTTTTGTCTTCATTGGAATCGGACATACATATCGTTGGGTGCATCAAATACGTACAATCGTCCGAAAATAAATATTGGAGCTATATCAAAGTCTGAACCGATTTCAATATAAATTGGCAAATTTATTTTCTAATTAAATCCCGTCGCTCATTCCAAATTTCATTTAGATAGAACATACGCATCATGTTTGGTGCATCAAATAAACGAAATCAGTCGAAAATATATATGGGAGCTATAGCCAAATTTATTTTGGCAAATTTATTTTTGTTCCAAATTCCGTTATGCATTTCCAAACTGTATCTGTTATTTATCAATAGATATGTGCATATAAAATCTAAATTTTTGGGAGGTACCTCCGATTCTGATGCCATATTCCAGTTCCAAGTGGAATTTCAAAAATGTATATATCCTATGGAGCTTTCAGGCGATGTTGGAGTATACTTGGAAATTTTCAGGATAATCTGTTCAGCGGTTTTCGAGTCCATACATTACAAATATCTTCCTCTTTTATAGATATAGATGTTATTGCAAAATCGACTGCTGGGTACTGAAGACACTTCGTTACAAAACACTTTTTAGGATTTGGTTTTGCTACTCAAATACTGTCGCCTCCAATTTTAAATTCCCACAATCAAATGGGATTTCGTAATAAGTAATAAATTTGCGCTTCTTGCGTTTTAGTTGAAGCAACATAAAAATTTAAATTTTACGGTAGCAGTTGTATTCGTAAAACTCGAAACGCAAGACTTTGTTCCAATCTATCCATTTTCAAATGACTACTTGGCAATCCTATTTATTTCTCATTGCTCATACATTGCCTGACACATGCGCCGTTCTCCACACTCACTCTTGAATCTGTATCTCTCGAAATTCGAATATCTCCGATGAGTGTTTCTCCCCGAAATACCACTTAAATACAACAGGCATTTGGATTAAAGACCTCAGTTTGATGGGAACATTGTTGCGCGTCGATTACTGCGGAATCGATTCCATGACCCTCTCAAACACTCGTAGTCCTGAAATCTTTCCGTATCGTTGTCGTTTACTCCCGATAAAATAGATAACCATTGACCTGTTTATTTTTGGTATCACATTCTGTCATAATTTTGCAAAGTTTTCGAAAAGGGAAATGAATTCCTATGTCCATGTCGGATTTGATTTTTCAGATGAGTTTTTTTCTCATTCTGCTAGAATATACACCCTTATTTTCCCTTAATAAATGAATGTGTGTTCTGTAGCCGGGGTGTAAAGGGAATGGGAGAAAGTTTTTTTTTTCTTTTGTTAAGCCCTACCCAGAGATTTTCTTAAATGCCCTGCACGATAATCACAACAAATAAACATTACTTGGCGTATCATGTCTTTAGGTTAGTTTCTGCACCCACACCAACACACACGCACACACCTATACACTCGCATCTCCTATAAATTGAATACCAACACAGCTTCATCGTTTTGTCCTCGAACGACTTCCGGTCCTGATACATTGAAACACACACACACACACATAAACACAACGATGCCGTTCTTTATGGGATTTAGTCAAATAAATGTTTAAATTTATGTTTCACTGGGTTCCCTAGGATGGCGAATGCCTCTTGTTCCGCTTGTGAATATGTGGGGTGTGTTTCTGTGTGGCCTGTTAGCCCATAGGATTTCTTTCGTGAAATGGAAATTTATCTGCAAGTGGCACAAATGTTTATTAAATCGGCTTAAAAAACCTTCCCAAAGCTTTATTAAAACTAACTTTTGGAGAAACGTTATTCGTTCTGATTTCTGACCCACTAAGCAGAACACAACTAATTACTTTTCCCCCCTACAACATCATCCACATTTGTTCGGTGATAATGGGAAGAAGGGAAACAGATTCTTGCTTATTGTTTTTCAAGTGGTTGGATGCCTATTTAACTGCGGTTTATGCCCCCTTCCCCCCCCCCCTTCTTTCATGGCCGTAACATAGAACGATTTTAAGCAATTCTCCATAAACTTTAATTTTGCCTTTAATAGAATACATTTTAGAAGGCAGTTATGGATAATATTGACCCTGAGTGGTTTCCTTTACTATTTCCAGTCTGAAGAAGAAGAAGAAGGTCATAACGGCATTGGGATATGTTGTTGTGTTTAGTTTTGCCTCTTATTTTCAACGCTTGACAAGAAATTGTGAAGCAAACATCATAAAATTTTATTGACCAAAAATAAGCTAATAAATGTTGACTCTTTTATGAACGAAGTCATCTATGGTACGGAACAAGTGTGGAAACGACACAATGTTGGAAATTTAACGTGATAATTTAAAGAGACATACGAATTCTTTGTCGTTTGTAATGAAAAATGATTTTTTTAAATTTGTTTGGTTCTAGGAAAGAATTATGAATAGAGCAATAAAAATATACGACAATCATGAACAATAATGCCTACAGATGGTACGGCCAAAAAGTACCTTATCGAAGTTACGGGTTTAGACCACAGGTCCCTTTGAACCTAATCCGTTTTCGATCTGTCTGGCTGGTTGGTGCTTACGATTACTCTCGAATTATATTATTATTGTCAAACATAGATCCAGTTCGGGGAAGCGCAATATAGGTCCTTCCGGTACCTCCCCCACAAAAGGTCAAAACTTTCACAGAAAATAATTTCCCTATAGAAGAAGAAACCATCATCCAATTTTGTTTAAATTTTTAAAATCCCATTATTTGTATCATGTCCTGACCAACAAAGGGTTAAAATTTTGAATAATTATAACTTTTACAAAATACGAAATTAACATCCGATTCTCTACAAATTTCGCATATCCCAATATTTTTATTAAAATAAAATATGGTGTCAAAATGATAAATATCGACCTACACCTTCGGGTACCTCGCCCAAAAAGGGTCAGCATTTTGAATAACCACTATATGTGGAACCTCCCGCACATTTCTACATTTTCCTAAAATTATTATTTCATGTAAAGGTGAATGAAGTAGTCGATATAGTCCAAATCTGGCATATTAATGTTAGACTTAGGTCAGATCGAAGTGGACAACAATGTCCCACTCCTTTGGAACCGCTCCCATAAAGGGTCAACAGTTTGAATAACCATAACACAAGTTAAAATATATTTAAATAAACGAACAGTGGCTGAGGACAGATATATTTTAACTTGTTCTAATCCTATCTCTGTTGTGGAGTAGCAGATGATCTACAACTTCCTAGCAAAATCTTTCATTGCAAAGAAAATTACTTTCTTAAAAATGTTTGGCTATTGCAACACTCGAAGCCATTTGAAAATAATAGATCATTTGGCAATTTAAAATCGCAAATAAGTTGAATAAGTTTTTCTTTAATTTTTTGGAATCCAATATTTACACCCTTCGCCACAGGAAGAAGGGTTTATTAAGGATCTGCTTTTGTATGGCGAACAAGAAAGAGAAACACCATTCCAAAAGTAGTTTTCAATTTTGAACAAAAAAAAACACAATAAAAACAACAATAAAGGGATAAGCCTGACCATTTTGCAACAACAAAATACTACGGTATCCCGAACAAACAAGCCACACTGTTCCAAAAAAGATTAGAAAATAAAATAACTTATTCTGAATTGTATTTTTCTTTCTCATTTATTTTGTAATTATGAAAACAATGACTTCGACAAGAATTATATTTAATAATATACAGAGTGAGATAAAAAATTGCAACAAAGTCAAACGCCAAAATTTTTACTTTTTTTAATTTTATTGAATGAAAGCGAAAAATGTCGGAAATAGCATCAAATCTTAGAATAAGTTTAGATTTTTTCGAATTGGTCACCTTTGACACGAATTATGGCCTTCAAACGGCCAATAAAACCGTCACACCCTGCCCAAATGTTGCTGTGGGGTATTTTGGGCCATTCCCGGGGAGCGCTTACTTGAGGTGATCGACACTTTTGTATTTTTTAGTGCCAACCTTGCTTTCCAAAATACTCCAGACACAATAGTCCAACGGATTGGTATCCGGAGATTTTTGTGGCCATTGTGCACTGGAAATGAAGTGAGGAACCACATTATGTAACCATTTTTGGTTGGCGCGTGCTGAGTGCGATGGTGCTGAGTCCTGTTGGAATGTCCAAAGTCTGCTGCCAAAATGTTTGCGTAATACACCCTCCAGAATATTTTCGCCATAATATTCGGAGAGCTGTTATGGCGGCCCACACCATCACAATGACCGGCGCTTGAGTTGTGGTGGCCAAACGAAGGTGCACATTTTCAACTGACCTCTCTGGCAAATAAATACGATCATTTTGTTTGTTTACAAACTGCTGGACAACGAATATTTTCTCATCGGAGAAAACCAAATTCGGCGTTTGCAACTCTTTAGCTCTTTTGAGTCTATTTTGTTTCTGTTGCGGTGTAAGTTCTTGCACTTTTTGGAATTTCAATGGCTTTACCCCGAGCTCATTTTAAAATATTTGCCGAATGAAATATTGCGATGTGTTCAGCTCACGAACCATTTTTCGGCCACTGCGACGCTGGTTTCGACCAAGTCGTTTCTTTACTTTTCGAACCATTTCTGATGATGTTGCTGTTTTCTTCTGTCCACTTCCTTGACGTCGGGCTACGCTACCAGTATCACGGTAACGAGCGATGGTACGTGACACAAAATATTTATTCACATTTAAATGCTAGAGTGCTCTAGCCTTGCCACTTGTGGTTTTCCAGCCAAATATAAAGTAACCACACTATCACGCTTGAATTCCATCACGAATAACTTTTTTTCTGGAAATTTCTCACCAAAATGCTTTAGAACGCTTGTAAACAATATAATGAGCTGTCACTGGAATAATTTTAACAGCTGTCGGACAAGTGGCTTAGAAATAACAGCAGTCTGAATTTGGTTGCTGTTTTTTCATCTCACCTTGTATATCGAAGCAATATTCAGTATTTCACCAAACGGAAAAATTCGGTTGAATGTGCATAAATCCATCTAATTTGGAACGATATAACTTGTTTGGTAACAATAATGGTGAAGTCAGATATGATATATCCTCCATATCCAATTCTGAACTGATCTCGATAAAGTTTGGCGCAGAGGTATTTCTCGTACCAAATATCATAGTTGTAGAGTACATATTACGAATATGAGCGATTTAAACATCAAATCGGATGAAACGTATAAATGGAAAAAATCCTGGACCTATATAGACATTATTGTGCCTCATAAGGTAGACCCCATAACAAACTCTAAATACTGAATTTTAAACTATTCAGTTAGAGAATGTGTCTAAAATCGTCAAAATACTGCAATCGTAGACCGATATGACTCTCCTCGAATTTGACCTGACTGCAGACAAAAGACAAATTTCAAAAATGTCAGCTTCCTATCACATGCCGTTTGGACTCTAGCGTGATTACAACACACGGTGAAAATGTTGACCACCGTAGTAGTGGAAGAATATTATCTATTTTCACCTGTCCAAAAACAAATACACTTTATTACAATGTGCAAAGTTTTAACCGAATCCGGTACTGCCTATGTTACTTTAAAATGTATGATTTCTTTTTTAGCGTTTGTTTTTTTCGATCTCGAACTCGACTTGGCATTGATAGAAATGAGAATGTGCATAGTTTCAATTATATTTGGCCTCTCCCATTCGAGAGTTCACATATCCACCAGCCAATCCAGTCATTGGTACCTGTGAGAGAGTTACCAATATAAATAGTACCATCTAGTCCATTTTTACACCTGTTCCAAAACGGATACATTAATAACGACGTTCAACCAGAACCCTCTGCTCGCCTTCTTTGAGAATAAGAAATGTGTCTATGTAATTAATAATTATTCTTTTTTGTTTCGGATAGAAAGAAAGTGTCAAACCTAAATTTTGTTACCGCCCTATAAATAAATTAATACTTTAGATAGTACAAATTAAAAAGTTTATTTAATTTATAAACGCAAATTTTTACAATCTGGTGGTTTTTGTGAACTGTGTTGTTAGGCCATCATTAACAAATTTATTAATATCCAGAGGAATTGTTGACAAAATTTTTATATTTTCTATCTAAAGATAAAATTTTGATTTCGGCACATTCTTTCTATTCGAATTGAATTTTTCCTTACACCACTGTGTGGTACAGGGTAACATGAAGAAGAAGGAGACGAGGTGGTCCATAGTATAGTTTAATATGCGCAATGTTATGCCAATTATGTTAAATTTAAACCTAATCAAACACACAGTAGAATAAAGTTCCATATTTATATTTTATCCAATTTTATAATTTGACTGCATTCAATAATTATATTCTGGTTCCTTAATAAGTTTTGTTCGATATGAAGCTAGAAGTACCGCGACTAAATATCCAGAATTGTTTATATTATCACACAGCCGCCGCCAGCACCGCTCAACCTTTTTTCCTTTCCTGATACGATTATTTAGGAGTTATATCAAAGAATTATAATCCAAGGAATACGGTTATTCGGCATTTATGTCATATTTTTATATTCTTCAGAAGAGTATATTAAATTTATCAATCTGTTTCTTATACCTCTAAATAATGTAAAGTATATCTAATCATGATCAGCATAAAATTGTAAGTCCATTCTAAGTCCGTCTGTATTTTGTAATCACGATACAGTCCACATTATTTGGCACAATTATTCTGTCTAGGGTGGTTGGTATTGAAAATAAGAGCCGAAATCCTGAAATTTGATCCAGATGTCACTTTTGGCGTCTGTGGTTAAGAATTGTACGAAAGGTACTAAATAATAATAAATTTGGTTTTAGATGAAGGAATAAATCTGAAATCAGGATATTTGATATGAATGTCACTGTTGGCACCTGTGGCAGAGAGAAGGAGCTGCTTTTGGACATCCTACCATAATTGTACGAAAAGTACTAAATTTGGTATTGGATGAATGGCTACAATCCTTAAGTTTGATATTGAGGTCACTGTTGGTATCTGGAATTGATTTTTGGAAATGTGTACTATAATTGTACAAAAAGTACTAAATAGTACTAAATTTGCATATAGTTGCCACTGTTGGCGTATGAGATTAAGAATTTTACGAATTGTAGTCAATTGTACTGAATATGGTATTGGATGAACAAAAAGAGCATAAACCCTGAAATTTGATATGAATGTAACTGCTCTCTAATGGTATGCAAAATACTAAATAATACAAAATTTGGTATGACCGTACTATAGTTGTACGACAAGTACTAAATGGGTGAAGGGATATTGTTGGAATTCCGAAATTAGATATTGAAGTCTCTGTTGGTATTTGGAAATGTGTACTATAATTGTACTAAATGGTACAAAATGTCGTTTTCGTATTGCCCCCATGTAACGGTACCTCCCGTATATTTCCACGAAATTGTTGCAAATTTGATATTAAGAGTTTATAACGGGTCCTATCTCGTTCGGATCTTTAGATATTCAGTTTTTGATAATTTATACCACATTTTTTAAGGAATTTTTCTAAAAATTTGGCATTTTTAGTTCGTTCTAAATCCGGTATATGAACATAGTAAATATAGGTCTAAGTTTTCCTATAGCGCTCATATAACGGTACCTGCCGTTGTTCGGTATTTTTGGCATTAAAAACATATTTTCTAACGGAATTGTTTAAAATTCGGTTTTAAGAGTTTGTAACGGGCTCTATCTCTAATGACAGAACAATGTCTGCATAGGTCCCCGTTTCACTATAGTCCCCATATAGTGGTACCTTCGAATATTTGATATTTAGATGATTTATGTCCTATCTTCTATCGAATTTGTTTCAAAATCGGCATTAAGATTTTAAAACAGGTTCTACTTCTGTCGGCCGAACATTATCTGTATAGGTCCACATTTTACTATAGCTGACATTCGGTGTTTCTAGGATTTAAGCCACATTTCCTATCGGATTTATTTTAAAATCGGTATTTGTAGTTCATAATTCGTTCAATATCCGGTGTCAAAACATTGTCCATTTTCATATCCCGCTTTATATGGCCCTCACTTTATTGTTTTTGAAAATTTTATTATCTGCATTCCCCAACCGATCGGACTAGTATTTGCAGTTTAAAATGGAACATTTTTTAATCCAGATAATTTGATTTTAAATATTTTTTTGTACGAGGATATTTACAGTTCGACCGGGCCGAATGTAATGTTTTTTACATGTTTAAATATTGAACCCTATAAGATACCTTATATTTTTGATTTCCCACTTTTGATTATAAATAAATAATAGCATTTGCAATAATTAAACCCATATTACAATGAATAGTTAAGAATGTAAATATAATGAGTTTTAATATCTTCTTAATTAGCATATATCTAATAGCCATGAAATACATTCAAAACTTTAAGCTGAGTAAGGTAACTTTTTTTCAGTTAAACTTGGCTTTAAATAAATTATGAGAACTCATTAGTTCTATATGTGTGAACGAGAAATGAAAAAAACAAATACTTAAAATGAAAATGTGTCACAAACTGATTGTGTTTACATTTCTCCCATACACACACACTCTCTCTCTCTCACACACACACTCGATTTTACATCATTAGTCACTGAAAGGATTCTCATTTCATTAATGACCGCAGTGAATGAAAAAAGAACGAAATCTCATCCACTTTTCATTTATTTTTTCAGACTCAAACTTAATTGAGTGGCAACAACAAGACGGGATTTCCACGGAATTCAATTGACCACATTTACGGACAATTGAATGCAATGAAAAGCAAAACGACCATGGATATGAAGACCACATTGTTTTCGAAGGAGGTTATGTTTTATTGAATAGATTGTGTTTGTCAACTGCTGTGGAAAGATATTCTTATGTGTACACAAGTAATTCCACGGATTTCAAAGGACCACATTTGCAGTTCAAGACACATAAAAGTACCTCTAAAGTCCACGTTTCTAACCTATACAAATTCTGAATGGCTTCAAACGAAGCCATTTGCTTGGATATAGACTTCATAGATTATCTGTACAAACATTTTTTTTTTACCTTCTAAGAAATAATAGTATAAACTTACAGCCAAATCGTTTGAAAACTTTTCATAGAAACCCAAGGAAATAGACCTCCGAATTGTTAGAAGCAGGATGCACGTTTATATGTGGCTTGTACTTACAGGGTGAAATAAAAAACGCCATAATTTTCACATTTTTTTTAATTTTATTGAATGAAAGCAAACAAGTAAAAAAACATTAGGTTCGGCCGGGCCAAACCTTTAATACCCTCCACCTTAGGGTTAAGGAAACATTAGAAGAAATGTGGCAAAAACCATTAAAATGAAGAATATCGGGAGGTACCGTTAGGGGGCTATACCAAAACGTGGACCTATAATTACAATGATTCGCCACACAAACTGGGACCCATTATGATCTACAACTACCAAATTTTCAGAGAAATTCGTGAAAAAATGTGTCAAAAATTATCAAAATACCGAATATTGGGAGGTACCATTATATGGGGACTATACCAAAACGTGGACCTATACATACAATGTTTCTCCACACGAACTAGGACCCATTATGACTCACAAATACCAATTTTTAGACAAATCAGTGAAAAAATGTGGCAAAAACCATCAAAATACAGAATATCGGGGGGTACCGTTATATGGGGGCTGTACCAAATCATGGACCCATACATGCAATGTTTCGCCACCGGAGCTGGAACCCATTATGACCAACAAATACCAATTTTTAGACAAATTCATTAAAAAATGTGGCAAAAATAATAAAAATATCGAATATCGGGAGGTACCATTATATGGGGCTATACCAAAACGTGGACCTATACATGCAATGTTTTGCCACACGTACAGGGACCCGTTATGACCTACAAATACCAATTTTCAGAGATATCCTTGAAAAAATGTGTCACAAATCATCAAAATACCGAATATCGGGAGGTACCGTTATATAGGGACTATACCAGAACGTGGACCGATATATCTCAATACCAACCATCCTAGACACAATACCAATTGCTCTGCTAGATTTTGGCGCTCTACGTCAAATAATGTGGGCTGTATCGTGATTTCAACAGACAGACAGACAGAAAGACGGGTAGACAGACGTACATCGTTAAATCGACTTAGAATTTTATGCTGATTATGAATATATGTACTTTATGGGGTCTACGACGAATATTTAAGGATGTTACAAACGGAATGACAAAGTTAATATACACTCCTTTTTAAGGTGGAGGGTATAAAAATGCCGATAATAGCATCACATTTTAGAAAAGGTTAAGATTTGTACGAATTGGTCATCTTTGGCACGAATTATGGCCTTCAAACTGCCAATAAAACCGTCACACGCTGCCCGAATGTTGCTCTGCGGCATTTTGGCCCATTCCTGGCGAAATGCCGGGTGATCGAGGTGATTGACACTTTGGTATTTCTTAGTGCCAACCTTGCTTTTCAAAATACTACAGACTTAATAGTCAAACGGATTGGTATCCGGAGATTTTGGGATTGGATTTGTGCAATTGTGTCCTAGAAATGAAGCGAGGAACCTCATTTTGTAAGATTTGTCCTGTTGGAATGTCCAAGGTCTGCGGCAAAAATGTTTGCATGCCCAAAGCTTTGATACACCCTCCAGAATATTTTCGCGATATTATTCGGCATTTATTCTGATGCCACGGTCGATTAATACGCACGGAGCGCGACCATGGGCTGTTATGGCGGCTCACACCATGACCATGGGCGGCGCTTGAGTTCTGGTGGCCAACCAAAGGTGCACATTTTCAGCTGACCTCCTTGGCAAGTAAACACGATCATTTTGTTTGTTTACAAACTGCTGGCCAACGAACGTTTTCTCATCGGAGAAAACCAAATTCGGCAGTTCAGCACATTTGGCCAATCGAAGCAACTCTTTAGCTCTTTTGAGTCTATTTTCTTTCTGTTGCGGTATAAGTTCTTGCACTTTTTGGAATTTCCATGGCTTTACCCCGAGCTCATTTTTCAATATTTGCCGAATGAAATATTGCGATATGTTCAGCTGACGAACAATTTTTCGGCCACTGCGACGCGGCTTTCGATCAAGTCGCTTTATTACTTTTCGAATCATATCTGCTGATGTTGCAGTTTTTTTCCGTTCTCTTCCTTGACGTCAGGCTACGCTACCAGTATCACGGTAACGGGCGATGATACGAGACACAAGGATTTATTCACATTGCTCTAACGATAGCCACTAGCTGTTTTTCAGTCAAATTTAAAGACATCACACAATCACGCTTGAATTCCATAACGAATAACTTTTTTTCTGGAAAATTCTCACCAAAATGCTTTTGTACGCTTGTAAACAATATAATGGGCTGTCACTGGAATAATTTTAACAGCTGTCGGACGAGTGGCTTAGAAATGACAACAGTCTGAAATTGGTTGCAGTTTTTTCATCTCACCCTCTATTTATATTCAACATTATTTGCAAAAAGAGAGTTTCTATTTACAGTTTAAAGTTTTAATGCTACTCACCCCTATACATGAATTAACAAATGAACTGGAATTTGAACATTTTCCTCATCCTTATATTATTTTGAAATTTATTTCAAAAATATTCTCTTTGAGAAATACAACAATGACCATTAACATTATAACTTTTGGCTATTACTAAAATTCGCCCGCCATATTTTATATTAGTGTCTACTACAACAAATATATTTAAAACATAGACCACTGAATTACTTAACTCACATCTCCCCATTTATACAAAACCTTCCCTACAAGATTCAGGTCAATATTTGCTGTTGTGTGTTACGAGATCAAACCTTTAGATATTTTGTTGAAAACACAATTATTAAGCCCTTGGCAATACAACAACTTCGATAATATTTTTACCACACATCTTCTTCGTCAATTTGTTGGCCCCGGTGGCCAGCATCAATGCGATGTGGCGATATGAAATTATATTCATAAAAGTTCATAGCAACGTGAAAACCTTCGATGGCTTTTATGCAAATTACATCAATTATTGTTGTACCCTTAAGCACGATGTTGAGCATTTTGAAAATACATGCCATAGCAAAGGTAGGAATATAGGTTATGCCGACCATCGCAGATTGCGAGCAAAAGCGATAAGGAGGAGAGGAGAATATGATGTCAAGGTCGCTGGTGTCCCTGGCTAACACCTTTAGTGGAGCACAACATTGAGGGGGAAAATGGATGAAATATTTTATGGCTGTGTACAGGCAGACCAGACACACACGCACACTTTAAAGCAACGTTGAGCAGGACGAGCCAAATTATTTGATAATACATTCGTAATCGATGGCTGTTAAAAAGTGATGTCACTACAAAAACAACAGATGTTCAGAATACAAACTAAGGAATTATTCATAATTCGTGCAACAGCCACAAAAAGTTAGCAAGGATTACACTATTATTAGGATCAAATATTGAAATGCCAACAAACAAAACAGAAATAAACAATAAGAAGCGTTAGACAGTGACCATATGATACCCTACACCTACCGATACCATGTCAATAGAAGTTTACAGGTCTGATTGCCTCTTTTTATAAGTATTTTACACCCAACGGTTGAGCCGGAAAGGCACAGGATACTTCTATGACTTACAAACGGAATGACGAATTTAATATACCCTCCGTACTATGCATGGTGGAGGGTATAAAAGCTACTTTTATTTTATATCCTTCACCATACATAGTATGGAGGGTATATAAAGTTCGTCATTCCGTTTGTAACCCATGGAAATAATAATTTTAAACCCATCAAAGTATGTATATTCTTGATCAGCGTAAAATTCTAAGACGATTTAGATAAGCCCGTCCGTACATCTGTTGTATACACGCTAGAGTAAAAACGAATAAATTTTGCACAGATCAGTCCATTGTCTGCAGGCAGGTCAATTTCGATTTTGATGATTATTCACATTACATTATTCACCGGATTTTATTTTTTAAGTTTAGAATTTGAATATTTTAATGGCTTGTGACAAAAGCTGAATATGCAGGTCCACGTCTTTCTACAGACCCCGATATAACGGCGACTTCATATATTCGGTATTTTTATGATTTTAATGGATTTTATTTTATTTTACTTATTTATTTATTTTTTTTTTTTTTTTTGAAAATTGCCAAATTCGTTCCAAATGGTGGAGGGTATTCAAAATTCGGCCCAGCTGAACTTACTGCTATTGAACTTGTTTTTTTTTTTTTTGTTACTTTCTTTGTTCTTCTTAGGCACATATGAAATGATGCGATATGGCGCCCTCGTTGAAGCTGAATTCCCAAGGAATTTGGAATTCCCAAGGCACCCACATTGTATTCAAGCGCACTTTTTTAAGATATGCGGTTTTCTTCTTGATTCTGATTTGTGAAAAATTGTGCGCCAGTATTTAAATATATCTCCGAAAGTTTAAGTACAAAATTGTTCCTACTTCAACTTTCGGAGGATGTTTCAATACAGACTCCTTGGATAAGGATTTCAGTACTATTCCTTCAACCAATACCAAATTTAGTACTTTTCGTATAATTATAGTACATATTTCCGAAACCACCTCTGAGTATCAACTTTAGATACTAACAGAGACCTCGACCTTCAACCAATACCAAATTTAGTACCACACACATTTCCACGAAGCCACGACCATATCTCAAACACAGATATCAGATCAGTAATCTGAATGATTTAAAACTTGTTTCCCTATCCCTTCACCAAATGTGAAATATAGTACAATTCAGTACTTTTCGTACAATTATAGTAGGTATTTCCGAAATCACTCCCATATGTCCATATGTGAACAGCGACCCAATATCAAGTTTCAAATTTCAGGCACTATCCAAATATAGTACTAGTTAGTAGTACACATTTCCAAAATCACCTCTTTATCACAAACCTACCACTGACAGGGATCCCAATACAAAATTTAAAAATTCCAGCTTCATCCATTCAACCTAAACCAAACTGTTCCAAATTTTGTACCATAATGTTTAGTTCACACACTTAGTACACATTTCCATATCATATATCAAACTTACTATTCAAGCTTAATTCTAATAAAGTTCACATAATACCAAATGTTATTATTTCAGAAATTAAGTACCTTTTTAGAACTATTCGCAGCCTTAAGTTCAAATTTCCAAAAACCATTTGATAGATCTATCTTACACTCTATCAGGGACTCGCATTCCAAATTCTGGCTCATTTGTCCAATACAAAGTTTTAAAATTTTTTAGTACTTTTCAAGATTTCAGTTTTAGCCGCTTCGTCTGGGCGTTCCATCTCGCTCAGTCAGTCAGTTATTTCACTACTATGAAAAAAGCTCCCAGGGACCTTCTTCAGACAAACCTATGAGGAAAACACCGATTTCTTTCCAAAAACCTGCCAGAAATAATTAGAAAACATTCTTTGCTCCCATGATGAAGACCACAACGAATAAGAGGAATTTCAGTATACTGTGTTGTATTGAATACTCAGATACGATATTTATAAATATACAGGGTGAGATGAAAAAACTGCAACCAACTTCAGACTGCTGTCATTTCGAAGTCACTCCTCCGACAGCTGTTAAAATTATTCCAGTGACAGCTCATTGTATTGTTTACAGGCGTACAAAAGCATTTTGGTGAGAATTTTCCAGAAAAAGTTTTTCGTTATGGAATTCAAGCGTGATAGTGTGATCTCTTTATATTTAGCTGGAAACCCACAACTGGCTATCGTTAGGGCACTCCAACACTTAAATGTGAATAAATCTTTTGTGTCTCGAACCATCGCTCGTGAGCGTGATACTGATAGCGTATCCCCACGTCAAGGAAGTGGACAGAAGAAAACAGCAACATCATCAGAAATGGTTCGAAAAGTAAAGAAGCGACTTGATTGAAACCTGCTTCGCAGTGGCCGAAAAATGACTCGTGAGCTGAAGATATGGCAATATTCCTTTCGGCAAATATTGAAAAATGAGCTCGGGGTAAAGCCATTGAAATTCCAAAAAGTGCAAAAACTTACACCGCAACTGAAAGAAAATAGACTCAAAAGAGCTAAAGAGTTGCTTCGCTTGGCCGAAAGTAGTGGCTACCGAATTTGGTTATCTCCGATGAGAAAATATTCGTTGTCCAGCAGTTTGTAAGCAAAAACCAGTAAAGAAAGTCCTAAAGTCGAGCGGGGCCGATTTTATGATACCCTACACCATTTTGCTAATTTTGTAGAGCTCCACATAACAATTAAAAGTTTTAATGCAAGAATTCAATCATACACGCTATGATTATAATTGTAATTTAAAGTTCAAAGGACTAAATATGCCGAAGCATTTGTATCTGTTAAATTCGGACTTGTATTGCCCATTTTGTGCAAAATTAATTTGAAATCAGATAAAGATATATATGGGAGCTATATCCAAATCTGAACCGATCTCGATAAAATTTGGCAAAGATATTTCTGAGCTGTATTTGATATATATCCCAAAATATTGTTGTTACAGATTGCATATTACGGCTGTGGGTAACAAATACAACAAATCGGATGAACAGTATATATGGGAGCTATAGCTATATCTGAACCGATCTTTACCAAATTTGGCATACTACCTTCTAGACTCAATTCGGTCGCATGTGCCAAATTGGTGCACAATAAAATATAAATCGGACGAAGTTATATATGGGAGCTATATCCAAATCTGAACCGATCTCGATAAAATTTCGCAAAGGTATTTCTGAGCTGTGTTTGATATTTTTCCCCAAATATTATTGTTACAGAGTGCATATTACGGCTGCGGAGGACAAAACTAACAAATCGGATGAACAATATATATGGGAGCTATAACTATATCTGAACCGACCTTCACCAAAATTGGCATACTACCTTCTAGACTCAATTCGATCGTATGTGCCAAATTCCATCCCATTTGGGCAAATATTAAACTTTTGGTGCGCAATAAAAGGCAAATTGGACGAAGATATATATGGGAGCTATATCTAAATTTTTACCGATTATCTCCAATTTCAATAGGGTTGGGCCAAACAAATGTTGTTTGGAAAATTTCATCTCAATCGGATAATAAATGCGACCTGCATTTTGTACACAAGAATACATGGACAGACGAACGGACGGACGGACTGACATGCATAAATCAACTCAGAAAGTGATTCTATGAAGATCCTCAAAAGTAACTTCCTTCTCCATGTTCAAACAAATGTACAAAGACATAATACAATGACCACCTTGTGGTATAGGGTATAAAAATGATCATGGTTACTTGCCAAAGAGGTCAGCTGAAAATGTCCACCGGTTGGCCACCAGAACTCAAACGCTGGTCACGTTGATGGTGTGGGCTGCCAATATTCTAAAGGGTGTATTAAAGCCTTGGACACTCAAACATTTTAGCTTCAGACCTTAGACATTCCAACAGGACTCAGCACCATCGCACACAGCACGCGCTACCCAAAAATGGTTACAAAACGAGGTTCCTCGTATCATTTCCAGCACACAATGGTCACCAAAACCTCCGGATACTAATCCGTTGGAATATTGTGTCTTGAGTATTTTGGAAAGCGAGGTTGTTACTAAAAAATACCAAAGTGTCGATCACCTCAAGCAAGCGCTTCGCCGGGAATGGGCCAAACTACCGCAGAGCAACATTCAGGCAGCATGTGACAGATTCATTGGCCATTTGAAGGCCATAATTCGTGCCAAAGATGACCAATTCCTACAAATCTTAACTTATTCTAAATATTGATGCTTTTTCGACATTTTTTGCTTCCATTCAATAAAATTTAAAAAAAAAGGTAAAAATTATGGCGTTTGACATTGTTGCAGTTTTATTTATATCACCCTGTATATGCCTTATGTAGTGTCGTAGTAGTCGTTGAAACTCTTTTTGGATATAGAGAATTTAATGAACTTGAAAGTCACACTCAGCCTAGTTTTTTTCTATGTTTACTAATATAACATAGTTGATATTAGTTTAGTTTGTATTAGTTTTTAGGCTATTATTTTTTAATAAATCCTCAAGTTTAGTTGTATTTTCACAAAAATATGTGTAGGATTTCTATGAATTCACGCTACCACTACACATGCACACGCATATGTATACGAGTATAAATGCAGTTAAGGATAATTGTGGGAATTTCAGAAATTTAAAACAGACGCTCAGAATATTTAAAAACCAACATTTTCTTAATTACCATTTGCTGCAATAAACGAAAGCTAAGGGATGGAGGCCATGGTAAAGAAGCCCGTATCCCTTTCACATGGCCTTCTTTCACTATCACGACAAGCGTTAGTTCGTAGCTTGACCGAAATATTTTCAATATCAATGTTAATGTCCATGGAAACGTCCACAACGCTCTGCCACAATGGGCCACATCAGTGACAGTAAACTGTTACCCTCACCCTCAATCTTAGGAACACGACTTGATATTTAATAGGCATTGATTTTTAATAAATGTAAAATTGAAAAAAAAAAAACTAACTTTGTTTCTTTCTTTATGTACCTGTGCCAGTGCGTCCGACCGTTACCAGTTGGTGTGGTTGCGGTCAAGCGTGGGAATTTCAAATTGAAATCCTTAAGGCCACGGTGGATCCTGACACGAGCATTGCTATAGATTCATTGTGTTACAGTACTTCAACAAGTTTAGACCGGTCCTGAAATCTGGAACGCAGAAAACGCAGTCTTTTCATATTTAAAAAAAAATACTTTTAAAAATATTTAATTTTTTGCTATTCCCGAATTTTAAACATTCAAAATGTATCGCTTAAATAATACATAGTCGTGCAAATCTTATCCTGAAAACTTAATTTTAAATTTGGATATTGAAAATTAATTTTAAAGAACAATTTGTACTACAACGAAATAAAGGTATAACAATAATGAAAAAAAAATTAGAAATATGCGAAAAGTATTGAAGTTATAAATTTTTTGTGTGTTAAAAAAATATAAACGTTTTATAAACATATCTCTAGTGTATCTTAAATGTCGCAGTATGATAGAAATTATATTATTACAATTAAACGTGTAAAATTCTTCGACGTTATGATATTTTATTGAATTAATATTAATTAACATAGGCTGATTACTAAAAATGATGATTAACAAAAACCACAATATAAGGAAAAAAACAAAATCATTATAAACTGCAAACCCTAATGAGTCTGCATTTTGGATGTGTCGATAGTCCTAGCATAAGAAGAAAACCCATTTAAAAACATACTAATTCTCGGTCGGCCCGATCTTTAACAATACCCTACGGAAAACCTTACTAATAATCAGATTGTTTGAATATTTAAAAAATTACAAGAAAAGGCGATGTGTGAAAACCATTATCGAACCAAAACTACAAATTAGAGTATTTGGCGTTTAGCATTTTAAAACCATATTGGCAACTTTTTCATAAAGGTCTTTTACATCCTGGCCGTTGTATATATTCAATTTATTTACAATTTGGCAACCAAGCCATAAAAACCGCCTATGTTACAAAAAAAACTCAAAGGCTACGTTACACTAGTTTTTATATTCAATCTTAGAATTAAAAAAAAAATATGAAATATAAAAAGACAAGTTAAAAAAAGAAAAAAAAACAGCTAAGTTCGGCCGGGCCGAACTTTTAATACCCTCCACCATTTGGAAGGAACTTGAAAATTTTCAAAAAAAACCAGTAAGGAAAGCTCAAAAGTCGGGCGGGGCCGACTATATGATACCCTACACCACTATGCATATTTAGTAGAGCTCTCGTAAAAAGGTTTATACAGGCCATTTCAGAGCTCTATGAGATATTTGGTACAAAATCAAATACTATCTATACTATAGCTATCTCTGAACCGGGTTTCTCCAAATTTGACGTATTAGCTTCTAGACTGAATTCGGTCTTATGTATGAAAATTCAGGTGATTTGGGCTGATATTGACCATTTAGTGAACAATTAACCTGAAATCGTTAGAATAATCGATTCTCACCACTATGTGGCTGTACAGATGTCTGAAACAATTCCTAATATTAGTTGGGAATTGAAGGAACGAAAATTGGAATAATTGGTTTCCCCTCAGTTATGAAGGTACTCAGCTCCACCTCCACGCCAAGGCTTATTCCCCGGAAGAGTAAAACAGTCGAATTGTATAATGCTACTATGGAAAGTAGCGTATTATTCAACCATTTCGGTATTTATATCAATTTAAAAAACATATATATGGGAGCTACAGCTATATCTGAACCGATTTTTACTAAAATTGGTGTACCTGCTTCTAAGCTGGTTTCGGTCGGATTTGCCAAAATTGATGCTATTACGGCCATTTGGTGGTCAATCACCCAAAATCGAATGAAGATATATATGGGAGCTATATCCAAATCTGAACCGATTTCGATAAAATTTAAAACAGCTATTCCTGTGCTCCATCTAATACCTGGTACCAAATATCACGGTTGTGGAGTGAATATTACGAATGTAAGAGACTAAAACACTAAATCGGATGAAACATATATATGGGTGCTATATCTATATCTGAACCGATTTACACTAAATTTGATATACCTGCTTCTAGGCTGAATTTGGTCCGATGTACTAAAATTCAGTCCACAATTGGTGCACAATTAACCCGAAATCGGATGAAGATATATATGGGAGCTATATCCAAATCTGAACCGATTTCGATAAAATTACAAACAGCTATTTCTGGGCTGTATCTTATATCTGGTACCAAATATCACGGTTGTGGAGTGCATAGTAGGAATGTGAGAGGCTTAAACACCAAATCGGATAAAACATATATATGGGAGCTATAGCTGTTTCTGAACCGATTTTCTCCAAATTTGTTGTATTTGCTTTAAGGCTAATCTCGGTCACATGTGCCAAAATTCGGGCCATTTGGGCTGATATTGGCCATTTGGTGGTCAATTAACCCGAAATCGGATGAAGATATATATGGGAGCTATATCCAAATCTGAACCGATTTCGATAAAATTGAAAACAGCTATTTCTGTGCTCCATCTAATACCTGGTACCAAATATCACGGTTGTGGAGTGCATAGTAGGAATGTGAGGGACTTAAAGATCAAATCGGATGAAAGATATATATGGAAGCTATAGCTATATCTGAACCGATTTTCTTGCTTCTAGGCCGAACTCGGTTGGGTGTACCAAAATTCAGGTAATTTGGACTGATAGTGGACATTTGGTGCACATTTAAACCGAAATCGGATGAAGATATATATGGGAGCTATATCTAAATTTGATCCGATTCTCACCAATTTCAATAGGGTTCGTCCTTGGACCAAAAAAATATTGTTTGGAAAATTTCATCTCAATCGGATAATAAATGCGACCTGCATTTTGTTCACAAGAATACATGGACAGACGGACGGACGGACGGACAGACGGACTGACATGCATAAATCGACTCAGAAAGTGATTCTATGAAGGTTCTCAAAAGTAACTATGGGTCTATCTCGTTTCCTTCTCCATGTTACAAACAAATGCACAAAGACATAATACCCTTACCACTATGTGGTGTAGGGTATAAAAACCGAAAACTACCACTTAATGAAACCCGTTTTATGGGGACTATACGAAGACTTGGACCTGGACAATGTCGTAATTGTTTGTCATAGGCTGTGGTACCAATTACGTACTTTAAATACGAAATTTGTTACAATTCCGGTGAATAATGTCGCAAAAATCATAAAAATGCCGAGTATCGGGTGGTACCGTCGTATGGGGCCTATATAATGAAGTGAACCTGCATACGAAATATTTTTCCATAGGTTGTAGTACCCATAAAAATCTTCCAATACGAAATTTGAAACGATTTCGATAATAATGTTGCTGAAATTGTCAAAATGCCGAATATCGTGAGGTACCGTTATATGGGGGGCTATACGAAGACATGGACCTGCATACAAAAATGTTTGTCATGGACTATAGTACCCATTATGAACTTTAAGTATGAGATTTGAAATAATTCCGGCAAATAATATCGCAAATTGAGAGGAACCGTTATATGGAGGCTATACGAAGATGTGGACCAACAAAGTCAATTTTCTGTCATAGGCTGTAGCACCTATTACGAACTTCAAATACCAAATTTGAAACAATTCCGGTTAATAATGTCGCTAAAATCCTAAAATGAAAACGTGGACCTACATGGCCCCATTTACGAACTTAACCTGCCTACTGGAAAAATAAACATGTGTGCAAAGTTTTAGCATTCTATCTCAATTCGTTCGAAAGATAGCGTGGTGAAATCGACTTAGAATGTTACGCTGATCAAGAATATATATACTTTTTTGGGTCTGACATCAGTATTTCGAGGAGTTACAAACGGAATGACAAAGTTAATATACCCTCCATAGTATGGTGGAGGGTATAAAAGCTACTACCAACTGGTGGTAATCGTAAACGATCGGAATAAACTGGGGCTCAGCATTTAAAATATGTCTTTGTTTATGATATCCTTAACTGTACCATGCGGCACCCCATCAGTCATGTGTATTTTCGGTAAAACAAGCTTAGAGCATTGATATCCAATCACTGCGACCAGGTACCAATTCCAGTCATATTTATTTAAAAATGAGTGTACGAAAATATATATGAGAGCATTGGGTCAAACAAATGCAGTACGAAATCGTGACCTACATATATAATCTGAGAGCGGTTTTAGTACCTCTAACAATCTTTTTATACCCTACGCCACACTGTGGTACAGGGTATTATGTCCTTGGGCATTTGTTTGTAACATGCAAAAGGAAATAGACATAAAGTTCTCTTTGATGATCTTCATAGAATCACATTCTGAGTCGATTTATGCATGTACGCCCGTCTGTCCAGTAATGAAATTGCGTAACTCATTTTCGGAGTTACCGATAAAAATCGGTAAAATGCTAATGTTTTTAATTTCTTATAATAAGCGACGAAATTAAAGTAGTCGAATCAGATTTGCATACAGCACCTTTTTATAGTGTCGTCCGATTTCTTTAGAATTATGCACCAAATGCGTAATATCAGTCCGAATCAGATGACAGTTTTGGTAAATATCGGTTCACATTTAAATGTAGGTCCCAAATATTTTTTCGTCCGTATTCAAATTAATTGTGTGTCATATGTGTAATAATCGTACAAATGAAATTGATTTCGGCACATACGATGGAATTCGGCCCAGAAACAAGTACTTCGAATTTGGTGAAAATCTTTCAGCTATAGCTCCCATATATATGTTTCATTCGATTTGGGGTTTAAGTCAATCAAATTTTACTAAATCGATTCAAATTTTGATAAAGCTCCCGTATATATCTTCATATAGATTTGACGGTCATGGTGCCCCATATATGTAATATCAACACAAATTGAATTGATTTTTGTACATTCAACCAAGTTTTTCCATTTCGTGAAAATCGGTTCCCGTACACCTATTACTCCAATATATATATCTCCACATAGTCCTTTTCAAGGTATGCCTCCGTTAAAATTGATAAAAAATGAGACAGATTTGGATGTACATCCCTTATAATAGTTCCCTGTGAAGTTATAACTCCTATATGGGGTCATACCAAAGAGGACACAATTTTCTACTACCAGGATTGTTATATATTGCGAGTCTTACCGTTATATGGGAACTATAGTTATATGGCAGCTATAGTAAAACGTGGACCTATACAGCCATCTGAGGTGAATCCGTTATAAACTCTTAATATAGAATTTGAAAAATTTCGTTGAAAAAGGGGCGACAATTATCAAAATACCAAATTTCCGAAGGCATCGTTTTATCGGGACCAAATAAAACGAGGACGTAAAAAGAAATTGTTCTGCCACAATAGGTAGAACCCGTTACAAACTCTTAATACCGATTAATACCACATAGGTAGTCAAAATATCGAATATCAGGAGGTACCTTTATATAGATGCTACAGTAAAACGTTGTACATATAGGTGTACAATGATCTGCCACAATAGGTAAACCCATTACAAACTGTAAATAGATTAAATACCGAATATCGGAAGGGCGATATAGAAATATGGTGACCCATACAGACAATGTTCAGCCACAGGTGATAGAACCCGTTACTAAACGCAATGCCAATTTTGGAACAATTCCGTTGAAAAATGGGGCTAACATCATCACAAACCGAACATCTGGAGGTACCGTTATATTGGGCTATATAAAAACGTGAACCGATATACTAAGTATTTTCAATACCAAGAATCCTAGACACAATTCAAACTATTGTGTCAAAGGTTTATATCAAACAATGTGGACGGTATCGTTATTTTAACCGACAGACAGACGGACATCGTTAAACCGACTAAGAATTTCATGCTGCTCATGAATATATATATTTTTTGGGTCTACGAATATTAAGAGGTGTTACATACACAATTGAAAATACTTCGCAAGGTGGATTTAAAAAAACCTCGTCTTGTGGTACTAATCTTCAAGGAATATAGAACGGAAAGGGGCATATAAATACTCGAGTGAGAAGGAGAAAATATTCTGCGACAGAATTCCTTATTTGAATTGGCAGGAGATATGTTTGTTTTAATCTATAACTCGAGTTCAGCTCACGTCGAATGATTATATCGATGAATTGCCAACAAAATGACAAACTTAGTATCGGACGAAGTTATATATGGGAGCTATATCCAAATCTGAACCGATCTCGATAAAATTTAGCAAAGGTATTTCTGAGCTGCATTTGATATATTTCCCCAAATATTGTTGTTACAGAGTGCATATTACGGCTGCGGAGGACAAAAATAACAAATCGGATGAACAATATATATGGGAGCTATAGCTATATCTGAACCGATTTCGATAAAATTTGGCATACTTGTTTTCAGGCCTAATTTGGTCGTATGTGCAAAATTCCATACTATTCGGGCTAATATTACACGTTTGGTGCACAATAAAAGGCAAATCGGACGAACATATATATGGGAGCTATATCTAAATTTTTACCGATTATCTCCAATTTCAATAGGGTTCGTCCTTGGGCCAAACAAATGTTGTTTGCAAAATTTCATCTCAATCGGATAATAAATGCGACCTGCATTTTGTTCACAAGAATACATGGACAGACGGACGGACAGACGGACTGACATGCATAAATCAACTCAGAAAGTGATTCTATGCAGATCATCAAAAGGAACTATGGGTCTATCTCGTTTCCTTTTGCCTGTTACAAACAAATGCACAAAGACA
This sequence comes from Musca domestica, assembly GCF_030504385.1. Taxonomy (NCBI): domain Eukaryota; kingdom Metazoa; phylum Arthropoda; class Insecta; order Diptera; family Muscidae; genus Musca; species Musca domestica. The sequence goes on from NW_026712258.1 coordinate 10,148,916, forward strand.
TAATACCCTGACCACCTTGTGGTGTAGGGTATAAAGACCATGCATTAAGTCATTAAGGAAAACTTGGTTTAGGAATTGAATTAATCCCGAAAAACATTGATATTGAGCCAGATTGAGAAAATAACGCCAAATTAATAGAACAGTCGCTGTAAGTCGTTAGGCTTATAATAGTAATAGAATATCAGGTCATATCATCTATAACTATCGGTAGCTACGACTTGTTGAAATCAGTACAAACTTCACATTTCTAATCTTTCATGTTAAACACAAAATAAACCAGCGCAACTTTAAAATACCTTAAATTCCAAATAATATTAATATTTTCAAAGAACATATCAATTTGCTTGATTAAACATGTTGCTTTCAAAATTTCACCTTCATTTGACTTCCTTTCTCCAATGTCTTTCAACAGATGCAAGCCAATCTGCAGCCAACGAAATACACCGGCCTTGTGGCCGATCTGATGCCCAACATCAAGCTGATGAAATATTCAGGCTTGTTTATGCATGCATTCACCGGAGGCTCGGCACTGCTGAAAAATGTCTACTCGTCCATACACCTGGTGCTGATAGTGCTGCAGTTCATCTTCATCCTTGTCAACATGGCCCTGAACGCTGACGAGGTTAATGAATTGTCCGGCAATACAATTACGGCGCTATTCTTTACGCATTGCATTACGAAATTCGTTTATATTGCCGTGAATCAGAAGAACTTTTATAGGTGAGTATGTCGCCAGAGGTTGTGAGAGGGGTGGAGAAGGAGACACATGTCTTATCAATGTGGTTGGTCTTGAAGGTCTTCGTGTGTGTGTGTGTGTGTATTTCCATTAAGCATTTATTTAATGCACCTATCCATCCATCCATCCATCTGTGCTCTTCTCTGCTCCAGATGCATCAATTAATCGAACAATTTATTTTTAATTACACATTCCGTTCTGGTGTCGATGCTGACATCGGTTGCTTGCCTGTCACTTTTAATATTGCGCTCTCTGTCGCTGTTGTCCGGCCGAATGAGTAGAACACTTAACATTTGGAATCAGCCAAACTCCCACCCCCTCTTTGCGGAATCGGATGCTCGCTATCATTCAATTGCTTTGGCTAAAATGCGAAAGTTGTTCTTCTTGGTAATGCTGACGACCGTTGCCTCAGCCGTTGGTAAGATGAGATGAGAGATTCTGCTCGAATTGCCTGAGTGGCCATTAATAATTTTCCCCCACTCCCCTGTAGCCTGGATTACCATCACCTTCTTTGGCGAAAGTGTCAAGTTCGCCACCGATAAGGAAACAAATTCCACCATCACGGTGCCCATTCCACGGCTGCCCATTAAATCGTTCTATCCCTGGGATGCAAGCAGTGGCATGTTCTATATGATATCGTTCGGCTATCAGGCCTATTACCTGCTCTTCTCGATGGTCCATTCAAATCTGTGCGATGTCCTCTTCTGTTCGTGGCTCATCTTCGCCTGCGAACAGCTGCAACATCTTAAGGGAATCATGAAACCGTTGATGGAGTTGTCAGCCTCATTGGATACGTATCGACCTAATTCGGCAGCATTGTTTCGTTCGTTGTCGGCTAATTCGAAATCTGAGTTAATTCAAAATGAAGGTTAGTTAGGTGAACGGAGGCGACATTGAAATGTTGTCCTTATTTATTGTAACCTTTGTCTTGTGTCGTCCTTGTGCAGAAAAGGAACCTGTCAATGACTTGGATATGTCGGGCATTTACAGCACAAAGGCCGACTGGGGTGCCCAATTTCGTGCTCCATCTACTCTCCAGACTTTCAATGGCATAAATGGTGGCAATCCGAATGGTCTGACCAAGAAACAGGAAATGATGGTACGCAGTGCCATAAAATATTGGGTCGAACGTCACAAACATGTTGTCAGGTAAGTAGTTCATATTGTTTTGTATTGTTGTGTAGTAAATGGAGGATAGGGGAAATGGATCGCTGCATATCTCATCACATCTCAAAAAAAATTGAATTTCGAGAAAAACTCATGTGAAGTTATTTATTGAAATTTGACTGACTGATTTAAAAAGATTATTATACAACAAATAAAAAACATTAAGTTCGGCCGGGCCGAACTTTTAATACAATCCACCATAAGGAAAATATTTTTATATAAAAGTATCTGGATTTAAATATGTTCCGCATTAAACTACACATGCCAGTAAGACCGTTGGGATAATGCAGTTAAATTTAAACCGTTAAGTGGATGAAGACGTAAAATGGGGGCCATACCAGAACGGGAACATATATATACCATTTTGTAATATAACTTTTGTAGATAACTATTCGGAGTCTAAAATACCAAATTTGGAACAATTTCGTGGGTAAATGTGACTAGGATTATGAAAATACCGAATATCGGCGGTTACCTTCATATGTGCAGTATAGGAAAACGTGGAAATAGATATTTAATTTTCGGCGACTGACCTTTTCGGCGAATACCGAAAATCGGGAGGTACCGTTATATGGCGGTCATACGAAAACTTGGGTCTATATATACAATGTTCCGTCACCCGAGCTGGAACTCATTATGTACTACAAATACCATTTTTTATACAACTGAAACAACTGTGGTGAAAATCATTAAAATGCCGAATATCGGGAGGTACCGTTATATAGGGCTATATGAGAACGTGGATCTTTATATACAATGTTCCGCCACGGGAGTTAGAACCTATTACGAACTACAAATGTCAATTCTTGGACAAATCCGTAAAAAATGTGACTTAAACCATTAAATTTTTCCAAATTTTGAAGCTCTACGTCGTGATTTCAACAAACAGAGAGATAGATGGACATCGTTATATCGATAGAATTTCATGGAGAACTGCAACAAAGTCATTTACATTATTTTAATTTTATTGGATGAAAGCAAAAAATGTCGGAAATAGCATCAAATTTTAGAATAATTTTAGATTTTTTCGAATTGGTCACCTTTGTTGCTCTGCGGCATTTTGGTCCATTCCCGGCGAAGCGCTTGCTTGAGGTCATCGACATTTTGGTATTTTTTAGTGCCATCCTTGCTTTACAAAATATTCCAGACACAATAGTCCAACGGATTGGTATCCGGAGATTTTGGTGGCCATTGTGCGATGGAAATGAAGCAAGGAACCTAATTTTGTAACCATTCTTGTGTGGCGCGTACTGAGTGCGATGGTGCTCAGTCCTGTTGGAATGTTGAAGGTCTGCGGCCAAAATGTTCGCGATAATATTCGACACTTATTCTGATGCCACGGTCGATTAATACGAGCGGAGAGCGACAATCGGCTGTTATGGCAGCCCACACTATCACCATGGCCGACGCTTGAGTTCTGGTGGCCAACCGAAGGTCTACATTTTCAGCTAACTTCTTCGGCAGGTAAACACAATTATTTTGTTAGTTTACAAAACGAATGTTTTCTCATCGGAGAAAACCAAACTCAGCAGTTCACCACTTCCGGCCAAGCGAAGCAACTCTTTAGCTCTTTTGAGCCTATTTTCTTTCTGTTGCGGTATAAGTTCTTGCACTTTTTTGAATTTCAATAGCTTTACCCCGAGCTCATTCTTCAATATTTGCCGAATGGAATATTGCGATATATTCAGCTCACGAGCCATTTTTCGGCCACTGCGACGCGGATCGCTTTTCGAACGATTTTTGCTGATGTTGCTTTTTTCTATCGTCCACTTCCTTGACGTCGGGCTACGCTACCATTATCACGGTAACGAGCGATGGTACGAGCCACAAAAGATTTATTCACATTTAAATGCTGGAGTGCTCTAACGATAGCCACTTGTGGGTTTCAAGCCAAATATAAAGAACTCAAACCTTCGCGCTTGAATTCCATCACGAATAACTTTTTTCTGGAAAATTCTCACCAAAATGCTTTTGTACGCTTGTAAACAATATAATGAGCTATCACTGGAATAATTTTAACAGCTGTCGGACGAGTGGCTTGGAAATGACAGCAGTCTGAAGTTGGTTGCAGTTTTTTCATCTTACCCTGTATACATCTGTATCCGTTTTCTGGTAGCTCTACTAAACATCGTCACTGTGTGTGGTATCATAAATCGGGACTGAATTTATTTGTTCTACTTTATTTTGTTAAAATTATCTTGTTTGCGCGCTGCCATTGAAGTATACATGGGCATCTTGTAGAAAATATACTTTCCCTATGGATGGAGTCTAGACGTGTCTGGAGTATTTTGGAAAGCAGGGTTGGCACTAAAAAATACCAAACTGTCGATCACCTCAAGCAAGCTCGCCGGGAATGGGGCAAAATACCGCAGAGCAATATTGCCGATTGAAGGCCATAATTCGTGCCAAAGGTGACCGATTCGAACAAATCTAAACTTATTCTAAAATTTGATGCTATTTCCGACATTTTTTGCTTTCATTCATTAAAATTAAAAAAAATATAAAAATTATGGCGTTTGACTTTGTTGCAGTTTTTTTATTTTCCCTAATTATTTTTTTAACGCATTCACTACCTTTGCATTATAGTCACAGGGGTAATTGCAATTGGCACGTACTCTGACTACGATTTTCGGTTCCTTTATAGAATAGAGTAATATTCGGATCCTCAGCACAACTCCATTTTACCAAGGATATTGTGTTATCCTGTTAACTTGTTGGTTCACCACATATGATTACACCTCTCAATCCCAACATTATCGAGATAGCGAGACGTCCTATTTGCACCACTATATGGCGAACGTTACTGTAATCGTACTTTTCAAAAATAATGACCCCTATGCACAACATCAACACTTACACTCAATTCGTCTGCAGAAATACTCTTATAAAACCTTCTATATTTTTTGGTGAAAATTTCAAACTCTCCTAGTCTTCTTGTTCTTAAATTGAATTCTCCCATTTTTAAATTAAATTCAAATTTAATAACTCCTTTTACTACATTCGGTTTCCAGAATGTTTCGAAAAATACTAGTTACTGGCTATGAGAAAAACAGTTAAACATTTCGAAATTCTAAAGAGCTGTCTATAAATGTTTTAAGCACTGAATAAGAGTTTCTATAAAATCAATAATAATTGAATTTCCCATTGTCAATGTTCTCATATACATATGTATTAGTGTTTCTGCTCTCAACGTGTGTGTGTGTGTGTGTGTGTATGTACTCGTGTTGTGTGAATTTACCTTATGGCCACTCTGGTAGTCGGAAGGAAACAGTTTCTATTGGCGGAAATTCAAATTTTAATTACAAACAAAACAACAAAAAAATGGTTAAACATTCGAATACATCTGGCCCATTGTCGAGTGACGGACGATGACCGGCAAGGAATCCATAAAAAAATCGAAAGACACATCTTGTCTTGTTTCCCAGAGAAGTCATTTATCGCTTAACGAACGCCATGGCTGTCTTCATCTCATCTTCATCAACGTTCACTTCGTCTTCGGCGTCCTGTCTTGTCCTGATAGTTAGTTGGTTTGTTTATTTGTTTGGTTGTATGTTTGTTTGTGTTGGTAGAGGGTTATTTATTCAGTGAATGGACAACAAATGCCCATCGGTATCAACAGCTTTGGTTACATTTGGTTTCACTTGGTGTTGTTTGCTTTTTTGCTTATCTTTGCAAACGGCGGAATCGTCCTGAGTGTCATCATTTTCATGATTGGAAGTTCGACGACGATGATGACGACGACCACAGCCGACTGGTATTTTTGCAAGTATATCGTTATTTGTCCGTTTTTCTGTGTCTCTGTCCTCTGCCATATTCTGGCTTTGTTTGTTTCGGCTTGTATTCTACGGATAGAAAGTAATGCTTTTAATTACTTAGAGCAACAATCAATTCGGTGATGAGTGGGTGGATCAGGTTCCGTATACGCTTCGTATTGTCCTTTATGAGTAAATGCGGAGGAGGACATTACAGAATTACAGGAATTACAATTGATTGTCAAGGCAGGTAAAAGAAGGAAGAACCACCATAATGCAATAAATTGAAGAAAGTTATTTTTTTACATCTCTATGGGCTATTAAGGTTCAAGCCAATTAATATTTTAACGCTTTATTATACTCTGCACCACTTTGTGGAGAAGGTATTATAAGTTAGATTGGACAAAAAAATCGTTACACCTCGAAACATTCCAAAAAAAGAAACTTATAAATGTTAGAGATTTCGCATAATAATTGAATAAAATGACCAAAAACGGAAAAGGTTCCTGATATTGCAGTCGCTCTATAGGTCACGATTATAGATTACAACGCAGAATTTTGCAGGAGATTAAAGTATAGGACAAGAAGTCTCCCATTTGTGTGGTCATCGGATAAAATTTAATGGAAATTTCTTTGAACTGTATAGTCAGATATCATCAATAGCAAAGCATGGCAATAATATATATAAGAGTCAAAATTTCCAAAAATTAAATTCCCACTAAAACAACAGAAGACGTAAATATAGGGCAATTACCACGTAATTAGTCATTGTCTGGTGCCTCCTGTCAAAAAAACAACAAGATTTTAAAATTAGCCTCATGCATATGTTTACGTGAAATTATCATCAAGCAAAAGCAGTAATCTTAAAAATATTGGTTCCAAATCTATATATCTAAACAATACTCATGTATAGATTATAATAACCAATGTAGAAAAATTAGAGGGAATCAAGTCAAGAATCTCAGATCTGCAGAAATTACAGAATATATTTTGACTTGCATTCTGATATAAATATTACAACGTGCTGCATTTCGACTATATCGATCACTTCGTTCATTTGCCTTTACATGAGATATGTCATAATTTTCGGAATATGTACGTGAGGTACCACTGATGCCACGGTCGATTAATAAGAGCGGAGAGCGATCATCGGCTGGTAATGGCCGCCCACACCATCACCATTACCGGCGCTTGATTTCTGATGGTCAACCGAAGGTGCACATTTTCAGCTGACCTCTTTGGCAAGTAAACACGATCATTTTGTTTGTTTACAAACTGCTGGACAACGAATGTTTTCTCATCGGAGAAAAGAAAACCAAATTCGGCAGTTCACCGCTTTCGGTCAAGCGAAGCAATTCTTTAGTTCTTTTGAGTCTATTCTGTCGCGCTGTAAGTTCTGGCACTTTTTGGAATTTAAATGGCTTTACCCAGAGCTCATTTTTCAATATTTGCCGAATTTTTCGGCAACTGCAACGCGGGTTTCGATCAAGTCGTTTCTTTACTTTTCGAACCATTTCTGCTGATGTTGCTGTTATCTTCCGTCCACTTCCTTGACGTCGGGATACGCTACCAGTATCACGAGCGATGGTTCGAAACACAAAAGATTTATTCACATTTAAATTCTGGAGTGCTCTAACGATAGCCACTTGTGGTTTTCCAGCCGAATATAAATAAATCACAATATCACGCTTGAATTCCATCACGAATAAGTTTTTTTCTGGAAAATTCTCAACGAAATGCTTTTGTACGCTTGTAAACAATATAATGAGCTGTCACTGGAATAATTTTAACAGCTGTCGGACGAGTGGCTTGGAAATGACATCAGTCTAAAGTTGGTTGCAGTTTTTTCATCTTACCCTGTATTTTCAATTTTATGTGAATAATTGTTAATCAAAATTATAATCTTTTGTGGGAGAATTACGTGAAGGAGTGTTTCGATAAACTCCATATACACACCAGATCTCTGGTTGAGAGAAATATTTAGATACACCCGTTTTGAATAGAATCGCTGATTTGTTCCGCAAGTTGTGAGATACATATGTGTTTAAAATTACACCCCTTTGTGGAGGAGGTACCAGAAAGGGATGTGTAAAACTTGAAGAGAATCAGAAGTTTATTTCGCATTTTATGTGCGTTTTGTTTATTCAAAATTTTGACCTCTTTGTACCATATACACCAGATCTTGTATAAGCATAAATGTTGGAATATGTGAAATTTGAAGAGAATCTTATGTTTCTTCGCATTTTACTAGTAAAGGAATTGTTCAGAATTTTGACCTCTTGTGAGGGACTCTCCAGAAATGGTCCGTTATATACACACCTATTATTATGTTGATATAAATATATGCCGATTTTGAAAATAATCGGATGCTCATTTCTCGTGCTATGAGCCTCGTGGTTATTCAAAATGCTGACTCTTTATGGGTGAGGTACTAGAAGGAGTGGATCGATATAAAATAAAAATATTGGGACGCTTATTTCACATATTTTAAGAGTGATAATTATTCCAAATTTCGGCACTTTGTTTGGCAGGTATTTGATGGAGTGAGCCGATTTTATCAATTTTTGCACCTGTCCTAGCGCTGACAAATATAATGAGATCTCCAAAGTTTGGACAAAATCCAAAGAGGTAGGACTCTTTCTATGAGGAAAATTATTTTCTTAGAAGATTTAGGACTTTTATGGGGATGGTATTAGAAGGAGTGGACCGATATTGCCTATCTACGATCTACGTTTTGCCCGTATCAAATGATATAAGCCCTCGAACCGATAATTTTTAGGCTGCTGGTATAAAAATGGCAAAAAGTACCTATTTCTGAGGGGTCGTCTCAGGCTTAGGGTTTGATATGATCGGCCCAGCCCTTATGTGCACTTTGCTTACTTGTTTCATTTGTAAATTGACATTTTTCTATCTCAAATTCGAATTTTTATTCAAGTAATTCGAAATCAACATTCGATCATTTCAATTTTGAACGCTATGCAATCAATATGCAATCAATTGTGAAATTTGTCTCAGATAATAATTGAAACTCCAAATTTTAGTTGGAATATGTTGGCAAGGCCTTCAAAATACAGAAAATATTAAGGGGCTTATGTCTAAAAGTTGATCCATATCTTTCTTATTCATAACATAAACCTAACTAAATGAAAAGTTAATGTACCATCAATCTATTGGTAGTGGCTAGGTGGAAAAAGACACATGTTTTAACAAATTATATAAAGGCTTGCAAACTCTGACTAAAAATAATACATGTAATTGGGACATTTTAATGGAGTGAGAAAAATTGTCATACTATTACTTCAAATTTCTTACAAAATACTGTCACAAAAGTAAGCAGACAGACTCAACGCACAAATATGTATTTTCATTTTTTCAAAATTGCAACATACTTTTAGGCATAATGTAGATAAAGTCGATAATGCAGTTAACTAAAAAGTATTAAGCTGACAATTTTAATATATTTTTCTTTGCGAAGTCATGATCAATTAAGAGTAAGTGTAAATATTTAAAGTAAATTTAAAGTAAATATTTAAAGCATCAACTAAAGACATATTGTTATAATCTGGGGTCTACATCATTTAAGTAACATTTCATTTGTCTTATCCAAGACTACTTTACAAGGTCGAATACGAAATGAAAACAAAAATTATTGATTTATTGAATGTAATAAACATAAATTCAACAACCAAGGCCATTTGGGACATCCAAAATAAAACATTTTTATTCAGCAGCACAACACAACTTTTTTACTACAAACGTTCATACGATGTGTGTGTGTGCAGGGCAATGTTAGACTGAAGTCAACATATATTAATATTTGTCATTGGATAACTGTCAAAGAAGAAAATATATTAATGTTTCGTTAAAATTACAAACCAAATATACATTTGTGTAGGGGAAGACAAGAAAAACACACAAAAAATATGTCGTTGTATTCCGAGCGAAACGTACTATACATAAAACGAAACGTACATATACTAAATATATTATATGTATGTGTTACGGATATGGTGTATATCATTGCGATTATCAAAATTTGCTTCATCGAAATAATGGGTAGGCTCCATGTCTCATTGGGCGAAACCAGTTACAGTCGGTCTAATCATGGCCGTCGGTTCTTAGATATGCTCTAAGGGAGTGTCCAACTCGGCTCAAACTTTAATGAAGTTGAAAATGTAAAACGATCGTGGATCATATATATAATTTGTTTTACATTTAAGACATGTGAAAATTGGATAATACCGACACAAAATAGCAATATTTTGAATTCATTTAGTAGCAGCCCAATAGACAAAGTATAAACTTTTCAAGCAAATGTTTAAAAAATGTATAAAAAAATCATCCCAGACCGCCGCTTGACAACGTCTGGTCACATATGAAATTCCAAAACATGAGTGTCTGCCCTATCAGCACTCAAGAAAATCGGCTTGGTTTGGAATCATGAAAATTTGAATGCAGGTAAAAATTCGTATTAGAAAAATCACATTTCAGAAGAAGGCCACAATTATATAGTATTTTTAGAAACTTGTACTACAAACGGAACTAAAGGCAGGTTCTGGCGATAGATTCCTTTTCTTTTTGAACTAGAATATCGATTGTTACGAGGCGTCAGTTCAGGTGGTGACTAATGGAAAATTGTACTAAAAACGAAGTAGAAAGTACTAAATATTGAATTTTTACAGCAGTAGTATTCTGAAATTCAATATTTGAAATATCAAAAATTTACTACAATTTGTACAATTAGACTCCGAATCATGATGCAAAAAATGAAAAAGTTGTTGTCTCTAAACAATGGTACTAAGAATTACTAAATATTGTACTGTTGGCGCTAAAATTCTGAAGTAGTCTCTTTAGACGATGCATGTATGTTTTTATACCCTCCAACTTGAAAGGAGGACGGGAGTCAGGAAATATATATTCAAGATCAGCAGACAATTCTAAGTCCATTTAATGGCGTCCGTCTTTCTGTCTGTTGAAATCGATATACGATACAGCCCACTTTATTTGACGTAGAGCTTCAAAATTTGGTACAACAATTTTTTTATGGGTCCACATCTAGGTATAGCCCTCATGTAAGTGTTCCTCCGATATTCGGTTTTTGATGATTTTAGACATATTTTTTCACGGATTTATCAAAAAATTTGTATTTGTAGTTCTAGCTCCTGTGTCAGAACATGACACAATACACAATGGGTGAGGTGGAAAATCTGCAACCAACTTCAGACTGCTGTCATTTCTAAGCCACTCATCCGACAGCTGTTATAATTATTCCAGTAACAGCTCATTACATTGTTTACAAGCGTACAAAAACGTTTTGGTCAGAATTTTCCAGAAAAAAAGTTTTTCGTGATGGAATTCAAGCGTGATAGTGTGATTTCTTTATATTTGGCTGGAAAACCACAGGTGGCTATCGTTAGAGCACCCCAGCATTTAAATGTGAATAAATCTTTTGTGTCTCGTACCATCGCTCGTTACCGTGATTCTGGTAGCGTAGCCCGACGTAAAAGAAGTGGACGGAAGAAAACAGCAACATGAGCAGAAATGGTTCGAAAAGTAAAGAAGCGACTTGATAGAAGCCCGCGTCGCAGTGGCCGAAAAATGGCTCGTTAGCTGAACATATCGCAATATTCCATTCGGAAAAAATATTGAAAAATGAGCTCGGGGTAAAGCCATTGAAATTCCAAAAAGTGCATGAACTTACACCGCAACGGAATGAAAGTAGACTCAAAAGTGGTGAACTGCCGAATTTGGTTTTCTCCGATAAGAAAACATTTGTTTGTAAACAAACAAAATTGATCGTGTTTACTTGCCAAAGAGGTCAGCTGAAAATGTGCACCTTCGGTTAGCCACCAGAACTCAAGCGCCGGCCATGGTGATAGTGTGGGCCGGCATAACAGCCGATGGTCAATCTCTGCTCGTATTAATCGACCGTGGCTTCAGAATAAATGCGGAATATTATCGCGAAAATATTCTAGAGGACTATTAAAGCCTAGGGCACGGAAACATTTTGGCCGCAAAGCTTGGGCATTCCAACAGGACTCAGCACGTGCCACCCAGGAATGGTTACAAAATGAGTTTCCTCGCTTCATTTCCTTTCACGCGCATAATAGCCACCAAAATCTCCGAATACCAATCCGTTGGACTATTGTGTCTGGAGTATTTTGGAAAGCAAGGTTGGCACTAAAAATACCAAAGTGTCTATCACCTCAGGCAAGCGCTTCGCCTGGAATGGGCCAAAATACCGCAGAGCAACATTCGGGCAGCGTGTGACGTTCTCATTGACCGTTTGAAGGCCATAATTCGTGCTTAAAATTTTATGCTATTTCCGACATTTTTACTTTCATTCAATAAAATTGAAAAAAAGTAAAAATGAAGGCATTTGACTTTGTTGCAGTTTTTTATCCCACCCTGCATAACATGTACTGTAGCCATTTGGCAGACGTCGCAGACCGAATAAATTTTATCAAACGTAGATAAGCTAAAACTGCAGCTAATAGATTTTCTGTGAAATTTAATGTTTTACCAATTTTATCGCCATTTAAAAAAATATTTTTGTTTCTATTAAAAAAATATATAATCAATTTCCATGAGCTATTAAAGGCAATTTCCAAATTAATTTAATAATATGTTTTGAAAAAAGGACATTTTACCTCCCATACTAAAAAATCTAAACACACAAAAAATCTCTTTCATAGAATCCTTTTGTGTGTACGTATGTACGTTTGTTTATCGGAAAAATGTCACAATATTTACTTCATGTATTTGTGTTTGTTTGTGTGTGTTTCTATTTTATTTTCCAGATTGGTAGCTGCCATTGGTGATACATACGGTGCCGCCCTGTTGCTTCACATGTTGACATCGACCATTAAATTAACGCTGTTGGCGTACCAGGCAACCAAAATCACGGGTGTAAATGTTTACGCTTTCACTGTGATCGGTTACTTGGGCTATGCACTGGCCCAAGTATTCCACTTCTGTATTTTTGGCAATCGTTTAATTGAGGAGGTAAGTAGTCGTCTGTGAATCCCCACTCCGTCCCCACACTTCCCCCCACCATTCCCATTAGGCAAACAAACACAGCCCCGCCGCAGAAAATAACAACCGAAAGCAAATCACATTAAGCAAACGGCAGAAAGTAAATTCAATTCATTCAATTCGTTTCGTTTCGATTCGACATGAAAAAATACAATTTGGCTGACTGTGGGTTTTCCTTCTTCCCGAAGTCCAAACTAGGAAATGCAACTTTACTTGGATCTGCAAACTTGCCACTCGCACACATTCGCACACACACGCAACTATCCATTGGCTGACGTGGCCAAAAGAACTTCCGCACCATGAACACAACAAAAGTGCATGTCTACATGCTGCTGCTGCTTTTTTTTTCTTTCCCATTGTTGTCGTCTTGCTTGTTTGTCTTGCCTTTGGCAGAAATGTTTGGAAAGACCTCAACAGGACAGGACAACAACTGACCATGAAAAGCACAACGAACGAACCCAAACTACAGACCGGGCCATGACCAACATCCGCCTGAAGTGCACTCTCATGTCATGTTAGGTACTCAACTTCATCCCCAAAAATTCGTAAGCCGGAAATGCACTCAAAAGCTTTTGTAATTCCAAACTTTGATAACAGCATCCACCCCTTGCCCCCCACTTGCAGCGCCCAAATCTATCCTGGGGATTCTTTGGTCTGTGCTTTGTCAGTGCCATTTCCATAGATTTGGTAAATAAAATAATAAGCAAAAAATAAGTTTTCCTTTGTCCCAAAGAAGAAGAAGAAGTTGTTTTCGACGCTTTTGCAAAGTGAAATGCGAGTTTTTTTGAAGAATGGTATTCTCAATAATGTGATTAAAATAGATTTTTGAATGCGCTTGCAAAAAGTAGTTGGAAAACAAATTGAGCAAGTGATGATCTAAATCAATATTTTTGAGGGAGGGAGGGTATATTAATTTTGTCATTCCGTTTGCTACTCCTCCAAATACTCATCTTAGACCCTAAAAAGTACATATGTTCATGATGAGCGTAAATTTCTAAGCAATTTTGTGATTTTCGCCATGATCACGACTTAAGGTACCTCTCGTGCAACGAATAAAAATGTTGAATAATCATGAAGCTCACAAAACTCTAAATTAATATCCGATTATTTTCAAAACACGGTACAGCCCAACATTTCTTTCAACACAATATTTTCCTTTGGCACCTCCCCAAAAACTGTTTACAATTTTGAATAATTAAAACTTTTTGAAAAATGCGAAATTAACATTGGATTCACTTCAAATTTCAAACATTCCGATATTTCTACTAGCACAAAATCTGTTGTGAATATGGGATAAAAATAGTCGACATAGTTCAAATCTAGCAAATTGTAATATTTATATCAGTCTTAGTAGACAATACCGGCTCACTCCTTTAGAACCTTTCCCATAAAAGATCAGATTGATGTATTAAAAAAAAAACAAGTTAAAAAGCTGTAAGTGCGGCCGGGCCGAACTTTGAATACCCTCCACCATTTGGAAATTTAAAAAAATAAATAAGATAAAAATTAGAACCCGTAAAAATGCTGTTAAAATCTAAAAAATACCGAATGTAGGGAGTTCCGTTATTTTGGGGTCTATACGAAGACGTGGACCTACATTAGCAGTCTGTCACAGACTGTAGTGCCCATTACGAAGTGCAAATAATTTGAATCAATTCAATTCCGCTAAAATCATCAAAATACCGAATATGGAAAATACGAAATACGAAATTTGAACCAATTCCGGAGACTAATGTAGCTAAAACCATCAGATATAGGGAGGTGCCGTTATATGGGGCTATACGAAAACCTCTACCTGCACAGTCAATTATCTGTCGCAGACTGTAGTACCATTACAAAAATTAAAGCAATTCCGGTAAATAATGACGCTAAAATCATCAAAATACCAGATATAGAAAAGTATAGTTATATAAGGCCTATAACTAAACGTGGACATATGTAGCCCATTTCCAATACCAAAAGTCCTGCATATAAAACACACATTTGAGTAACATTCATCAACCTACTTCAATTCGTACGGAAGGTAGAGTGATTTTCACAGATGGACAGACAGAGAGACGGACGGTCATCCTTAAATCGACATAGAATTATATGCAGATTAAGAATATATGTACCCTGTGGGGTCTAAAATGTTTATCTCGAGGTGTTTTCAAACAGAATACATTAATTAATAAAAAACAAGTTAAAAACAAGTAAGCAAACGCTACAGTCGAGCGGGGCCGACTGTTAAATACCCTACAACACTATAATAAACGATACAGTTTATATAGGCGAGATACACGAAAGAATTCCACAAGATATTGTGACAAATAATAAAAAAAACCATCAGGTTTCGTTCTCTAATTTTCCAATAATAGCAACTTAAACTAATTTGCTCATTTCCAATAGTCTTTCTAGATCTAGAACCAATATTTCCCAAAGACCTATAATCTTTCAAAAGTGGCAGAAGATTAACATTTATTATTGGTTTTTGACTGAAATGCATCTATATGAGATACAGACATTTGATTATATTATTCAATGAAATCAGCGTTAACGAAATAGTCAGAAGTGCGTCTTTCCTGTATTTGTGAATTCTCCAAAAAGTCACTGAAATGGACATTTTCTTATTTTGTCTACAAAAGTTGGCTAACTATTTCACACATTGAATATTTTTAGATGGCCATCCAAAACTGCTTGGCTTTTGCAATGTCCGGTAACCCTCATTCAAATGTGCGTTAGGATCGGACGATAATTACGACCTGCTCACAATTTTGCAGTTTTTTGGTCCATTTCAACCCCTAAATATATGGCGATCATCTCCAAAAAGAGAAGGCTTCTATTCTGACCCTCATCTTATCCCCATGCAAAATTTCGCAAGGATCGGGCCATAAATGCGATCTGTATATAATATCCTGATATCCTAACTACTTAGTTTTGTTAGCTGTAGAAATATTACCAAATGTTTAATTCAAATTGAAAATATGCCAAAAATATGACAAATTTGAAAAAAACTATGAGAAAATGTTACAAAATCAATATTTTCACCTTTAGAGAGATATTTTTATGCGATTTTTTTAGACGTTTTTTCTTTCCTGCCAAGAGGCCATTTTGAATTAATGAGAACTGTCGAAATCAGTTCAGCCGTTCTCGACATATAAGAGATCTTTCAAGCATATCTTCTTTGATAGATATATATATCGCACAAATTTTGCTATATATCCGATTTGTTGGATGTTAACATCAATGTAAAGATCAGGAGTAACCTTGTCATGGCTTTGTGATTTCGCGGGGATTTAAAATATTCGCAGTTTAATGAAAAATTTTGAATTTTTTTAACACAAAAGATATGGTATATTTTACCCGCTAAATATTATCCGATGACCACCCAAATTGGTAAGCCTCTTCCCCGCCCTAAACTCTAGCTACATGCGAAATTCCGCGAATTCCGAAATTCCGAATTTCAACCCCTAAACATTTGGCGATCATCTCCAAAAGAAATAGGCTTCTACTCTGACCCTAACTCCACCTTCGTGCAAAATTTCGTTAGGATCGGGCCATAATTGCGACCTGTAGCGTGATTACAAATTAACATGGACAGACGGACAGACGGACGGACGGACATACATAGCTAGATCGACTCAGCTCGGCGAGATAGGAAGATCCATATATACTTTCCTATGTGGGAAACCAATATTTCGAGGTGTTACATAATTTTTGGCCCAATCAAACTTATAATACCCCCAACACATAGTGTTGTAGGGTATAAATATCAGTCTGTTTTGCCGACAACTGTATGCCCTCAGCCTATTTCAGCATATTAATATATGTTTGACTTAAATTATGATTGTTTAAAAAGTTGACCTTTTGTGGAGGAGATTCCGAAGGAGTGAACCAATTTCGTCCACTTCTCATTTGAACTAACTCTGATATATACTACAGAGAGCCCGGTTTGGACTATTTCGACTACTTCCTTCTCTTTACATAAGATATATGATAATTTTTGGAAAATACTGAAATATGCTTGAGGTTCAAGATATATTGGACCATAGCAGTCCACTTCATCTTACACTGATCAAATTATTTGGATGGGCAAAATTTGAAGGAATAATCGTTAAGATAGTTTTAATATTTGGTGGGAGAGGTAGAGATCAGAATTTTAATTGAGAAAAATATTTTTTATATCAATTTTGAAAAGAATTGTTATAAGAGGTACAAGTATTGGGGAGGTATAAGGTTTACAATTTACCTTTGTTTGAGAGGTATAAGGACGATATCTATAATTTTCAAGCTAGAATTTGCGTTAATAAAATTTAAATAGAATATAATGCTTATTTCGTATTTTACGAGGGTATAATATATAACTGAAAAATTTGACCCGTTGTGGGGGAGGCACCAGAGCGAGTGGTGAGGTTAAACACCAGGCTCCCAGTTCTTGTTCTATGAAAATGTGAAATGAAAACTTATAAAGGAAAGAAATGTCGAATGAAGAATTTTATAAAGGAAATATTTTTCATTTCATATTTTCATAGAACAAGAATCCACCCCAGCTCTTGTGTTAGTGCAAATATTAGGATGTGCGAAATTTGAATAGAGTCGGATGCTCATTTCGCGTTTTATGAGCATCATGATTATTCAAAATGTTGAACCTTTGTGGGGGATGCACTTGATAGTGTTGACCGATATATACAATCTTTTCATCAGATCTTGTATTGATAAAAATATTAGGATGTGTGAAATTGGAAGAGAATCGGACTATTATTTCATATCTAATAAGAGTTATAATTATTCCACAATCTTCGCACCTGACATAACACTGGCAAAATATTTGGGATGCACAAAGTTTGCACACAATCGAATAATCCCATATCTTTCTATAAGTTCAATTATTTTCTATTAAAATTTTGAGCTTTTGTGGGGGAAGTGCCAAAAGGAGTGGACTGATATTCCCCCATCTCCGAATTCGATTTAGGTTTGGTAATAATTTTACGATGTACCAAGTTTGGACCAGATCAGATACTCCCTATTGAGAGTAATCGTGCGAACCAAATGTCCTGAAACGGATTTGGGCCAAAGAGACCTAGGGTCTAAGCCCGTTATTTCAATGAGGCACGTGTTGGTCGTATCACATGGCTACCCTCAGTAGCCATATGACTGAGGGTAGAAAAACTAACATGGACTGAGGGTATGCAACCGACTGATACTTTTTAATTTTTTTATTACAAATGTAATAAAAAATGCATTTTGACAGAAATATGGTTTGAAAATAGAAATGAGTTCAAAATAGGATTGCGGAGTTGTACAATTTCGCTGGAGTTAGAATTGTCTCTGACTCCAGGCAAAAATATATTTTTACCCCTTAGCTATCCCGATTTAAGTTTTTCCATTTTTTCGTAAGTCGTGCAAAATTTCTTGGTTGTTTGAGATGAAGGAGGCGTAGAAACTATTGACAAATTAATTTTTTTGTAGAAAAGATTGATGGAAATCCAATTATATCTAATGAAACTCATTGTCATACTTCAAAATTAGTCAAATTGTGAATAGTTTTATTTGGAAGAGTTGCGAATGGAATGATAATTTAACATATCCTCAAGAGTATGGTGGACAACATTAAAAGGGACGTATGCTGAATTTTTGGTGTTAAAACGTACTTTTATTCCAAAATCTTTTTTCAAAATTTTTTATTTGGAATATTCAAAACAAGTATCCAATAAACTGATATTTAATTACACGCTTACTGTTTCTTAGTACACTTTTATATATCTGTAAAAAAGTACATGTCTATATTATCTAATTATTTGATTTTTAATCTGCCCTTTTTTCAAATGCAGAGTTCATCGGTTATGGAAGCTGCATATTCTTGCCACTGGTACGACGGTTCTGAGGAAGCTAAAACTTTTGTCCAAATCGTTTGTCAGCAATGTCAGAAGGCCATGTCTATATCGGGTGCAAAATTCTTTACCGTATCATTGGATTTGTTTGCTTCGGTAAGTAATGAGGAAACACAAAACATTTCCCTTCAAAAGTGGATAGACCACCTCTTATCAACATTCTGTCAAAATGATATATTTTTCCATTTTACATAATCCAAAATCAATTCAAATTGTTTTTGTTATTCTTCTAAATCCATAATTGAATTTGTAATTCATAAATAAGTAACTTGTGGTTTTTCCTCCAGGTCCTGGGTGCCGTTGTCACATATTTCATGGTGTTGGTGCAACTCAAATAAGACCATCAAACCATCATTATCGTCATCGTCAGCAAACGCCATCATCCTCAACGGCAGCATCTGTTGCAGCTGAAATCAACCTCAACACTCACACATGGAGCCATGGACGTGCAAAAAACGACTATCCTTTCCCTGCAAAATGTGTTGCCATTTTCAAAGTTTCTCTGCACTCAATGACATTTCAAACACCACATAACATTTCATATTCATTCGAAATTTATCAAAAGCAGTTTCGGAATCTATCTTGAATTCTTGGTGACGTAGAGTATGGTTTTTGTAAAAACATTCGGCTATGCGTTTGTAACTTTGCCATGATAACCACTGCACCACCGATTCAATCAGAATGGCCAACTAATGCAAAACTCTCTGGAGAATCCATGTGAAATGCGTTCTCTTGACAAGTCTGACTGGTCATCCAGAATTTCGATGGAAGTTCTCAGCATCCTTTTTTTGGGGGGAGTGAAACCCCCTCCCAGTATCCATGGCGATAGACAAAACTAACAATCGTCTGTTCTAAAGTGAGTGTCAGTCAGTGACTTTAAAAGTTGTTTTTTGTTTTTGTTTTTCTGTTCGGTTTGACTAAGTTTTAGTTCAGCTGTCATCGGCACCGTCATCACCGTCGCCATCATCCATCCATTCGCCGATCCGTCCATTTCATGGTCTTGTTAGAGAAATTTATTAGTTTTTAAGTGAACTTAGATGATTTCGCAACGAAATTAAAACCGAAAACAAAAACGGCAAAAGGATGTCAGTCGGTATCTGTGTGTGTGTGGGTGTGTGCCTTCTCACAACTACATCTACCAAGTGCAACAACAACAGAGGAAAACTTTATTGAACTGTTTTTTTTTTCACTTTGTCGAAATTTAACAAAAGTTGAAATTTAAAAATTCTTGCAGAACGAAAGAAGCAAAGTCAACCAGTTTGTGGCAAGTTCCAGGCGATTACTCCCCCAAAAGTTATGGCTTCTGAAATTAGTCAGACCAATCGATGGGGGTGGTTTACAACTGGAGGCAACCACAAAATGGTCAAAACAATTTTCATTTTTATATATTTACACAAAATATTAAATACTTGTATCTTTATTGTTTCTACGTTAAGGCTCTGTTAAAAATAAATAAATAAAAAATTAAAATAAAAATAATAATAAATGCTTACTGAAATGTTGCATACATGTAATGTGTGTGTGTGTCTAAGTGGTGAGTAATAAAAACTAGAGAATAACATTTTACTACAAAGAAATGTACAAAGTTTAATATTTATTATAGAGATTGATTTTTTAGATGTTATCTTTTTGGCAACATTGGTTTAAATAGCTCATGAACGTTTCGTGTCTTGTTTCACTGTCAATCAGTGAAACAATAACGGAGTCTTTATACACTCAGCCATATGTCTAGTGAAGGCATATATCATTTAATACGGTCAAAACGTACCTCATCGAAATAACAGTTTTAGACCCTAGGCCTCTTTGGGCCAAATCAGTTTTAGAATATTTGGAGTCCATCTGGAGACATCCGTCCGTCCGTTCGTTTTTTATACCCTCCACCATACATAGTATTGAGGGTATATTAAGTTCGTAATTCGGTTTGTAATTCATCGAAATAATCATTTTAGACATAACAAAGTATATATATTCTTGATCAGCGTAAAATTCTAAGTCGATTTAGTCCCTTTCCGTCCGTCCGTCTGTCCGCCTGTTGTAATCACGCTACAGTCGAAACGAATAAAGATAGAAAGCTAAAATTTTGCACAGGTCAGTCTTTTGTCTACAGGCAGGTCAAGTTCGAAGATGGGCTATATCGGTCCACGATATCGTGTACCCCCGATGTTCGGTATTTTGATGATTTTTGCCACATTTTTCAATGAAATCGCCTGAAAATCCACAAAAGGATTTCCTTCTGGGTAGTTCACCCCTGGAAGATTATCGTCAATATAGGTCCGCAATAGGGTATATCCCCAATATAACGGTAACTCTATATATTCGGAATTTTGATGATTTCAGCAACATTTTTCAATGGAATTGTAAAAATCCATATTAGAAGTTCTTTAGAAGCACTTTACTCCCTGGAAGAGAAATGTCTATATAGGTCCACGATATCGTACAGCCCACATGCAACGGTACCCCCCGATATTCGATATTTTGACGATTCGAGGGACGTTTTTCGCCGAATTGTTTCAAATTTCGTTACGATTTGTTACGACAGAAAATTGTCTATGCAGGTCCAGGTCTTCGTATAGGCCCCATATATCAGTATCTCTCTATATTCGGTATTTTTATGATTTTAGCTATATTAATATGACAAAAGTTATAACAATATAACGGTCATATTCGGTATTTTTAAGATTTTAACAGAATTTTTGGCCAATGTTATTTTTATACCCTCCACCTTGAAAAGAAGGGTATATTAACTTTGTCATTCCGTTTGTAACATCCATAAATATTCGTCGTAGACCCCATAAAGTATATGAATATATAGCATAGCATAAAATTCTAAGTCGATTAACGATGTCCGTCTGTCTGTCTGTTGAAATCACGATACAGCCCACATTATTTGACGTAGACCGTCAAAATTTAGCAGAACAATTTGTATTGTGTCTAGGATGGTTGGTATTGAAAATGAGATATATCCGACCACGTTTTGGTATAGTCCCCATATAACGGTACCTCCCGATGTTCGGTATTTTGATGATTATCGCCAAATTTTTTTAAGGATTTGTCTAAAAATTGGTATTTGTTGGGCATAACGGGTTCTGGCTGCCGTGGCGATATATTGTATGTATGGGTCCACGCTTCGGTATAGCCCTCATATAATGGTACCTTCCGATATTCGGTACTTAGATGGGTTTTGTCACATTTTTTCACGGAAATTCTGAAAATTGGTATTTGTTGGTCATAATGGGTTCTAATAACTAACTGTAATCGATGACTCCATTTTAAAATTATCAATTTTGATAAAGAAAGCAAATAATACAAAATATTTGTTTTTCTACTTAAAATAATATTTCTATATTTTAGCATAGTTTTATCTTGAAAACTTTGAAAAACGGTTTCAAAATTATCATTGGAATAGTCCATATTTATACCCTGCGGTTTTACCTAGAAATTTGCACCATCACACAATTTAGCTTCTAGGGTAATACGGCTACATGCAAAATATTAGCTTCAGATCCCAAATAATTTTAGAGACGAAAGTATTGTAAAGCTACGCGACATACAAAATTTTAAGAAAACTAAAAGTTTGGGTCTAATTTTCCATTGTATTGACGTTATCAGTGTTGGTTGAACACTGCATTACCGGTTAAAATCGCTTAACATAATTAACTTTTCATTGCTATATCAAAACAACAAAGGTAAATAAAATCAGCTACTGACAATTGGTTTTGATTCTACAATTTTCTTTCTAAATCTTTTAATATTGTCATAAAAGATTTTGAATGTTTTCGCTACTTTTCAAACGATCTTCTTCTATTTGGTCCTCAGTTATAGAAAAGCTCCTTTCAAAATTTTACCTTCACGAATTTAAGAAAAATATAGGTTAAACGAATATGTTTAAATTAGGCAATTTAAATTAAAAAAAACGACAAAAAGAGCTAAACATTAAAAAGACTGGTCATTCTTTGATTTTAATTTTTTTGTTCATTCACTTGGAACGGCTGTAAATGGTTTTAGCAACAAGGAGACATCGTATTGCACATACTAACAACGACCGTTTCAACTCTATGCATGTATCATAATCGGGTCATACATAATTACATGGAAATAATAATATTTAAAATAAACAGAATGTAACAGCAGAAACCCGCTGAAATATGGTCTAAGCCATTAAATTTTTAATGGCGCACAAAACAGGCTCCACTTTAAATGTGTCTTGCAACAATTGTTTTAAAATTAAAAAAAAAAACAAAATTATTAGTTAGTGCACGTGAACAACATTAACGTCCGAACCGGTTATTGTCCAAGAGCTGAGGCAAATAAAAGTTCACTAGGGCATGAACAACACCTATTCGTCACCATAAAGAAATATTATTATATGGCTATCAACGGAAAATAACTAGAAAACATGAGTTTTTTGAAATATCTGCGTGTTTCATATGCTAAGGTGCAGCATGGCATTGTCTTCAGTAAACAAATGCAGCTAATGAAACTCTTCGAAAACATGAATCACTGCCCAACGTGTAACTTTTAGTTATGGGTACGGAAATAGATTAGTCCCTTTTACCCACTGCGTTAATCTAAACATCTCAAATGTGGAAGTAATACTAGTGATGTCCATTTTGAGATTACTAAATCTTTTTGGTTGCTACATTCTGTCTCTATTCATTCTTGTTATTGAATTGGAATTGGAATTTTCCACAACCCAGACTGGTATAGTGCAGTAAAATTATAAGAAAACATGTGGTAAATTGGGAAAAGTGCTTCAATTTTTAGAAATAAACTAGATTTTTATTAACAATAATTTATGTAATTTTTTATTGTACATATTAAGTATACAAATTTCTCTTGTTCAGAGACTCACAATGAAATTTTAATTTAGAATAATTCTTACTTTGACATTATCTCCAAAAAATTAAGTATAAAGGCAGTTATTGACTCGGATAGAATACGTGTTAAATTAACAGCAAGGAAAGCAAATACATACATTTCGAATATACTTTTCATAAAAACTATCAGACCACACATACATTTGGCTTATTCCGAGATTTACAGTGAAATTTCGTGTAGAATGTTTCCTCTTTTGAAACCTTGTTGTTAAGGGGCGAAAAAAATTATCAAAAGAATTTAAAAACAAGTTGAAGAGTATCTCTCGGTTTTACCGACAGATGTATACCCTCAGCCAATGTACGATAAAGGGCTGCAAATGTGACAATTTTCTCTATTTATGTCATGGAGAGAAAACGCTCGTCATGTTGTGCCCTGTTTGATCAAACGCATAACAGTACGTGACATCCAACCAAATGCTCGATGTTTCGTCATGTCGGTCACACTCAAACCCATCGTCATAACATGTAATGACCAATAAAAGGGAATGTTGAATAGTGTGTCATACAAAAATGTTCTATCAAAAAAACAACAACAATTATGAAACAACTGCCAACGAAAAAGACACACGCGTGATGAAGGCAAAGCGCAATCGCTACCTGCTTTTCCGATATGTGAAAGAATAATTTTTTTGTAATAATTTCTTGGCGAATACTAAAATATTAAAGGCACTTCTAATTGGTCCACACAAAATTTTCACATTTCGTGGTTATTGACGAAACAATCTAAAATGTTAATCCTTATAAAAAACAATAATCTCCTGAAAAAATTTCTTATTTTGATTATAATTTCGTAAATGTTTGCCTCCGGTAGTGATGTGTAAATGAGAATGAGTGCTACTGTAATTCACGTAACAACACTATATACCTCCATTGTTCAATTCTGTGCATATTCTGTTATTGAATGATAGTCAAATCTCTGCCCACAAACTTTAATTTTAAAAGAACACTTTATGTAGATAGAAAATAGGCAAACAATATTTACCTCTTTTTTATGACCAACATTTTATGATAATCACCAATAAATTGGGATTGTTCAGTAAATATTTCATTTTTTCTATTCATTTGTTGATGTCTATGCACATTTTGTTATTGAACTCAATTTTATATTTACGCGGTGTTTGTTACTTCAAAATTACAGCGCACACAAAAACACATCCTCACCGTCGAAAGTAACACACACACTCTCTCAATTTAAGCACACGTACACAAATGGCACACACTTTGACGATGACACGGTTCGATGTCATCGTTGACACCCTGCATTTATGGAGAACACCATGCAAATATTCGAGTCAGCCATGCCACGATCGAACCTTAGACAATGGCACACATGAATCAAAATTGGGGATGTTGTTGGTTGTCATTGCCTATCAAATACATAGCGCATGATTGAGTAGACAAAGTCAGTGTGTCGAAAAAAGCATAATTCATACAATTCGTCTTGTGCAGGCCTTTAATGTACGATTACTTAAAAATATTTTGACTTCTGTTATGATTATTCAAATGTTTAACCCCTTATGGAGTAGGTTCCGAAAGAATGGGTCAATATTGGCCAATATCGTATCGGACCTAAATAAATATGATATAAATATTGCGACGTGTGAGGTTTGCACTATATTGGTAACTTCCTTCACTTGTCATGACATATATGATAATGTTTAGAAAATGTTTACATGTGCGTGAGGTACGAGATATAGTCGATCGAAGCATTCCATTTTCAAGCTTCATCTAATACATATAAAAGTATTGGTATGGGCAATATTACAAGAAAATCGTACATTTATATCCAATTTATGGAAGATGAAAAATTCTATATTCATGTAAGTATTGTGGTTGAGAGACATATATTTAGATTTGGAGCAAGTTGTAAGAATCGCTGGGTTATTTCGCAATTTAGGACAGATAATAGTATTGAAAATTGTGTCCCTTTGTGGGTGAGGTACCAGAAGAGGTTCGGAGACATATATAGCATCTTCTTTGTGAAATTTGAGGAGAGTTCGATGCTTATTTTGCTTTCTTTGAGTCTTTGTGGGGGAGGTACCAGAAGGAGTGGACCGACATATCCCATCTTCTTAGTGAAAATAATGGGCTGTGTGAAATATAATATAAATAAAAAATGTAAACCTAATGCTTATTTTGTATTTTATAAACGGTTTGGTTATTTAAAAATTTGACACTTTGTGGGGAAGGTACCAGAAGGACTTGATGGAGTGGACCGATATTATTCATTTTTTTCACGCAATTATTAGGACTTGCAAAGTTGGAGCAAAATCAGATCATTGGTTCTCTTTCTGTGCAGATTTTTTTTATACCCTCCACCAAAAAAAGGTATGGAGGGTATATTAAGTTCGTCATTCCGTTTGTAACTCATCGAAATAATCATTTTAGACCCAACAAAGTATATATATTCTTGATCAGCGTAAAATTCTAAGACGATTTAGCCCTTTCCGTCCGTCTGTCCGTCTGTTGTAATCACGCTACAGTCTAAACGAATTAAGATAGGAAGCTAAAATTTTGCACAGATCTCTCTTTTGTCTGCAGGCAGGTCAAGTTCGAAGATGGGCTATATCGGTCCACGATATCGTATAGCCCCCATATAACGGTACCCCCTATATTCGGTATTTTGATGATTTTTTCCATTTTTCAATGGAATTGTCTGAAAATCCACACAAGTAGTTCCTTGTGGGTACTTTATACCTCGGCAGAGAATTATCTATATACGTCCACAATATCGTATAGCCCCCATATAACGGTACCCCCACGGTATTCGGTATTTTGATGATTTTAGCCACATTTTTCAATGGAATTGTCTGAAATTCCACAAAAGGAGTCCCTTGTGGACATTTTACCCCCTCAAAAAGAATTGTCTATATAGGTCCACGATATCGTATATCCCCCATATAACTGTACCCCCCGATATTCGGTATTTTGATGATGTTAGCCACATTTTTCAATGGAATTGTCTTAAAATCCACACAAGTAGTTCCTTGTGAGTACTTTACCACCTGAGAGAGAATTGTCTATATAGGTCCACGATATCGTATAGCCCTCATATAACGGTACCCCCGATATTCGGTATTTTGATGTTTTTAGTCATATATTTAAACGGAATGTCACAAGGGGTTCTTTGTACACAAGGGGTTCTTTGTGAGCACTTTACCCCCCGACAGAGAATTCTCTATATAGGTTAACGATAACGTATAGCTCCCATATAACGATACCCCGCGATATTCGGTATTTTGAAAATCCACACAAGGAGTTCCTTGTGAGTACTTTACACGCAGACATAGATTTGTCTTTATAGGTCCACAATATCGTATATCCCCCCATATCGGCACCTTCCAATATTAGATATTTTAAAGATTTTAAAAGAATTTTTAATGGATATCATTTTTTTTGAAAATATTCTAATTCGTTCCAAATGGTGGAGGGTATTCAAAGTTCGGCCCGGCCGAACTTACTGCTTTTTTACTTGTTTTTTTTTTTTTTTTTTTTGAAAAATTCAACCGTTTGTCGTTTAATAAAATTATGTTTGAAAATTGAAGACAATCGGACTCTTAAATCAAATTTTATAAGATTTGTAATTATTCAAAATTTTGACTCTTTGTGGGAGAGGTACCGAAAGCAGTGAACCGATATTTTCCATTTTCGTACATGACATAGCACTGATAGAAATATTACTTTTTGTAAAGTTGGACCTAAATTGGATTATCCTTTCTCTTTCTGTGCAATAAATTATTTTCTTTGAAAATTTTGACATTTTGTGTGGGAGGTAGCAGAAGGAGTGGACCGATATTGTCCATCTCCGAACTCGATCTAAGTTTTACAATAATATTACGATATACCAACTTTGGATCAAATCGGATACCCCCTTCGAGAGTTATCGTGCGCACAACCCAGCCAGATAGACGGACATCGCTAGATCGACTCCAAATGTCCTGAAATGGATTTGGTTCAAAGAAACCTAAGGGTCTAAAACCTTTTTTCGATAACGCACGTTTTGGCCGAATAAAATGATTTATACCCTCTGTAGCCACATGGCTGAGGTATAATTATCAGTCGGTTTTCCCGACAGATGAATACCCTCAGCCAATGTTCGATTGTTTGAATACATTTTGACTTCTGTTGTGATTATTCAAATATGAAGTAGGTTATGAAGAAATGGCCAATATTGTCCATTTCGTTTCGGACCTTAATAAGTATGATATAAATATTTTTAAAATATCTTCTGAGGAAAATATCCCAGATAAAAAACAATGGGAACTAATGAGGATTAGTGGCTCAATGGCTAATCACGTTCGAGTCAAAACGAATTAAGATAGCAAGCTACGATTTTACACAGGTAGGCAGGCAGCCCCGATATAACGATGCCTCCCGGTATTCAGTATTTTGATGATTATAGCCAGATTTTCAATGAAATTGTCTGAAACCCACAAAGGAGTTTCTTCTGAGTGCTTTACCCCTTCCAGGGGAATTGTATACATAGGTCCATGATATCGTATATCCCCCACCACTCCCGATATTCGGTATTTTCATGATTTTAGCCACATTTTACAATAGAATTGTCTGTAAATCCACACAAGGGCTTGCTTCTGAGTATTTTACCCCCCGCAATTATTACAAAATTCACATTTTACAAAAAATACTAATGGGGACAACGTCTTCATATTGACCCCATATAACGATTTTCCTTTGAGCGGTATTTTTCGACAGACTTTTTTTTTTGGAAAATTTTCAAGTTCCTTCAAAATGTTGGAGGTTATTGACAGTTCGGCCCGGCCGAGCTTAGTCGCTTTTTTGTATATTTATTTTTACACTGTCTGCTGAACATTTTGTTTGTAGGCAAAAAGTCTCCTTAGATTTAAAACCGATCTCTTCGATTTAATCTAAACTTTCTATAAAGTTATTTTATTATCAAACTTTTATTGCATTCGAAGAGGAGGCCTATCTATACACTTTTTTGGACCATCTCCAGAGGAAGCGTAGACATGATTCGATGTAGTTGGAGCTTCTTTTTGTTTTTGGGCCAAAAAATGTATATTTATAGCTTTTAAAATCATAAATTTTTCAACATTTAATTTTTTGAAGATCTTCCTGACTTTTTTAAACAAGGCAACTTAAGCAAGGCAACTAGTTATTAGATTTCAGATTTTTGTATTCGAGCTGGCTGCCATCGGTGATATGGCTGTTAGCAGGAGTGAGCAAAGTAACGAGCTACTATGGGTGAATGTCACCCTAGAGCTCGTAATATCGGTATTTTATTTTAGAATAGTCTATTAACTTATAATTTGTCTATCATTGTTATTTACTAAGCAACAACAGAATCAATGAACGAAATCAATGTATGAGCAGTCGCTGGTCCCATTATCCCATAGTAGTAACCGGGACGACTCCGCCACACATTACTTTACTCGGGTTGGAATTGCAGATCAGTTCCATTCCAGAAACTTTAATCAAACACGCTAATAATAGCAGACAAATATGTCTTGTATTTAAATATTAGTCCTTTCCCATAGCTTACCAAAATTGATGCTTGAACTCACCATAAAACAAAAGCGATTCAAGGAGGAACACTCTTTCACATCATACAGTTTTATTTGATTTTTATTTCCACAGTGGAACAGTGTCTTTCAACTTCTTTGTTGGCAGAATATTGGAATATGCGGGTATAGAAATTTCACTGAAAAAAAAAACGTTAAATTAACAATTTTGTTAATATATGTAATCAGTGTAATTAATTATATTTTTAACATATATGCCCTTTTTAGGTGCATAAATAGATATTTAATTGATTAAAATAAGATATCTAAATGGTATTAACGCAAATAGCAGCTTTAGAGGTTCGGCTGGGCCGAACTTTTATTTCCCTCCCCCATTTGGAAATAACTTGTAAAATGTAAAAAATCCTTTGAGCATGCCGGTATAATTTTAAAATTTTTGAATTTTTGATGTTACTGTTATATGGGTCTATACGAAAACGTGGACATTTACAGCCAAATATCTGCCAGAGAGGGAGGTGCTTATTGCGAGCTCCAAACCCCAAATTTAAAATAAATCTTAATTGAAAATTAATTGAAAAATGAAGCTGAAATCATCAAAAAATGCTCGAAATGCCTTATACAGGGAGGCACAGTAATATGTGAGCTATTCGAAAATGTGGACCTGCATAGGCAATTTTCAATTACAGAAGGTAGTACCCATTACTTACTTCAAATACCAAATTTGAAACAATTCCGATGGAAAATGTGACACATATCATCAGAATACCGAATATATTGAGATACAGTTATATGGAGCCAACACTAAACCGTGGACCTCTACATTACATCTACATTACCAACTGCAAGTACCAATTTCAAAATAATTCTGTTGAAAATGTGGCTAATATCATCAAAATTCCGAATATTGTTTATTGGTATCGTTATTTGGGGGCTATCCGATGGTTTGAACCTGCACAGGAAATTTTCTGTCATAGGAGGTAGTACCCATTGCGAACTCTAAATACCAAATTTCAAACAATTCCGTTGAAAACAGTGACATAACTAAAACAGTGACAGTGACTAAAACACCCATAAAACCCTTAATTTACCGATTCAGTTATGTGGTGCCAATACCAAACCGTGGGCCTATATAAAAAAAAAAAATAATTAACTTCTTAATTTCGTTCGGAAGCTAGAGTGATTTTCACAGACGAACGGACCAGCAGACAGACGGATGGTCATCGCTAAGTCGACATAGAATTTAATGCTGATGATTAACATTTATACCTTGTAGGATATAAAATGTATACTTCTAGGTGTTACAAATGGAGTAACAAACTTAACATACCCTTCATGCTATGATTCGCTTATTTGAGAGTTATAGTTATTCAAAATTGTGTCTTTTTTGTGGGGAGATACATAATGGAGTTGATCGATATTGCCCATTCTCGCCCCTGGTATAGTACTGATGTATGTATTGAGATTTGCAAAGTTTGCACAAAATTGAATAATCCTTTCTTGTTTTTTACGTAAATTATTTTATGTGAAAATTTTGTCTTTTTGTGGGGGAGGGACAACAAGGAGTGGACAGATATCTACCATCTTTACAGCAGGAGCGAGATATCTACCATTTTTACAACAGAATTGATAGAAATGTTGGGATGTGCCGAGTTCGCGTTTTACGCGCCTCGTGGCTATTCAACATTTTGACCCATTGTGGGGGAGGTACCAGAAGGAGTGGTCCGTGCTATTCGTTGTTTATACCAGATTTTTTATACCAATATTGAAGTGTGCGAAATTTGAAGACAATAAAATTTATAATTATTCGAAATGTTGACCCTTTATGGTAGAATGAGTCGTTGTTGTAAATTTTTGCACCAGACATAAGCACTGATAACAAGTAAAAAAACATTAAGTTCGGCCGGGCCAAACTTCTCCACATTAGGGTAAAGGAAACATTAGAAGAAATGTGGCAAAAATCATTAAAATGCCGAATATCGGGAGGTACGGTTATATAGGGGGCTATACCAAATCGTGGACCTACACATGCAATGTTTTGTCATACGCACAGGGACCCGTTATGACCTACAAATACCAATTTTCAGACAAATCCGTAAAAAATATGGCATAAATCATCAAAATACGGAATATCGGGAGGTACTGTTATATGGGGACTATACCAGAACGTGGACCGATATATCTCAATTTTAATTCCAACCATCTTAGACACAATAAAAATTGCTCTGCTAAATTTTGGCACTCTACGTCAAATAATGTGGGCTGTATCGTGATTTCAACAGACGGACAGACAGACAGACAGACGGACATCGTTAAATCGACTTAGAATTTTATGCTGATTATGAATATGTCTACGACGAATATTTAATGATGTTAAAAACGGAATGACAAAGTTAATATACCCTCCTTTCCAAGGTGGAGGGTATAAAAATATAAGGTCTTGCAAGGTTTGCACAAAATTGGTCCTGTTTTGTTCCATAAGGTAAATTGTTTTCTTTGAAAATTTTAACCTTTTGTGGGAGAGATACCAGAAGGAGTTGACAGACATTGCCAGATACTCCCTTCGAGAGTTATCGCGTGCACCAGCCAGACAGAGAACGGACGGACACCCCTAGATAACCTCCAAATGTCTTGAAACAGATTTGGTCCGAAGAGACTAAAGATGAGGCACGTTTTGGCCGTATAAAAGGATATATACCTTCGGTAGCCATATGGCTGAGAGTATAATGACAGAAAAGGTAATGATGAAGAAAGTAAAATGGCTTGAAAAAATTTCTTGTATAAATGTAAGAGATACGATCAAAAGAGAACGATTAAAATTGCAGAAGTAAACTTGCATGGTCTAAATCAGGACTAACTTTTGGCATTAAACATTTTTGCAACTGAATGACTATTTTGATATTTTTCAAACAAAAGCCCAAAATTTATAAAGCATACCACTGTTATGAGTATAATGGTGTTTGTAACGAATACATGGCTGAGAATTCCCAGCAAAGGAGAGGTAATGTGACATCAAATAAATTCGTAAATCAATAAATTGTTCATTTCAATCAGCAATTAGTGGTAGAATATAAATTTTTCTAAAAAGATTCAAAATAATCCGAAATTAGAGTTGGGTTTTTCCACTACTCTAGCAAATTGTTCTATTCCGACTCTTAGACTTCAAATCTGATCCCGCAACCACGACTTGAAGTTTTGTGAACCAGCGTTTTACCAATTTAAATTTACGATTAATATTAGCAGACTTGTATGAATAAGTATTTGGAACATTTTACAAAAATATTTTTGTTTCAAATTGTTGTAACTTTCAACAATTTCTCTTTATTTACTCAATTGCTCTCAATGTGAAAAAATTCAATTCCTTTGGAGCTCTAGCGTAAGCTTCGATATCTTGCATAAAATTATTTCCATTACATATTGCATTACCAGCATTTTCATTTTTATAATTTTATCACCATTTTGACCAGCTCCTGCCGAATATTGTATTAAATATTGCAGCACTGCAAGTTAATTGACAGCAAACATAACCAAACAAAATAATGTGTATGTACCATTTACATTATTCGACAAATTATGAGTTTGTTTTTCCTTGAATTGTCTCATTATTTTATTACAAGTCATGTTGCTGAGTTACAACGACTAGAAAATTGTACCTTTTTTTACGCTCAACAAAACATGAAATATGAATTCAGTTACAACAAAATGTGTTTGCATGTATGTTCGTAGTACATCTATAAAAGTATGTGAGAATGTGTTCTGGTACAACGAAAAATAAAATTAAAACTCAACAACAACGCTATGGTCGAAACGCACAACATCAGCAACAATGAGACTAATTTCTGAATGCTTGCCACTGACATCCGATTCCCAATCCACTCTCTGGCCATTCATCTCTACAGTAGCTCATAAGGTTGGCCTATTCTTTGGCAGCATTTCTTTTCAAGAATTTATGGTTGAAACGAGTCTTGCACATTTCCGGTTAGAAGTTTTGTCCGATAGTTGATTAACCTTCCCCGTCTGATGTGGCCGAAATTTGGAATTTCGAAACGGGGTCTTTGTAGGAATTCTCTTTTCCATGTTTCGTTCAACTTTTACCTCATAAACCGTGTGATGTTCGGTTGTTAAATGCTTTTCCACTTAAATTTAAATTTTCTTTTCTTTCGCTTTCAGTTTCGGGCTTTTGGCTTTTAGCTGTTGGCTGTTTTAATTGGTTATTATTACTTTTATATAACACACCCGAAAATGCAGATGCGTTATGCTGGAGAAAGAAAGACTAAGGTTGGGTTTAGCCGAATAATTTTTGCATAACAGTAACGGTAATCATAAACTTTTATTTCACTCGGCTATGAATGGAATGAAATGAAATGGAGTTTTAATTCGTCCAGACATGTCACAAAGTGCTGTAAACGAGCGAAAGCAATATTGCCATGGAGATCATTAAATCTAATCATGGCCATAGCAAATTATAATCACATTAACATTTAGTGCACACATACATACACATTAAGCGAACATATATTTTTATTCGCAAATGAGACTGTTTATATGTGTAAATGCTGTCGTTGTGTGTAGAGGAGAGCCTGGAAGTTATCCTTGACGTTCGTTAACAAAAAAAATTAAACAATTTTTAAAAACTTAAAAGTAAAATTGTACATTTTTATAATAAACATTTTTGTACGATTTGTGTCCTTTCTTCCACTCTAAACTCATGTCTGTAAAATAAAGATTGTTAATGCATTTTATTATTCACAAACAACCCCATATACTGGACTTTTTTCAATGGCTCCACTTATTTGTACACATATTCTAAACATTTTCAAAACCCAAAACTTTCTACCAAATTGTATAGTTCTACCAACACTTAAATACCATGTACCAAATGTACTCATTTTATATATATTCTATATATAAAAGAGTAATGAATAACAGACTGACTGACTGATAATGAACTCCCAGATGAAACGGCTTAAGCCAGAATCTTCATGTCATTTACAACCCGAACATCATCACCGTAACATCCGATTACCCGGCCATTGTCAACAACCTAATGCTTATACCATCCACGAATCGTGACTGGATCTTAGCAATATTATCACCGATCGTCACCAAACCCCCCCCCCCCCCCTCAACAGACGCCCTAAACAGTTATACGCATTGAATTCTCGAGAATTCCCGAAGTTAGTTTGTCGATAAATTGTAATTTAGTATTTACAGGGTGAGATAAAAAACTGCAACAATATTAAACGCCATATTTTTATACCCTCAGCCATATGGCTACAGAGGGTGATATGGCCGAAACGTGCCTAGTCGAAATAACGACTTTAGACCCTAGATCACTTTGGACCAAATCCGTTTCTGGACATTTGGAGTCAATCTAACGATGTCCGTCCGTCTGTCTGAATCCGAAGGGAGTATCCGATTTGTTCCAAAATTGGTACATCGTAATATTATAGAGTTCGGAGTTGTGCAATGTCGGTCCACTCCTTCTGGTACCTCCCACAAAATTTTTGAATAGTTACAACTTATATAAAATGTGATGTAAGAGTCCGATTTTCTTCAAATTTCACACACCTCAATAATTTTATTAATCCAAGGCCTGGTGCCAAGATGGAATACATCGGTCCATTCCTTCTGGTGCATTCCCCACAAAAGGTCAAAATTTTCAAAAAAAAATATATATATTTTTTTTTTTTTGCACAGAAAGTGAAAATGGACAATATCGGTCCACTCCATCAATTACCTCCCCCACCAAGGGGCAGAATTTTGAATAATTACAACTCTTATAAAATGCGATTTAAGAGTCCGATTGTTTTTAAATATTACACATCCTTCTAATTATTTATAAAATCCATAATAAGCATTAGGTTTTCTTTATATTTCACACATCCCGTTATTTCTACTAACAAAAGATCTGTTGTGAAAATGAGATATATCGGTCCACTCCTTCTGGTACCTCCTCCACAAAGGCTCAACATTTTGAATTCAAGACTTGGTGCACCTCAATATTTCCATCAACACAGGATCTGTTATAAAGAGAGATCGGATCATTTCTCTTTTACCTGTCCCACATAGGGTTCGAGATTTTGAAAAACAAAACGCTCAAAGAAAGCGGAATAAGCATACAACACTCTTCAAATTTCATACATACAAATATTTTTGCTGATACAATATCTGTTGTGCAGATGACACATATGTACACCCCTTTTGGTACCTCACCCACAAAGGGCCACAATTTTGATAATTGTATCTATCATAACTTGCGAAAAAAGTCAGCGATTCTTTACAACTTGCTATATCAAAATAATTCTCTCAAACATAAAACTGAGATGAATATGGAATTTATTATTTTCCGTAAATTGGATATAAATGTTCGATTTTCTTGTAATATGGGCCATACCAATATTTTTTTCTGTATTAGATGAAGTATGAAAAAGAATACTTCGTTCGATTATATCTGGAATTCACGCACATGTTAACATTTTCAAAAAATTATCATATATGTCATGTAAAATGAATTATATAATATTGTCAAAACCTGTCACGACGCAATATTTATATAATATTTATTTGAGTCCGATACGAAATGGGCAATATTGGCCCATTCCTTCAGAACCTACTCCATAAGGGGTTAAATATTTGAATAATCATAACAGAAGGCAAAATATTTTTAAATATTCGTACATTGGCTGAGGGTATACATCTGTCGACAAAACCGACAGATAATTTTTAACTTGTTTACATTCTTTTTATAGCATCACAAATAGCATCACATTTTAGAATAAGTTTAGATTTGTTCGAATTGGTCACCTTGGGTACGAATTATGTCTTTCAAACGGCCAATGAAATCATCACACGCTGCCT
This sequence comes from Musca domestica, assembly GCF_030504385.1. NCBI lineage: Eukaryota > Metazoa > Arthropoda > Insecta > Diptera > Muscidae > Musca > Musca domestica. The sequence goes on from NW_026712258.1 coordinate 10,184,712, forward strand.
GAATGTTGCTCTGGGGTTTTTTTTGCCCATTACCGGCGAAGCGCTTGATTGAGATGATCGACACTTTGGTATTTTTTAGTGCCAACCTGGCATTCCAAAATACTCCACACACAATAGTCCAAAGGATTGGTATCCGGAGATTTTGGTGGCCATTGTGCGCTGGAAATGAAGCGCATTCTTGGGTGGCGCGTGCTGAGTACGACTTTGCTGAATCCTGTTGGAATGTCCAAGGTCTGCGACCAAAATGCTTGCGTGCCCAAGGCTTTAATACACCCTCCAGAATATTTTCGCGATAATATTCGTTGCTGTTATGGCGACCCACACCATCACCATTGAAGGCGCTTGAGTTTTGGTGGCCAACCAAAGGTGCACATTTTCAGCTAACCTCTTTGGCAAGTAAACACGATCATTTTGTTTGTTTACAAACTGCTGGGCAACGAATGGAGAAAATCAAATTCGTCAGTTTACCACTTTCGGCCAAGCGAATCAACTCTGTAGCTCTCTTGAGTCTATTTTCTATATGTTGTGGTGTAAGTTCTTGCACTTTTTGGAATTTCCATGGCTTTACCCCGAGCTCATTTTTCAATATTTGCCGAATGGAATATTTCGATATGTTCAGCTAACGAGCCATTTTTGGCAACTACGACGCGAGTTTCGATCAAGTCGCTTCTTTACTTTTCGAACCATTTCTGCTGATGTTGCTGTTTTCTTCCGTCCACTTCCTTGACGTCGGGCTACGCTACCAGTATCACGGTAACGAGCGATGGTACGAGACACAAAAGATTTATTCACATTTATATGCTGGAGTGCTCTAACGATAGCTACTTGTGGTTTTAAAGCCAAATATAAAAAAATTACACTATCAAGCTTAAATTCCATCGCGAATAACTTCTTTTCTGGAAAATTCTCAACCAAATGCTTTTGTACGCTTGTAAACAATATAATGAGCTGTCACTGGAGTAATTTTTACAGCTGTCGGATGAATGACTTAGAAATGACAGCAGTCTGAAGTTGGTTGCAGTTTTTTCATCTCACTCTGTATATATAAAGCCAATATTCCGCCAAAGAAGCGGAATCCTCCGATATTCGGTATTTATATGATTTAGCGACATTTTCGTCGGAATTGTTCCAAAGTCGATATAAAGAGCGGATTCCGCTTCTTTGGCGGAACATTGACTCTATGTCAAATAATGAGGGTTGTATCGAGATTTCAATAGACAGACAGCCGGACAGAAATATAAACAGAATCGACCTAGAATTTTATGCTGATATTCAACATATATATTCTATGGGGACTACGAGATTTTGAGGTGTTGCAAAAGGAACGACAAATTGTATATACCATTTTTCCATGGTGAAAGGTATTAAAACCCTGAACCCTGTATCCAATTTTGTCCCTTATATTTCACATCCTATTGTTAAAATGTAATCAAGTTCGAAGATGGGTAATATTGACAATATCCTTTCCCTTCTCTTACTCGTATAAAAAGGAAAGGAATCACCAATATTCCTCAAATTTTGAGAATATGAATATTTTTCTCCCCACCAGATCAGCAAAAATAAACTACATTAGTCCACTCCTTCTGGTACATCCTCACAACAACATAAAATAATATTATCATTTATTTTAAACTTAAGGCACTACTTTTGGTGCTTTTACGGAAATTTCCTATAAACAAAGCCGCAATTTCTCGCGGCAAAATTTTTAGAACGTTTTTGATATATATCCGCCCACGCTTTCTGATACCTTCCACACATAAGGTCATATTTTTTTAAGGAAACGAAATCAATTATTATTAAAAATGCCCAACTATGTTTGGTACCTCCCGTAAAAAAGGTCAAAGATTTCAAATAGCGAACTAAAAGCCATATGCTAAGAGTATATATCGGTCGACATTATCGGTCTAAATTGTTTATTTTAGTCAATCCCACACAAAATCGTTTAATACCATTTATTATCCAACCACTTGCTTTCTGAACGACGTTTACTTTCCGAAGTGTTTTATTGAAATTAATCTACTATTATATTTATTAACAAATGATTCGCCGATCATTTTTAAACTTCCCACCTACCACAGATACCTTTGGAACAAATTTAATTTCGAGTGTTGTGTCCGATCTAAACTTTAGTTTTGTGTTGGCATCGTTCCCTTATATTTGTTAAATAATAGGTACCAAAACAAGTACAGTAACAACAACTTTCGCTCCCGACCAGAAGCCATAAGAAGAGATTCTAAGATTTTCCGCCATTTATTAATTGCACGATTATTACTTCATTCTCCAATTCTAAAATAATTGAATATTTTCAAAACCACCACAAATACACATCCGTCTCCCTGTCAAAAACTTTGTTATGTGTAAATCAATAGAAACTGAATCTGATCAAATAAGTTGCAAATTATAATAAATGTTACTGGCGTATTTTCCGGAGATTTATCAATGTTTTTGAGATTTTTTAGGGACACACAAATAAAAATTAAGAAACAAGGTCCAGAAATATACTGACAACCTTGAATGCCAGAATTTCCATAGGCATACCCATAAGAACTCTCATCGACTACCGTCGGGGAAAAACCCCTGCACTAAACTCTGTTTGTACTACATTCATTTCTTTACATAGTCATTTTTGCCTAACATTTTAATATAGCGTACAAACACATATCATTCATAACACTACATGCTTTCTTTTCCTTTCGCTACAATGTTTTCCGAATCAATTTAATTTCACTTTTGAACTACGCAAAAACAAAAGTCTGTTGGCCAAGCGCAGGAAAACCTCAGCCACCGAGAATTCAATTCATTTCTGTATGTAAACAAACAAAATGGCCACACGCCAATAAGAATCCTTGCCAAGTTGTGAGAAGATAATTGAATAGAACGATATCAAAGATTCCAAATTTCTTCAATTAGAAGTGGTTCGAAAAACTCGGTTGAGAGTGGTAAAATGTTTGCAGCGTAAGTGGTTTATGAAAAAATTGAATAAGGCAGTAGGATATACATAGACGTAATTCATAGGGTAAATAGGGTAAATATAAATATCTTTAAAAAATTATCCTGTAGTCCCAGAAATTGGAGAACTTTTCGAAGAGTACTCGAAAATGCTGATGCGAGAATAAACGATTCCTACACCCTCAGCTATGTGGCTACAGAGGGTATATATATTATTGGTACGGCCAAAACGGGCCTCATCAAAATAACGATTTTAGACCCAAGGTCTTATTCATAAAACATCTGGTTTGAAAATAATATATATCGTTTCACTCTTTTCGGTACCTTCCCCACAACGGGTCACAATTTAGAATAATGTTATTTTTCAACTTCACACATTTCAATATTTCTGCTTACACAAGATCTGTTGTGAAGATGGTAGATATCGGACTACACCTGCTTGTACATGGGGGAGGGGTCACATTTTTAATAATTACAAATCTCTCCTTGCCGGCGTCTAAAAGTATGCTATACAGGGTGAGATAAAAAAACTGCAACAAGTCAAACGCCATAATTTTTATTTATTTTTTTTTTAATTTTATTGAATGAAGGCAAATAATATCGGAAATAGCATCAAATTTTAGAATAAGTTTAGATTTGTTCGAATTTGTCACCTTTGGTACGAATTATGGCCTTCAAACGGCCAATGAAACCGTCACACGCTGCACGAATGTTGCTCTGCGGTATTTTTGCCCATTCCCGGCGAAGCGCTTGCTTAAGGTGATCGACATTTTGGTATTTTTGAGTGCCAACTTTGCTTTCCAAAATACTACAGACACAATAGTCCAACGGATTGGTAACCGGAGATTTTGATGGCATTTGTGAGCTGGAAATGAAGCGAGGAACCTCATTTTGTAACCATTCTTGGGTGGCGCGTGCTGAGTGCGGTGGTGCTCAGTCCTGTTGGAATGTCCAAGTTCTGCGGCCAAAATGTTTGCGTGACCTAGGCCTTAATACACCCTCCAGAATATTTTAGCGATAATATTCGGCATTTATTCTGATACCACGGTCGATTAATACGAGCGATTAATACACCATCACTAAGGCCGGCGCTTGAGTTCTGGTGGCCAACCGAAGGTGCACATTTTCAGCTGACCTCTTTGGCAAGTAAACACGATAATTTTGTTTGTTTACAAACTGCTGGACAACGAATGTTTTCTCATCGGAGAAAGCCAAATTCGGGAGTTCACCACTTTCGGCCAAACGAAGCAACTCTTTAGCTCTTTTGAGTCTATTTACTTTCTGTTGCAATGTAAGTTCTTGAACTTTTTTCAATGGTCTTAGCCCCAGCTCATTTTTCAATATTTGCCGAATGAAATATTGCGATATGTTCAACTCACGAGCCATTTTTGGCCTCTGCGACGCGGGTTTCGATCAAGTCGCGTCTTTACTTTTCGAACCATTTATACTGATGTTGCTGTTCTTCCGTCCACATCCTTGACGTCGGTCTACGCTCCGGTATCACGATAACGAGGGATGGTATGAGACACAAAAAATGTATTCACATTTAAATGCTGGAGTGCTCTAACGATTGCCACTTGTGGTTTTCCAAGCAAATATAAAGAAATCACACTATCACGCTTGAATTCCATCACGAATAACTTTTTTCTGGAAATTTCTCACCAAAATGCTTTTGTACGCTTGTAAACAATATAATGAGCTGACTCTGGAAGAATTTTAACAGTTGTCGGACGAATGACTTACAAATGACAGCAGTCTGAAGTTGTTTGCAGTTTTTTCATCTCACCCTATATATCGCGGAAAAAGTAACATTTCATATGACTCTTACATCATGTGTGATCTAGCCTTTGACGCATAAATTAACCTCCCAAAGACAAGAAACAGTCCAAGTTCTGAACTTTATTTGAAAGTGAAACAAATGTGAATATTTTTCTTAGACCGTGAAATCATTACAAATTTGTCTCCCCCATGAAATACGAAGCCTTTTTCTCACAACAAAATGTAACCTACTTCTTCTTGAACTTTAATATAAAAAACAATCCAAAATAATATTTTGCATAATTTAAGTAGCCCTTTGGCAAAGTGCCAATTCGACACAGCGACAGCGAACAACCCATCACGTGAATATTTATCTGCCGATAAAAGCTTGAACTTATCTCGTACAATTTATACAAGCACACGCAGACTTACACATAAATGTCTTGTACTTTTCCTTCCCTTGTGGAATTTGCATAAATTAAGATTTGACTAATTAGTTTCTCTTTTTTATTTTTTTTTTTTTTTTGCTTTTTGGCTTTTACCTTCCATCAACATTTCTGAAACACACAAATTATTTTAGTTTAGTTTACTCGGAAGCATAGCCATGGGGGTCATTATTTTTGCTACTCATTACCAAATGCATAAATATATGTACGCAAGTAGACCAATGAGACTTTGGCAGGTCATTTTCTCCCATGCAAAAAAATATGCATAAAATATCGATTTCTAAACTTGAAACAACATGTCAAACTGATGAATTCGTATCTACATAATTATATATATACATGTTTGAATATCTCTATTCAGATGATGGAAAAAATCGAATGTGAAAAATGATCAACTTTATCGATCATGATTTATGATATACTCAATGATGAATCATTGGTTTTCATTGGACTATGCCTAGAAGCAAACATGACAAGAAATTAAACTGATTTTATATTTATGTATATATGATTCATACGATCTTGAATTCAGAACACAATAAAAATATATTCTCTAAAGGCTAGTTCGCACATCATATTATAGTCACATATTAATTTTTATCTTTAATTTAGAAATATTTAGTCAGCATATGCAAATTTTGATCTAAACTAGGAAATAAGTTTGCCCGTTAGACTCTGATCTGATATAAATATTACCACGAACCAAGTTTGGATTATATCTGGAACTCGATACTTTTTATATGAGATACAGAAGTGATTTAAAGAAGATCGGACTTTGATTTTGCACTTAAAGGAAGATATAATTATTCAAAGTTTTTAAGATTTGCGCGAGGAGATAAATGAATGAGTGGACGAATATTGTTCATTTCCATACCTAGTCGAAATCTAATTCTAATATTACGATGTGTCAAAATATATAGTAGTCCCAAAAAATGAGTTTTTTGGAGAGCATTGAAAAACGCTTGCGAAACGAACCCAATCAATCATCATTACTTAAGGCCCAATTACATATTATGTTAGGCTTATATGTACAGTGGCTTTTTATACCCTCCACAATAGTTTGGAGGGTATATTAAGTTAGTCGTTCATTTGTAACAACTCGAAATATTTAAGACCCCGCAAAGTATATACATTCTTGATCAGCATAAAATTCTATGTCGATTTAGTGATGTTCGTCCGTCTATCCCTCTGTGGAAATCACTCTAGCTTCCGAACGAATTGAAGTAGATTGATGAAATTTTGCTCAAATGTATATTATGTCTGCAGGACTTTCGATATTGAAAATGGGCCATGTAGGTCAACGTTTTGGTATAGCCCCCATATAACGGTACCTGCCGATATTCGGTATTTTAATGATTTTAGCGACATTATTCACCAATTTTTTTTTAAGTTTTGCATCTGAATATTGTAATGGCTTATGCAAAAAATTTGTAGTAGTTTTATGTTTTGCCCAAAGTTTAAACATTTTGTGGCAAAGACATTGCAAATACTACACCCATATTATACTGTTACATTTGCTACAATAAGATTGATGAAAATCGGATATTTAATGTTGACTATTTGACACCTGACTTAAGTCGTATCTTTACTCTCTTCGCTCAATATAAGATTTTTATTTGTTTAGACCCAGATAGATCCTTTTGATGATCTGCATAGAACCACATTCTGAATCGAACGAACAACAAAGTGCAGGTCGTGTTCATTGCCCGGCCCAGATGAAATTTTGTACAAATCATTTGTTTGACCCAAGAACAAACCCTATTGAAATTAAAGATAATCGGTCAAAAGTTAGATATAGCTCCCATATATAAATATGTAAAATGCAAATCCCATATGTAAAATGCACTCCACAATAACGATAATTGTTGCCAGCTATTAGGTACATCATAGAAATAATTCTGCTAAATTTTATAGAGATCGGTTCAGTTGGTATAATTTATTCTCATAAATTGCCCATAAAGACATTTATTTGTTACTGGTAGCTCTACAAAGTATGCAAAGTGGTGTAGGATATTATGAATTCGGTCCGTCCGAATTTTGGCCTTTCATTACTGTTTTTTTTTTTTCTGAAAATTTATTTTGAATTGAATAATGACAGAGTATTTTAATATTAATAAATCCTGGCTATTGGTGTTCGTTAGAATTGCAACAATTAAATGAATTTTAAGAGGCACAACTTCAATGTAAAATATTAAGTTTTTTCATAATCTAAAATGTCAATTTAAACAGAAGACAATCGAAAGATTACTCAAATCCAGACAATTACAATATTATAATTTAAAATGTGAGATTTACATCCTAAAATAGTTCAAATCAGGGACTCCTCCACCATTATGAAACTACCCAAATAGCATTTAATTTAAACCTTTTGTATTGTCTTCCTATTTGAACATTGTACCCATTTCGAATAGAAGTGAATTAAATACATATGTTTCATACTTGCATCATTAAGCAGACACAGAAATTAACAAATTGAATTTGGAATTAAATGTAATTTATAGAATTGTTCATTTCATTAATAATCTACGCTCGAGTGAATTTAGCTTCCCCCATAAATTAACAATGCCAAAATTTATCGCTCTTATGAAACTTAAATCTATATTTACTGGTGTTTTTGTTTCTTTACAAGAATCGTAGTTGATCAATAATGCAATGCTGATCATTTGATAAATGATATAAGTCAATTAATGAAAATTCATTCAGCTGAAATATATCAATTCCAGTCCAGTTAAAAAAAGACGTTTGAGATTGTCCAAATGGGCTATACCTGATACCTTCTCCACAAAAGTATTTTACTGCACAGAAAGAGAATAGATCGTCCGATTTTGCTTCTACTTTGCATCAGTGCTAGGTCCTGCGCAATTGGCAACATCGGTCCTCTCCATTAAGTTCCTTCCCCAAAAGTGTCAAAATTTTGAATAATTATAACCCTTTTAGACACAACACAATATTTTTATTAACGCAAAATCTGGTGTGAAGATGGAATATATCGGTCCACTCACAAAGGGTCAACATTTTTAGAATCCATGCAGATTGTAAAACGATAAATTAATATACGATTCCAATCAGACTTGGTACATCTCAATACTTCCATCAACACAAGATATTTAAAAAGATGGTAGAGATCGGATATAGGGTTCGAGATTTTAAAAAACCAAACGCTCAATGAGAGCGAAATAAGCATACAACTCTCTTCAAATTTTACACACATAAACATTTTTGCTAATACAAAATCTGTTGTGAGGATGATGTATATCTGTGGGCAGATTCTTCACAAATTTCAATACTTTTATCTGTCATAACTTGCGAAACAAGTCAGCGATTCTTTACAATTTGCTATATGCAAATATTTCTCTCAACCAAGATGAATATGGAATTTATAATTTCGCATAAAATTGGATATAAATATTCAATTAACTTTTAATTTGCCCATATCAATATTTTTATCTGTATTAGATGAAGTATGAAAAGGAAATACTTCGATCGACTATATCTGGTACATCACGCACATTTATATCTCATATAAAGTGAAGAAACTAACCAATATACGGTAAATGATTTCCTGTGAAAATTTAGACCTTTTGCGGTGGAGGTACCACAAGATGTGGACTGATGTTGCTTATCCCCGAACGCGATTTAAGTTTGACAATAATATTACGATATACCAAGTTTGGAACAAATCAGATACTCTCTTTGAGAATTATTGTGCGCACCAATCAGCCAGCCAGACAGACGGGCGGACTGACGGACATCTATAGATCGACTCCAATTGTCCTGAAACCGATTTGGTCCAAAAAGGCCTAGATTCTAAAACCATTAGTTCGATGAGACAAGATTTTGCCGTATCAAATGATTTTTGCCGGTATAAAATTGTATAATGGATGTTGAACCAGAGTACTCATTACAAATCGAATTACTAATTTATTATTTTAACAAGGGCATGTCGCACGAATATGATGTTATTTTTCGCCAAAAGAAAGTCGAATAAATTGTTATTTATTTATTTTCTTTGACATCTAAGAATCTTTAAATAAATACATATTTATGGACTTTTAATGGTCAGTAAATCAATGCATATTTTGTGCGACATGACCTGGATACAATAATGGAGAGTCTGAGGAGTTATACCATTTTAAAGTTGGCGTGGTTTAATTTTGATGTAAAGTTCAGAAAATTTGATATAATGGAAATGCTCTGTTCGAACATTTATATTTATTTTCTAAATATTATAGATCGGAAATATATTGTTTTTACATCATAAAAAGGTCACTAATGTGAAAAAGTGAGACCCGAACCATTAAACACGTTAAACCCGGTGTTAAATTACATGCATATCGGTCAATAGCCGGATTTGGGGTCTTCGCCAAAACATTAACCAGATTTGTAAAATTACAGCAATGTCAGTTAGATATTAAAATACCTAAAACTAAGCTTATAGATCCATCTACATATGTTTAGACTTTATCGTGATTTTACAACCTATGTATTGCCCATGCTTTAATTTCGGAGATTTAGCGTATTATCCTCCCCTAGTCATAAACTGTGGGCACTTATTCTTCTTCCCTTCAAATTGATTCAATTCAAGTTTACGTCTTTATAGTTGTCAGCATAGACAGATACCCTATTATTTGTTTAAATTCAAAAACATTACCTTTACTTTGCTTAATTGGACTTAGTTTAGTTTTGAAAATATTACCTGTAGTTCATACCCACATACATACATATGTGTTTGTACGTAAGCATGTTTCATAAATATGAACAGCAAACATTAGCGCCGTTTTTCAGTTTATTTTTAAAACCGGGGGAAAATATTTGGCAATAATTAATTATTGTATTTAGTTGTTGTTTTAAAACTATATTCACTCAGCGTATGTACGTGTGTGTGTGTGTCCGTGTATGTTGTGTAAAGTGTACGCAACACATTTGCTGCTGTGCATCCACTTGTAAATTTGTCCGTTCGTCTGCCCGTACGTCCATTAACAATGAAATACAAAGCGAATCGCGTTGTACAGACATAAATAAAAATATATTCGATAGCTCAAACTATTATTCCGGGTGTGTAATGGCGAAAAAAAAAAACCTTTTAAATTGGGCCATTTTTATTCTGCTAAATGTAATTAATTGTAAATACTGCATACATATTTGGAATTAGTAAGTCCATGTTCTCGAAAAGCTCTATGGATCTTCGTACTAAATATCATTGCTACAGAGTGGATGGCTTAAACATTAAGTCAAAGCCTGTACCAATTTCTGTAGGAGCCGTTTTCTTACAAAAATACATGGACGGACGGATAGACAGACATGAAATAAACGAATCTGAATGTGATTCTATGAAGATAATCAAAATAAACTATTAGTGTACCTCGTTTCCTTTTGAGTATTACAAACCAATAAACAAAGTGAAAAAATTTAAAAACTTCAGGAAAACATTTGATATACGAAATATTTTCTTTCGTATTATTTTGAATTTGTCTGTTACCAAAACCGAAAAATAGAATGACAAATAAATACTATTGCAAATAAAAGCTTTTGTGTGTATGTCTCTGACATAAAAAGAATTTCATCGCTTCAAGAATGCCAGGATTTTTATACCCTCAGCCATATGGCTAGAGAGGATATATATCATTTGATACGACCAAAAAATGACTCATGCAATGAAATAACGGTTTCAAACTTTAGGTCTCTTTGGGCCAAATCCTTTTCAGGACATTTGAAATCGATCTAGGGGTGTTCGTCCTTTCGTCTGTCTGCCAGGCTGGCTGGTGCGCACGATAGCTTTTGAAGGGAGTATCAGATTCGGTCCCAACTTAGTACATCATAATATTATTATTATTATTAAAAGGTCGAAATTTTCAAATAAAAATATTTTCTGCACAGAAAGAGAAGCAATAATCCGACTTTGCTCCAACTTTGCAAATCCTAATATTTGCCTCAGTTATCAGTCAGGTTCAAAAATGGATAATATCGGTCCACTCCACCAAGAGGTTCCCCCACAAAGGGTCAACATTTTGAATAATTATAACACTTATAATATGTAATGTAAGAATAGGATTGTCTTAAAATTTTACACATCCCAATATTTTTATAAACTCAAGATCTGGTGCTAAGATGGAATATATCGGCCTACTCCTTCTGGTACCTCTCCCACAAAATGTCGAAATTTTGAATATCCATTAAGCTCATAAAATACAAAATAAACATCGGACTCCATTCAGACTTGACACATCTGAATATTTCCATCAACACAGGATATTTTATAAAAACGGTAGAGATCGGACTATTCCTTCTGGTACCTCCCCTACAAAGGGTCAAAATCTTGAATATCAGGTTATCTTTATATTTCACACATCCCAATATTTTTACTAACACAAGATCTGCTGTGAAGATTCAAATATCGGTTCACTCTTTCTGGTACCTCCCCAACAAAGGGTAGAAAAATTGAGTATCCATAAAGCTTACAAAACGCGAAATTGACATCCGACTCCATTCAGATTTGGTACATCTGAATATTTCTACCAACACAGGATCTGTTATAATATATATGTTTTTTGAAAAACAAAACGCTCCTCAAATTTCACATATCCAAATATAATTGCTAACGCAAGATCTATTGTGAATCTATCAACATAAGACCTGATGTGAAGATGGAATATATCGGACCTCTCCTTCAGATACCTAACCACAAATGGGTCAAAATAAGCATCCGATTCTCTTTAAATTTTACACGTCCAAATATTTCCACAAACACAAGATCGGCTGTGAAGATGGGATATATCCTTCTGATATATACCTCAACCACAAAGGGTTACAATTTAAATGCTTTGATACAATAAAGAGGTAAGGTAGAACTACCAGCTGAATACAATTTTTTCTAAATGTGCCCGACTTCTGCCAATTTTGTGTATGTATTTATTGTAATGAAAAATAAAAACATTTTTTTTTTCAAAATCAGTAATTGGAAGAAAAGTGAACTGCGTGCGCGCATTATATCTACTAACCAGTTTTGCTATGGAATTGAAAGATTGCACAGTTCATACTATATTTCTAAAGAAAATCGAGGAATTTCGTTATTTTTTCGAGCTTTTTAACTCAATCAAAAAATGGGGAAAATGCCAAATGAAAAGAACTTGTTGCATAAAATTTTTAATAATTCTGAAAGGAAGCGGGCATAGCCTCAAGGCTGTATCTCTGCAGTTTTCCTAAGCTGTTTTGCCTCCTTATTGTACCATGATTTCAACCCCTATGACTTGTGAAACAAGTCAGCAATTTTCACAAAACTTTGATATTTCTATTTAAAATATATCTAATGTAAATATGACATATGTTGGTTCACTTCTGGCACCTCCCCCACAAAAGGTTAAGTTTAATAAAATTGGAAATAAGTTTTCGATTTCCTAATAAAACAAGTTTTATTCGAGCTTGAGGTTGAGCTCGAACAACACTTCTTTAATCTATATCTGAAAGTAACATAGCAAGTAACCACGATCATTTTGTTTATTTACAAACTGCTGGACAACGAATGTTTTCTCATCAGAGAAAACCAAATTCGGTTCTTTTGAGTCTATTTTCCTTCTGTTGCGGTGTAAGTTCTTGCACTTTGTGCAATTTCACTGGCTTTATCCCGAGCGCATTTTTCAATACGAGACACAAAAGATTTATTCACATTTAAATACTGGAGTGCTCTAACGATAGCCACTTGTGACTTTCCAGCAAATATAAAGAAATCACACTATCACGCTTAAATTCCATCACCATTAATTTTTTTTTTAGAAAATTCTCACCAATATGCTTTTGTACGCTTGTAAAGAATGTAATGAGCTATCACTTAAATAATTTTAACAACTGTCGGGCGAGTGGCTTAGAAATACTTTTTAACTTATTAGTTTATAGCTAAGCACAGTGTTGTAGTCGGATACAGTACGGATACTGTGCCTCGTTCACCAGATTTGTATTTTTTAAAAAATTACACATTATGTTTAACCTATTGGTAATTAAGAAGGTAGTTTGTTTACATTACATGCGGCAAATTTTTTGTATTTTCCTGCATTTCATTTCTTAGTGCGGGCATTAGAATAAGTTTTTTGCCTTACAAATTATTTGACTTTTATAGCTTACATGTAATGCTAACGGTATGTGGGTTTCATTACTAGTGGAGCATGTATCTACGAAGTTTCTGCTGATAAAGGTTATATTGGGAGATCTGGTAGAGTAATTTTCTTTCCGTTATCTCTGTTTGACTGACTTTCCGACCTCATTTTCCTTAAACAGCTCATCTTCTCGGCCTTCCTTAAAGATCCACACACCTCAATCAACGAAGACCTACAACAAATATTTTGATGATGCTCGTAAAATGAATCGTAATGCATTGTCATCCCATAATCAAATATTTCATGTCCCTGGCGTTTCCTTTATTTCTCTAAATGTCTCTGTCTGTGTGTGTGTCGAACATAAAGAAAATTTGCACATCAGATATGCCTGTGTATCGCTTTTTAATGGCTTTGGTTGTGGTTGTTGCGATCATAATTGATAAGGTCGTGTCGGTTTAACAATGTGCTACTGCCATATAATAACACTTTGTTGTTTTTGCTATTGTCCCTCCATGTTATGTTTGTTCAAGTCTAAAAAGCGTGGCACTAATTTGCAAATTTGTTTTTTTTTTGTCTCAACATAACAATGCAAATTTTAATCAAAGCTAATATCTTCTTCTTCTTCGACGTCGTTGATGGGATGGTCTGCTTCCAACACACCCAGTTGAGACAATAAAATTTAGTGTCGCAAAAAAGACATTGTTAATGATTTTTTTATTAAAACAAAAAGAGTGCAAATGTTGTAAAAATATTATGGCTGTTCACAATTTGAATGGTTTTATGCATCTCTATATTAAATATTATTACGTATATATTTAGTTGCATATGCATATATATTTGTGATGAAATATATTGAAACAAGTAAAAAGCTGTAAGTTCGCCGGGCCGAACTTTAAATACCCTCCAACATTTGGAACGAATTTGGCAATTTTCAAAAAAATTAAATCCGTTAAAAATTCTGTTAAAATCTTAAAAATAGCAAATGTAGCCGTCATATTAGGGTCTAAACGACGATGTGGACCTGCATAGGCAACTTTTGTAATAAGCCATTACAATATTCAAATGCGAAACTTGATAAAAAAAAATCGGTGAATAATGTAGCTAAAATCACCAAAATACGGAATGTAGGGAGGTACTATTATTTACAATACCAAAAGTCCTGCAGACATAATATATATTTGAGTAAAATTTTATCTATCTACTTTATTTCGTTCAGAAGCTAAAGTGATTTCCACAGACGGACGGACATCGCTAAATTGACATAGAATTTTATGCTGATCAAGAATTTATATACTTCGTGAGGTCTAAAATGTATATTTCGAGTTGTTAAAAACAGAATGACAAACTTAATATACCCTCCATACTATGGTGAAGGTTATAAAAAAATTTAGTGAGCCAGTTTAAGGGAGTGAGGTGGCTTATTAAAATCTATCACACTATTTGCAACAGTGAATTCTATATAAACAAGTCGAAGAGTATCAGTCGGTTTTGCCGACAGATTCATACCCTCAGCCAAAGTCTGTTTGTTAACATAAATATCGACTCAAGAATCATGAAGCTTTTAACCCTTTATGGGGAAGGTTTCGAAAAGTTTGGCGAATATCGTCCATTTCGTATCTGGCCTAAGTCTGATACAGTGTCAAATTTGACTGTACATGTGTGCGATGTTCCAGATACCGAAGCATTCCACTTCAACTAATACTTATAAAAATATTGGGATGTTCAAAATTTAAAGAAAATCGAAAAGGATAATCGAAAATTTATTGCTTTTTGCACCAAAAAGTCTTCAAAATATGGCTTTAAAAATTACCGAAGAGCAGATTAGTTAAACCATTGAACAATGCTTCCACATCAAAATTTTTTTACCAAACCTATTTCAAACTTTTTTCATAATAAAAATTGATCAGCACTTAATTCTGACTTAATCCTAGAAACCAGCAGTGTGACCTCAATATCAAATTTCAGAATTGACGATTTATTCACTTTGCACGTATTCCCAAATCCACCTCCTTCTCTCAAAACTATATACCAACAGTGGACTCCACATCAAATTTCAGAATTTCTTCCCAATCCTAAGACCCAAACCCAAATTTATTACCAAAATTCTCGTACAGTTATACTACACACGTCTAAAACCACAGTCTTCTCTCCACCCTGGACACCAACAATACCTAATTTCAGAATTCCATCTCCATTCCAACACAAAACGGCACATTTTGTGTCATTTTGTACTTTTCGTACGTTCATAGTACGCACTTCGTAAACTATCTCTTTCACTCAACTACAGTCACCAACAGTGACATTCATATTAAATTTCAGGATTTCTGCTCTGTAATTTCCTCTATTACCAAATTTATTACCAATTATAGTACGCACCAACAGTGACATTCTTATCATAGAGCTTCCAGCTCTATCCCTTCACCCAGACACCAAGAGTTACCTTACTATACAATGTCATTGTTTCCCCCATTATCAAATTTCATACCATTTAGTACAATTATAGTACGCAAGTCCACCACTCTCTCAATTACAGAAATCAACAGTGACATCCACTTCAAATTTCAGAATTTAAGCTTTATTCCTTCACCCAATACCAAATTTCGTACTATTTAGTACTTTCTCTCTTTCTTTCTACTTATCACACATTTCCCAAATCACCTCCATATCTCGATTCTTAAATACCAAATTTGAAGATTGGCCCTTCATCGAATACCAAATATTGTACTTTTTGTGTACTTGTTGTACCTCTTTATCACAAATCTACCACCAAGAGGGTCCCCAATATAAAATTCAAAAATTCCAGCTTCATTCGTTCACCCTAAATTAAACTGTTCCAAATTTAGTGCAATATAGTGCAGTTCGCACACTGAGTACAAATTTCCAAAACCATCCTTAATATATCAAACAAGTAGAAAACATTTTCTAATGGAATGGTCTGAAAATCCACACAAGAAGATCCTTATGAGTACTTTATCCCTTGAAAGAGAATTGTCTGATAATCCACACAAGGAGTTCCTTGTGAGTACTTCACCCCCTGAGAGAGAATTGTCTATACAGGTCCACGATATCGTATATCCCCTATATAACGGTACGCCTCTATATTCGGTATTTTGATGATTTTCGCCACATTTTTCAACGGAATTGTCTGATAATCCACACAAGGAGTTCCTTGTATGTACTTTAGACCTTGGAAGAGAATTATCTATATAGGTTCACAATATCGTATAGCCCCTATATAGCGGTACCTCCCGATATTCGGTATTTTGATGATTTTACCCACACTATTCAACGGAATTGTCTGAAAATCCACACAAGGAGTACCTTATGGGGTACTTTATAAGTCGGAAGAGAATTATCTATATAGGTCCACGATATCGTTAGCCACCCATATAACGGTACCCCCGATATTCGGTATTTGATTGATTTTAGTTACATTTTTCAACGGAATTGTCTGAAATTGTACACAAGAGGTTCTTTGTGAGCAGTTTACCTCCTGACAGAGAATTCTCTATATAGGTTAACGATGTCGCATATCCCCCATATAACGGTACCCCCGATATTCGGTATTTTGAAGATTTTAGCCATATTTTCCTATGGTATTGTCTGAAAATCCACACAAGGAGTTCTTTGTGAGCACTTTAACCCCTGAAAGGTAATTGTCTACATAGGTTACCATATATCGGCACCTTCCGGTAATCGATATTTTAAAGATTTTAACAGAATTTTTAATGGATTTTAATTTTTGAAAACTCGTTCCAAATGGTGGAGGGTATTCAAAATTCGGCCCGGCCGAACTTACTGCTTTTTTACTTGTTTGACTTAGGATCCATTACGAACTTCAAATACAAAATTTGAAACAATTCCGGTAAACAATGTCCTAAAATCATCAAAATACCGAATATCGGGGGGTGCCGTTATATGGGGGCTACACGAAGACGTGGACCTGTCTTAGGCTGTAGTATCCATTTCGAACTTCAAATGACAAATATGAAACAATTCCGGTGAATAATGTCGCTAAAATCATTAAAATACCGAATATCGGGAGGTACCGTTATATGAGGGCTATATGATAACTTGGACCTACATGGCCCATTTACGAACTTAACCTACTTGCAAAATATACATGTGTGCAAAATTTTAGCCTTCTATCTCAATTTGTTCGAAAGATAGCGTGATAACAACAGACAGACGGACAGACGGACATGGCTAAATCGGTACCTCCCAAAATTCGGTATTTTGATGATTTTAGCGTCTTTATTCACCGGAATTGTTTGAAATTACGTATAGTTCGTAATGGAAACTGTGACAGAAAATTGCCTATGCAGGTCTAGGTCTTCGTATAGGCCCCATATATCAGTACCTCCCTATATTCGGTATTTTGACGAGTTTAGGTACAATACCCACCGAAATTGTTTGAGATATCGTATTTGACGTTAGTAATGGATGCTATAACCTGTGACAGAAAATTGTCTATGCTGGTCCAGGTCTTCGCATAGCTCCGATATAACGGTACCTCCCTATATACGATATTTTGATGATTTTAGCTACATTATTCACCGTTTATTTCAAGTTTCGAATATAACGGGTATATTCGGTATTTTTAAAATTTTTAACAGAATTCCAAATTCGTTCCAAATGGTGGAGAGTATTCAAAGTTCGACCCGGCCAAACTTACTGCATTTTAACTTGTTTTTATTTTAATAGATAATAAAACCAGTAAAGAAATGAGAAAAATTTATGTGGCCGACTATATGATACTCTGCAGCATATTTAGGTAAACAACACGTATTTCGCGTTTTACGATCTTCAGTGTTTTTCAAGATGTTGGTCACTTGTGGGGACGTTACCAAAAAAAGTAACCCGTTCTTCATGCCAGATCATGTGTTAATAGAAATATTGAATTCCGCCAAATTTGAAGACAATCGGACTCTAATTTCACGTCTTAAAGGAGTTATAACTTCTCATATTTTTGACACCACACGATATTTGATGGAATGGGCTGATATTGTCAATTTTTCCACCCAACCTAGCACTGATAAAAATATAGTAGGATTTGTAAATGATCCATTCTCTTTCTATGAAGCAAAATATTTTCTTTGTATTTGTGGGATAGGTACCAAAAGAAATGGATCGATATTGTCCATCTCCGAACTTGGTCCAAGTTTGAAAATAATATTACGATGTACCGAGTTTGGAAGGAATCATATACTCCCTTTCAGTATTATTTGACGTTCCAGTCAGACAGATGGACGGCCGATCACGCCTAGATTGACTTGAAATGTTTGATCAAAAGAAACATGGGGTCTAAAACCGTTATTTTGAAGAGACACGTTTTGGCCCTACCAGTCATGTGCTAGGGGCATAAAAACATTTCCCTTGCACTGCCTTGATATTGGTCATCTTAAATTAATCTTAAATGCTGCATAAATATCTACTAAAAATTATTGGATTAACTGTTTTTTATTCGTTTTGAAATTCGAATGCAGATTTAATAGATTCTTCGGTGTTTCCCCGCCATGTATTTTGAATCGGTCAGTGTCATCAGCTTATCAATTTGAGGTTATGAACTAGATACGATGAAGATGAAATTAAAATCAATTGTAAAGTTTGGAATAAATTAGAGGTTTTGATGTTTTTCAGTCTCCACTTTTGCACCCAATCTGCGGAACTGCATACATTGTCTTTGGTCTTGAACTTGGTGAAGGCCACGAAAGATGAGACCCATAAATAATCGATGATAATGATGGTAACAACTGCAAACCAGCTTTCTGCATGAGTAGTCAGGCAATAGATCGATCGATCGATGAATGGCTTAGACGACAACACAATCACCTAATGCGAAATGGAGATAAAGAAACCGACCAACAACAAATGTGTATGCAAACTATAATCACAGAAATAAAAGCCAAGATGAAACACCAGAAACGAGTTCAATGACTGTGGCGAAGAAATTCGCCAGACTGCGAGTGGATTGGGACTTTTTATGAATCATCATCGCCGAGCAAATAGTCAGTCAGTCAGCTAGCCAAACCATCGACTTGTTACAAATCGTCTTAATGATAGATACCATGAGCAAGAAAGTCGATGTGCATTTTTCGGTTTGAACGCAAAATCTCATCGAAAAAGAAACTTTGAAACAAAAATGATCAGCAGCAGCAGCAGCTAGAGAAGATGAAGAAAGAAAGAAGGAAAAACTACAACATGCAGCCACTAAAGCTGTTCCATAATGTCTTTCGAAAACTAAATGGCCAGCAATGAAAAAAAAGAGAAAAATTAAAATTTTGGTGTTAGTTATTTTGCAAAACTTGCAATCTTCAACACACGAGCAGGCTTTCAGGCCAACTGACTGGTTGGCTGGCTGGCTGGCCAACTGTCTGTGAGATGAACAGACTGAAAGCGGCAGTGATTATTGCCTGCTTCGTCAACACCATCATAAAGTTTCAGCCGAAACAATTAAATATTGTTGCCACTACAGACATGCATTTCGTTACGGTTTTATTTTGAGTTTTAATGTCTTCTTCTTCGTCATCGTCTTTTTTTCATTACGACTCTCGATCTTCATCGACCGACTAGCAGATAGTTTTCGCATTAATAACCATGGCTTTGATTAAGGGCAGAGCAAACAAAACAATTGTCTTGCATGGCATTAATTTGGCCATTGAATGAAGACATCTCTATTTTATTAAAATATTATGTATTCTAATTATGAGAAAACAAAATCCTCCTGAAAGGATATAAAAATATGTAACAAATTCTTTACAATCTATGTGCATAAAAGAGGAAAATGTTTGTACGTTTGATTGTTTGTAATTTATAGACACAAAAACTGCTAAATAGATTTTCCTGAACATTTTCATGTACACTGCAGCATCGACTGAAAGTAATATACGCTATATATTTAGATTTGGATATAGCTCTCATATATATTTTCGACCGATTTCGTTTATTTGATGTTCAATTTCAATTAAATTTGTAACGTTTGACGAGATTTGGATCAGAAAATAAATTTGTCAATTTATATTGAAATCGGTTCAGATTTCGATATAGCTCCTATATATATTTTCGGCCAAATTCTCATATTTGATGCACTAAACACGATACGTATGTCCGATTCCAATGAAATTCGGACAGAGAGATGAAATCTGGTACCAAAAGAAATTTGCCAAATTATATTTAAATCGGTTGAGGTTGGGGTATAGTTCCCATACATATATTTCGGCCAATTTCATCTACAGGGTTGCCCATATTCGACGGACCTTTGGGCCCATTCCAATCGACAAGTCTTGTCAGCAGGCAACATTCTTTGCGTCAATTTTGTACGGGAACAAATGCAAATCAATGCGAATAATCCGTTGTAAAGTGGATCGAGCCATGCCCAACTGCTGAGGACGGCGTTTTTGGGATGTTCTTGGGGACCTCTCAACACTGGCTAGTACGGCAGCAATATTCTCGGCCGATCGCCTTGGTCGACTTTTATATGGCCTCTTCTATTAGAAAGAGCCTGACCAGTCGAAATTTTTTCGTATAAACGCTTAATGGTGTTCTTACAAGGCGCACATCTCACATTTTTTAATGTTTTAAAAGCACGTTGAGTTTTCACAATTGACTTCTTGTAAATTTCAACTATTTCAGAGCGCTCGCGTGGCGTGTATTGGTTCATGGTAAAAATTTGCTTGGACTGACGCTTCAAACGCGGTATGTCATTAAGCGATGTGACATCTCTGTCAAAAGTTATGGCGTTGCCAGATGGGTCCGTCGAATATGGGCAACCCTGTATATTATGCACCAAATACGATAAATATGACCGATTCCAATGAAACTCAGAATGTGTGGCGGAATTTGGTTGCAATAATAAAGTTTACAAATTAATTGGAAACCGGTTAAGATTTGGATATAGCTTCCAAATATATTCTCGGCCGATTTCACATATTTGACGCACTAATTTCAATAAAATATGGAAGATGTGACGGAATTTGGGGTAAAAGTAAATTTTGTCAAATTCTATTAAAATCGGTTAAGATTGGGATATGATTGTAATGGTATTAGGCTAACAGTAAACAACTACACAACAATTTAATTGAGGATACGATTATTACGGGGAAGTATGTTGCTACCTCGAATTCTCTAATTGCAACAGAAATGCCACTCAACTTCAAAAGATTGCAGTTTCCTGCACGCTTGGCATTTGCTGTGAAATTAATAAATCCCAAGGATTTATTAATGATTAATGATTTTCTCATGGTCATCTGTTCCTGACATGTTTACGTGTTGGTAGACCGAGCTATTTGTTTATGTACGCATAAAGTATTACAATAATTTTTATACCCTCAGCCATGTGGCCGCAGAGGGTATATACAATTTGGTTTTAGACCCTAGGTCTCTTTGGACCAAATCCGTTTCAGAACATTTGGAGTCGATCTAGCGATGTCCGTCCGCCCGTCTGTCTGGCTGGTGCGCACGATAACTCTCGAAGGGAGTATCCGATTTGTTTCAAACTGAGTACATCGTAATATTTTTGTCAAACTTAGATCGAGTTCGGAGATGGGCAATATCGGTCCACTCCTTCTGGTACCTCCCACACAACAGGTCGAAATTTCCAAAAAATATATTTTTTGCACAGAAAGAGAAAGGATAATCCGATTTTGCCCCAACTTTGCAAATCCTGATATTTGCGTCAGTGCTAGTAAAGGTGTGAAAATGGACAATATCGGTCCACTCCATCAAGTACCTCCCCACAAATGGTCAAAATTTTGAATAATTACAACTCTCATAATATGTGATGTAAGAGTCAGATTCCCTCCTAATTTCGCAAATCCTACTATTTTTATGGAAGTAAGACGGAATATATCGGTCCACTCTATCTGATACCTCTCCCACAAACGCTCAAAATTTTCAATATCCATAAAGTTCACAAAAAGCGAAATCAACATCAGATTCCATTCCAGACATGGTACATTTCAATATTTCCATCAACACAAGATCTGTTATAAAAATGATAGAATGGGGCTACCTGCCCCACATAGGGTTCAAATTTTTGAAAAACATAACTTGCAAAGAAAGCGAAATAAGCTTCCAACTCTTTTCAAATTTCACACATACAAACATTTTTACTAACACAAGATCTGTTGTGAAGATGCTATATATCTGCGAACCCCTTCTGGTACCTCACCCACAAAGGGACAAATCTAAATATATGTCTCTCATCCAGAATCCTGATATGAATATGGAATTTATGATTTACCATAAATTGGGTATAAATGTTCGATTTTCTTATATATTTATACCATATTTATTTGGGTCCGATATGAAATGGACAATTTTGACCTATTCTTTCCGAACCCACTCCATAGTTTAAAATTCATAACAGAAGTCAAAATATTTTAAAATAATCGAACATTGGCTGAGGGTATACAACTGTCGGCACCGATATCGACCGATACTCTTTTACTTTTTTTTAATTTTTCTATTTTTGTTTTTAGACCAACAAATATTTGTATATAAAATTTAGTCTCTCAAAAAATGTGAAATAAGCATCAGATTCTTTTCAAATTTCACACATACCAATATTTCTATTAACACTAGATCTGGTGTGAAGATGATAGATATAGGCCCAACTCTTCTCGTATCTCCCCCACAAGAGATAAAAATTTCCCTATTTAAAACTCTTATAATTTGCTATGAAGTCAGCGATTCTTTCAAAATTTGGTAACCTGAGATCTGACGTGAATAAAGAATTCATCGGCTCATTCTCCCCCACAAAATGTTTATATTTTGATTAATTATTCGCATAAACATGGAATTATCAATATTATTTTTAGAATTGGATGAAGTGGAATACTTCATTATCTGCTTCCTCATACACATTTCCTAATTTTCCAAAAATTATATTTCTCATGCAAAGATAAATGAAGTAGTCGATATAGCCAAAATCTGACATATTTATATCAGACTTAGGTCAGATACGAAATAGACAACGATGACCCACTCCTTTGGAGCAGTTCCAAACAAATGATTAGAATTTAATTAAATAAAACAAAAGACTCAAGAAACGAACTTGATATTAACGAGGCGGTACAGTTTGTCTTTGTGTTGTTGTTGCTATTGTGGCTTAATTCATTCGGTTGATGACTAAAAATATGTTGCAATCACCATCCATCCGTCCACCATCCGTCTATCCATCCATCCATTATTGTGGATGGCTGTTGCTGTCGATTGTTTCCATTGCCGTTGATTGGAAAATGATGTTAACGCTAAAAATCTAATGGTTCATGTTTACGGCTAATGTTGCATGGTTTCTATTTGGCGTTTTTCATTTCAAAAGTCATTCTTCACTCGAGCGTTGCAATTTCATCAAATTAAAGAAAACAGCAGCAACAGAAACAAAATGCGAGAGAAAAATCAAAGCGAATGGTACGCTTTTCGTAAGCGAATATGTTTTCAATTCTTTAATTTTGTTTCAGCTGTTGCTGTTGTTGTTGATGAAATTAAACTTGGTACAGGTGGTGAAAATATTCACACATACATGCAGACATACCGAGGCATTGTTGGCCGTATGTCTGTCTGTCCGTCCAACGATGCATGCAGTTGTTGTCTACTTTGCTTTGGTTTAATATCTTTTTTATGTGTGCTTTCATTATTGCCTTTTTTCCGTTAATATTTCTGTTTTATAATTTATTTTTTTCGTTTTTGCTTTTTTGGGCCATCAATTGTTTGTTATTAACACTTGCCTCATTATGAGGCAAGTGGCTAGCTCAGCACGCAATTACATTTAATGTCCAGAAAATGAATTTCAAGTTGGAAAAGCATAAACATGGATTGCAGTGGTAGTTGGCCGAAACCGCCACCACCACCACCATTACAATTATCAAAAAAAACAGAAAATATTAACCAACATACATACCTACTTAGCAGTTGTTGAAAAATTCTGTAACCATTACTCATTCGAATTGCTCTGCTTTCGTCGGCTTTTGGTTCAATTTTATGTTCATGCTGCCACGGAGCAATTTGACCGATATTTCTGTTTCTGAATTTTCTTCTTCCTCTGGTCTTTAACCAAGCAGCGTCAACGAGTGTGTTTGTGTATTGCTAAACTGCAAGAAGTTCGGAAGTAGTTTTATGACTTTTCATTAATTCCGCTGTATGTCGGTGTGTAAGCATATGAAGAATGAGGTTTATTTCACTTGTTGTGAACGAGCATGTATGTTACTTCTTGTTTCTTCGTCTTCTTCTTCTTCGTTGTTTTTTTGGTAACAGTTTGCAGCTCAAGATGAAATGAAATACAAAGTGAATTTAACCTCTTGAAGCGCTCGCTGTGTTTGATTTGGCTAACGTTACCGGTTTGTTGTTGCTCTTTGCTATGGCCGTGTGCATGCGCTGCCGCCGCTGCGTCTTCGGCTTCGTTCGTTGCTAGCCCGCTTGCTAACGTTATTGTTGACGAACTGCTACTTGCTTGATTTCCCCTCAAACCGTGCGGACTGATGATCATACGATTTATATAGCAGCCAAACATGTTTCTTTGGTATACAGTTGCAGATTTAACTCCGTACGAGACGGTCGTTCGTACATTCACTCTCGCTGTTGTTTGTTTCATACACATACCGCTTTTTTGGTATTTCGGTTTCGTTCGATTGGTCCATCTAACGTCCAATTCGTGCCCATAGTTCCTGCAACATTTGGATTATCCTTCCAAAACAAATTTTTTGTGGATTTTTATAAATTTAAAGCAAAAAAAAACTTTCAAGGTAAGAAATTGAAGGGAGGAACAAGAATTTCCAAAAATTAAGAAAATAAAAATGCTAATGTGACAAAAAATTAATTGTGAACTGTGAGCCAGAGGAAGAACTTTTTTTAAATATTAAAATGACAAGTGTGTTTGAGCGCAAATCAAAAGTAAAATATGAAATTTGGATTGATTATCCCATAATCCAAAAAAAAAGAAATATAAATCTCGATCAGTAGTTTAATAGTATTTTGAAATCACCGATCTGTGTTAATGACCATCAATATGTAAATATTATACGGTGAATCCTCAAACTAATCTCAAGTATACCTTAAAGGTTAAAATCCAAAAAATCGTTTCGATGTGTCTGCATCCAATGGCGGCTTCGGATTACTCCCCGACCTTTGGTTCAGGTTTAAAGGATTAGCAAAATTTTTGGTATTATATCCTGAAAATTTAAATTTATTTTTTTCAGAAATTTAATTTTCCACGATTCCCACAAAACATATGTTTTAGTTTGAGCTTTGTCCAAAAAGTATGGGAATGAAAAACAAGCAAACATTTCAATACTAAATAGCAATCCTGCAAAATCAAAATTCTACATTTATGTGGCATACTTTAAGGCGAAAACAACCATAACAACCGTGATTTGCAAGGCAGTCATTGGTTATGAAGAGAAATCATATCTTTTGTGTCTGCCTGATCCTCTCACATTTGGAGAGAGAAGAATATTGAAAATAATCCCTTCAATTCAGTTCCCATTGAAAACATAATGCCAAATACCGATAGATTTGATGGTGTTCTGAGTCATGAAATATAGGCAAATGTATGCCACCTGATTTTCAATTTAGAATGACAAACAAGCTTTTATAATTGACAGAAGTAAATTGAGTTTCGGCAAAATTTGCAGACGAAATAAAAAATGCAAAACGGAAAGAGAGGGCGAAAAGAGCACTTCAAAGAAGGGACACAAAAATTGACTTTTGTTTATAAGTCGTACTCTTTCTAAAATATATGCTCTGTTAGAGAACTGCAATAGTTTAAAAGAAATAGTTTTACTACGATATTCGATTTTCTCTCTATGATATCGAAGTTAATTGCAAAACTAGAAGATACTTGCAGGTTCTGGAATGGAGCAATAAATTGACTTTTGATTAAAAATTAGAAAACCATTTTAAGTTTCTTGGAAACCCTCGAAGAATTGAATATTTTCTTGAGGATCGAAATCGACTTTTGTTTTACCACAATACTTGCTGACCTACAAAAATGTCATCATAAGCCACTAATATATATTTTGTTCGTCCTTGATCTATTGAAAAGCTTTAGGCAAGCTTACAATCCAAAACGAAGGTCACATACGTCAAATATCCTGACCCATTTTACTTTCAAATTCAACCTTACCGAACTGAAGAAATGAGGAATCAAGAATAACGTATGTCTCATTTCTTTGTGGCCACCTTGCTACCTTTTTATTTCTTCGACCATAGGTCGAGAACACAAGTCTGCAATGAAATTATATTCCCTTCTTTATTTCAAAGGAATCGATCCAGAGACTACACCATATTTCCTTTACAATGATTTTTTACTTATCTCTGCTTAACCCAGGTGAACAAAAATGCTCAATCTTTATCCTAAAAAGTTGGAAGATGAACTAAAAAAATCATTGCATACTTTTTGGCTAGCATTATACCTTGATATTCCACTAGAGTGTATGCTAGCCAAAAAGTATGCAATGATTTTTTTAGTTCATCTTCCAACTCCGTAATAAAATCGAATTTTGTGGACTTTGGGTTGAAAAGAAAATTTCGTTATAAAGTATCGAACCCCCGATAGAACCCCCGACTTATATGAAAAAGTCTTCTTCATCACTCGACTAGTGATCATAAAGCAAACCATGCATATTACGATATTGTTAATATCGTTGCTGTGTCTGTCATATCGAAAGGTTTGATTGATTGATCAAAGTATATCCTTTCAAAACGGTATCACCTACTTTATCCTCTTGAAGTGCTAAAAATGTCTCTTTCCGGTTTCAATTATTTCGTTCCTTCACACAAATTCGTAAATTTAATTATAATAGGAACAATACGTTTCATTAAAATGTTGTTGACTTTAATTAAGAATTGCAACAAATTTAAACGAGTTTATTTTTAAACACAAAACCTGACACATTTCTTCAATCTATATCCGCTGGACTTTGATTTTGTTCTGGACGGAATTATAACGTTCATTCAATAGCCCTGACATTAGAATATTCAAATAAAGCTTTCTCCCGTACTCTCTCTCTCACTCTCTCCCTCTCCCTGTAAATAGAAAATAAATAATAACAATGAGATAAATTGCAACCACAACAACAAAAACAACAACATCAACAATTTGATGTCATTCTCAAACTGGTATTTGCATAAAACTCTAATATTTTAGATTTTGGACATTGTCAGTTGTATTTTTTTGGGGGGAATTCAGTTTAAATTGTAATACTGACACAATTTTGGTATTTTGTGTTTTCGATACTTTCCCACAGCCATGCTTGGATGTCCAGCATCCTCTTTATGGTCATCATTGTCATGGTTCATATTCATTATGATGTTGGGAATTTTTGAGGTTTCTTGTTTTTTCAGTGTTGATTAACGGTTTTGCGAGGATGTTGGCGATGCGGTAACATTCACTTTCAAAACACCAGCAACGATGTTGGGTTTCCAACAACAACAAAAAAACACACATTATCCCATACAACCATTCAAGTCTAACCATATCAGACACTAGGAGGATTTGGTTGTTATGTATGTATGTGTGTGTGTTGAATATTATAGTCATTGCATGTAAGAGCAAATTTTGGCACCGGTAACCTGGTTATCCAGCCTTTGCTGCCTAGTACACATTTGTGGTAACCACTAAATCGCCAACAACGACTTGGCCCAAGCTTTTGTAGCAACTCTTGCTGTGTTTTTGTTGCAGCATTGATTGCAACACGAACTAAACAAACGACCAACCAGGCAACCTATCTACCTCCCAACCAACCACCATCTAACCGGTTTAGTTAGTATGATGCCTGCTTTGTTCCCATATGTTTTTCGTTGTTGGCTTAAACGACAACATCGCTTTTTTGCAAACCATGACTTTTGCTTTTCATTTCCATGTTTCTCTTTGCTTAATTTCTTTACAAAATATTACAACAACACCATTATAAATGACACAATTGCTAATGTGTTTCTTTGTCTGTTTGTGTTTGCGTTTGTTGTTGTTATTGTCAACAAAAGATTATAACATCCATAAAAAGGTTAGGTTGTTAGTTTGAAGTAATTGCCGAAATGTGTTTTTATTATTTTGCCTTTTTATTTATTTTTATTTTTTAATTATTTTCGGGGCTATTATGTGTTAAGTGAGGCAATGTTTTGTTGCGTGTTTGTGTTTCGGATGCTAGTTAAAAATATATTATTTTAATTTAATTTTTACATATAGAAAATTTATAGCTACTCACAATTACGATGGTACACTTTCTCCGGGAATTTTTCAGCATACCTTGGAAATGGCCAATTTTTTAAGTCATATTTGACTTTGATGTAGAGTATTGCCGTCTATTTTCTTCCCATCCCTAAAATAAAGGCATAAATTTGTTTCAAAATAGAAAATACAACATTTTTACGATAAACCTATCTTTGGGTAGACTAAATATCCATTTTTTTATCTGCCACGGGTACTAGACCAGTAGTGGAATTCTCTAACTCATTTTATGAGTTACTGACAAAAGTCGGTAAAATTAAAATGCAACATTTTGGCTTTCAAAGTTACCGATTTTTGTCGGTAACTTAAAAAATGAATCCCACTAAGGGAAGTATTTACAGATTAGAAATTTTCATGAAATATACCTAAATTTTCGATTAACTAATTCTTGGCATTGAAACCCCCTAAAATATATGTCTTTTTTTGCTTTGATTTTCAACTCTTTCAATAAAGTCGATTTTGGACGACTGTGTAAAAATCGCAAATTTTGTTATAGCTGAAAGAAGAAAATAGAGAGACCGAAAAGTGAAGTATATTCTTGAAGGCAAAAGTTGAAATTCAACTTTTAATCTCTACTAGTCATTCATGGAAATGAATATATTGCCATGTTTACGTTAGAACTTTTTGTAGGGTTAACCTACTTTGAGAGGATTTATTTGAAGTAAAAGTAATGGGTATGACAATTTAAATCCAAATCCAGTGGGTTAACCCTCATATATATAAACGTACTATATAACTCAAAATTCAGCCAATTTGGTTTTCCACAATCCAGTTCAAAATTCTGAATCTAAAATCGATTTTAGTAGGCTTTAGGCTGGAAATGATCGAAAATCGATTTTTAGTTATTCGGAGGAGATCAATAGGCAGTTAAATTCCAGATATGGTCTCAAAACCCGATTCGATAGCATTTCCGTGTACACTGGATTGATAAAAATCAGCGAAACCTTTCTACTACCAACGTCATCTATTGAGTCAAAGCTACAATGAAGTGTCCATGTATATGATATATATCATGCCTGTTGAATTATTATTCCATATTTCCAATTATTTCAAAAATTAAACTAAAAAAGGATCCCTTCCTGCTCACCCTCCCTCCCTTCGTTCTAATATCATACATGTGACTTAATATGACTTATCCAACTGTGCACACATTAAGAAGAGTAAATCTTTGCGTTTTCTATGAGCATTGTGTTGAGTATGTGTCAAATCCATCACGCCGATTGCGAGCACATCAGGGAGCTGTCAACAGAAACTGTGAGGCCAACAATTACCACAAAAAAAGTGCGATTTTTATAAGTATGCCGACTGACACAGAAAGGCCAATGAGTTCAAGAGAGTCTAGACATATCTAGCAATCTACCCCGCAGACAGACAGACGACAGGCACTTGTAACATAAATGCCAATGGCGAATACCAAGCCCCGGCCCAGCAAGTCAAGTTCAAAGTGCTTGTCAAATGTAAATTACCTCCCACCCAGCCAAGAAACGTGGAAAAAAATACAAAAATTACCAAATGACTTGTTGTAAGGTACCTCACGGAATGTCTCGAACACAGCTCCCCAAAAGCACCGTTAGATTAAAGAGATGATAATAATTGAAATCTGTTATGGCTTTTGATAAATATTTACTTAAATGATTGTTGCAAAAATGTGTGAGTGTGTGCGTGCGTGTGTCTGTTTGTGCATTATGCCGCAGATATGCTACGTCTTTATTATCTTCACATTTTTGAGGTTTTGGTTTTATTGTTTCTGTTTTTTTTTTTCTTGGGGCAAAGACAGACAGACAGATATATAACCTTGTATAAAAATTTGGTAATTTCACATGAAAATATTTATTTTTTAATACCATCATAATGTTGTTGGTCGCTTTTTTGCTGTCGTTGTTGTTGCTGTGGTTTGTTTGATTGTTTAGTTGGTGGGTTATTTTTTCAGGTAAATTACTTTTTTTTTATTCACGAAATTGCAATATTCCCCACTAATGGCCTATGTTGTTATTTGCAACGGAAAACCTGAGAGGGAAAAGTTCGTAATATATATATTTGTTAAATTGTTTTTCGTTTTATTTTTTTTATCTTACCACAGTTTTTTTCCTAAATGAAACGTTGGCAAGAGTTGATATTAAATCAACTCAACCAATTAAACCAATTAAATACTGGGCTAGAAAAAGGAAAATTAGTTCAAAAAATGAGAAACCAATTTTTCAAAGTTTTTTACTTGGGCACCCTAATACTTTTACCAATTTTTCGACATTTTTACTAGAACTTTGTTTCGGTAACTAAAAACCTAGAAAAACTTTCATTTTTAAGTGAAAATAAGCAAAATCGGTTGCTTATGACGTTTTCTCTAAAAACATTTTCTGTAAAATTTTATTGCATCACTAAATGAATAAATATTTCCCTAATATTTATTCATTTTTATATTTTCTGAGGAATCTTTAGCGCCTTAATGTATGCTCATCAATTAAGAGTTTAAAAACACTTCTTAGTCCAATATCGGCAGATGGCGCTCGTTAGAAAAAGAATATCAGAAATATTTTTTGCGAAAAATTACGCTAATGATTAAAAAGGAAAAAGAATTTAATATTAAGCTATCCATAGTTTGCTAAACCATTTTAATATTTAATATAAGGCCAAATTGACCGAATACACTCTCTGGTTCAAGGAACAAGAATCCAAGACGCCACGACTCACCCAAGACCAGTGTTGATCAGACAATTGAACATCGATTAAACCAGCAACCAACCTCATAACGCCACATTAACCCCCAAAAAGTCACTACCCCAAGGTCGGTCCACGCTTTGAACAAACACCTCAAAATTTGTTTCGTCGAATGCCGGGGTCCCACCCTCCAAGCTGCGTTAGTGATAATTTACCCAATCATTTTAAACGAAATAGATTTGCTCTAAAATATACCTACAAGTCCATACAGCAATGTTTTCCAACACTAAAATGATTTACCTCTTAATGAATAGCGGAAAAGAAAATAAAAAGGTTAATAACAAAATTCGTTGCATACTTTTAGGGAATACCATATTCTTGACATTTAACTAATTTCCAACTCGAACTTGAAGTGTACTTCTAATTGGATCCCCACTTAATGACACAACAACAATAATAAATTGTTGTCTTGCCACTTCCCAAGACTAATTTTATATTCAAAAGACGTTGTCATTTTATATTGAATTAGCTTTTCGTATTTCATCTTGTTTGCCTTTTGCTTCCGTTTTAAGGCCAAGAACAACAAAAAAGAAGACACCAGCCCATGACCCGTGCGGAGAAGATGGTAGAGTTTATTATTTGTGGCCCGCAGCCAAAACTAAGATTAGTTAAATCATTTTTTTTTTCTTTTTTTCTGGCCAAGGTTAAGTAAACAACAAAAATATGACAATGTTGTTTTTTTTATTTTGGCGAAGACGTAACAGAAAAGAGAAATATTAAAAAAAGCAAAAGAAAATAATATAAATTTACACTGCCTTGGTCGCAGCGGGTCTGTGCCGAGGGGGAAAGAAGAAACAAAATGGCATGGCATGGCATCTAGGTCTTGTTTTAATAATATTAAATAACTCGCCTCACACCCCTTCCAAGCACATCTTTGGTTTAGGGTTTCTCAATGAATATTTGAAAAAAAAAAAGAAAGAACAACAAAACAGCCAACGAAAACCAATAAGCTCAAATGCAACAACACCAACAATCGGCCAAGATGAACGCTTGAGATTTCTAATCAGGTTATTAGGTTAAATATGTTGCCAAAGTACATAAATTAAGAAAATATATATGTATTTCTGTATGTGTGTATATATATGCATGCTGTGTTGTTTGTTTTCTTGACGTGATTGTTTTGCTTAAAGGGTCCACTTTTAATTTTATTTAACTGAGTTTTGAATGATTAATGTTTGGCCGGGGCTCCGATTGATTTCAAGCAGGTCATTGCTATTTGAACTTGTTTGTGGTTTAGAATTAAGTTATTTCGCTAAAGTGGAATTAGCAACGGAATTTTGTTTCTCTGGTGTTGTTTAATGAAGCTGAAAAACAAATCAATTTAAATACAATATTGAAACAGTCAAACCTGGACAAGAAATGTTAAGAAATTCAAAATTAAATTACGCAATAAAACACATATGGCGCGAATAGTAAGACTACTTGAAAAAATATTTTTAAATTTTGAAAAATAAATTGCCTACTTTAATTTCTCAGCATTCAATTTAAACAGTTTCCACTTTAATTTTCTACATTTACACACATTTCTAATTAAGTAGGTGTCAACATTTGCCCATTGTTTATCCCATTTCAATCTCATATCGAATTTAATGGCTTCTATTCATAACTAATTGCCAGTTAGCCTAGGCCAGGCACTGACGTTCGGTTGTAATTGATTTAATGCCATTAAATGCTAATTTAACACAATTATAAATATTTCCAATGGCAATTTGTTGCACTGATGTATGGGCCCGAATAATGTCATGAATTAGTTCGATTTGGTAATTGTTGGAAATTTTAAATGAGAAAGACGGCATAGAAAATCAATCACTTTGGAAAACATAATGGCTGATGATGTTAATTTTCGAGAGGATTGGAAATATTGGACGGATATTTTGCATTCAAAGGACAATTGGCATTTTTTTAAATTTGAAATTACGGCGGTAACCATAAAGATAGACCTATAAGAAATACAGGCTACGCATCATATTTTTAATCCATTGGATCAAAAGAGCATTGAGCAGACTCAATGATACCTCTCTCTCTCTCTCACACATACATCACATTCCAATGCCAACACAAACATTTTACTTCCCAGCGAATTTTTTAGCACATACATCTTCCATCTGAGACCAATGACAATGTAGGTGCGACCCATCCAAAGCCTGTTTACAATTCCTACTTACATTTACACAGCGATGGCCTAGGCCGTCAGACGAGTCCGAAATCTACCGACAATGTAAGCGAATGTTGGATGGGTCCGAAATCGACCGACAACGTAAGCGAATGTTGGATGGGTCCGAAATCTATCAACATTGTAAGCGAAGATTGGATGGGTCCGATTCCATCAAGATTTTAGATTGTGGAACTTAAATTCAGCTGTTTTTTATTAAAATATTCGTATTATAGAACAGTGTTCTCAACAATAAAATATTCTTATTATAATTGGAAATAATGCTTAAAAAATAAATTCATAAAACTTATTCAAAAGACGTGGGAAGAAACAAAGCTTAAACTAAAGAAAAACAATTAAATTTTTCCAGTTTTTTTTATTGTAGGACATTGTTCGGAAGTGTCTGGAATAGGGAATTTGAAACATTTTCTAATTTTTTTGTCGTAATCCTGTTCAGTTAATCCTCCACATATGACAGCTTCTAAAATAAGGATAGAAAATATAGAACAATTTTTTAATATTAAACAGTTATACTATAGAAAAGACCAATGAACTACATTTTAAGGTAATATAATATCACTTTTCAATAAATATGTAAGAAAAAAATTAACTTACCGGAAATGGCCATGTTTAAAAGTTTATATTCCTTAAACGCATTTTTATTTTGGGTGCCATCATAGTTGTAAGTTAATATTATAGAAATGTCAATAATCTTGCAGAAGTTTTAAATAAGGCCATCTAGTGAAATTATAATTTTTATTATACTAACCTGAAAATTATTAATGGATTATAACGGAGAGTTTTTAATATTCTTACATATCTTTCAAAATCTTCTACTATTTTGGAATGCATGGAATCTGCTCATTTAGTACAATATCATAGTTTTCCAAACAGTCCGTCCTCAACTGTGCATTTCTTTTTAAATTGTCTGCTTCCACTTTCTTTAATCGTCTTAAATTTCTCCTACTGAATCCTGACATTTTATTAAATTATTTAACACACAACACTTACTATATTCTTATTTTATTAATTTATTTTAATTTATTAACTTTTTTCAATATACACAACTTGCACTTTCAAAAACACTTCACAGAATAAAATTTTGCTTTAAAAAAGCAAGAAGCATCAAAAATGAATAACGGTACAACACCGGCTGCAACAACACAAAAAAAAAAAAAAAACTTTACAAAACAATACAAAGGCATCCGATTCAGATGCACATTTTATTATATTTTGTTTTGTTCTTTAATTCTAATATGGATTTTATTCCACAATGTAATAGCAATGCGACTCATCTAAATCGGATGCTAGTTGTATGCTATAAACCACTTTTATTTCATTTTTTCCTATTGACAAAGTAGCATACATTTGGATGGGTATTAAATTGTAATGGCAAGCGGACTGCTGGGTTATGAGTCATATGTTTCTTAAACTTACTCTCCATTTCTCCCCCTCTCGTTACAGATGATGCTCACCCAGCCCACACCCGAACAACGCGTCAGCATTCGCGAAGAATTGCGTGAACCCGAAAACCAAGAGGAAGTTGAACGTGACATTAAATTGATCCGTGAATGGCTCGACACCCAACCCCATTTGCCCAAGGACATGGACGATGTTCGTCTAACCAATTTCTTGCGCGGCTGCAAATTCAGTTTGGAAAAGGTCAAGAAGAAGTTGGACATGTACTATACCATGCGTACTGCCATTCCCGAGTTCTTCAGTGAACGTGATATTGCCCGTGAAGAATTGAATCTGGTCTTGGATTATGCGTAAGTTTCACATCCACCATAAGTTCATACGGAATTTTTAATCTTTTTATGGTATCCATTTAGACAAATTATCACTCTGCCCGGTTTGACATCCAATGGCCGCCGCATCACTTTTATTCGCGGTGTCGACTGTGATTTCCAAGCCAGCCAAGTCAACGATGCCATGAAGGTCACCATGATGTTGGGCGATGTTCGTCTGGCCGAAGAGTGTGTCGGCATTGCAGGTGATATTTTCGTTTTGGATGCTGCCGTTGCCACCGCCTCTCATTTTGCCAAATTCTCGCCTACCGTCATTAAGAAGTTCTTGATTTGTGTCCAAGAAGCCTATCCCGTTAAGGTCAAGGAAGTCCATGTCTTCAATACCTCACCCTTAGTAGATACCATCTTCAAATTCGTCAAGCCCTTCGTCAAGGAGAAGTTGCTCAGCCGTGTCCACTTCCATCCCGATTTGGAAAGTCTGTACAAGAGCGTGCCAAAGGATCTCTTGCCCGAAGAATACGGCGGCAAGGCTGGTAAGATCAACGATTTGATTAGCCAATGGAAGGCCAAGTTGGCCGATTACACTCCCTGGTTCAAGGAACAAGAATCCAAGAAATCCAACGAGTCCCTACGTCCCGGCTCACCCAAGACCAGTGATGATCTGTTCGGCATGGAGGGCACCTTCAGACAATTGAACATCGATTAAACCAGCAACTAACCTCATAACGCCACATCAACCCCAAAAAGTAGCTACTCCAGGGTGGATCCACGCTTTGGACGTACACCTCAAAACCTGTTTCGTTCGAATGTCTGGATTCCACCCTCCAGGCTGCGTTAGTTATAGTTTACCCACTCATTTCGTACGACATGTTGCCCAAATTGTTAGTCTTTAATGTTTGTTTTATATCTTTCGTGACGGTCCGCCGCCGTGTTGTACGAGGTGCTACCGTAAACTGACGTATTATAGCTTAATTGTGTGTTTTAGGTTTTTGTTTTTTGTATTAATTAAACATTGTATTCTTAGTTTGAAAACTTATTTGCCCTGGCTTTGCCGCTCAGTTCTCATTTTCTTAGAATTATTTGAATTCATTAAATCCATCATTCGTTCTTCGTTTTTTATAATTTTAATAAAGAAAAATATACCAAATAAATATCAATGGAAACTATGAAAATCGTATGGAGTTTTAATTTTTTTTTACGGAAAAGTATGGGAATTTTAATGAATTTTGGATGAGCAGCTGATCTCAATACTTACAAGCCACTTGCCTTATTAAGAAGGTTCGTAGTGATTGCCACTCATGCCCACCTCTTGTTTGTAGCTTACTGTTAATGTTAAGCAGGTTGTTTTATGCACTTCAAGAGAAGAGCAACTTTAAAAAAAAGAAAAAAAAAATAAGTACTTTGAGTGTCTGATACTCACAGTTTACATATTCGGCAAAGACAAACAATTATTAATACATAGGGTAAGTGTACCAGTAGTCGGCACTTTTAGGATTTTCGCGTTTTTAATCGCTCACCATTCTGAGTGTAACATTTCAATTATTACAAAGTTAATTTATTCAGATTCGAAATTTTGTATAGTTTTTGCAATAATAAATAAAGTTTTAATAACTTTCTATTAAATTTCATAAATTTGTAGTTTTATTAAAACAATGCTTTTTTGCCAGTAGACGGCACCACTTGCCAATTGTCGGTATGGCATTTTCCAACAGTCGGCATACCAATTTTTTTGTAAGAATAATTGATAATAATAATAAATTAATTCATTAAAATATAGTATTTTTGTTTAGTTAAACTGATTCGACGTCTTTATTGTACTTTTCTTAAGAATATGAATTATTGAGGACCTTCACAGACAAAAATTTAATTGTTATTAGAATAATTCATCTTTTCTTAGCAAAATTGTGCACAAAGATAGCTGACAATAAATTTGAAGTAAACAAAATACATTTAGTTATAATAGTTTCATTTATTTGGGCTTAAAAATAAAAAGTGCCGATTACTGGGACATGCCGAACTTAGGCACACTTACCCTATCACAAAAAAAAAAAACAAGAAAGAACACACAAACTCAAACAAAACAAATGCCACCACAAAATAACATCCTTACTGCTACGATCAAAAAGAGAGAGAGAGGGAGAGCTATTGATATAACAATACAAAATTGGTGTTCATTGTTTTGGGAGTAAAAGTTGCGATGTACCCTAAAAAGGCTTATAACTCCAAATTCATTTAAGAGGCTCATTTCTGCCGGTGGCTCAATGAAGATCTCTGATACATATCTAAAACATAATTTTGATTAGGTTCAAATCGAAAAGAAAGGTTTGAGATTCCATGAATAGTAAAATATTGGAGTCATATCATATGTCAATGTGAAAACTCAAACGGATTTGGTAATGTTCTACTTACTTAATACTGTCATCGTGTAGTTTTGAAAATTACATTCAAAATATATTTTTTAATATATTATGAGCATTACATAACATATCGATAAGAATCGATAAAATAATTAAGGTGAATACAAACGAAGTTATAAACTTCATTATAACCGACACATTATATAGGGTCCGTAGGCAATTTTCGCACACATTCGTCAACATTACAATGACTTCCAAAGTAATGGTTTCCCAGTGTTGTTCAAACCTTTAGGTGAGGTTAGACGATATATATTTACAATATAAAAACTGTAACTATCTCACACGTATACTCTCACTGTACATTGTGATCATCCTGATGAAAGGTAATTATGGTGGTAGAAAAGTATATGGATGGTGAGTATGTCGAATGGAGTCGTGTCGAGTATTTAACCAGACCCCGAAAAATTCTCGACTTCGACTGAGTTTCTCTCTTTACTCGGCTTCGCTTGAATAAAGACGAGCATGTTTTATTAACTTTAGAGCCGGAGCAAAGTTCGTTCAAAGCCGAGAAGATTCTACTCTCTTGATAGAGCAGGACTGTGGCATAATAGGCATTCAATCGTTTCATTTTCTTCTTCATCCTCACACAGCCTGTAGTATTCGACGTTAGAATTATCCCATTTGGACGTTCGTGATCGGATGTTGCAGTAGCCTGTTAATATCCACATTGTTATCCATAAAGTTGATTTATTCATACTTTATAGAGACTGTGTTCTACGCAAAGGGATATCTGGCCTGATTTGTTTTGCACCATGTTTCGTTGTACCACTAACAAAGAACAGTTTTAAGACATTGGCGACGTCAAGGTCTGTTGACTGTGTCCCCGTCTTTTCATTTTCCAAAATATTGCATTGACCGGGGCCTCAATTATTGTTCTTTGAAAATGTGAAATGATAACTTTTATAAGGGAAAGAAATGTCAAATGAACAATGTTATAAAGGAAATAGGGTAAGTGTGCCTAAGTTCGGCATGTCCCAGTAGTCGGCAACTTTTATTTTTAAGCCCAAATAAATGAAACTATTATAATTAAATTTATTTTGTTTGCTTCAAATATATTGCCAGCTATCTTTGTGCACAATTTCGCAAAGAAAAGATGATTTATCTAATAAAAATTAAATTTTTGTCTGTGAAGGTCCTCAACAATTCATATTCTTAAGAAAAGTACAATAAAAATGTCGAATCAGTTTACCTAAGCAAAAGTATTATATTTTAATGAATTAATTTATCCTAAAAGTGCCGACTACTGGTACACTTACCCTACTTTTCATTTCATATTTTAATAGAACAAGAATCCAGCCCCAGTTATTTAATAAAACTGGCCACTTGACTATACACATAAATAGTCACCGGTTCAGTTATATCATCCTCCATAGTTTTAATCAATTTTGCTGCCTTCATATTTGTCTTCCAACTTGTAGGAGTGGGTCATTCGTAGTTGCTCTGAGAAGACTCAGGCTCTCCTGCCTCTTTCCATCTTTGATCCGTCGGTATATATAGTTTTATTAAACCTTATGTTTGGAGATGTAATCGCTGTTCCATTCATGAGGGTTGAAGTATACTTATTTTTTAGAAAGTCTAGCAGGCTGGCATGACTTTGTTGTTAGTACAGCATATTCTGTACTGACCTGACTGACTTATTCAAACTTCGTGCAGCCAAGTACTGTATGCTAAGTTCGACCGGAGCGATGTTTAACATCACGTTTAAGAGTGCTTGGTTTAAACTTTTTGATACGTCAGTCATTAGAATTGAAATGGCTCCCTATACGCTTGATAATTTCGAGCTATTTAACTTGTATTCTAATGCGGGTCACCAGACAAAATTTTTTATAGGAAAGAATAGCCAAATCACAGATTTATTCATCCAGTTAGCGTCTGAGATTCTCCAGCTCTTTCGTATTGAATTCATGCAGGAGTGAAATGCAATAGTCATTCTTCACCTGTTCCACAACTTTTTTTTTTTCATCTTAGTTGACCGCACAAAATTGTGCTTGTGCCTATTCGTTCAGCCACATGATACAAGTGTAACCATTCACGAAATAAAGAAAAAGTTGAAAAAAGTCAGAATTCGGACCCTTTATTTTACAATTTCTATGGGAGCCAAGAATTCTCAGTCGAGACCTAATAAAAATGTAGGAACTTCTCTCTCTCCCATCTTTTGATTAATTTTAGTAAATTTATTTTCTAATTTTGAGAGATATTCATTTTTAATTGTGAAAACATTTCTCCTGGATACGACTGGAATATGAGGGGTGCCAGTCTGGGGATTGAATATTAAATATTGATATTGTAAATGTTGGGTCTCAGATCATTGTGTTTGTCTTTCAAGTCTGAAAAGAATAATAATAAACCAATAAATTTATCATGTAACAATTAAAAAAACATTAAATTTGGCTGGGCCGAACCTTTAATACCCCCCAACAATGGATAAAAAGAAAAACATTTTTATATAAAAATATCTGAATTCAAACGTAAATACCAGTAAGACCATTTGGATAATACTGTTAAACTTTCCAAAATATCATAAAGTGAATGAGGCCGTTTTATGGGGTTATACAAAAACGTGGACCTATACATATAATATTCGACACAGAAGCTGGAACCCATTATGACCAACAAATACCAATTTTTAGAGAAACCCGTGGAAAAATGTGGCGAAAATTATCCAAATACCGAATATTGGGAGGTACCGTTATATGGGATCTATACCAAAACGTGGACCGTGTATAATCCGCCACAGAAGCTAACCCCCATTATGACATATAAATACCAATTTTTAGACAAATCCGTGAAAAAATGTGACGGAAAGCATCAAAATACCGAATATCGGGAGATGCCGTTATATGGCGGACCTTCCTTTTCAATGTGGAGCGTATAAAAAGATCGTGAAGAGTTTTGTAACCCACCTTTGGAGATTCTTCGCACAATTCCTTCCATCAAGAAGTACCAAAAGATTCTGGGAGCGTCTAAAAGTATACTTTAAAATGGCTAAAAATAAATGCGAAAAAGTATACAGAGTGAGATGAAAATATTGCAACCAGACTGCTGTCATTTCTAAGCCACTCGTCCGACAACTGTTGAAATTATTCAATTTTTGAAATTCAAGCGTGATAGTGTGATTTCTTTATATTTGGCTGGAAAACCACAAGTGGCTATCGTTAGAGCACTTCAGCATTTAAATGTGAATAAATGTTTTGTGTCTCGTACTACCGCTCGTTACCGTGATACTGGTAGCGTAGCCCGACGTCAAGGAAGTGGACAGAAGAAAACAACAACATCAGCAGAAATGGTTCGAAAAGTAAAGAAGCGACTTGATCGAAACCCGCGTCGCAGTGGCTCGTGACCTGAACATATCGCAATATTCCATACAGAAAATAATAAAAAATGAGCTCGAGGTAAAGCCATTGAATGCAAGAACTTACATTGCAAAAGAAAGAAAATAGGCTCAAAAGACCTAAAGAGAAAATACCGCAGAGCAATATGTGGGCAGCGTTGACGGTTTCATTGGCCGTTTGAAGGCCATAATTCGTATCAAAGCTGACCAATTGGAACAAATCTAAAGTTATTATAAAATCTGATGCTATTTCCGACATTATTTGCTTTCATTCAATAAAATTTAAAAAAAAATGTAAAAATTTGACCTTGTTGCAGTTATTT
The DNA here is from genome assembly GCF_030504385.1 of Musca domestica. Lineage (NCBI taxonomy): Eukaryota > Metazoa > Arthropoda > Insecta > Diptera > Muscidae > Musca > Musca domestica. The sequence continues at coordinate 10,225,861 of NW_026712258.1, forward strand.
TATTTCACCCTGTAAATACTATAATAAAAATGTAGTTTTCCGTTTTTTACTATTTAATGATTTTATTATTTATGGTACGTTCTTCTTCTTACTTGGTTGTAATATTTACTCCCAGTGTAACACAAATACATATATTTTTCAGATTGAACGAAGTCCTTTGCCATAAGTTCAGTTTACTCATCATGTTGGAGTCAGTTAGTGTGGATATAGTGTATTTTTAGAAGATAGCCGTTATTTTTCAAGTGGAAAGGAGCACTTGGCAGCATAAGTATTATATATAGCATGGTAGAGTAAATAGTAGGAGTAAAGTATGCTATTGAATTGCATTATAAAAAATATGAAAAATTCACTCTACATATGGCTCTAACGCGATGTGTAAACTAATCTAAAGCAGAAGAACAGTTACATTATTATGAGTATAATTAGTGTAGATATGAAACCGGAAACATTTTCGTTCGAGCTTCTGTCGTAGCGATTTTGAGAAAAACAATTTACCCTCGGATGACTGTTCTCTACGGTTCCATAACGTGTTGTGCTAAATAGTTTATATCTGAAGAATATTTGAAGAATCTTTAAGCCACAAATATATCAGTTATTCGTGAAACATCGAAAGAATTAAAAACTCCGAAAAGTTAATTCTGTGTCAATTTCGGGTTTACAATTAAATTTTGAATTAAATACATAAAATATTGATAAATTAAAAATAATACAATGTATTATTCCCTGAACAATGAAATACCCTAAATAAAGACTAAGGCTTCCAAAAAAACGCAAACTCTGATATTTCCCCTATTGATGGTATTCTAACTGATACAAACTCAAAATTCAAAATAAAACAGGTTCGGTTATAGAATAAATAAAAAAGCATAAAAATACCAAATTAACACATTCAGGAGCCTCAGGCTGATTACTTTAAAATAATACGTTAATCAATTGTTAAAAATGAATTAATTTTTATATTATTGACTTAAAATTTGAAATAATTGATCCAACAATTGATCGAACGGAATAATATTGATTTGATGTAGGTCTCAGCAGTAAAAAAATAAGGAAACAATTTTTAGAACTTCTACTCATTGACGTAGAAAAAACGAAACAAGTTATATGGAAACATGTGAAGGCCTTTTTGCGGTTTAAGTAAATGTTATCTGATAATACAGTAACGAAATCGATGAACCTTTTGTACTCAACAAAGTCCAACAATATAACGGGTTTATTTTATGAATATTTACAGCAGAATAAAAAAGTAATGATTGGATATTATTTTAAAAATAAACACAAACGTCATTGTTTCAAACTCCCAAAATTATGGGAGACAACATGGCTAAAAAATTGATATAATGAAAAAAATTATCAGAATTTTTGCTAAGAATTCGGACCAAAATGAAAATGTTTGACAATGAAACAAAACACGAAACTTGCGTGGGCGAATTAATCTAGTATTGTCAGAAAAATTATAGCCCAAAAAAATTGCCCTTCATTAATTCAGAGTTTCTGCATGACAAATATATGGCATACGAAGAAAATAAATGGCAATGTGAAAAAATTAAATTAATTCAAATTCTAAAAGAAATGCTACGATTATGCCAAAGTAAAAATTTAATCATCTATGAAAATTAAAAGTAGAATTTGATAATAATTTTGCCCATCCACATTTTTGGTATCAGAAATTTTACCGCTTTCCCGAAAAGCTAATTAACTTTATATTACTTTTTACTATAGGTCTTATGCAGGCAAATGCTCAGGAAAATAATTATTAAATAATATATTTATCAAGTACATTTTGACAGCAATACTTACTTAGGAGATATTATTAAAGCTTATTTTAACATTTAAAAACCTTTATCTCTAACATTTTCATTGTAGCTATGGCAAAATTAAAGAAGGTAGAACAAAGCTACCCCCTAAATACAATTCTTTTATTTGGTGCCCTTATTCTGTCAAAACATATATACATTTTGTGTATGTGTGTGTATTGTTTTGAATAAAAAAATACAATAAATACAATAATTTGAAATTATTTCACGTTAGTGTACACATTGTACCATTTTGGGATAAAACTGTATTGTACTACTATTTTAGATTCCATCTATTGGAGTAACCGAAATGCCATTCTTGTTTCGCGGATTTTCCCAATATAAGAATTTTGTTAAAAAAATTATGAAAATAAAACAATGTCTACTGTTTTATATTTAAAAGTTTATTTGACACCATAAGGCTCCAGCACAGAGTTGAATTTTTTCTAGTTTCTTTGAAGTTGAGCAACATTTCTTATTGAGCCATGATTGTAGCACACTTTTAGACTCTTCTCAGAATTTGTAATTATTTCACTTTTTCAATTTATATTATAACTGGCACATTATTGGCGCATTTCAACTGAGTGTTTTTAATTGGTGCATATTTGCACTATTTTTAAAGACGCTGCCAAGAATTTTTTATCAAAACGAAACTCTATATAGAATAGTATAAATAAATATACAAATACTAATAGTATACAATAATTGAGCTACAATTGTATTTATAGTAATGTACAGGGTGAGATGAAAAAACTGCAACCAACTTCAGACTGCTGTCACTTCTAAGCCCCTCATCCGACAGCTGTTTAAATTATTCCAGCGATAGCTCATTATATTGTTTACAAGCGTACAAAAGCATTTTGGTGAGAATTTTCCAGAACAAATGTTATTCGTGATGGAATTCAAGCGTGATAGTGTGATTACTTTATATTTGGCTGAAAACCACAAGTGGCTATCGTTACAGCACTCCAGCATTTAAATTTGTGTCTTGTACTATCGCTCTTTACCGTGACAGCAAAATCAGCAGAAATGGTTCGACTCGTGAGCTGAACATATCGCAGTATTCCATTGGGCAAATATTGAAAAATGAACTCGGGGTAAAGCCATTGAAATTCCAAAGAGTGGTAGAACTTACACCGCAACATAAAGAAAATAGACTCAAAAGAGCTAGAGAGTTGCTTCGCTTGGCTCAAAGTGGTGAACTGTCGATTTTGGTTTTTTCAATGAGAAAACATTTGCTGTCCAGCAGTTTGTAAAAAAACAAAATGATCGTGTTTACTTACCAAAGAGATTAGCTGAAAATGTCAGAACCCAAGCGCCGGCCATTATGATGGTGTGGGCCGCCATAACGATGGCCCATGGTCGCTCCCCGCTCGTACAATCGACCGTGGCATCAGAATAAATGCCGCGAAAATATTCTGGAGGGTGTATTAAAGCCTTAGGCATGCAAACATTTTGGTCGCAGACCTTGGACATTCCAACAGGACTCAGCACCATCGCACTCAGCACGCGCCCAAGAATGGTTATAAAATGAGGTTCCTCGCTTCATTTCCAACGCACAATGGCCACCAAAATCTCCGTATACCAATCAAGATTGGCACTAAAAAATACCAAAGTATTGAACACTTCAAGCAAGCGCTTCCAGATACCGCAGAGCAAAATTCGGGCAGCTTGTGACGGTTTCATTGACCGTTTGAAGGCCATAATTCGTGCCAAAGGTGAACAATTCGAACAAATCTTAACTATTGCTAAAATTTGATGCTATTTCCGATATTTTTTGCTATCATTCAATGAAATTAAAAAAAAAAAAAAACAGTAAAGAAAGTCTTAAAGTCGGGCGGGGCCGACTTTATGATACCCTACACCACTTTGCTCATTTAGTAGAGCTCCGCATAACAATTAAAAGTTTTTATGGGAGAATTCAATCATACGCGCTATGATTATAATTATAATTTAAAGTTATGACGAAGTATTTGTATCTTTTAAATTCGGACTTGTGTTGCCCATTTGGTGCACAAATAATTTAAAATCGGATAAAAATATATATGGGAGCTATATCTAAATCTGAACCGATCTCGATAAAATTTGGCAAAGATATTTCTGAGCTGTATTTGATATATTTCCCTGAATATTGTTGTTACGGAATGCATATTACGGTTGTGGGTAACAAATACAACAAATCGGATGAACAATATATATGGAAGCTATAGCTATATCTGAACCGATCTTCACCAAATTTGACATACTAGATTCTAGACCCAATTCGGCCGTAAGTGCCAAATTCCATCCCATTTAGACAAATATTAGACATTTAGTGCACAATATAGAGTAAATCGGACGAAGTTATATATGGGAGCTGTATCCAAATCTGAACAGATGTCGATAAAATTTGGCAAATGTATTTCTGACCTGTATTTGATATATTTCCCCAAATGTTGTTGTTGCAGAGTGCATATTACGGCTGCGGAGGACAAAAATAACGGATGAACAATATATATGGGGGACAGACGGACGGACGGACATGCATAAATCGACTCAGAATGTGATTCTATGCAGATCATCAAAAGGAACTATGGGTCTATCTCCTTTCCTTTTGCCTGTTACAAACAAATGCACAAAGACATAATACCCTGACCACCTTGTGGTGTAGGGTATAATGAAAATTATGGCTTTTGACTTTGTTGTACTTTTTTATACCCTACACCACAAGGTGGTCAGGGTATTATGTCTTTGTGCATTTGTTTGTAACAGGCAAAAGGAAAGGAGATAGACCCATAGTTCCTTTTGAAATCGGTTTAGATATAGCTATTGGTCCCATGTATAATGTTCATCCGATTTGTTATTTTTGTCCAGCGCCGCCGTAATATGCCCTCTACAACAACAATATTTGGGGAAATATATCAAATACAGCTCAGAAATACATTTGCTAAATTTTATCGAGATCGGTTCAGATTTGGATATAGCTCCCATATATAACTTCGTCCGATTTACCTTTTATTGTGCACCAAACGTCTAATAATTGTCTAAATGGGATGGAATTTGGCACCTTCGACCGAATTGAGTCTAGATGCTAGTATGTCAAATTTGGTGCAGATCGGTTCAGATATAGCCATAGCTTCCATATATATTGTTCATCAGATTTGTTATATTTGTTACCCACAGCCGTAATATGCACTCCGTAACAACGATATTCAGGGAAATATATCAAATAAAGCTCAGACATATCTTTGCCAAATTTTATCGAGATCGGTTCATATTTGGATATAGCTCCCATATATATCAATACAATTCCGAATTTAAAAGATACAAATGCTTCGGCATATTTAGTCCTTTCAACTTTAAATTATAATTATAATCATAGCGTGTATGATTGAATTCTCCCATAAAAACTTTTAATTGTTATGTGGAGCTCTACTAAATTAGCAAAGTGGTGTAGGGTACCATAAAGTCGGCCCCGCCCGACTTTAAGACTTTCTTTACTGGGTTTTATCTCACCCAGTGTGTGCCGCTTTGAACATTTTGAAGTATAATGCAAATGGCTTAGATCTCTGCTCAAAGGCAGTCTAGTGCACAGAAAACTTTACTCAGAACAATAGTGGGATGTCTAAATTTCTAATTATATAATGACCATTTAAGTCCACATAACCACTGAAAATTTTCAAAATTTGTAGACACCAATATCTTGTTGGTCACAAATATTTTTATTAGACAAATAATGGGATATGCTAACTTGGTTTTAATTAAATAATTAAAAAATATACAAAATTGAAAAAAAAGAAATAAATAAAGCAAATTTACTCGACGAACACTTGAAAATATTTATACACTGCTAAACATGTTTCGATATGAATCTTATATAAATGAGTATAAAAACATACATATACATACTATCAGTACTGCATTTAATTTTGAATTTTTAAATTTTACTGATATAAATATTAAAATTAATAATAACAGCCAATAAATTGTAAATCACACAAAAAATATATTGAACGAAACTGGTTTACAAAATGCAATAGCTGACTTAATTGTTTTACCTTGATATGTTCCAAAAATGATACCAGTTTCTCAATTAAAGTTTTATTCAATTAATGCGGCACACATACACAACTTCATATAAAGCCTCCTAAGATCACATATATATTATTATCCTTTAAAACTTTGATATAAATTTTTAATGTTTTTGGAATATTTTAACAATTAAATATAGAAATAAATACAAAATAATATGATGGCCTTTGTAGTGAATTCAATTAAAACTGTAATTGAGACATTTCAATGCGTCGAATTTGATACTCTCCTCCCACCAAATATATCCTTTTGACGCTTTTGATTAACCCATTGAAAACATGTTTTCAATGACTTTCAACAACAATATCCAACTCCGCCCTCAACTGTTGACCCGAAAAAAATAGTTTTATTTTCAATAACATATAATAAACAGAGGACAGATGAAGAAAAAAGTTCATAGAGCAATTTAAACTTCCATTAACGCTGGCAGGAGGAATTTTCCTATGGCTGAATGCATTCATAAATGTCAATAATCGTTTTTTATTTTTGATGTTAAAACAATTTTGAATGTTAAACTAATTGAGTGAAAATCTATGCATAGGTGGGAGTTTATGTACTTTAAATGCAAGCTACACACAAATGTGTGTTTATTAGGGTGGGTTGTTATTATATGTGCTAATTTGAATTCCAGTTATACTTCTTCTTGAAACAAAGATATCGGCCTTTATACCTCTATTTCGGAAGGTATATTATTATACCCTCCACCTTAGTATAATATAATAGTATAATATTAGGTATATTAAATTTCTCATTTGTTTGTAACACCTCGAAATAGACATTTTACACCCTACAAAGTATATATTCTTGATCAGAATACGATTCTATTTCAATTTAACTATAACCGTCTGTCTGTGGAAGTCAGTCTAGATTCTGAACGAATTAAAGCTCCAAAAATTCGTTCCTAATGGTGGAGGCTGTTCAAAGTTCGCCTTTGCTTTTTTACTTGTTTTTTCATCCATTTCTAACATGAGTTTTTGAGGAAATGTAAGTAAAGAAGTTGTTAAGTTCGGCTGGGCCGAACTTTTTATTCCCTGCACTCCAGACAAAATTGCGTGCCCAAGGCTTTAATACAACCTCCAGAATATTTTCGCGATAATATTCGGCATTTATTCTAATGCTACGGCTGATTAATACGAGCGGAGAGCGACCATCAGCTGTTATGACGGCCCACACCATCACCATGATCGGCGCTTGAGTTCCGGTGGCCAATCGAAGGTGCACATTTTCAGCTGACCTCTTTGGCAAATAAACGCGATCATTTTGTTTGTTTACAAACTGCTGGACAACGAATGTTTTCGCATCGGAGAAAACCAAATTCGGCAGTCGGCAGTTCACCACTTTCGCCCAAGCGAAGCAACTTTGTAGCTCTTTTGAGTCTATTTTCTTTCTGTTGCGGTGTAAATTCTTGAAATTTTGATATTTCAATGGCTTTACCCCGAGCTCATTTTTCAATATTTGCCGAATGGAATGTTGCGATATGTTCAGCTCACGGCGCAGGTTTCTATCAAATAGCTTCTTTACTTTTCGAACCTTTTCTGCTGATGTTGCTGTTTTCTTCGGCTCACTTCCTTGACGTCGGTCTACGCTACCAGTATCACGGTAACGAGCGATGGTACGAGACACAAAAGATTTATTCACATTTAAATGCTGGAGTGCTGGAACGATAGCCACTTGTGGTTTTCCAGCCAAATATAAAGAAATCACACTATCACGTTTGAATTCCATCACGAATAACTTTTTCTGGAAAATTCTCACCAAAATGCTTTAGTACGCTTGTAAACAATATAACGAGTTGTCACTGGAATAATTTGAACAGCTGTCGGACGAGTGGCTTAGAAATGACAGCAGTCTTAAGTTTGTTGAAGTTTTTTCATCTCACCCTGTATAGAAAAATTCGGACTTATGCCACAGGAGGTAGATTCCAATACAAACTCTGGCTGAAGTCGTTAAAATTCCGAATAACAATTATATGGGGCTATATGAAACTTTGACCGATAAACCTCACCTTCAGACAAAAGACAACTCTATGCAAACTTTTAGCTTCCTATCACATGCCGTTTAGACTCTAGCGTGATTACAACAGACGGACGGACAAGGCTAAATTGATTATTATTGGATTATAATTGTGTCTAAAATGAATATTTCGATGATTTACAAATGGAATGACAAACTTAATATACCCTCCATGCTATGTACGTGGAAGGTAAAAAAGGCTGTAATTGTCAATTTGTTGGTATTTGCAGCAATAAAATTTGCCTTATATAAATAAGGAGTTAGATATAGAATAAAGGACATCATAAAACTTTTTTCATAGACTAAACGACCCATCCTAATGTACGCTGTTATTAGTTCATAAATGCCCATCAAACAATTTACTAAAAATCAATTATTAACAACGACGACGAAAAAAACTTCAAATTTAAAAGTTCACTTAAATCGAAATTAAGAATCAATTAGGAGGTGCAACTGTGTCAAAATAAATAAATCTGGGATAAATGGAGAGCTCCTGGGTGCGGTAATGCAGACTGTGACAAATACTCTAATCCTGTCGACTATGAGTAACTATAAAAAGATATTCTCTTGTATCGGAGCAAAAAGGGAGCGTTAATTAAATTGTTTTTTTTTTTCTATGTCAAGAACAATTCTACCAAAGATTCAGAATTTTAGTCATAAACCAGTAAAGGCCCAAAGTCGAGCCGATTTTATGATACCCTACACCAATTCATATGTTAAGTAGAGCTACCCATAACAAAAAACGTTTTCATGGGGAACTTATGGTGGTTTTTTGAATACATATTACGGATTGAAATCAGATATAATTTAAAGCCGAAAGAAACTAATATATGGAACTATATCCTCCTCTTAATCGATTTCCTCTAAATTTGACAGACTGAACCGATATTCATCAAAATCCTACTTATTTGACCTGATAAAACGTGAAATCGGATGAAGATATATATAGGAGCTATATTTTTAAATCTGAACGATCTCTGTAAAATTTAATAGAGGTATTTCTATGCTGTATCTGAAAGCTAGGACGAAATGTCGTTGTTGTGGAGAGGCTGGATTGGCCATCTGAGGAAATCACTCTAGCTTGAGGTAGATTGAAACAAAAATTTACTCAGATGTATTTAAGGTCCGTAAAAAATTTACGGATTTTATCCCACATTTGGGATAAAATTAAACAATGCCGACAGATTTCATTTTTGCTGTAAATGGTATTTGGACTCAATAATGGGTTGTGAATACTATGACAGAAAATTGCCAACACAAGTCCACATTTAGTATAGCTTTCATATAACGGCCATTTATTATGATATTATCCACACTTGATCTAAAACTTGGTATTTGTAGTAAGTAATAGGTACCGCCTTCGTTGGCAGAAAATTGGCTATAGAGTTTCAAGTTTTCACTTAAAAATGTAGAAAAAATATATCATATTTAAGTTTTTTTTAAACGTTAAAAATATCTGTCTAGAAAAAAAATTTCCAATTTCTCAATTCCAATATTCTTGTTTTTTCAGAAAAACATAGATTTACATCCGTCGAAATAATTTAACTCACGGAAAAGCCCATTAATGAAATATGTTACAAGCCAAAGAATAAATCATACTTACTAACAGTTTGCTACCGCCTTCCGAACTTAACAAACTTTTAATCAACACTCATACACATACCCAAATTCTTTACGCCTTTTATAAAACACCCTCAGACGTTTTCAACACAAAATGTCATCCTGATCTTCGACCATCATAGAACACAGCGTTTCATTTCGAAACAAGAACGCACACCAGACACAACGTCGCAGCCACATCTAATAGAATGGAGCCAATTGAGGCACGACGTGATCTTTTCCAATTCGTACGACGCACCATGTATTGGGCCGCAATGTATCCCCTGCATTTGGACCGCCGGCTGCCACACTACATTTGTGGTCTGGGCCTATTTGTCGAATGCTTTTTCGAAATGTTCCTCTACCTGGTGTCCATACAAATTGCCATCCTGTATGTGTGCACAATTTATTTGAATTACGACAGTGGGGATTTGGAGCTGCTGGTCAATTGTATGATACAGACAATCATCTATGTCTGGACAATTGTCATGAAGGTGTACTTTCGCCGGGTGCGGCCCCATCACCTAGAGGGTATGGTGGACACCATCAATGCCGAGTATAGGACACGTTCGGCCATAGGTAAGGCCGGAAACGAGTGCAATGCGTGTGGTTGCTGTTGCTCCACGCGCTGGCTTTTATTCTTGTCACTTTTATTTGCAGGATTTACGTACGTGACCATGGACCAGTGTTTGGACATGTCAAATAGATGGATTAAAACGTATGTGTACTGCTGTTTCATTGGAACGGTCTTCTGGCTGTTGCTGCCCATTGCCTATGGCGATCGTAGTCTGCCATTGGCCTGTTGGTATCCACTGGACTATAAGGTACGCACACACACACTTACATACATACACAGATGTGTGACAACATCTAAGGATATGGCTTGTAGACTTAATGTCCTTAAAAGGAATTTTAATCACTCTAATCCTGAAGACATTAAATGTTCTTGGTTTTCTTTGGCTGCTGCTGCTTCTGCTGCTGTTGTAGGAGCCGGTTATTTACGAGACAATATATTTTCTTCAATCGGTTGGGCAAATACAAGTGGCTGCCGCCTTTTCCGCCTCAAGTGGCTTTCACATGGTATTGGCCATTTTAATATCTGGACAATACGATAGCCTGTTTTGCAGTTTAAAGAATATCCTTGCAACTGTTGCTATACGAATGCATTCGACAAAGGAGGAATTGAGGTAGGTATGGAATTATTGGCTTTGCACAATTTAAAGAAATTTTTTATATTTTTCTTTAATTTTTTTTCTGTACTGGGTTTCTTTCAAGGAAATTGTTTGAAAATTGAAAATCGATTTTTAGTTGATTGGTAATAGGTGAAGGTATTTGATAAAGACAAAAATCGAAATAATAAAAATGTCGACTTTTTCGGTTTCGAATTCGTACCCCCCAAAAAAAGTTTTTTTTAGAGATTCAATAAATATTAGTAAAAGGCAATAAGATTTCTTTCATGAACTTACCTTCTAATGACCTCTAATCCTCTTTTTCACTCTCCTCTAAAAGGAGTCCGTCCGAACTCGAACTAAGTTTGGTAAAAATATTACGAAATCGGAGAGTTATCGTGCGTATCAGTCAGCCAGACAGACAGATGGACGTATGCACAAATCTAGATCGACTGCAAATGAGACCTAGAATCTAAAACCGTTATATAATTATTGTTGGCTCAGTATCGGAGACTGAAGAGTCATGGAGAATTTGCTTACCCGTGAGGCTCTGTCTACCTCCTACCTATCACATGTTTTAGGTCAGATTTCGCCATGGAAGTGAGATAGAGATAGAGATCTTCTTTTCGGAAATCACAGTCAAATTTTCTTGGATGCAGCCCCTTACATTTAGACATTTATTTTGAAATCTGGAAGAAGTGACACAAGGGTGGCTTCACTGTGCTCTCAATCTCTAGAAAAGATGACTCTGATATACGTCTTGCCACTTCGTCAGCTGATTGCCATTGCCAGAGATTTTGCTGTGGCCAAAAGCCTAACAAATCATAATAAAGGCTAAGGGTATATTCTGATGGGCGTCTAAAATTATGCTATCAATTTGCAAAAGATAAAAGTGAAAAGTCACTTTACGTATGAGTCTAACACGGTCTTTATGTGTTTAAAAGTTTGGTCACAGCTTAAGACCAGTCTACACATCGTGTTAATGTCATATGTCGAGTGTGTTGTTTTCACTTTTATAGATTACTTTCTTGTAACACAGTTTTAGGTGCTCCTAATAAATGTATGTTTAAAAAATAACATGTAAATACGGCTAACTTCGGCCGGGCCGAACATTTAATACCTTCTACTATTTTAAAAGAACATGAAAAATTTCCAAAAAATTCCGTCGAAAAATACCGCTCAAAGGAAATCCGTTATATGGGAGCTATATGCTGTTGTACCCATTACGAAATTTAAATACGAAATGTGAAAAATTCTGGTAAAAAAGTCTCTAATATCATCAAACTGGAAAAAAAAATTCCGGTGAATACTGCAACTAATACCGTCAAAATGCCAAATAAAGGGCTGTGCCGTTATGTGTGGGCTATACGAAAACGTAGATCTACACAGACAATTTTCCGTCATAGATTGTAGTACCCATAACGAACTTCAAACACTAAATTTGAAGCAAATCCGGTGCACAATGTTCTTAAAATCATCAAAATGCCGAATATCATGAGGTATGGGGACTATACGAAGATGTGGACATGCACACGCAATTTTTTGTCATAGGCTGTAAATGAAACAATATCGGTAAAAAATAAGTGCCTAAAATCATCCAAATTGCAAATATCGGGGTGTACAGTTGTAGGAGGGGCTGCACGATATTGTGGCCCCATATAGACAGGGGGTAAGGTACTCATAAAGAACTCCTTGTGTAGAATTTCAGAAAATTCGATTGAAAAATGTAGCTAATCATCAAATACCAAATATCGGGAGTACCGTTATATGGGGGCTATTCGAAATCCTATTTTCATTCGTTTTGATTCTAGAGTGATTACAACAGGCGGACAGACGGAGGCACGGACAGGGCTAAATCGCTTAGAATTTTACGCTGATAATGAATATATAGGGTGAGATAAAAAAACTGCAACAAAGTCAAACACCATACTTTTTACATTTTTTTTTTTAATTTTATTGAATGAAAACAAAAAATGTCGGAAATAGCATAAAATTTTAGAATAAATTTAGATTTGTTCGAATTGGTCACCTTTGGCACGAATTATGGCCTTCAAACGGCCAATGAAACGGTCACACGCTGCCCGAATGTTGCTCTGCGGTATTTTGGCCCATTCCCGCGAAGCGCTTGCTTGAGGTGATTGACACTTTGGTATTTTTTAGTGCCAACCTTCCCTTCCAAAATACTCCAGACACAATAGTCCAACGGATTGGCATCTGAAGATTTTGGTGGCCATTGTGCGCTGTAAATGAAGCGAGGAACCTCATTTTGTATCCATTCTTGAATGGCATGTGCTGAATGCGATGGTGCTAAGTCCTGTTGGAATGTCCAAGGTTTCGGCCAAAATGTTTGCGAAATCAAGGTTTTAATACACCCTCCAAAATATTTTCGCGATAATATTCGGCATTTATTCACATGCCACGGTCAATTAATACGAGCGGAGAGCGACCATCGGCTGTTATGGCGGCCCACACCAATACCAGTTCTGGTGGTCAACCGAATGTGCACATTTTCAGCTCTTTGGCAAGTAAACACGATCATTTTGTTTGTTTACAAACTGCTGGATTTTCTCAGTTCACCGACAGTTCACCACTTTCGGCCAAGCGAAGCAACACTTTAGCTCTTTTGAGTCTATTTTCTTTCTGTTGCGATGTAAGTTCTTGCACTTTTTGGAATCTCAATGGAATTTACCCCCAGCTCATTTTTCAATATTTGCCGAATGGAATATTGCGATATGTTCAGCTCACGAGCCATTTTTCGACCACTGCGAAGCGGGTTTCGATCAAGTCGTTTACTTACTTCTCGAACAATTTCTGCTGATGTTTTCTTCCGTCCACTTCCTTGACGTCGGGCTACCCTACCAGTATCCCGGTAACGAGCGGTGGTACGAGACACAATAGATTTATTCAAGATTCAAATATAAAGAAATCACTGAGCTGTCACTGAAATAATTTTAACATCTGTCGGACGAGTGGCTTAGAAGTGACAGCAGTCTGAATTGGTTGCAGTTTTTTCATTTCGCCCTGTATATACTTTACTAGGTCTTAAATTATTTTTTCGGAATGACGAACTCAATATACCTCCATACTATGTATGGCGTTGGGTTAAAAAATAGAAGTGGAAAAATTAACTTTACATTCCGTCCAAACATAACGAGTAATCAGGTCTTTAACGCTAGTCTACACATTTTATTGGAGTCATGTGTAATTTTGCTTTTTCACATTTTTTCAAAGGTTCTTAGCTATTTTTTTAATATATATATATATATATATATATATATATATATATATATATATATATATATATATATATATATATATATATATATAGTTTCTTCTCCTACATCTTAACAATGTCCATTAATAGCTTAACATTTCATTGTGTAGGAAACTTTATGAACTGCAGGAATCTACCGATTCCGAATTGAATGAATTCTATTGTTCCGAAGAGATAACCTGTGACATCAACATGCTCGTTCACATCAACGCATCACCCAAGCAGGCCTTAATGTCATCCCAGGAATTTCGTTATCATTTTCGCCATGCATTTGCCGAATGCGTTCATCATCATTGGTATATTTTGGATTCTTTAAAATCAATGGAGAAATTCTACAGTCCCATTTGGTTTTTCAAAACTGGCGAAGTCATTCTGCTAATGTGTTTGGTGGCATTCGTGTCCGTTAAGGTAAGGAATATTTAAAGGCATATCCGCACACACTCACACTCACATCCATCGACATGAAACGATAATGGTATGGCTTTCCCCTCCTCTCCCACAGTCAACCACAGCTAATTCCTCATTTATGAAAGTCGTATCACTCGGCCAGTATCTGATGTTGGTCGCCTGGGAATTATTGATTATTTGCTATTTTGGCGAAATCATTTTCATCAACAGCCAACGTTGCGGCGATGCTATTTTAAGAAGCCCCTGGTATCTCCAGATGCGTGAAATGAAAAATGATTTCCTTCTGTTCCTGCTCAATTCGTATCGGCCATTTAAGCTGACGGCCGGCAAAATGTATCCACTGAATGTGGAACGTTTTCGTGGGGTGAGTAGTAATCGATGAACTTGATTTAGCCACCTACAGCAGAGCAGAACGGACGAGGCACTCAATATTATTTTCTTTTGTTCTCAAGGTTATAACTACGGCATTTTCATTTTTGACACTTCTACAGAAGATGGATGAACGGGTGTGAGTGAAATAATAGAAAAGGCGAAGTAAAATATTTGCTGAGCTGGCAGAAAATTATTTTTCTTGCGGTTGATAAATAAAGACTAGTTTTGCCAAAATATATCAAGTGTTTTTGTTTTCACGTCTACAAACAATCATAATTAACTTCTTTTTTTTGAGTCATAGGTATTTACTTAAAATTGTTTAAGGGTTTAAATTAAATAATAAAATATGACACTACATTGAAGTAGTTATTCTATCCCAGAAAAAAAACAAACAGTAAGGAAAGGTCAAAAGTCGGACGGGGTCGACTATATAATACCCTACACCACTATGTGTATTCAGTAGAGCTCCCGTAACAAAAAAAAAAACTCTATATTGGGAATTTATGTGAGGTAGATCATACCACCTATGAACCTTATTTGAATGGGTATCATGGCTTCAGAGTAGTCACAATTTATGAACTGAGTCCAACTCTGAATTGATTTTCAACAAATTTGACGGAAGCTTTTGTACCTCCAGTACCAAATAACATTGCTGTATAGTGTGTGATATGACTTCGATAAGAATTATATAAAAAAAATATTTATTTGAGCAATAGATATAGCGGATCGAGTTTCACCAAATGGAACAATTCGGTTAATTTTATGAAAAAATATCCAATTTGGGCTGATATTACTTATATGGTGGACAATAACCGTAAAATCAGATGAAGATGTATATTTAAGGCAAATAAAAATCTGAACCGATCTCGATAAAATTTGTACATATTACGCATGTGAGCGGCTTTAAATTCAAATTAGATGAAACATATATTTGGGTGCTATAGCTATATCTGAACCGATTTTCACCAAAATGTGAAGTACTTGCTTCTGGGCTGAATTCTGTCGGAAGTGTCAAAGTTCAGTCCATTCGGGCTGATATTAGCAATTTGGTGCACAGAAAACCTAAGATCGGTTAAAGATATATATGGGTGCCATATCCAAATCTGAGTCGATCTTGATAACATTTTAGGCACTTATTTCTGAGCTGTATCTGATATCTGTTACCAAAGTTCATTATTGTGGAGTGCATATTACGCATGTAAGGGACTTAAAATCCCAACCATGCATATGAGAGCTATAGCTGTATCTGCACCGATTTTCACCAAATTTGATGCACTTACTATGGGAGCCATAGCTTATCTGAACCGATTTTCACCAAATTTAATGTACTTGCTATAAGACCGAATTCGATCAGATTTTCCAAAATTCAGGTAATTTGGACTGATATTGGCCTTTTGGTGCACAATTAATTCGAAATCAATTAAAAATGTAAAGAGTGAGATAAAAAAAACTACAACAAAGTCAAGCACCATAATTTTTACATTTTTTTTTAATTTATTGAATGAAAGCAAAAAATGTCGGAAATAGCATCAAATTTTAGAATAAATTTAGATTTATTCGAATTGGTCACCTTTAGCACGTATTATGCCCTTCAAACAGCCAATGAAACCGTCACACGCTGCCCGAATGTTGCTCTGCGATATTTTGGCCCATTTCCGGCGAAGCGCTTGCTTGAGGTGATCGACACATTGGTATTTTTTAGTGCCAACCTTGCTTTCCAAAATACTCCAGACACAATAATACAACGGATTGGTATCCGAAGATTTTGGTGGCCATTTTGCGCTGGAAATAAAGCGAGGAACCTCATTTGATAACCATTCTTGGATGGCGCGTGCTGTGTGCGATGGTGCTGAGTCCTGTTAGAATGTCCAAGGTCTGCGGCTAAAATGTTTGCGTGCCCAAGGCTTTAATACACCCTGCAGAATATTTTCGCTATAATATTCGGCATTTATTCCGATGCCACGGTCAATTAATACGAGCGGAGAGCGACCATCGGCTATTATGGCGACCTACACCATCACCATGTCCGGCGCTTGAGTTCCAACCGAAGGTGCACATTTTCAGCTGACCTCTTTAGCAAGTAAACACGATCATTTTGTTTGTTTACAAACTGCTGGACAACGAATGCTTTCTCGTCGGAGAAAACCAAATTCGGCAGTTCACTACTTTCGGCCAAGCGAAGCAACTCTTTAGCTCTTTTGAGTCTAATTTCTTTCTGTTGCGGTGTAAGTTCTTGCACTTTTTGGAATTTCAATGAATTTACCCCGAGCTCATTTTTCAATATTTGCCGAATGGAATATTGCGATATGTTCAGCTCACAAGGCATTTTTCGGCCACTGCGACGCGGGTTTAGATTAAGTCGCTTCTTTACTTTTCGAACCGTTTCTGCTGATGTTACTGTTTTCTTCCACTCTTCACATCCACTTCCTTGACGTCGGGCTACGCTACCAGTATCCCGGTAACGAGCGATGGTACGAAACACAAAAGATTTATTCACATTTAAATGCTGGAGTGCTCTAACGATAGCCATTTGTGGTTTTCCAGCCAAAAATATAAAGAAATCACACTATCACGCTTGAATTCCATCACGAATAACTTTTTTTCTGGAAAGTTCTCACCAAAATGCTTTTGTACGCCTTTAAGCAATATAATGAGCTGTCACTGGAATAATTTTAACAGCTGTCGGACGAGTACTTGTTTCCAGGATATATTCAGTCAGAATTGCTAAGATTCAGTTTATTTAGGCTGATATTAGCCATTTGGTGCATAATAAACATGATATCGGATAAAGATATATATGAGAGCTATGCAAATATGTCAGGCACCTACTTTTGAGCTATATCTGATATCTAAAGATCATCCCATATCGAATGAAACATTTATATGGGATGTACTTTCTTCTAGACCGAATTCGATCAGAATTGCCAAAGACAATTTGGACTGATATTGGCCATTTGGTGCACAATTAACCCGAAATCGGTTGAAGATATATATGGAAGCTATATCTAAATTTGAACCGATTCTTACCAATTTCAATAAGGTTTGTTCTTGGACCAAACAAATATAATCTCAATCGAATATAAGTGCTATCTGCATTTTGTGCATAAGAATACATGGACAGACGTGCATAAATCGACTCAGAAAGTGATTCTATGAAGATCCTCAAAAGTTCTTTCTCCATGTTACAAACAAATGCATAAACACAAAATACCCTTACAACTATGTGGTGTAGGGTATAAAAACTGGGAAGCTGAGTGAGGGTTAAAGGTAATGTCAACAAACTACTTCTGCATTACCAGAATTACTATAATGGATGATAATTTGTTTAAAAAATATAGGGCAGAAGAACTTACTTTCCTTATTATACTCATTAAGTTTTTTAATATACCCATTAAGTTTCCTACTTTCAAATACATGGGATTGAAAAATTTTATCTTGGCATATGGAGATCTTTATTGGAAAACAACGTGGTGATACACGTGTCCATGCAAAATTCAATTTATCAATCATAAATATTGTGTCAGTAATAACCCACAAAATGAGGAAAACATCAATAATTTTAAACCACAAAAACCGTCAATTTGTTAGATTGACTGAAGTTGCAAGTCAACATTCTTTTCGAACAGCAAAATCATGAAATTACTACTTATTTAAGCTAGATTTATAAATTATTATGTTCTTAAGCTAGATGGTATCGCATAAAACTAAAATAAATTTTAATTAAACATTTGTGCAACTTTGTTTTTGGTACTAAAATATCATTTATAGTCATTTTAGACGCCTTTCATATGATTTTAAATGTTTACATGCTACACTGACATCTGCAATAAATACTTATCTTCAATGGCTGCAAAACCAGGCTGGCTGGTTTTTGATGGTTGCAGGTTGCTATTTATTGACGTTGCATATTGATGACCAATATTTCTCTACCCCACAACATACTGTGGTACAGAGTATTATGACTTTGGGATTTCGTTTGTAACATGCAGAAGAAGGTGGGACAGACCCATTTTTATGGTCTTCATAGAATCACATGTTGAGTAAATTTACGGATGTCTGTCAGTCGGACCATAAATTCTTTTGAATTCAAAGTACAGATCGCAATTATTGTCTGATTGAGACAAAACCATGCAAAGCTTAATTGTTGGGACCAAGTACAAACCCTATTGACATTATCCAATATTTAAATCTTTTCCCATTTTAATTTTGATGTACAACAAATATCTGACCAAAAAGAATTTTGGCACATACGACCAAAATTCGGGCTGGAAGTAAGTGTATGTAATAGGGTTAAGTTATAGCTATATATCCCATTATATATTTCATCCGATTTGACACTACTGCCTAGAAAACCTTTGGGAAATTTAGTCGAAATCGATTAGGGCTTCGGTTTAGTATATTTTCCTCTTATTTATCGTAATTGATACAACAATGGCGCTACGATTTTGTACCCTACGACACACTGCCGGATTTCATAAGTATTATACACCAAATGCGAAATATCAATCCTAATCAAATGTATTTTAGCACACACTACTAAGTCTACAAGTATGTCTGGTAATTTTGGTGAATATCGGTCCAAATTTAGACATTGCTGCTATTTAAATTTTCGCCCGATTTCAATTTTATTGCGCACCACATCCGATAGAATTCAGCCCAGAAACATGTATTTCAAATTTGGTGAAAATCGTTTCAGATATAGCTATAGCTCCCATAAATACGTTTCATCCGATTTGGGGTTTAAGCCCCTCCCATTCGTATTATTCACCCCACAACAATAATATTTGAAACCAGATATCAGATATACCGCAGAAATACCTCTGCCAAGTTTAATTGAGGTCGGTTCAGATTTGTATATATCTTCCATATATATATATATATTGACGTTTATTGTGCACCAAAGGTTAACATCAGCCCAAATGGATTGGATTTTTTCACATCGAATTCAGCCTAGAAGCAAATACTTCAAAGTTGGTAAAAATCGGCTATATCTATGCTCTCATATACATTCGATTCGATTTGGTGTTTTAGTTCCTCACCTTCGTAAAGTGCACTCTACAACAATAATATTTGGTATCAGATATAATATATAGCTCAAAAATACCTCTACCAAAATTTACTGATGTAGGTTCAGATTTGGATATATATTTCCCATATTCATTCCATTTGATGGTTATTGTTCACCAAATACGTAATATTCGCCCATTCGACTTTATTTATCTTAGAAGAAAATACGACATTTGTTGACACTCGGTTCCCATATATCTATTGCTTCGATATATATTTATATATGTCTTTGTGCATTTGTTGGTAACAGGGAGAATAAAGCGAGATAGACCCATAGTTACTTTTGAGGATCTTCATAGAATCACTTTCTGAGTCGATTTATGCACGTTAGTCCGTCCGTCCGTCCGTCTGTCCATGTATACTTGTGAACAAAATGCAGTTCGCATTTATTATACGATTGTGATGAAATTTTGAAAACAATAATTGTTTGGCCCAAGGACGAACCCTATTAAAATTGGTGATAATCGGATCAGATTTAGTTATAGCTCCCGATTTCGGGTTAATTGTGCACCGATTTCGGGTTAATTGTGCACCAAATGGCCAATATAAGTCCAATGACCTGAATTTTGGCACATCCGACCGAATTCAGTCTAGAAGAAAGTACATCGAATTTGGAGAAAATCGGTTCGAATACAGCTATAGCTCCCATATACATATTTCATCCGAATTGGCGTTAAAGTCCCTCAAATTCGTAACATCCATTTGACAACAGTGATATTTGGTACCAGATATCTTATAGAGCTCGGAAATACCTTTGCCAAATTTTATCGAAATTGGCTAAGATTCGGATATAGCTCCAAATAATGGCTAATATCAGCCCAAATGGATCGAATTTCGGGACGTACGTTTCCATTTTGTGGAACTCGGCTCCGATATATATTTTTAAATATTATCCTTCTCATGTACTCTATAGCAATTTTATTTGGTATAGAAGATTAAAATGTCTCCGTCAAACTTAGTGAAAATCGATTCAGAATTGGATTGCTTTCCATATATTAGTTCCCTCTGAAACCAAACTATAACTGCTCTAAAGCCAAATGAAAGAAAACAAAAAAACATTTAAAAAAATATATATCTCAAAATGAGTCCGAAACTGAATCCGAATATCGAAAATGAGTGAAATGAAGAGAATTTCCCACCACCAGCAATTACTTTGCACGGTGTTATTCGAATAGAAAATGGTGTTGAAATGAGGCCTTCAGTTTGGAGCATCTAAGAATAACGGTATTGAATAAAACCACAAAATTGTGTCAACAATATAAATTTTAAATAGCGGTTAGAAAATAAACAATCATTTTAAATATTTATAAACTACAAGGAGCCTTCGGCGGTAATGTCATTGTCATGATATTATGACAATATGTCCATTGCAATACGTCCCCAATTGCTTAATAGAATGCATAAGCGGCACCACGTTCGAGACAACATCATCAGAATTGAATCTAGAGATAAGCGACATGATCTTTTTCAATTTATACGCCGAACAATGTACTGGGCGGCCATGTACCCTATGTCTTTGGAACACCTTTTGCCTCAACGCATTCGCTACCTTAGCTCATTTATCGAAGTGTTTTACGAGCTATTCCTCCACCTGGTCTGCATACACATTGTCATTCTGTATTTGTGTACATTTTATTTGAACAACAATAGTGGAGATTTGGAATTACTGGTCAACTGTATGATGCAGACAATCATTTACGTATGGGTAATTGGTATGAAGTTGTATTTCCGTCGTATGAATCCACGGCCGTTGGAAGAGCTGATGAAAACTATGAATTTGCAATATAGGACTCATTCGATTAAAGGTTAGTTTGAAGAGGTAGCTGATGTATTTTTGTTCTTATTTGGTTCGATGGTCATTTGCAGGATTTACATATGTAACAATGGAGGAGTGTCTCATCATGGCTAATAAGTGGATAAAGACGTATGTGTACAGCTGCTTTGCTGGAGCTGTATTTTGGCTAATTATACCAATCACCTATGATGATCGTAGTCTACCTTTGTCCTGTTGGTATCCTGTGGATTATAAGGTATGATACACGTGTATATGTCACACATATGCATATGTGTTACATCACACTTTATTCTGATTGACTGAACGTGTTTGGGCGAGGCTATAATCTCGAAATTTTTCAGAAGGGTCGTTATTGGAGCTTAGGTGTGAAATAGGATATCGTTTATGGAAGTTCGTCCTAGATCTTTGTTAACTATGAATTGATGAGCATACTTTTAGGCGTGTAAAAGGCTCGAATATTTAATCAGCAACTAACAATGATTTACTTACATATTTTGAGCTTAAAGCAGAATTTGATTTTGATTTTGAGGCTCATCGACGGGGAATTTAGTATGGGGTTTGTATTTAGAACAGGACAGAATTAAACAGAATGCATGACCATCGTATTTTTTTAGTAAGTGAATCTATCTTTTGTTTGTAAAATTGCTTCGAAATCGGAAAAACGTGAATAGAACCCTTTTCAAATATTGTTTTGAAGGCTCACTAGCGAGACCAGTTCGAAGATATAGGGCAATTACCACGAAACTATCAAATTCGACTAGTTGATTGAATCAACTGGAATGTGATTGAATTTAGTAAATATATATATTAATACCCGATTACACATTATGCCCAAGCTATAATTACAATGATAATTTCGTATTTAATATTATACATTTTTATAGCATACTTTTAGGAGCTCCAAACAATTTTAAAGTAAAAAACACTATAGTATTTAAACTATAGACTATGCAACACTATAAAAACACTTGTATTTTACTTTTTGTTTTTAGTAAGCGTACGTTATGAAAACAGACACATTTACACATGACTAACATCATGTGAAATCGGTCTTTAATGAGAACATTACACCAACGAACTATAAGTTTATCGTCATAAACCACTAAAATATATCCAATTCCCATCATATACCAGTCTTTTTTATACCCTCCACCATAGTATGGAGGGTATATTAAGTTTGTCATTCCGTTTGTAACACCTCGAAATATAGATTTCAGACCCACAAAGTATATGTATTCATTATCAGCATACAATTCTATATCGACTTAGTGATGCCCGCCCGTCTATCCGTCTGTGGAAATCACTCTAGCTCCCAACGAAATGAAGTAGGTTTATAAAACTATATTCAAATGTGTATAATGTCTGCAGGACTTTTCGTATTGAGAATGGGTCATATAGGTCCACATTTTCATATAGTCCCCATATAATGGTACCTCCCTTTTTCAGCATCTTGGTGATTAAAGCGACATTATTCACCGGAAATGTTTCAAATTTGGTATTTGGAGTTCGTAATGGATAGTACAGCCTAAGACGGAAAATTGGCTGTGTAACGGTACCTCCCGATATTCGGTATTTTGATGATATTAGCTACATTATTTACTGATAATTTTTTTTTAGTTTCGCATTTGATATTCAAAAGTTATGATATGACAAAAGTTACCTATGCAGGCCCATGTCGTCGTATAGACCCTAATATAACAGCTACATTCGGTATTTTTAAAATTTTAACAGAATTTTTAACGAGGTGTATTATTTTTGAGAATTGCCAAATTAGTTCCATATGGTGGAGGGTATTCAACATGTTTTAGAAGAAAATGAATCTAGTTCTCGGAAAACTATGAGTTTCAGTTATATGAGGATTGTTTAACTGGAGGAAAGAAACAAGTAAAAAAGCAACTAAGTTCGGCCGGGTTAAACTTTTAATACCAACCACCTTTTCTAAGAAAAAATATCCAAAAATTTTCCTCGAAAAATGCCGTTCAAAGGTAGTACCTATTAAGAAATTTGAGACAATTCCGGTAAAAAAAAAATTGTCGCTAATATTATCAAAATACCGAATGAATGGAGGTGCCATTCTAAGTGGGCTATACTGTATTATGACGTCGGCCTACAAAAAAAATTTTCCGTCATAGGTGGTAGTACTCATTACGAACTTCAAATGCGAAATTTTAAACAATTTCAGTGAATAATGTCTCTTAAGTCATAAAAATACCAAATATTTGGAGGCATCGTTACATGGGGTCTATACGAAGACGCAATTTTTGTCATAGGCTGTAGTAGCCATTACGAACTTTAAATACGAAATTTTAAACAATTCTGGTCTAAAATGTCGAAAAAGTCATCAAAATACCGAATGTCGGGAGGTACCGTTATATGGGTGATATAAGATATCGTGTACCGATATAGCCCATTTTCGAACTTGAGCTGCCTGCAGACAAAAGACTAATCGGTGCAAAATTTTGGCTTCCTATCTTAAATTGTTTTGACTCAAGATTACAACAGTCCGATATACTTTGTTAAGTCTAAAATTATTATTTCGATGAGCTACAAACTGAATGACGAACTTAATATACCATACATACTATGTATGGTGGAGGGTATAAAAATGTACGGCTTAAAAAATGGAAAATTTCAAATTTTTTACATCCCCAGGGACGTAAATTCAAAAGTAAGCCTTGATCTTTGGAATACTTTTTAAGTTTTCCAATTCATTTTATTCAATTAAAAATGGTTTTGTATGTACAGAAATTTTGACGCAAATTACTGTGGTACGGATTTTCACATGGTCGGCCCTACTGTTTACAGTCTTTGCTCATTCTATTCTTTTTGTTTTCATTACAGAAGCCTATCATTTACGAGATAATATATTTCCTTCAAGCTGTTGCGCAAATTCAAGTTGCAGCCGCATTTTCCGCCTCCAGTGGTCTTCACATGACACTGTCCATCTTATTATCTGGACAATATGATGTCCTCTTTTGTAGCTTGAAAAATATTCTTGCAAATGTTGCCCTTCGAATGCAATCGACGGAACAACAATTGAGGTATGTATGTAAATAGTTTTTATGTTCTGGTTACACCGTGTCTAGCAAGGATTTGGAAGAAATGGGACGATAAAATCCATTTTCAAACTTCTCCTATGTGTGGTAAAAAGAGTGCATTATTCAAGCACCAAATGTAAAATTGTTACTACAATAACTGACTTTTCCCTTATGGTGTCAAAAAATTTGCAAATCTATTAGATTCTTGTAGGTTCTGGAACAGAGCAAGTATTCACAAATAGTATGGCATGTTTACGCAAAGGTGAGAATATATAAAACGCTTTTCAGAGTGCCTTAAATCATCGACGGGCTTCTTTGTGAAAGAACAAAGGAATGTAGGCCCAAAATCGAACTAAGTCAACCTAAAAGTATTCCCCTACGAAGAAACCAGCCTATGACTTAAGTCAGTCAAAAAGGCGTTTTATGTATTTTCACCTTTAAAACTTTTTCCGGGTTAACCTTTTTTATGAAGATTTATTCGAGGTATATGCAGTGAAAATGACAATTTCAACGTAAACGTACTATTAGGTGTATTCTATACAATTCCTAGTAAAAATTACTCAGTCGCTTGTATCGAGATATTTTTTTCTCGTACAAATATAGATCTCTTTACCCGCTCCCATTTACTGGACTTGTGGGTTATCGAACATTTCGTAATATTTAAAACAAAATATTGGGTTATAGTACACAACCAATACACTATGCGACAAAATTCAATTTTTCAACAATTACGGAGATAATTCAGCAGCTAAAAAATTACATTGAAAAGTAACCACACTTTTGGCCATATTTGGATTAAGATTTCTGGGATTCCGGGCATTTTGGTTGTATTGTTATTCGGATATATTGTGCATTGCATCGATTGGAATATTGGCTATAACTAAAATCATGGCGTATCATTTTATAACTGCTAAACCAATAAGTGAACCTATATGGATAATTTTTGTAAATAGAGTTTCTACATAATAAACACTAAAAATGCCAACATTTGGGAAAAATTAAATGGAAAACATGGTCAAACTTAAAAAAATACTTGAAATCGGGACTTAGAATTGGACTATTCCAAAACGTGAATAGATATGACAAATTTTTTGTACCAATTATTTTGGATATTATTCAAAGATCTCTATTAAATTTAAAAATTTGACAACATTTAATTGTACACCAAATTCCGTCACACCTTGCATATTTAGTTGAACTTGAAGGTACCGTGTTTGGTGCATAAAATATGTAAATTGGCCAAGAATATATACTGGAGCTATATCCAAATCTTAACAAATTTCTTATTAATTTGTCAAATTTATTATTGTAACCAAATTACGCCACACATTCTGAATTTCATATGTCCGAACATATCGTGTTTGGTACAGAACATACATGAATTCGGCCCAAAAAAAAAAAAAAAAAAAAAAAAAAAAATATATATATATATATATATATATATATATATATATATATATATATATATATATATATATATATACATATATATATATATATAGGAGCTATACCCAAACCTAAACCGATCTCAATATAATTTGGCAAATTGTTTTTGGTACCAAATTCCGTGCCTCTTTATGAATTTCATTGGAATCAGACAACCATATCGACTGGCGTGCATCAAATATGTTAAATCGACCGAAAATATATATGGGAGCTACATCTAAATCTGAACCGATTTCAATGTAATTTGACAACTTTATTTTCTGATCAAATTCGGTCACACATTCCAAATTTCATTGGAATCGAACATACATATCGTGCTTGGTGCATTAAACAAACGAAATCGGTCGAAAATATATATGGGAGCTATATCCAAATCTGAACCGATTTCAATATAATTTTGCAAAATTATTTTTGTACCAAATTTAGTCACTCATGCCAAATTTCATTGAAATCGGACTTACGTATCGTGTTTGGTGCATCAAATAAACGAAATCGGATCGTGTTTACTTGCCAAAGAGATCAGCTGAAAATGTGCACCAGAACTCAAGCGTGGACCGCCATAACAGCCGATGGTCGCTCGTATTAATCGACCATGGCATCAAAATAAATACCGAATATTATCGCAAAAGTATTTTGGAAAGTGTATTAAAGCCGTGGGCACGCAAACATTTCGGCCACAGACCTTGGACATTTCAACAGGACCGTCGCCGCCCAAGAATGATTACAAAATGATGTACCTCGCTTCATTTCCAGGGCACAATGGCCACCAACATCTTCAGGTACCAATCCGTTGGACTATTGTGTCTGGAGTATTTTGGAAAGCAAGATTGGCACTAAAAATACCAAAGTGTCGATCACCTCAAGCAAGCACTTCGCCGGAAATGGGCCAAAATACCGCAAAGCAACATTCGGGCTACGTGTGACGGTTTCATTGGCCGTTTGAATGCCATAATTCGTGCAAATCTAAACTTATTCCAAAATTTGATGCTATTTCCGACATTTTTTTCTTTCATTTCAATAAAATTTAAAAAAAAAATGGAAAAATTATGGCATTTGACTTTGTTGCGATTTTTTTTATCTCACCCTGTATATAGATTCCTGACATTTAGGCAATCTTTAGACTCTTAACGTTTTTTAGTAGAATTTTATGACAAACAATTTCGTAGAATATATTGACTTGCTACGATACGGTTAATGGGAATTTTTAAACATAATTCGAAAAAGGACCAAAAAGATGCCTTTGTGGATCGACTAAAATATTTCTTTTTTCTTCCCCCTTTATTTTGGTTACTTTTCAATGAAAACTTTCAAAACGTAATATACGTGTCTTTCATGCTCCGCTGGATTTTCCGCGTAATTGTATTTTGTATTGCACAGTGTTATCAATCACTTTTTACAAAAAAGCTTTAGAATAAATCTTAAAGTAATTTGTTTTTTTTTTAATCTTCGACTTAAAACTACAATCAAAGACTTTAAATTAATACAAATAATTTTTCATAATTGAATTTATTTTATCCTTGAGGATAAGTCAAGTAAGTCAATTTACACTTTAAAAACTCATTACCTCCTTTAATTGTTCCTTTGAGGATATCCTTCGCTGGATTTATAAAAAAGCGTATTGTTTTATTTATTTCCTTATTTTAATTTGTCTTTTCAGAAAACTTTACAAGCTTCATGAAATTACATCGCACGACACAAACGAGTTCTATTGTAGCAAAGAGAAAACTTTGGACGTGGAGAGACTATTTGACGCGCAACAACTTTTTGTAGAAACTTCACAGGATTTTCGACATAATTTTCGTAACGTTTTCAAGGAATGCATCGTACATCACTGGTTCATTTTAGACTGTTTGAAAAGTATGGAAAGATTTTACAATCCCATTTGGTTTCTGAAAACCGGCCAAGCCATTCTGCTGCTGTGTTTGGTAGCATTTGTCTCTGTAAAGGTAAGTAAAA
This sequence comes from Musca domestica, assembly GCF_030504385.1. Lineage (NCBI taxonomy): Eukaryota > Metazoa > Arthropoda > Insecta > Diptera > Muscidae > Musca > Musca domestica. The sequence goes on from NW_026712258.1 coordinate 10,253,865, forward strand.
TAATAGAGAAAATAAAAATATGCTGCTTTTGTCTTCCTTTCTTCTTCTCTCCCATAGTCAACAACAACAAATTCTTCGTTTTTGAAAAATCTATCTCTGGGTCAATATCTTTTCTTGGTTGCTTGGGAATTTTTGGTGATCTGCTATTTTGGCGAAATGATTTTTTACAACAGCCAACGTTGTGGTGAGGCTATTCTGAAAAGTCCCTGGTATTTATGTGTGCGTGAAATCAAAAACGATCTTCTCCTCTTTCTGCTGAGATCGTACAGACCATTCAAGTTAACAGCCGGTAGAATGTTTGCCTTAAATATCGATTGGTATCGTTGGGTAAGTTCCCCGAGTAAAATGTGAACATGCCAAGTAATTGAGATCTAAATTTCTTCCTCAAGGTTATTACAACAGCATTTTCATTTTTAACTCTACTACAAAATATGGACCAAAGGGATGTGAATGTGTCAACCTAGAAGCAATCTGGTGTATGTCTTTGTATTGAGTAAAAATAAATAAAGAGTCGTTTTTAAAAATATATTCAATATTTTATTATTAATTGATACATATTTACCCAGATAAAGGCCCGATTGCACATTAAGTTAGAGTCATATGTAAAGTAACTTTTTCCACATTTATCTTTAAAAATGTTATAGCACAATTTTAGATTCCCCCAGAATTTTTAAATCTTATTATGAAACCGTCACTTTATATATGATTTTAAAGTAATATGTACACATGATGTTAGAGTCATATGTTAAAAAAATATACAATTTTCTGCATTTTTCAGCACATTATTATAAAAAAATCGTTTTACATATGTCTCTAACATAATGTATAATTTTTCTACTTTTTATAGCATATTTTTAGGGGCTCCCCAATGTTTTAATAAAAGCCAGTGAAGAAAGTCTTAAAGTCGGGCAGGGCCGACTTTATGATACCCTACACCACTTTGCTAATTTAATAGAGCTCCGCATAACAATGACATACTAGCTTCTAGACTCAATTCGGTCGTAAGTGCCAAATTCCATCCCATTTGGACAAATATTAGACGTTTGGTGCACAATAAAACGTAAATCGGTCGAAGTTTTATGTGGGAGCTATATCCAAATCTGAACCGATTTCGATCAAATTTGGCATACTTATTTTCAGGCCTAATTTGGTTGTATGTGCAAAAATTCATACTATTCGGGCTGATATTACACGTTTGGTGCACAATAAAAAGCAAATCCGTCGAAGTTATATGTGGGAGCTATATCTAAATTTTGACCAATTATCTGCAATTTCAATAGGGTCCGTCCTTGGGCCAAAAAAATGATTTGTGCAAAATTTCATCTGGATAGGGCAATAAATGCGAACTGTACTTTTTTTTTACAAAAATACATGGACAGACGGACGGACGGACGGACATGCATAAATCGACTCAGAATGTGAAATACATTTGCTAAATTTTATCGAGATCGGTTCAGATTTGGATATAGCCCCCATATATAACTTCGTCCGATTTACCTTGGATTGCCCCAAACGTCTAATATTTGCCCAAATTGGATGAAATTTGGCACTTACGATCGAATTGAGTCTAGAAGCTAGTATGTCAAATTTGGTGATCAGATCGGTTCAGATATAGCTATAGCTCCCATATATATTGTTCATCCCATTTGTTGTATTTGTTACCCACTGCCGAAATATGCACTCCGTAACAACGATATTCAGGGAAATATATCAAATACAGCTCAGAAATATCTCTGCCAAATGTTATCAAGATCGGTTCAGATTTGGATATAGCCCCCATATATACCTTTATCTGATTTCAAATTAAATTTCCACCAAATGGGCAATATAAGTCCGAATTTAAAATATACAAATGCTTCGGCATATTTAGTCCTTTGAACTTTAAATTATATTTATATTCATAGTCGGCCCCGCCCGACTTTAAGACTTTCTTTACTGGTTTCTTTCTGTTGCGGTGTTAGTTCTTGTACATTTTGGAATTTCAATGGTTTTACCCCGATCTCATTTTTCAACACTTGCCGAATGGAATATTGCGATATGTTCAGCTAACGAGGCATTTTTCAGCCCCTACGAAGCGGGTTTCGATCGAGTCGATTCTTTACTTTTCGAACAATTTCTTCTGATTTTCCAATGTTCTTCCGTCCACTTCCTTGACATCGGGCTACACGCCCAGTATCACGGTAACAAGTAATGGTACGAGACACAAAAGATTTATTTATATTTAAATGGTGGAGTGCTCTAACGATAGCCACTTGTGGTTTTCCAGCCAAATATAAAGAAATCACGCTTGAATTCCGTCACTAATTACTTTGTTTTTGTACGCTTGTAAACAATATAACGAATGGCTTAGAAATGACAGCAATCTGAAGTTGGTTGCAGTTTTTTCATCTCACCCTGTATATATATCGTTATACTTGTATCAAATAAGGTCATGTGGGAAAATAATACGTCCCTCATATGTTATAAATCTTGTTCAATGGAACCAAAATCTCATATTTTTGAGCTTCGTAATATTTTGACAAATATTGAGGTGGTGCTAAGATAAAATATCTGGATTACTTCTCTTTCGGATTCCAAAATCCCATTGTGAGTAATTCACTCTTTTTTTAATAGTTCAAAGCATTTTTAATTCTACTGAACACATTCAACACATTTAAGTGCAATTTATGTATTTTTCAAAATATTATTTAAAGTACAAAAACATTAATTAGGTAAAATAAAACCAGTTATATTGAACCACATTTCTGATATTTCAAAAGTCAGTTACCTTCCTGGATGACGTTGTTTTTTTTTATTAAAATGCGTTTATTGCTACTCATAACATTTTCGACTACTCACTTTAGCTTTGGTGGTAGCTTCCCATCTCAAAAATTTATTTCAAAATGAAAAATAAAATTACGTCAATTGGAGTTTCCAGACCCAATCAAGAGTAGCTGCAAAATCGACGTTAACATACATATGATGCCAAAAAGAGACTAGTTAGCAAAGAATTAACCGACCCTGTGATTTCCTGCATTCCTTTACTTTAAGGCAACGTTATAGAATGAACAAAAGATAACCGGATAAATAATTCTCATATACAAATTATTAAAGTGAATTCTTTAATTTTGTATTGTTTCCAATTTAAAGATCGACTGTGATTACTATTAGGTTCTTCCCTCCCAGAAAAAAGTGTCTCTTACAAAATTTTAAAAGTAGTGACATAACTGGTTTAATAAATATTTCTTGCATATGTACGTGCTTGATCAATTAGAATCTTATAGTAATGTTAAATTAGCTATATAAAACTTCGTGAGAATCCATATTATCTATATCTCCATTGCCTGGCGATATACATCAATGAAATATATTTGGATGTATAGGTCGGTATTTCTAAGAAAGACCTTAGGAAGACTGCTGGAACTATAAATTCGTTTAAATTTAAATGTAAAAATAATTAGTACATCGAACAAGCCTATGCAAATGGTTGGCCAGTTGGAAAAAATGAAAATTCCAACTTTACGTTGGGGCTTTTAACAAGTTGAGACAGCATTTCACGAAGTTGTCGGATTCATTGGAAAAAATGAAAATTCCAACTTTACGTTGGGGCTTTTAACAACGTGAAGGTGGAGTCGATCAATAATGATCTCTATGCCTTCTTACTAATTAAATGGATTGATAGAATGCTAAGAACCAGGGCGATCAATTCGAGCTTGGAAGATAGTTGCATTAGGAAAACTGTCAACCCAGCCTAGGTTTTGACCAACTTCGAATAAAGCCAGTCGCATATGCCGATGACGTACTGGTGCTGAAAAGTGTAACATTTCTTCCAACTAATTCTGACCTAATGCAAATTGCACTAGAATAATCTGGTTGACCTCTGCAAAGAATGAACTTGTACTACACAAGGAAACGCAAAACAAAACAATTTTCGCTGCCAGTATTATATGGAGTTACATTCAATCTCTATCCGTGCCCCAAACAGCTCGGTACGATCTTGGCTCTTACTCTTAAATTAATTGCTCTCTATTCATACGAGAACGCAATAGAGAAGGCATGTGTGTCCCAAGGCACTCACGCACAAATTAACCACAGAGCTCCCAAGAGCACTCCCCAATCTTAGGAATATCTTAGGTGAAGGTAATAGGATCAGTGATTCCACGTCCACCATTTTCGACTTTAATTACATTGGTGTAACTATACCTAATGGGGATGCCTGGGCTGGTGGCGAAGATCCTCTGGACGGTCTGACTATATATACAGACGGCTTTAAGATGGGTAAAGGTTATTCACTGATATAAGCTCAATGATAATTACTGCCTTTTTCATGTGGCAGCCATTTCGACAGCCTCCTTGATTGCAAGAACCACTGACTATATATATGGATAGTCAACAGGACCTACTTAGGTCGATAGTCAAGCGGCCCTCGAACTTATCAAGTTAAGTGCCATTCAATCGATTGTCATTCTTCACTGCAAGAAATCCCTCTTTGGAATACGTGAACTCAATCAGCTTTTTTGGGTTGTAGCAATATAGTAGGGAAAAAAGTGATGAATTACCTCTAGGCTGATCACAGCCGACTGATCCACCGGTTGGTGAGAATGTTAAACCACCAAATAAGCTATTCATAAAATTGCTCATTGAAGAATCTGAAGGAAAATGGCACTTGGAAACCGTTTGCAGGGTATCTAAGGTCACCTGGCCAGTAATACTTCTATACTTCTTCTTATAATACCTTTCTTCACTTTCTCGCTTCTATAGCTCTCCTATCCGAACAACTTCATTCTATGGACCAAAGGTTTCCGAGTGACGCAGTTGCCGAATTCCATGTAGCTGCATTCTTTAACCAAGCAAAGGTCTACATCAATGTAAAGGTTCTAACGGAACATCTCTGGTGTGATTTCAAAAAAGATTATTTAATGTTCCTTTGCTATTTAAATATTCCTACCTTATCCCGTTGATGCATCGCCCATTCTAGGCGTAATCTCATTTAGTGGCACGGCTCCCTTTAATTGCAGATAGTATTAAATCATTAAACCAGTAAGGAAAAGTCAAAACTCGGGCAGGGCCGACTATATGCTACCCTACACCACTATGTATATTTAGTAGAGCTCCCGCAGCAAAAGGATTTATTTCAGGTAGATCATACCACTTATCAACATTTGGCTTTTGAGCAGTTATAGTTTGCTATAGAGATCATGCACTCTTGGGGAAGGATTATATTAAAAAATAAATATCGAAGCCACGTTGCACATAATAGAAACATACGTCCCGAAATGTATTCCATTATTTGCACAATAATCCTGAAATCGGATTAAGAATATATATGGGAGCCATATAACATCTTAACCGTTCTCGATAAAATTTGGCAAAGGTATTTCCGAGCTTTATAAAATATCTGGTACCAAATATAATTGTTGTCGAATGTATATTACGATTTTGACTTAAAAACCAAATCGCATGAAAACATGGGAGCCATATCTTAACCAAATTTCTCCATATTTGATGTACTTGCTTCTCTACTGAATTCGGTCGGATGTAGAAAAAATCAGGACTCTTTGAGAGATATTGACCATTTGGTGCACAATTAACCCGAAATCGGTTGAAGATATATATCGGACCTATATCCAAAACTGAACCGATCTTGATAAAATTTGGCAGAGGTATTTTTGAGCTCTATAATATATCTGGTACCAAATATCATTGTTGTCGAATGCATATTACGCTTGTGAGGAACTTAAACAAATATTCAGATGAAGCATATATATGGGAGCTATAGCTATATCTAAGCCGATTTTCTCCAAGATTTACTTGCTTCTAGACTGAAATCGGTGGGATGTGCCAAAATACAGGTCATTTGGACTTTTATTAACCATTTGGTGCACAATTGTTCACAAGAATACACGGACGGTCATGCATTAATCGACTCTGAGAGTAATTCTATGAGGACCCTCAAAAATGACTATGGGTCTATCTCGCTTCCTTCTCCATGTTAGAAACAAAAGTACAAATAAATATACCATTATGTGGTGTAGGGTATAAATACACGGACCCCATGTTTTCTCAGAAGATGACTTAAAGTACTTATTTGAAAGTTGGCGGTCCTGTTTTAAAGTTTAAATTTGGAATATATGTAATTTAAGAGCATAGACGCAATTTAAGGAATAGAAATAAATTTGAATAATCACTTTCGATATTCACACAAGCAGTCCAAGAATGTAGTTTTTATCAAAATTTTCATTTTCATCAATGTAAAATGCTCATACACAAATTCACTTCGATCGAAATGTTTGACACCGAATGCGAGAATTTCGGTTCAGACTTTCAGAAATTAAATGTAATTAATTTAATTTCAATTTTAATGTAATATTCTGTTTTGCATTCTCATTTGTTGAAATACGCCGCAAAGAGACTTTCTGCCTACCTACCTATCTACCATTTTGAATGTTTGTTATGTTTTTACTCATCAATAATTTAAGTATTTTTTTTGTTAAATAATTATTTCAGAGGTTGTTTATTTACTTTAAATGTAGTATAAATTAATTGCTTTGTTGTTGTTGTTGTTTTATCGTTTTTTATTCGGTTGTTTTCTGATTATTATTTTTGCTGTTGTTGTTGTTTAATATGGCTGTGTACATGTTTGTTACGCAATAAAGTATATAATTTCTTTCCTTCTTAAATTTCTTTAAATTTTAAATAAAAAAGAGTATGGATAGATTTTGTTAAATGTTATGATTATAAATAAAAATTTCAAATAATAATATGTTACCCACTTAAAAATAGTTAATATTTGTGTTGTTGTGGTTGTTGCTTTGTATTTTCTAATTATTATTTTATTATTATTTTGTAAGATTATTATTATTATTTAATTTTACTCGAGCTAATAAACCAAGTAAGTAGAGAATACAACTAGATTTAAAAAAAGAAAATGTTATAAATATAAATAAAAAAATTGCTATACAAAAGACAATTTAAAAAAATAATCCATTTTTCTTTTCAATTTGGTTTTGTACTCATCGCCTGTTGTTTCTCAAACATCTCGCAAACAGAACAACAGAGCAAAACCCCTTACTTTAAAACGATGCATGGGAAGTTACGGATTAGGATTGCGGGGTAGACGGGGGGATAGAGCAAGAGATGGAAGGGAAAGAACATAAAAAAAATTATTAAATATTTCTTAAAATTTATCATTTGATTTGTGTTTGTGTTTTCTTCTTTTGCTTGTTTCCTTCGTTCATAGTTTAACAACAAATTGCAACAAAATGCATTACGATTAACAATAGTATCAATAAAACTATTAATGATATCTTCACAAATGTACAACAACTACTATCCAGAGAGGGCAATTTCCTATTAGTCTTCTGTCCAACAACAAATGCAATGTCACTATCAATTTTTGTTGTTCGCAATAGAAACGATGTCGATGTTGTTGTTATCGCTGTGACTTGAGCCGGGACAGCGGGCTGTGGCATTACAACGCAATAGCCCAGTTTTTGATAATGCTGATGACGCTGATGTTGACGCTGTTGCAGATGCTGATGAGGCTGGCGATAAGGATGATTGCTGGCTGGCGACAAATGATGATATACTTTATTGCAATTTGTTGCCACCGATAGTAAAGTTGTTAACTTTGCGTTGTTCACTTTGTGCTGAATGGTGATGAATGTTGGCTAGCTTGCAGTGGCGATACTCGTACTATTGTCATGGTTATAGTGTTCTGTATTTACAATGACTTGTACCACATAGCCGTTTTGTATGTTGCACTCTTCGATCGGCACTTTATCGCCCAATAGTTTGCCACTGTAGAACCAGCGTTGACAGCAAGCGTCTACACCTTCAACAGCCTGAGAAAACATATATTTTTTTTAGTTAAAATTCAATTCTGCGAGTTGGGAAAAGTCACTTACCTGTAGTTTCTTTTTACATTGGCCCACTGTGTCTTTGGAGTATACAGGTAATTTAACATCTGACATTGTTGATGATATTCTCAGTTTGAGGAAAACCTCTGTACCACCATCGACGGGTTCTGAAAATTCGGCAGGTGAATCACGACCATTTTCCTCCTTAACTATATTTATAGGATATGATAGACAATAAATGGGTACTTTGTACTGTGTACCCAACTCATCATAGCATTCTGTTAGGTATCTAAAAGACAAAAATAGGAAAATATTAATACATTTTATTGAAGGAGAATTCACATTTCTCTAATTGAGACAACACCAAAATATATTCAAAAGTTACAAATTGCGACAACAAAATGTAATGCTGACATTTCTTGGAACAAGAGATAATGCAGTTTCATTGGCCAAAAATGACATTTGAGCCGTTGTATATGGGGCAGAAGGCTTTTTAACTCGACATTTTCTCACACAACCCCTTTAAGGTTTGTCGAGTTTTATATATGGACATAGTTTTATTTTTCAAATAATAATTTACACATTTTTCAAAGAATACAAAATTGTCCCCAAATCTACCATTAGAAATACCGTAATATAAGTAAAGCGGCCATATGAGCATCAATTGCGTAAATAATTATTGCGATTTCGTCCGTTGAGAGACAAAAATACAGAATTGCAGTAGAATATGGGTAAAATTGTTTTAAGGTCTAGATTTTCCCTATTCGAGTTATGCTTGGACAATTTTTTAACGTAGTTTTGGTTCTATTTTCAATTAGTGTTTACAATAAAATAGATGTACAAAGAAAGTATAATATTTTTTAAAACCCAATCTACACGCGAAATTGTTGCAGCAGAAACTTCAATAGTTTTTACATCTTGAAGAAACGAGCAAGTACACTGAATGTAAAGAAAGACAATGGAATATTCAAGCAGTAAATCGTCGAATGTTTCTTTGTGCCACCTTCGAACTCATGTTTAACAGCACTAGAAAAGCCGCAATGCAAATATCCAAGATAAAAATCGATCACTAAATGCAAGAAATTCACTGCCATTGATTGGCAGTCCTTTAGATACCATTACCTATGAATACCTCAGTTTACTTTATTGATTTTTTGTCATGTCATTCAGGGACGCAGTTTTTTTACCAATGTCGAGAAACACATTGAAACAATCTAATTAATTTCTACTTTTCTGATATTCCACGTGTTATAAAAACATATTCGTAACAGCTATACATAATTTCTGCTAATCCGGTTCTACCTTCGCGAATTTGTCTAGGGTTGCCTGATTTATCTAGGCAGCCGACAATCTTCAGCTGCAATGGGGGTGGTCTCCGAGAACGGCATTCAACTGTAATTGTTGATCGCATCTGTGACTGCATCAGTATGAATGCCACTCAGACCTGCCTAATAGGCTTTTGATCTAGTTCTCTATTATATCGTTGGGGTCTGTTGTTGTCGATGAAGTTTGAAATATCTGTTGTGAGATTGTATAAATAATGTATAGGTCCTCTAGTCTCTTGCCCGCAACACACGTCAAGCTGGTAAGGAAACATTGTTGGTCTCTTATAACGCGTAAGACAGTGTTGTTGTTGATGGATACAACCAGTACGGATTGGGTCCACAACGAGACTGGAGTTAGGTGAATAGGTTTGGCTGGACAGCGTAATAAGTGCAGCGTGTCATGTGGATCTGCATCCGGCTGTCCATCCGGCCCAATAGGAACTGAGCCAAAACTACTCGGGCTTGTCGGGGCAGCTCTCACTCTTAAGCTGCGATGGGAGGGGGTAGTCTCCTAGTACAGTATGCACTCTATATCCTTCCATGACTTCTGAGACCTCGTTAGACTGAATAATATTCAGCCCCGCTTGATAGGTATGTTGATCTAGAGGCTTTCTCTTATATCTACGTACTCTCTATCTCTATCTTATACCTATGCAAAATACATGTTCGAAAGACAGTGTGCCATATAACACCGATAGGACAAACATTCAAATGCGAAATACTCTGATAACGGCAATAGCGTTCCGACTTCTATAGATTTCATACACGAAGAGTTGAAGGTCTTATCCGTATGCCATCATAACAAGATGTTAGATATGCAATATCTACTTGGGTATTATGGACACATCCATTTCATTATTCATTAGATCGAAAACGACTCTAATGACCTTGTGACAGAAGAACACGATACAAACGTGAGCTTCTAGATCAAGAAAGAATAGATAGTACACGTTGTTGAAATAGTTTCTGATACGGATACGTTCCGAAAATTACAAAAAGAACAAATGTTTTAATTTTTGTTTCCCATTGCTCTGAACAACTATCAAATAAGACTACAGAGGTAATGCCTCTACAATCCAGAATAATCATGACAATTGAAATCAGGATGGTGCAGATGCCTTTAAAACTGTCCTGTCAACCTTTACAGTTGTTAGAAGTAGTGCTTAATTAATCCGAAAAAAACAGCAACATGAGGTCCTACTACTGGAACGCCATAGCTTTCCATATAACCAAAAACGTTTAATTGTTTTTCTAGAAACTATCCGGAAACGTAAACACAAATCTATGAGAAACATTTGCAATAAATATGCAGAAAAGTGAAGAGGAGGTAACTACGCTTAATATTTATTCTTACTGCTTAACGTTTAAAACAGTACACCTATCATATTCTCAAAAAAAACTTAATATGCTTTTACTAAACACAATTTTATATTAAGTAATGAAATGGCATTTGCGTTTATCAGTTTCTTATCCGGCACATGGCAAGATAAGTAAAATTTAATTGGTTTTGACTAAGATTTTTACGTTTTGAAATGTAAAAATAACATGCAATGAAAACAAACTTTCAAATTGTTGTTCATATTGATCTGTTCATCGTTAATAGAACTATATTATAAAAAAACTTGTCATCGATTCATCCGTCCAACAGTTACTTATTTAAAATATTTTATACAAATACAAATCTCTATTCGGAAATACACCCATCTATTACAAAACACAATATGAATCAGATGGTATGCTAAAATAAATGTTATGACCAAATAACTATTACAACAACAACAAAGAGGAAGTAAAGCAAAACTTTCTATTGCATGACCGACCGGACAACAAGTGTGTTCTGCAATGAAAAGAACAAGAGAAATGGAAAACAAAAACTATGTGAAACAACACCCCCATCCATTCTATAAAGGTAACCACAATCATGGTAACAAAACATTCTCCTAGGACAGTGACAATTGGTTAAAAGGCTAAAACCCCTGATACCACAAAAGTAACAGCTATATCTACTACCCTCATACCATGGCAAAGCAAACAAACCACGAACAAGCAATTAAGTTTTAGAGGCAATTAGCAACAGTTACAATCACCAATGCGTCCCCATACCCATACTCCACATTATCAAATGAAAGTGTTTGCGATGACGAAAAAGGAAGAATGTCATGCTTTTAAACAGCAGGATATATAAGCTGTTATTATAATGGGAACACAATGGTCAAACAAACATTATCAAAATGAAGTTTTTAAATGCCGTTTCTTCTACCTTCCATTACCCTGTCCAAACTTGCAAAGTAAATGGGTAAAGCTTTCAGAGTTAAACACTCAATTTTGTTTTTATAACGAAGCCTGCAACCCCTTTTTCCAAACTCATAGGAATTGCATATAATTCGTTTTACTGAATATAATTTTGAAACTTTTAAATGATTTAAACGCCCCAAAACTGGCAAAAGCCATCTATATCAAATACTCACCCATTCGGCACAGAAATATTGGCCCCATCCAGTATGGCCTGGGCCAACTGGAAGTCTAAAGCTTCCGCTGCAGTCGTTGCTGCCCGTAGGGCATCCCAGATTTCTTTGCGCCCATCAAAGGCTGGTGCTGTATCCCAAAATTCATCACGTTTCGAACGCAATTGGCCCTCTGTCAGAGGAACATCTGAACGCCAGCGTATTGTCTCATGACACAAAGGACGATTTTTGCGTGCCGGACCAACTTGAGTACCTTACAGGATATAATCGAAAGAGAGCATGAAAAAACCATTGAATTCGCTTTGGAGTAATACACCAATGACATATGTACATACCTGCTGTCGGCGGTCTGGATACACTGGCTGATGATACACTTACTGTTTCATTATCACCACTATAACGTCCCACACAACCTCCCATTTCACTCGACAACGGAAAAGATACGAGACCTCAACACCACTCACTGAACCACCACTTCCGAAATTCCACAATTATTGTAAAAAAAACCTCACTTGCACTTGATTTTTATTAAAACTTGAAATGTTTTTGTATTGTCACTTCTGCTTCCTGTCTCTCGTTCTATGTGTTTTTAGCTGAAATTATTTTCTTCTCGTCTACTTAAGGTCACTTGTCGTCGCTGTCACCTTTTCTTCTTCTGTTCATAATTCATTCATTTTTATCCTGGATTTGTGCTCTGAAATTCTGTGCGAAATTTGTGTTTGATATGTTTTACTGGAAAATTTTATTTTGTGCACTCAATAATTTTAATTTTTTTATTATTCATTTTACAAAAATATTTCTGATTATTCTTTTCCAGAGTTCAGTGGTGATACAGATCGACGACGGCGGTGAGCGTTTCCGACGGCGTCCATTTGAGACCCAATAGGGAACTGTAAGTATGTTTTTGATTAATCGATATTTGTAAATAGATTAATCGAAAAGTGTATCGATTCTTACAGCATGTTTGCAGGGGTTTTTAAACAATGTTGTTATTCAGAATTAAAAATAAACAAGGAACTATAAATAAGAAATATATTTACCATAAACAACCAAACAAAAAATGCTTCCATTGGATCTTAAATTACGCTGTTTACACAGCATCATTAGCCATATAAACTAACATGATTGATAAATTCATACTTTTTGTTTTCTCGAGTTTATGGAAATTTGAATCAAAGGACATGTAATATGTATAAAAATAAATAGAAAACATAATTTCCCCTCTTCCAAATGTATTTTTCTTAAAAAAAACAGGAAATTGTCATTTAGTTTTAATATTTTTCTGTTTTTAAATTCTACAGGAGAGAAACATGTCAAAAATGTGATCTGCTCCGAACTTGCAATATTGTAAAAGTTTTTACTACGATAACCGATTTTCCTTTAATGAGAGCGAAAAAAATCAAAACTAGTAGATTCTTGCAGTCACTGGAACAGATCTATTATTTTATTGTTACAGACATACACAAAATTTATGCATTCTTTTTTCTAGAAATATATTTATTTATTTATTTTTTTTTTTTTTTTGTATTTCCAAATGTCATAAACCAGATTACAGCCTCACTTTCTTACGAAATTTGATAATTAACCTTAACCAATTAACCAAGGGCCAATATTTCTTCTGGTAAAAATTAAAAATATACATTTATCCCTGACAAAAATCCATTCCGTCCCTAGAAAATGAGAGCATTTATGGAAAGAGTAATAAATGCTCTCATTTTCTAGGGACTCGAAAGAGTAATAAATGCTCTCATTTTCTAGGGACGGAATGGATTTTTGTCAGGGATAAATGTATATTTTTAATTTTTAGCAGAAGAAATATTGGCCCTTGGTTAAGGTTAATTATCAAATTTCGTAAGAAAGTGAGGCTGTAACCTGGTTTGTTCCAGAGCTGCAAGAATTTAAAAAAGTTTACTACGGTAACCGATTTTCCCTTTTTGATGTCGGAAAAAAATATTAAAACCAGTTGGTTTATGCACGTTTTGGACCAGAGCATATATTTCGAAAAAATTCCAAATCAAGTGCATTACATTTTGTTATGCCTTTTTTATACCCTACACCACAAGGTGGTCAGGGTATTATATCCTTGTGCATTTGTTTGTAACAGGCAAAAGGAAACAAGATAGACCCATAGTTCCTTTTGATGATCTGCATAGAATCACTTTCTGAGTTGATTTATGCATGTCAGTCCGTCTGTCCGTCCGTCCTTATTGAAATTGGAGATAATCGGTGAAAAATTAGATACAGCTCCCATATACATCTTCGTCCGATTTGCCTTTTATTGTGCATCAAACGTGTAATATCAGCCCGAATAGTATGGAATTTTGCACATACAACCAAATTAGGCATGAAAATAAGTATGCCAAATTTGATCGGTTCAGATATAGCTATAGCTCCCATATATATTGTTCATCCGATTTGTTATTTTTGCCCTCCGCAGCCGTAATATGCACTCTGTAACAACAAAATTGGGGGAAATATATAAAATGCAGCTCAGAAATACCTTTGCTAAATTTTATCGAGATCGGTTCAGATTTGAAGATAGCTCCCATAAATAACTTCGTCCGATTTACTTTTTATTGTGCACCAAAATATTTGCCCAAATGGGATGTAATTTGGCACATGCGACCGAATTTAGTCTAGAAGGTAGTATGCCAAATTTGGTGATCAGAGCGGTTCAGATATAGCTATAGCTCCCATATATATTGTTCATCCGATTTGTTGTATTTGTTACCCACAGCCGTATTATGCACTCCGTAAAAACGGTATTCAGGGAAATATATCAAATACAGCTCAGAAAAATCTTTGCCAAATTTTATCGAGATCGTTTCAGATTTGGATATAGCACCAAATGGGCATTATAAGTCCGAATTTAAAAGATACAAATGCTTCGGCATATTTGGTCCTTTGAATTTTAAATTATAATTATAATCATAGGGTGTATGATTGAATTCTCCCATAAAAACTTTTAATTGTTATGTGGAGCTCAACTAAATTAGCAAAGTGGTGTAGGGTATCATAAAATCGGCCCCGCCCGACTTTAGTGCTTTCTTTACTGGTTTTTTCAATGGTTATGACTTTTATTAAGTTTGTCATTCTGTTTGTAACTCATCGAAATAATCATCATTTGTAACTCATCGCAATAATCATTATTTCGATGAGTTACAAAAAGAATGACAAACTTAATATATTCTCTCTTGTAAAAAAGTTATAACAAAATGTAATGCAATTCCTAGTTTTCCACTTTAATGTTAACATTTCCAGCCTAAAAGTATGCTGCTTTATTCAAATTTTCATACAACGGATTTACCCATGGATTCATTGTTTGGATTATTGATTCTATCAAATGTATGTGTATATTTAATATATCCTTGTGACTAATGCACTTATTTTCAACCACTGTATTTTTATAAAAAATTGGTACAAACAAGAATTGGAAATATTGAAATAAAAAATAGTAACTGAAATACAAAGGTATAGAGTTTTCTTAAAACTATTTTTTAAGTATTGAGATATCACAGTTTTTTGGGTTCTTTTAAATAGAATTACTTTTCTGATCCACGCTAATGTTGACTACATTTCTACACACACACACACACACACATCCATGTGTCTGTTTGCAAAAACATCAGCAACGTGAAGTCTTTCAGTAAAGCGCTTACAACAAGAAACCAGGCGACCTCGACGGACAATCTGAATGCATGTCTGAGGAAATTCTTTTTATTGTTGTTGGTTTTATTAAAGGTTCATTTTCTCGTAACTACATAGTGACGTTGGTTAATCGATTAAATTTTATAATTCAGTTACCCGTTGATGAGAGTAACTTTTCTATTGATCGAGTTCGTGATATATTCATGAAATCGACTTAGGGGGCACAATTCAGGTACAATTCAGCATAGGTAACATAAATTAATATTCTCAGGCATTATTACAAAAAAAAATTTTGGCTGACTTCAAAAGAATGTTGAGTTATGATAAGTTATATGAAAAGTGAATAATAGATAATAAACTCTATCGGAACTTATTGATTTAAGAAGGAGCTAAATAAATACTGCTTTCAAAAAAATTGAATGCATATACCAGTTATATATTTTACGATATATTTTAAACATAAATGCTTCTAAATTATATACTTTTTGAGTTATGTTTACCCTTTGTGCAGATGTAAATAGATTCTAAGGATCATATAAGAACAGTTTCAGGGATTCCCCTGCAAATTCTTACTGAGACAAAACTGGAAAAAATAAACAGACGCGTCTCTGTAAAAATCCGCAAAGAATCAGCTGATTTGTCAAATAAAAATAATGTTCACATAAGCTCGCAGACGATGCATTTCATTAATATTTAAAAAAATGAACCAAAAAAGTTCAGGCAAATAAGCTCTTTATGTATTCCCTCCCTTAAGTCCGCCAAATAAGCGCTTTATGCATTCCCACCTTTAGTTCTTCTAAATAAAACAATTGAGATGCAGGTTCATAAAGAGCTTTTTTCTTGGCTTAAATCATCGGCTGACTTCTTCATAAATAAACAAAGGAATGTAGGTTGAACAACTATAAATTATCGGCCAAAATTGAACTAGGTCAACCTTAAACTCCTTTATTCTTTTGCGAAGAATCCAGCCGATGACTTAAGCCAGTCAAAAAAGCGTTTTAAGTGTTCTCACCTTTAGGCTTGCTAATTCTAAAATAGAAATGTTTACAAAGCAAAACACCAGGCACACATAAAGGAAGAAGGATAATCAAAGAAAGTCAGTAGAACTTCACATAACAACTAAAAGTTTTTATTGGGAATTTTTGAGAATTATAACTTGCCAACTATAATTTAAAGTCCAAAGGAACTAATATATGAGAGGAATATCCACCTGTGAATCGATTTCGACTAAATTTGTCAAGGCATTTGTGCTTTTTCAATTCGTGCTTGTATTACCCATTTAGTGCCCAATAAAAGGTAAATCAAACGAAGATATATATATGGGAGCTATATCCAAATCTGAACAGATCTCGATAAAATTTGGGAAAGGTATTTCTGTGCTGTATTTACTACATTTCCCCAAATATCGTTGCTACAGAGTACATATTATGGCTGCGGACGACAAAAATATCAAATCGGATGAAAAATATATATGAGAGTTTTTGCTATATCTGAACCGATTTCGATCAAATTCGGAATACTTATTTCCAGGCTTAATTTTGGTCATATATGCAAAATTTCGTACTATTTGGGTTGATATTACACGTTTGGTGCACAATAAAAAACAAATCGGATGAATATGAGTGCTATATCTAAATTTTGACCAATTATCTCAAATTTTAATAGTGTTCGTCCCTTGGTCAAACAAATGACTTGTTCAAAATATCATCTGTATCGAGCAATAAACGCGACATACATTGATAGACGGGCGAACATGCATAAATCGACTCAGAATGGGATTCTATGCAGATCATCAAAAGGAACAAATAAATCTCATTTCCTTTTGTCTGTTGCAAACAAATGCACAAAGACATAATTCTCTGACCACCTTGTGGTGTAGGGTATATAAAGAGTTCCAGGTGATTGAAATAATAGACTAAGAAAACGAAATTAAATATTTAAATTCAGAAATCAAACTTTTTTATTTGGCAAAATATATTAGTACATTTGAGTCTTTAATTCAATATAATTCTATTTAAATTAATTTTTTTTACTGTTCACTTTTTGGATTATGTAGTTTTGAGTATCTTCTGGTATAAATGTTCATACTATCTTCGATTTTAGACTACTTTAAGCCACAAGTAAAGGTGAGGGTACATAAGAAGCTTGGCATCATAGCGAGGTATATTATAAAGGAAAACGACGGCAGGATTCGAGTGCGGCTCTGGCATGCCTTAATGATGTATCACAAAATGTGCCATGTAAA
The DNA here is from genome assembly GCF_030504385.1 of Musca domestica. NCBI lineage: Eukaryota > Metazoa > Arthropoda > Insecta > Diptera > Muscidae > Musca > Musca domestica. Next base: position 10,271,386 of record NW_026712258.1, read on the forward strand.
GACTTCAAGCTGCTTAACTCCTTTGCTTTAAGTACTTTTGTTACCTATTTTAGGATGATTTTTGAAGATCGCGTTGGCTTCGTTAGTCAAAATATGAAAAGTCCATCTGTAATAGTTCAACATTTTCTATTCTTCGACCCCAATTAAATGCTGTACTATTTATTCCGTTGTATTATTTTTCGCACACTTATAATATAAATTAAAACAAGTAAGAAAGCAGCTAAGTATGGACCGAACTTTTAATAGCCTCTACCATTTGGAAGGGACTTGAAATTTTTCAATAAAAAGGAAATCCATCGAAAAGCACAAGTGAAAACCGTTATATGAGGGCTATACGCAGACGTGGACCTGCTTAATGTTTTTTGTCGTAGGCTGTAGTACCGATTCCGAACTTCAAATATGAATTTGAAATAATTCTGGTGAATAATGTCGTTAAAATCATCAAAATACCGAATATCGGAAGGAATCGTAATATAGAAGCTATAGGAAGACGTGGACCTTTATACGCAATTTTTTGTCATAGGATATAGTACCCATTAAGATCTTCAAACACGAAATTTAAAAAAATTCCGGTAAAAAATGTCGCAAAAATTATCAAAATACATAATAATGGGAGGTACCGTTATATGGTAGCTATACAAAAACGTGGACAGACTTGGGCCATTTACGAACTTAACCTGGCAAAATTTGGTGTACCAAATTTTAGACTTCTATTTTAATCTGGAATATATATACTTTGTAGGGTCTATCATGAATATTTTGAGGATTGAAAAAGTTAAATGTTAAATATTATTCTTTCCTATCGCTTAGTAACTGTGTTATGGCCAAGTCACACCTTTTAGTATTTATCGTACACTTGAAGTACAAATTTCCACAAAAACCTGACTTATCCTAACCCTCGAAACCCTTTGGCTAGACAAACCACCCTGCTACCTATACTTCTCTTTACAGCCCCTTTCTTCTCCCTCCTATCACCAACAACTATGTTTTTCCTTGGATGAATCCAATGAACGAAAGGTCTCCAAGTGAACTCCTGTGTAGCTGCGCATCCTTAAACCAAATAGAACCTCGAAATAAAGAGTTAAATCTTCTTTCCAACTTTTCGTAACTTTAAACTATGAACTTCCAAATTTTCTATCCAAAGATCTTGACATTTTGTCGAGCAATTAAAGAGTCAGACAATCATCTGCCTCTTTTATTAAAATCAATGTTGGTATTTATGAAAATTAAAAGAGCAGTTGTTTAGTGGATACGTGACGAATGGGTATTTTGCATGAATATCCTTGTTCATCACCGACAAACATCCCAGAATTATAGAGACTTAGTATTCTATTTTTCTTACCAGACACAGTCGTGAGGGCTCATCAAGAATTTCCTCGCAGAGATAAAATTGACTCCAGAAGTCTATATCAAGTCCTGTTTCATTTTCAGGAATATGCAAAAAATTAAATTACAGAAATGTTTGGCTTCAGAAGAACGCTACATAATCCTGGTAATATTGAGGTTTTGACAAGCATAATGGTATTTTGAGTCGATTTACCGCGATATAATTCATTATTTTACACATTTCTTGTCAAAATAATATTTCTTACGCACGCACATATTAATTTTTTGAAAGAGCCAAATTTATATCAAAATGTTACATTGCTACAATTCACTCATAGTCATAATTGGGAATTTCCGAATTCCATCAACGCTCGACCGTTAATCAAGTTAACAATAATAACAAGTTTGTGTCTTAGGTCTTTTGATTCACCCCCAGTGACACACACTCACACAATATTGAAGAAGGTCAGAGATTATAGGCATGAATCAATGAATGAATGAATGATTTTTTTTTTAGAAAAATTAAAAAAATTCTCAGAATATTCCTATGAATCAAATTAGAGTATTCGGTTATTTAAATTTGGATTGATTCAACTGCAATACATATCGGACAACATCAGCAACAAGAAACCATAAAAAACAACAACGTTACACCAATACATACGCAATGGGCTCCAACAACGGCAAGAAGAAGCAGAAGAAGAAACAGAAGAGGAAAGAATTGTTGTTTCAAACAAAAGTCAGACTTTATGCAGAGCTTGGACAAAGAAAAAACGAAAGACTTCAACTCAGTTTGCTGAAGACAACGAACCCGACAAGTGCCTAGTCGAAGAAACGCGGATATCGAAACGTCTTAACAAAACGGTGGGTAAATCATAAAAGAGTGTCTCTTGAAGAAAAAAAAAACAAAATTATTTAATAAAGCAACAACAAGAAAAGTGAGTGTATAAACCATTGTTGGTGGCTGGTTTTGAGCGTGGCAGTGAGAGGAATTTTTAACTAAGCAAGCCAAGCAGCCAGCCATAATGAAACAGCAACAACAACAACTTCGACAGCAGTAAAAAAATAACCACAAAATGTGTGAATATGTGTCCAAAACAAAAAAAAAAGTATCTAATAGATAATGTATGCAACAAAAACCACAACAACAACAAGTTAAAAAAATACAATCCCAACAAATCAAATCTCATTTTTTTTCAATTTTGAAACTTAACAAAGCAATCGTTCGATTATACGAAAAATTCAAAAAAAAAAATAAAGTTTCCAATACGCCACGCAACTCAAATTCATGCCATTCTGCAATGAATTTGAAAGCAAAGAAAACTAATTTGCCACAAAGAAAGATGGAAAATGTTTGTTACATGAAAAAGTGAAAATTCCTAGATTTTTTATTGCTGTAGCAGCGAGAGAAGAAAAAAGTGAAATCAAAAGTGTTAAGAAAAATCTTGTTTTTCTTCGTTTTTTTTTTTTTTTTTTTTTGTTCTTTGCTTCTGGTCTTTTTTCTCTGCTGTGGCCTTTTGACGAGTTCTTGACAGAATTCTACGCGGCTGCTCTTTATGGTAATACTGATGCTGCTGCTGCTGGTGGTGGCGTTGTCGTTGCCGCCACTTCTGCTGACGATGATGTGCTCATAGCCAAATTACTGTTCTTCAAAATTCAAATTGTTTATCATTGTATCGGTGTAGATGTGTGAGTGGCTTGATTCGGAAACTGCTTCCAATTTAATAATTTAATTTCTTTTATTACAAAATTATCCCATGAAATGTATGATTTTGCATTTAATCTCCCCTTATCACACTTGGCCATCAACCTTCCCCTTTGTCCATAACCGTTACCACATTTATTTTTCGCTGACTTAGAGCCCATTGTTTTAATTTTGATTTGTAACCCGAAAGTCTTTTTCAAATAATAATGTGAAAGTTTACGCCTTATTGGTTACTTTTACAAACTCTGTTATGCTCTCCATTTTCTATTTATACTTTTTCTTTTCTTTTTTCTATTTTGTTATTATGATTTTCTTTCGTCCATTAAGCGAATAATCAAATGAATGAACGTTATTTTTGTTTGTTGTTGTTTTTTTTTTTTTCTATTGGAATTTTATTATGTTACGTATCGCTCCGAAATGAAATAGCTACACGCTAATGGTTACTTTTTTTTGGGCAGTGGAATTTGTGGTTGCTGTTGTATTGTTTTTGTTTCTGGAAAACAAAAATTCAGTAATCGTTAAAGACTATAGCTCGAACGACAACAAACGGTGAATGATATCAAATTTTCAGGCCTCTATATACTCTCTCTTGTTCGGTGATAAAAGAGTTTCCACCAACTCACACATCAAATAAATCTTATGTGTGACTAACAACAAAAAACCGGATGTTGGCCGAGATATTTGGATATATGTCAGATCCGGCTCCTCATTTTTAGTCTAGTCTATATATCGTAAGATTAATCCGAACGCAATTGTATATGGCTCACTCCCTTTTACATCAATTTAATAGCATAATATGTTGCAATTACGAAAAATTATATTTTTTCAAAATAGTTTCACAAATATACCTTGAACATTTCCGACAAGCAGTCTCTTCATACAGAAGTCCCAAACTCAATGTCGTCAGTACAGCGGTGTGGAACCCTCTTTTTCCGGTCAATACTCTGTAAATTTTGAACGGTTCATGATTTTATTTTGTTGGTGGAGGTGACATTTTAGATTTTCATTGAAAACGAAATGGAACAGTTGTTCCTTTTGATGATATCCATAACATCATATTCTGAGTCCATTTGTGCATGCCTTTCCGATTGAGATGAAATTTTCCACAACTCATTTATTTGGCTAGTATTTAGAGATCATCGGTTCAAATTTGGGTATAGCTTCCATATATATCTTCAACCGATTTAAATTGTATTTTACGCCATATGTGTAATATTCGCCGGTCGGGCTGAATTTTTATACCCTCCACCATTGGGAAAAGAATGTTTATTTAAAAGTATCTGAATTCAAGGGTGTTCTACTTTAAACTATAAATAACTGTAAACCATAAAGTGAGTGAGGCCGTTATATGTGTGGCCATACCGAAACGGGTACCTATATAGACAACTTTATGCTACAAGGATTTTTATGTGGTTAAATGCGACTATGATTATCAAAATACCGAATATCGGTGAGTACCGTTATATGTGCGCTATAGGAAAACATGGACGTTATATTCAATGTTCCGAACACATTTCGAACTATACATACCAATTTTTAGACAAATACTTTGAAAAATGTGGCAAAAATCATCAATATACCGAATATCGGGAGGTACCGTTGTATGGCGGCTATTTCAAAACGTGAACCGATATATCGCATTTTCAATACCAAATCATTGTCATCTACCAAATCTTTTAAATACCAAATTTGAAACAATTTCGTAGGTAAATGTGACTAGGATTATCAAAATACCGAATATCGGTGGGTATCGTTATATCTGCGCTATAGGAAAACGTGACCTAAATATTCACTGTGCTGCCACCGGAGATAGAACCCATTATGAACTACAAACACCAATTTATAGACAAATCGGTGGAAAAATGTTGCAAAAATCATCAAAATGCTGAATATCGGAAGGTGGGGATATACGAAAACGTGGATAAACGATAAAAACTATGTTCCGCCACCGGAGCCAGAGCCTATTATGACCTACAAATACCAATTTTTAGACAAATTCATTGAAAAATGTGGCAAAAATCATAAAAATACCGAATATCGGGAGGTACCGTTGTATGGCGGCTATTTCAAAACCTGAACCGATATATCGCATTTTATATACCAACCATCCTACAAATACACAATACAAATTGTTCTGCAATTTTTTTAAGCTCTACGTCAAATAATGTGGGTTGTATCGTGATTTCAAAGTTTTGACACTTTGTGGTACCAGAAGGAATGGTTCGATCTCTACCTTTATCTTTATAATAGATCTTGAGTTGATAGAAATATTGAGATGTGCCAAGTCTGAATGAAATTCGTTGACCCTTTTGTGATGGAGGTATTAGAAGAAGTGAACCGATATATTTCATCTTCATACCAGACCTTGGGTAAATAACAATATTGTGATGTTTGGTAGGGGATATACCAAAAGGAGTGGACCGATATTGCCCATCTCCGAACTAGATATAAATTTGATAATAATATTACGATGTACCAAGTTTGGACCAAAGAAGATACTCCCTTCGAGAGTTATTGTACGCACATCGTAGATCGAATCCAAATGTCCTGAAACGGATTTGGTCAAAAGAGACGTATGGTCTAAAATGGTTATTTCGACGGGGCACGTTTGGCCTTATCAAATGATATATACCCCCTCTAGCCATATGGCTGAAGGTATAAATTTTCAGACCATTCTAGGACTTTTTGTAGAAACATATTTCTAATATCTCAATAACATAATATAAGATATTAAAATATTATATAAGGACTTGTGGTCCTTACCCTCATAAGAAATAATTAACTACTTATTCTACACAAAATTATTTCCAAGATTTTCAATATTTATTTAAATAATTCTCCTGAATCTCATTCTATACCCACACCGTGCATTTAATCACGTTCGTAGCTTAAGTCTTTCGATATACTTCTCCATCTAAATTTAAAACTTCCGAAATTTTTGCTTTCTACTATTCACACATTTTTATTACTTTAAGCTCTTTTAAAATGTCATTTATATTTGCATTTGTATGTGAACAATGGTATTGCGTAGCTCCTCTTAAATTTGCAAATTAAATAAACAAGTTGCGATCAGGTATTGAGTTATAACAAAAGGCCCTTCATTAAAGACGTATTCAGCCAACGAGCAATCTGTATTTTTGCAATTTTTCTGAAAGATTGAAATTTAGGAAACATAGAAATTCTAGAACACACTCGAAGGATCTGATCCCATATAAACTAGATAAATGATCCACTTCAGTGTTTTTTAGACATCCAGCTATCATATAGAAGATTTTCTGATTTTTGATTTGAAAACTTTGCCAAATTCCTTATTCTTTCCGATTTACAAAAAAAAAACTTGTACTCCAAGTTGTCTTTAAATATTTTCTTTTCTGTTTGGAAATTTCTGACATGTGTTTTCATTTATCTACAAATTTCTCAGTCATTCCATGGGTCTGCACACCAGCAAAAATATAATTGCCTGTCGATGTTGGCAATGCATCGCTAATGAGGTAGGTCTGTGTATCCACCGATGTTGTACAGGTCAAGTGATTGACTTTCAAATTTAATCAGCTAAATGACAGCACCCAACAGGTTAGTTTGTATGCGAAAAGACACGTCTTATTTTGTTGAAATAACTATAAACATACCATTTGTACATAATTAGGTATGGCAGGGAGTGGGTTACATAATAAACCTATCCATCCATCATTTATTATTCATCAGCTAAACTAGTTGATGTCTAAATGTTTAACAGTTTTCTGGAAGATGTTCATTTTTTAGGTCCCTTACGTTCAGAATTTGTGTGATATCATTTATATCTCCTTTTTGACATTTTATTTATTAGTTTTTTTTTGCTCTCTTTGCTTGGGCCCTAGTAATTGCATCGTTTCTTTGTTCATCGCTGAGTTTAATGCCGCCACACCATCAACCCAAATCCAAGGAGATCTGGTTTGCAACATAAAGTTGTTGGCCTATGAATTGCATACCACAAACCAAAGGCATTGGATTACCGGTTTTGTTGATCATTTCAAGCTTCCAGCTAGGCAAAGCCAACACCACCGAAGTGTTTGAGTTAAGGAAATTAATTTTTTAAGGCGTTTGTTTTTTTGTTTTTAATTACTGGCATTTTTAGGTATTCGTCTTTTTTAGGGAAGTGAAACTTATTCGTGCAATCAACTTGTTAGCTGCGCCTGCGAGGTGGCATTTCGTTGTTGTGGCTGCTGTTGCGTCAAGACACATTCTTCATGTTGGTGGTATTCAACATCGATTTTGCAGTTAACATTTTCATTAATCATGACAAATGGAAAAATGAAATAAAATAGATTGTTTGTTAAATGGAATTGACATTTAAATCCAAAAACAACATTTTTATTAAATATCAATTAGGAGAGGGCATTGTTGATGGGATCAGAATGACTTGCAAAGATATTTATATGTATGGATAACTTGTGAGCAATGTCGAACCCCGAAAAATACAAAACGATTTCAAGATTGCCGAAGAATAGGCGGAGAATCTAAAACAACCTTAAAAATTAAACCAATAGAATTGGTATTGACGTAAAATAATTCCTTTTGATCGACTCTAGGCTTTCTAAAGGTGAAATGCTTTTATAGGTCTTTCATAGATTGACAACCTTCTGAATTATATATTATTAACATTATACCTTTTTACTCTCTTTAATCCTTTGTGATATAAGAATTTTTGAACGGGTAGCTGGTTGGCTTAAGTTAGTATAACCTTATTGGCATGTCGAATACCGTCAATCTTGTGATGTCTATATTTTACTAGTGCTTGTATCCAAAACTTGGAAAATATTTAGAGAGGTTGCTACATTTACTACTTAATAATTTTGTAACTCTCTTTTCCTCGGTAGTTCAGATTTCGGCCCAAATGCCTAGTTTATCATTCGATATCTACTCCAATTGTTCGGACAAAAATCTGTAATCGAGTCTAAATCTTTTACTGACTCAAAGTTATTTACCTATTGGAAGAGTCGGAAGGAAATCAGCATTTATATATTGTTCATCTTGTAAATTTTTCACTAAAAAATCCCTAAAAGTTTAGACCGTTATTTTTTGCGATATACTAGAACTTGGGCAAATAGTAAACAATGCAGTTACTGTTTGCAAAATATGCATACGGCCTGCAAAACGACATATTTCAAAATTTTGCAGTATTCTGATTTGTTTTAAAAATTTAAATATAAAATTATAGAGACTTCGACTGAAAAATATACTTAGTATTTACAAGACCCCTGATGGTGTCTTATGTAAGGTGCTTATGTCAAAACGTGAGCCGACATTGGGGATTTTGTTGTACTAACTCCAAATCACAACCAATTTGGTGGGAATTATTGACTGAAACCTTCAAAAGACCGAAAATGAAGATGTGCCTATATTGACGGTCTATATACTCTGAGAACAATGAGAATATAGCTTATTTGATTGTAAAATAATTTTAAATCTTCAAAATTATTTAAATTGCCAGGCATTCCCCCCACAGAGAACTCTAATTGTCATTGATGCGCTCAGAATTGTAGCTGAAAACTTTAAAATATCAATAATTTTGGATGAACCATTATATGTCAATATGTTCTCTGCATGTAGTTCCATCCACGGATAGAGGTCCTTCCATAGTACTCATAGATAAAGAAGCTAGAGCTTCTTATCTAATGTTTACGACAGAAGCTAGAGCTTCTTATCTATGAGATTCTTCTTCTTATATTTTCCAAATATAAAACTTCCTTTGTCTGCACCTTCCCAAAATAGAAAACTTGTATTTTTTTTCAAAGAAAAATAGTATTTTTTCTTTTGTTGAAAAACTTTTAGTTAGTTATGTACAGAAAACTCTTAAAAATATCCTATGGATATATTTCTTGTTTCATTAACAATTTCCATTATCATTTTACTGCTCCTCAAATGACCCGAAAAATATAAAGTAATTGTACCATTTATTTAAAATTTAAAATTCCTTCTTCAAAATGGCCTTTAATTAAAACACAATACAAGCAATCACGTTTGTTTCTTAAGTCTTTCGGTTTTACTCCCTCTCATTCTATCTGTGTGTGTGTTTAGCTTAACCACGCATTCTTGTTTTCTGCTATTTTATTTTTATTGAATACTTGAAGCTCCATTAGCACATCATTTAAATTGCATTTGTGTTTGTTTTTGAACTATTGTTCTGGTGTCTCTCTTTGATTTTCTTAATCAAGCTCCATCAAATGTGTGAAGCACTCTCTGTGGCATGGTTAATGTGAGAGAGATTTATCTTCATTATACAGATAAGTAACTGAGTCATACGTCATGAAGAGTTTAGTTTGACTTTGTTTTTGGAAAAAATTGTGTGTAGGAGAGTTTACTGCAAGAGTATGCTACTCTCTTTCACTCTTACTCTCTTAACGGTATACCAAATTCAATTGACAAACAATACCAACAACAAGTCCCCCTTCTCGTTGCAATGTTAAACATTTTTGTAAATTCGGTTTAGCCAAAGCAACAAAAACAAAGGCGATATAAACTTGTTTACATTTGGTTGGTAACTGGTAATATTTGGCTGTTATGACACAGTTACCACTTTTTTGATGTTTAAAATGCTTAAAATTAAAAATTCACACACACTCTCTCACAAAAAATACCCTCACTTTTATTATTTATAGATGGGGTTTAAATTGCCATCGTCGTATAACCCAAATATTTATTTAACGGTAATTGTGGGCTGCTCTAAGTGGCCTTGGTAATTGAAAGTGTCAATTCATGTCATTCAATTAAATGTAATGACTTTTAAGTTATCCCAATGTCCCAGGGGCCCACCAACGGAACAAGTCCCAAAGCCTTTTTCTTTTTAATGAAATCTTAACTGATTTATCAAAAAAACCAAAAAAAATCACCATCAATAATTCTTGTTGCTAAAAAAATTAAATGTCAAAGTTAACGACATTTAAACAGTTTACGACAGTTTCTTGGTTTTCAAGACTGGAATTGGTTGATATTTTCAAAGGAGGCCACCATGAGTCATTTCATAAATTGCGATTAACATTCGAAAAAACCAACCAAAACCCCTTGACGAGACCACTTCTTTTGCAAAGACGGCTTCACTAGAGTGGTGGAAGTGGTGACACATCATCATCACAGTGGGGAATTTACAAAAACAGATATCAGAAACCCAGAATTGTGTTAATAAGTCAAAGACCACAGCAAAAAAACCGAATCCAAAACAAAGAACTAAAACAATTAAACCAACAATCAAACACATTTTGTGGATATCAACAACAACAACATGAAAGTGCAAAACTTCAATTAATATTTTTCTGTTTTATTCATTGTTCCAAACAAAGGATTTAAATTGCGGCACTGCAAACAAACCGATTCCATCGAAAAACAAAAAAAGGAACAAGAGGAAAGGAGAAGACTTCAACGAAATTAGTCATTTCCCTTAAGGTAAGTTAAAAAAAAAAAACATTTAATATGAAAATAATCATATTTTTTGCATAAGTATGTTTGAATAACTTGTGAATTGAGGTTTACGTTTATTTAATTTTCCGGTTAACAAACGTACGCCGCTTTGCTGACCTTTTTCACAACTTCCGGTTTGTTAAATTTTATCATAAAATTTGCATACACCAAAGTTACTATAAATTTATGGGAATGACCTTAATTAAATAAAGAGTTGTATAGGGTTCCATTATACATCAGCATGGGTACACTAGCAGAACAGGCTTAGTTTGCCGCATAATGATTTATTTAACATGGGAATATTTAATAATTTTTTCCAGTTACTTTATGATTTGATTCAATAGATCCAGAGATATTCAAGGTCGAAGTCGAACTTGTACTTATTTATATTATTTATTTATATTTTAGAATTTGTTTGTTATACTATATATAGTAGAACTAAGATGGCAAGGTTATGCAATCAAATATTTACAATTTTTTCAAAACTATACCTTTGACAACATCTCATTGTCGAAGTGTTTAGTCACAAATCCACTGTATTACACAAATTAGAGATGGGAATGGGTTTTCTATGCAATTAAATTTGACACGGTAAATTACAGGAAATTTGAAATGACTTATTTCTACCATGGCTATACCCTACAACACTATGTTTTGAGGATAATATAAGTCTGCCAAAAGAAGTATTGTAGCCAAAAAACTTGTAACACCTCGACATATTGGTCCCACCATGTTTTATATCAATCTTTCTAATTGTACACTCGAAATTGTAAACATTCTATAGGTCGTCTGATTTTAGAGTGGATCTGCAGGTCACCATTATAAACCAAACAAATTTTGAATGGGGTTAGAAATTAGGGCAGTGGAGGGTCATTGATTTTATATTTGGCAAGGGAAAAGAGCCCATAACTCTTGTGTGAAAAATACAAAAATTTCCATTCAACAGCGAATATTTTTGTATCCCATGAAGTCACTTCCAGGCGAATTCGCTAATGCATGCAAACACCACTTTTACATTCGTGCTGATGTCGTAGATATACATAGTCAGACATCGAAGATATTCTAAAATATATACCAGAATCTAAATCTTACAATTTTTACGGAATTGATCAAAAACCAAATACCTATACAGGGTAAGATAAAAATACTGCAACAAAGTCAAACGTCATAATTTTTCTTTTTTCAATTTTATTGAATGAAAGCAAAAAATGTCGGAAATAGCATTAAATTTTAGAATACGTTTAGACTTGTTCGAATTGGCCACCTTTGGCACTAATTATGGCCTTCAAACGGCCAATGAAACCGTCACACGCTGCACGAATGTTGCTCTGCGGTATTTTGGCCCATTCCCGGCGAAACGCTTGCTTGAGGTTATCGACACATTGGTATTTTTTACAGCCAACCTTGCTTCCCAAAATACTCCAGACACAGATAACAGTCCAACGGATTGGTATCCGGAGATATTGGTCATTGTGGACTGGAAATGAAGCGAGGAACCTCATTTTGTAACCATTTCTGGGTGGCACGTGCTGAGTGCGATGGTGCTGAGTCCAAGGTGGAATGTCCAAGCTCTACAGCCAAAATGTTTGCGTGCCGAAGGCTTTAATACTCCAGAATATTTTCGCTATAATATTCGGCATTTATTCTGATGCCACGGTCGACTAATACGAGCGGAGAGCAACCATCGAATGTTATGGCGGTCCACACCGTCACCATGGCCGGCGCTTGAGTTCTGATGGCCAACCGAAGGTGCAAATTTTCAGCTGTCCTCTTTGGCAAGTAAATACGATCATTTTGTTTGTTTACAAAGTGCTGGACAACGAATGTTTTCTCATCGGAGAAAACCAAATTCGGCAGTTCACCACTTTCGGTCAAGCGCAGCAACTCTTTAGCTCTTTTGAGTCTACTTTCTTTCTGTTGCGGTGTAAGTTCTTGCTCTTTTTGGAATTTCAATGGCTTTAGCCCGAGCGCATTTTTCAATATTTGCCGAATGAAATATTACGATATGTTCAGCTCACCAGCCATTTTTCGGCCATTGCGACGCGGGTTTCCATCAAGTCGCTTCTTTAATTTTTGAACAATTTCTGCTGATGTTGCTGTTTTCTTCCGTCCACTTCCTTGACGTCGGGCTACGCTACCAGTATCACGGTAACGAGCGATGGTACGAGACACAAAAGATTTATTCACATTTAAATGCTGGAGTGCTCTAACGATAGCCACTTGTGGTTTTCCAGCCAACTTTAAAAAAATCACACTATCACGCTTGAATTCCATCACGATTAACTTTTTTTCTGGAAAACTCTCACCAAAATGCTTTTGTACGCTTGTAAACAATATCATGAGCTGTCACTGGAATAATTTACAGCTGCCGCACTAGGGGCTTAGAAATGGCAGCAGTCTGAAATTGTTTAGACTTTTTTCATCTCACCCTTTGTCCTCCACAGCCGTAATATACACTTCGATTTTAAGTTTTTTGTGCACTAACTGTTTAATATAAGTCAGAATGCAATAGATTTTGGCACATATGACCTACTTAACACAAATTCTCAATATTAACGTTTGTTTGTTACTATTAGCTGTACTGAATATGAATAGTGATGTAAGGTATCATGAAGTCGGCCCTGCCCGACGTTTGACCTTTCTTTACTGTTTTTTTCAAGGCTAAATTTTTCTTGTAAAAAGTAGTGACGTTCTGCCATATTTGTCTGGATTTTCTTCATTTTTTCTGTAAGTTTCGTTAATTTTCGGGCACGTGAACCGCATTCAAGTAAATTCTTTTAAAACCGATCAGTCAGTACAGTGCAAGTTTTGGAACACAATTTTGTATTCCTGCTTTTTCTTTCCTTCCTATAGAATATAGATGCTCCTCTATATAAGGTATATTTATAAACTAAGAAAATGCGTAAATAAGATACCTTACGTATAGAAAGATTTCTATATTCAGAAAATCTAATGGACTAGATCGTTGAAAAATATAGAATTCTAAGATCATTTTGAACAAAAGTTTTGTTGCGAAAAATACTGTTTCTTGAAAATGTATCCAGTTTCTAGACTGAAATAAAACACAGACAAACAACTTATTCTTGCCGAAACCCCACTCACTCATAGCCAATCCCCTGTCTTTGTTCATGTGGTCGGTCAGCTTTTGGGTTGTGGTGACCAGTTTATAGTCGTTGACTTGATCAGATTATTTTTATTCATTTGCCATTTTAGACAAAGACTTTGAGTAGCATTTTTTCTTTATTTTCTCGCCCGTCCACTAACCAACCAGTCAACCAGCTAACCAACCGAACAACAATAACTACATGTTTTCGTTTTCTTTCTTATTGCCATGTTGCATTAGGCTAGAATTATTTAATTTCATTTTCAGTTGAACGGTCATTTCATCTGACCGCCAGCTAAAGTCTGCTTTACAAGTCTTGCATTAAAGTTATTCCAGCTTCAGACACACACACACATCTACATATCAATCAGATGTTGGTCTATCCAGCAGCTGCTGCTTCGAGACCGAGTTCGTTCGTTTCTGTCTGTCTGTCTGTCTGCCAGCGAAACATGTTATCATAGCCATGGTTCAACATTCGCGCTTATTTTATTCCACTCCGCCCAAAGCATTTGTGCGTCTGTGCGCGAGTTACAGAAACAACATCAACAACAACAACATTAACACAAGCACCTACAAAGCCACCAAGGTTAAATCAAGCAAATAAATAATAAAAATTATTAAGAATTGCTAATAAGTCAATAACCGTATGAATTGCTACATATAAAATTAGTAAGAATTTTAAATAGTTCAACAGACCGAAAAAGAACTGTAAAATAAAGAATTGTTCAATAAAAGAATTGTTAAATAAGCACATATTTAAATTTCAAAGAATTGTAAACAGGCCACCAGCTATAGAATTACTAATAATTTTATAAATTGTCAAAATGCAGTTATTGCAATTTTCACTTTAAATAAGTTTATAATCGTAACTTTCATTTTAATTATTTTTTTCAATAAAGAGGAGTAATTTTTGAGCAACCAACGAATAAACTTGTGTTTTTTTTAACACTCGGATTACTACAAGAATTAACTGGCGCAGTCGGGTAGTTCTGGTTCCTGCGCTAAAAAAAAAAAAAATTTAAATAAGTGTTGTGACGGTTTATCGCAAACGAAAAAAAAAAGCGCACGGAATTACATAGAAGACGAAGGATAATCGTCTGAAAAGAACAGAACAGAACCAGCATCCGTGACGGATCATCACGAGGAAAAGCAGAACCAACAAGAGAGGACATCTGTACGGACATCTGCCAAGGAAAACTACTTTAAGGACAACCGATTCCAGTCAACGTTACCAACAATAATGTCAATAAGAACTATAATTTTAATATTGTAAGTGAAAATTTCTATTATTACCAAATTTATTGTGGAAAAGTGCTAGAAACAAGCAATACTATTAAATATTTTACTAAAAGATAAAATAGAAACATATTTTAAAGATTCAAGATTCAGTTTAAAGACTAATAAAAGTAAAAGTGAAAACTTATATTGTGAACAAATATAAAACAATTTAACCGTGTTTTTCAAAGAAAAGAAAAAATAGATAATATTTTAAATAATTTACCTATTAAATATTATTTAAGTGAATATATTTAAATATAAACATATATATTTCGATATTATAAAATAATTTTGCTTTCTAAAGAAAATAATTGATTGAATTAAAGAGAAAAAATAAGCATATGCGTAAATTTCGTCCTTATACTATCCCAAGAACCCTTATTCCTATCCCAGAATCTGAAACCGATATGAGTATCAGTCAAAATAATCAAAGTGGTGTAATGAATTCTACGAACAGTTCACCCTCGACAGAAAGAAATATACTGGATTCCTTAAGAATCCCAGATGCTGTCAAGGATCTTCCAAAATTTGATGGAAATCCGAGATTGCTATACGATTTCATAAGCAATGTGGAGGAAATACTTACAGTATTAACACCCATTGATGGCACCCCTCTTGGCAAGATGATTTTAAGGTCTATACGTAACAAAATTGAAGGAGAAGCAAATGAGATTTTGAATATGTATAGCACAGACTTGAGCTGGCAGAGCATTAAAAATAATCTCATATTACATTACTCTGATAAACGAAATGAAACTTCATTGATTCGAGACTTACACCTACTAAAACAAAATAATAAGACACTTGAGGAGTTTTATAGTTCAGTTGTAGAGATCCAAGCTTCAATTAACAATAATCTGATGATACACGAGGTAGATGCCAACATAATAAAAGCTAAACGAGATTTATTTGATAAAATGTGCCTTAACACATTTTTATCTGGACTTAGAGAACCATTAGGCTCTTCCATTAGGGCTATGAAGCCAGATACTTTACCGATAGCTTTTTCATACTGTATTACCGAACAAAACATGTTTTATATAAGACAAGAAAACAGGAACATTTTGAAAAGGCAAGAAACTCATAGACAGTACAATTCACAACATTCTTACCCTAACATTAAAAAACCATTCACTCCAAATCATTATAGACAACAAAACGCGATTTATAGTCCACCTATGCATTTCAATAGACCACAATTACCAATGAATCAACCATTTAATAGACCCCAATTAAATTTACCAACACCAATTAATAGACCTCAGTTAGCACAGAATTTTTTACCAACACCTATGCAAACACAATACCCTACAGCCACAAACAATCAAAACCAATTTAGCAATTTTAGACAACAACGCTTAGACAGTAACACAAATTTTCCACCACCAGAACCCATGGACACTAGTTCAGGCTATACTCATCTAAGGAATAATAGTGGACAAACACGTAGATTTCCAAGAGAAGTACATCATATTGACCATAACTATAGGAACTTTAATACCTATTCAGATCCTGTAAACTATAACATTCCTAATTATTTACCTGAGTTGGACAATTACAACGAGATAGAGGATGTACAAAATTTTCAATTAGATGCCTCCAAAACCCAACAGGATACCTAGACATAAACAAACATGGCACTAACCTGCCTTACATAAACATTTCATCTCCATTTGGGCGTCCACTCCGTTTTCTTATAGACACAGGCGCATCAGCATCCTTTATAAACCCAGAATATACAGGGAAATTAAACATAGAAAACTGTGCACCAATAATCATAACCACTGTGTTAAACAAACACCAATTGAATACAAAAGTTAACATCCCTATGTTCATAGAATTCCGAGAATGTGGAATCCTGGAATTCTTTGTCTTTAAATTTCATAACTATTTCGATGGTCTCATTGGACTCGATATACTTACTAATTTAGGTGCAAAAATAGACCTCGAGAAAAAGCAATTAATTACAAACAATTGCTGCATCCCTTTGTCTTTTAAACCAAACTTAACTTCCGGTAAATTTCTTATATCACCAAAAACTAAAGCAATTATGAAAATTCCTGTAGATTTAGAAAGTGGCGATTTCCTAATCCCCGCAATATCAATTAACCCAGAAGTAACCATTTCACCTGGTATGTACAAGGCTGAAAACTGGTACAGCTTCGTTGAAATAAATAATAAGTCAAACTCGGACAAAATAATTTTAATCGAAAACCCAATTAAAGTAGATCCAATAAAAAATTCATATTATAGGGAAATTAATAATATAAGCTTCGAACATATTCCTGAATTTCAAAGCCCTCAGTTACTGGACAATCTTAGAATTGATCATTTGAATATGGAAGAACAAAAGGTTATCACAAAACTATGTAAAGAATTTGAAGATATTTTTCTTCAAGATAATCAGTCCCTTACTTTCACCAATAAAATCAAACACAACATTGTCACAAGAGACGACATTCCTATTTACACAAAATCATATAGATACCCCCATATCCACAAAGAAGAAGTAAAAAAACAAATTTCAGACATGTTAAATCAGGGTATCATACGGGAAAGCTACTCACCATGGAGTGCACCTGTTTGGATAGTCCCAAAAAAAGCAGATGCTAGTGGGAAAAAAAAGTGGCGTTTAGTTATTGATTACAGGAAACTAAACGATAAAACAATATCAGATAGATACCCAATACCAAACATAAATGAAATACTGGACAAACTTGGCAAGTGCATGTATTTTACCACATTGGACTTGGCTAGCGGATTCCATCAAATAGAAATGAATCCAAAAGATATTCCCAAGACAGCATTTACAGTAGAAAATGGGCACTACGAATTTGTG
Source organism: Musca domestica (assembly GCF_030504385.1). Lineage (NCBI taxonomy): Eukaryota > Metazoa > Arthropoda > Insecta > Diptera > Muscidae > Musca > Musca domestica. Next base: position 10,289,071 of record NW_026712258.1, read on the forward strand.
AGAATGCCCTTCGGCTTAAAAAATGCACCATCAACATTTCAACGGGTGATGGATTGCGTTCTTAAAGATTTGATAGGAACAGTGTGTCTTGTCTATTTAGACGACATCATTGTCTATTCAACCTCACTCCAAGAACATTCGGAAAATTTAAGAAAAGTTTTTGAAGCCCTTAGAGAAGCTAATCTTAAGATTCAATTAGATAAGTCTGAATTCTTACATAAGGAATGCGCATTTTTGGGCCATTTAGTGACCACAGAAGGAGTAAAACCAAATCCTGACAAAATAAAGGCGATCCAAAACTTTCCTATACCCACAAATCAAAAAGAAATAAAATCGTTTTTAGGTCTACTAGGTTATTACCGTAAATTTATTAAAGACTTTGCCAAAATAACAAAGCCATTTACAGCTTGTCTGAAGAAAAATAAAACTGTTATAGTCGACGATAACTATAAAAAAACGTTTGAAATTTGTAAACAACTCTTGGTAAATGACCCTATCTTACAATATCCAGATTTTTCTAAGCCTTTCAATCTTACGACAGACGCAAGTAATTTTGCGCTAGGAGCCATTCTTTCGCAAGGACCTATAGGGAACGACAAACCGATTTGTTACGCAAGTCGCACACTCACGACATCGGAAATCAATTACTCAACAATAGAAAAAGAGCTCTTAGCCATAGTTTGGGCTACAAAATATTTTCGACCATACCTATTTGGTCACCAGTTCAGAATCATAACAGATCATAAACCACTCACATGGATTATGAGCCTGAAAGAGCCAAAATCTAAATTAATAAGATGGCGATTGAAATTGGAAGAATTCGATTATGAAATTATATACAAAAAAGGCAAACTAAACACAAACGCCGATGCCCTTAGTCGCATAAAGACTGACACATCAGTCAATCTAAACATAAATGCATTTGATACAACGTCAAATCAAGCCACTTCTGGTAGTACTATTCACTCTGCAGAGGAAAACTGCGATGATGGTATTCCGATTTCGGAAAAACCAATAAATGATTTTAATTTACAAACATTATTTAAGACAGGAAACTCTAATTCTCACATGAAACAAGAAGTAGTTTTTAAAAACAAATATAGAAAAACATTTACATACCCCAATTATACAGAGGAAATTATAACACAAATTTTTAAAAATCATCTAGCGCCCAATAAAACCACGGCAATTTTTACAGATAATGAAACTTTTCGCATTATTCAAAATGTATATTCCAAACATTTTGCACAAAGCAAAATTTTTCGTTTAGTTAGGTGTACTGAAATAGTAAAGGACATAAAAGAAAACGATAATCAGGATAAAATCATTCAAGACTATCACGAAAACAATAATCACAGAGGCATACAAGAAACCTATGACCACCTAAAACGCGAATATTACTTTCCATACATGAAATCAAAGATAGCTCAAACAATAAATAATTGTACTTCATGCCAAAGACTAAAATATGATAGACATCCTCCGAAGAATAAGTTTGAAAAACCTCCCACACCTGTAAAACCATTAGATATAATACATATAGACATTTACACGATTAACAGCAAAAATATTTTAACCATTATAGACAAATTTTCCAAATTCGCCGCAGCATATACTCTAACAGCGAGAAACAGCCTTTGCGTTATTAAATCTTTAAAACATTTTCTTAGCCTGCATGGCATACCTAACAAAATAGTTTGTGACCAAGGAACCGAATTCACATCAAACATATTTAAAGACTTTTGTCAGCAATACCAAATTGACCTACACTTTACATCTTTTCAACAATCTTCTAGCAATTCCCCCGTAGAAAGACTCCATTCAACATTAACTGAAACTTACAGATTAATAGCCGAGAAAATTAAAGAAAAAAAGTTAGAAATGGATCATGACGACATCCTAACAGAAGTTCTTATAACCTATAATAACGCAATACATTCTTCTACTAAAATTACACCTTTCGAACTTTTCTATGGAAGAACCTATAAAATTAACCGTCAAATTACATTTAACAATGAACACGAATATCTTTCTAAAATTAATCAATTTCGAACACAACTCTACGAATCTATTAAGGAAAAATTGGAAACCGACACGGACAAACGCATAGAAAAACTTAATGCAGACAGACAAGATCCACTAGATTATGATGTAGATAACTATATATACAGGAAGGAATGTAGGAGAAACAAACTAACACCGAGATTTTCTAGGCACAAAGTGAAACAAAACAACAAAGCAACATTACTTACTACAAAAAACACGAAACTTCACAAATCAAAAATAAGAAAAAAACAATTTTCATAATCTTTTATTTCAGATTAATACCCATGATACACACACAAACACTGGAGATACACAATTTAAAAGACACCCAGGGATTATTACAAATAAAACTGGGAACTGCTAAAACAATAATTGACTATATCAACCTTATACATATAATAAAATTAGATTCATATAGTGATAATGTCATGAAAATTGAGGAATCTGTCAAACAATTTACTCCCACATATTACAACAGAGATTCCTTAAAGGTAACAAAATTTAAACTTAAAGACCTTAAGGATAAATTGAATTCAATAACTCCTAAATACCGCAGGAAAAGAGGATTATTTAATGGTATAGGTTCAGCAGTTAAATTTATCACAGGTAATATGGACGATAATGATGCTCTCCGTATTAACCAGGCTATATTTAATCTAACAAATAAATTACAAACTGAAACTAGTAAACAGAATATACTTAGTACTAGAATCATTGAAAGAATAGAAAATATCACAGACCACATAAATAAAGAACAAGATATAATAGTAGAGTCAATAAAGAATTCTCAAAATAGCATAAACTCCAACTCAAGACTTATAAATGATATGCAGTATTTAAATCAGATTAATTTCCACATTGATTTACTGACAAATCATATTAAAGATGTTTCTGAAGCGATGACATTGTCTAGCCTCGGAATTATACCCAAGATGATATTAAATACGCAAGAGTTAGAAGAAATAGGGAACAATTTAGAGAATCAGTCAATTAAAATTGATACAACAGAACATTTATATGAACTCTTACAATTACAGGCATTTTACAATGATACCAATATCGTTTTTAACATTCAAATTCCCCACATCCCATTAACCAATTACACAATTTCCCATACAATTCCTATACCAATTAATAAAACAAAAGAAATAGTTATAAAACCTTACACAATTTATAATAATAATAAAATTCAATATTTCGAAAATTTATGTAAGAAAATCGAAAACATATATTATTGTAAAGAAAGTTCACTACAAGAAACTATGGAAAATTCTTCATGCTTTGGAAAAATCATAAGTAATTTAGAAGCTAATTGTAATCTCAATGATATAGGCCAAATTACAGAAATATCACAACCTGAACAAGGACTTGTGTTAATAAAAAATTTACCGCCCACAGAAATGAAAACATCATGTAACTCCGAAAAACATAATATTGAAGGCAACTTATTAATAAATTTTAAAAACTGTAATGTTATTATTAACGGAATTATCTACGAAGATAACCCAAACATATATTGGGACGATTTTATTGTAAAACTACCCACAGAAATAAACATAAAACCTTTGTCTACAATAGAAACTTTAAATATACCTAAACTCAAAGAGTACCATCTAGAAAATAAGTTAGCCATCGAAGAGTTATCAAACAATACAGAACTTCACAGACACATAAATTATGGAACTTTAATGTTAATAATTGGAATTGTAATTTTCACCTATATAATGAAACAGAAGACAAAATTAGTGGTAAATGAACTTCCCGCCAATACTGTTGTCGCTTCTGACCATCAATTCTTTTGGCCATCGCTCCATACTAAGGGGGGAGGAGTTACAGAAACAACATCAACAACAACAACATTAACACAAGCACCTACAAAGCCACCAAGGTTAAATCAAGCAAATAAATAATAAAAATTATTAAGAATTGCTAATAAGTCAATAACCGTATGAATTGCTACATATAAAATTAGTAAGAATTTTAAATAGTTCAACAGACCGAAAAAGAACTGTAAAATAAAGAATTGTTCAATAAAAGAATTGTTAAATAAGCACATATTTAAATTTCAAAGAATTGTAAACAGGCCACCAGCTATAGAATTACTAATAATTTTATAAATTGTCAAAATGCAGTTATTGCAATTTTCACTTTAAATAAGTTTATAATCGTAACTTTCATTTTAATTATTTTTTTCAATAAAGAGGAGTAATTTTTGAGCAACCAACGAATAAACTTGTGTTTTTTTAACACTCGGATTACTACAAGAATTAACTCGCGCGTGTTTTATTATTTCTTTCTTGTGGCTGTTGCGCTTTAATGCTTTGTGGCTTTGTGTTCATGGAAAAATTCAAAGTAAAGCCAAAACCAAAAAAACGAAACGTTTTAGTTACTATTTCTGCTTTAATTTTATTTTTTTTTTACTTTCACTTTTTCAGTTTCCTTTAAAACCGCAACAACAACTACAATGGCAATAAAATTTGCTTCTTGTCTAAAACCGCCACTACGACTTACATAGCTTTTACAGTTTTGCCATATGACGTATTTATTCACCAAATGTAGGCTTTACACACACATTCATACAAATGTTTCGTTGTATGCCTACATTCTGGCATAATGGTGCCGACACAAAAAGACTGTTCTGGCTTAACCCCCACAATTCTAGACTTGAATAAAGGAAATATTCATTAATTATTTTCAAATTATATCAATTTCAAGCTGAAATGCTGACCAGCCAAATATGTTTCATAAACACACGCTTTACATATGGCCAGATCGCGTGCGCATGAGCTTTTCATTTTTTTTCTGTGTGATTGGCATGTGTTTGGTAATTTTTAATTATAGACCAACGACTGACTATTGATTAGATATTGTTTCGTAAATTTTTGAATTTAATAATTTAAACTTGTCTATGAAAATAGTTTAGTGTTACTGTTTCGAATGTTTATCAACAATTTTTGCACAATTCCAATTCACCAGTTACCCTCAATGCCACTGAAAATTCCATTAGGGATGACGATTCCTTCCTTTCATTAAATGGCATTTAAAAGTACCCTTACCGAGTAAAACAATTTAGAATGTCTTTAGTTTTAGGTGCCAAACGTATTTTTGTGGTCTACAAAAATACGTTTGGCACAAATTTTGAATGGGGTTTTATTTATAGAGGTCGCTTGAAAGCTTGGTTCTCTGTTTTGAAAGTTTTTCGGTCGATGGAAGTTATTTAGGACCCTCTGAAAAATTAGAATGGGTGCAGATTTGCTCAAAATAGGGCAAGATTTTTCTCTTAGAGTAAAACTAAAACAGTGCTCAGCAAGAGTAGAATCTGCTAGTTTTTGAACGAATTTTACTCCCACTCTAAAATGAACAAGGCATGCTCGCCTTTATTCGAGCGAAACTGAAAAATGGAGTTTTGCTCGTTTTTTTATTTTCTACCCCAGGAGTGATCTTTAACTCTTTATCGGTCTGCTTCAAACTTAGCACAATCAAACGCATCTACCAGCACTAGATCCAAAGCCAAGATGGTGCGTATCGATTGATTCTTTCTGGTAACTCACAAATAAAATTCCATGTTTACAAAAAAAATATTAATTCCAAAAAATCGAAAGAGACATCCGATTCAGGTTCAGACTTTATGCGCCATAAAATTTGTAAGCAGGTCAGGTCCGAAATGGACAATATCGACTTACTCCATCTTATATCTCTACAGGGTGAGATAAAAAACAGCAATAAAGTCAAACGCCATAATTTTTACATTTTTTTAATTTTATTGAATGAAAGCAAAAAATGTCGGAAATAGCATCAAATTTCAATTTTCAATGGCGTAAGCCCGAGCTCATTTTTCAATATTTTCCGAATGGAATATTGCGATATGTTCAGCTCACGAGCCATTTTTCGGCCACTGCAAAGCGGGTTTCGATCAAGTTACTTCTTTATTTTTCGAACCATTTCTCGGTAACGAGCGATGGTACGAGACACAAAAGATTTATTCACATTTAAATGCTGGAGTGCTCTAACGATAGCCACTTGTGGTTTTCCAGCCAAATATGAAGAAATAATACTATCACGCTCGAATTCCATCACGAATAACTTTTTTTTCTAGAAAATTCTCACCAAAATGCTTTTGTACGCTTGTAAACAATATAATGAGCTGTCACTAATGGAGTATTGGTCGCTTTGCTTTTTTTGTTTCTACTCCCATAATGAGTTTTTCGGATGTCTGCTTCAAACTTAGCATCTTACATGGTCCTATAGATTGATTATTTTTGGTACCTCACCCACAAAATTCCAAGTTTTCAAAACAATTTTCAATCCCAAAGAAAATAGATGGGAACATCCGATTTGGTTAAAACTAGGTCAGGTCTGAAAATGAACTACATCGACTTACTCCTTCCTATAACTCTCCCGTTAAGGATCAACATTTTCAATAACACTGTGTGACAAAATAAATTTTTTCAATAATTACAAGAATAATCCAGCAGATTGTGAAAGTAGAGCTAAAAAATAGACATACGTGTAACGGCGTTTTGAAATTTTCGGATTAAGATTCCTTGTAATCCGTTGATTTTAGGTAATATTCCAGATAAAATTACGGGGATTATTCTGGTTGAAAATTAAATTAACCCTCAACCGAGTCAACAAAGGGGCTTTTTAGTTATTTTTTGAAATACAGTTAAAAACTCCCTTTAAACGGGATTTTAGTACGTCAAAATGTTTGTAAAATTGTTTGTTGTAAAATTCTAGTATAGGTCCTAGAGGACGTCAAGAGTCTAAGTCTTACTTAAACGCTAGGAATTCATATATCATTTTAGAGTTAAAGCCGTACTTAATCTCCTACAAAGCATCATTTTGGAAGGATGATGTGAAAGACAACAATATTCTTTATCAGGAGGCAGGAGGTGTCAATAGAAGAAATATTCAAAAAAAATGTTAGGTGCTATAGTTCTTAATAAAATTATAGTTATGTAGTTCAAGTGAAAATTATGTGCTTGTTTTCTTACTGTTAATTTAACACGTTTCAAATCCAAGTCAAAATCCCCATTTATACTAAATTTTTTGGGAAAAGTGACAAAGGAAGAATTATTCTAGATCAAATTTAATTGTGGATCTCGGAACAAAAGAAATTTGTAGACTTAATATGTACCACAAATAAATATGATTAATTTTTGTTAATAATACCAAATTCTCTTAAAGTTCGAACTTTGAAATATTTCTACTAACATTGGATCTAGTGTAACAATGGTATACTTAAGTCCAATTTTAATGATAAGGTAGATATAACTAAACAGACAAATGCTGAGGGTACATACATCTGTCGGAATAAAAATATAAAACTTTCGAAGTTGTCAATAGCTCAGAAAACGAAACGCCATTTTTATAAATTGTACTGAAAACGAAATTACATCGAATCCATGAATATTTGCCTACTTTTTTCAAAATATATATTTTTTCACAATTAAGAATACAAAAGATACTTCTTATTGTAAAAATCTATTTAATTTGTAGACTATACAGCATACATATTTCATAACCAGGAAACAGTCCTCCACATACTTATTTTGCATAATTTCGGAAGTCAGTTTATTTATAAAAATCTTCATTACCTGATAACTTACGTTTTAAAATTTGTGTTTATTACCTTTTTTGTAGTCACATTTCTTCAAAAAGTTTGCTACTGGTTTTCTAACAAAACAATTGTTTAACATTTCATAAATTGAGGTCTTTTTAGAAATTTCTGGAGAGCAAACTCCATATTCTCCCAGAAAATTCTGGAATATTTTACATTCCACATAAAATGGTAAATGTTCCTTCAACTCTCTTCCAGTTGACCCAACGTTTCCTCTCTCATTATGATACCCCTAATTACTTGCCACTAAAATCCGGCATTGACAACAAAAAGAAATTCCAATAGAGCGGTAAATAATAGAAAGTGTGACTTGAATGTAAATTATGACCTTTTGTCTTTCGTACACATGAAATGTATGACATCCCCTCTCTCTCCGCTTCGGCTGAAACATAAATCTTCCCAAACGAATTAAACTGAAACAAGTTTCGTTAACAAGACAAAGAAAAAAAACTTTATCAGCCAACCAACAACATTTCAAACCCAATTAGTAATTCTGTTAACATTTCATTGAAATAGAACTGAATCAGATTTATAACTTCTTTATTGTCGGATTATAGCGACCGAAGTATTGAAACAGAATTTGATACTCATTCTTTTGAAATGTTGTTATTTTTTTTCTTCTGACTCTTTTTGTATTTTTTTTTTTTTTTTGGTTTGACTAGTTGTTGTCGATATGTCGTTTGGTTGGTTTAATGGAACAAATGGAGGCAATAATTGTTGAATTTAAATTTTGCGGTATCTAAATGAAATAAGAACCGGTTTCTTCTTGTGTCTCTCTTTTGCTGTACTGAAATAAGCAGGAAAACAGTTAAAATGCATAAAATAATCCACAGCACAGAAGTCGCATATGTCTTGTGTAGATGTTTGAGTTTGTGTGCAATTGTGTAGCTAAAGTACAAAAGGTATCGGGCTAAAATGAAAGGCTAATTGTTCTCCTACCCACACAATATTTGGTTCTTAACTGATATCCAGTTACACGTACTGATGTTGGCTTTGTTTCTATATGTTTGGTATATGTTTGTTTGTCGTTTTAGTCGTATATATTCCCCATTCGGGACGTACCAAAAGATTGAACCTATATATACAAACTTTACAATAGATTTAATATTGGTAAAAATGATTTCGCATTTTATATAAGTAATGTTTATTTTGTATTTGTATTTGTTAATATGATACCAGAGGGGGTGACCCAAAAAAAAACACATTTTCATGGAGATCTAATGCTGTCGAATTAGCATATACGATGTTAGAAAAAAATCGAAACTGATTTCATATTTTATATTTTCATAGTATTATCAACATTTGTAAATTGTAAGGGTGAGATACGAGTAGCAATGTCCGAAATAAATAAATACAAATATCCACGGACCAAGTTCGGACTCTATTCTTTTTATACCCTCCACCATTCTATGGAGGGTATATTAACTTTGTTATTCCGTATGTAACTCCTCGAAATATTTATAAAATAGAACCTTCAAAGCATATATGCTGGATTAACGTAAAATTCTAAGACTATCTAGCGATATCAGTCTGTCTGTCCGTCTGTCTGTTGTAATGACGTTATCTTTCGAACAAATTGAAATAGAAGGCTAAAATTTTGCATGCATGTATGGTGTACCAGTAGGTAGGTTAAGTTCGTAAATGGGCCATATCGGTTCGTATAGCCCCCTCGATATTCGGTATTTTCATTATTTTAGCGACAGTATTTACCGGAATTATTTCAAATTTCATATTTAAAGTTCATAATGGGTCCAGGTACACCTCTTCGTATAGCCCCCATATAACGGTAGCTCCCGATATTCGGTATTTTGATGATTTCAGTAACATTATTTACCGGAATCGTTTCAAATTTCGTATTGGAATATCCTAATGGGTACTACTATTTATGGAAAAAAAGTGAATGAAGGTCCACGTTTTCGTATAGCCCCTACATAACAGTACCTACCGATATTCGGTATTTTCACGATTTTAGCAACATATTCGGTATTATTTCAAATTTCGTATTTGACATTCGTAATATATGCTACGGCCAATGACAAAAAAGCAGGTCCACGTCGTCGTATAGTTTTCACTTTTCAAGTTCCGTCCAAAGGGTATTACAAGTTCGGCCAGGCCGATCTTAGTTAATTTTTTACTTGTTTTTTTTTTTTTTTTGATAAATGTAGAACTTTTTTTCCGAATAACTAGAAAAAATGATACATCCATTTTCACACAGACAAAAATATTAGGATGTGCAACATTTGCGTAAAATCGGATATTGATTTCCTACGTTAAAATGTTGGTTTTTTTGTAGAAAGAGTGAAAATATTTTTCCTATCATGACAATGCTTGATCAACATATTACGATATGTAAAATATGAACTACATCGAGTACTCCATGTACTCAAAATAAGGGCCAATATAGGTCATTTTCGCAAATGAGTAAGTCTGATCTAAATATAACGGTGCCCCAAGTTTATACTATATCGGTTACTCGCTCAATATGAGATTTGATTCTTTTCACAATTTGTAAGTTTTATTTGGGTGGTACCGGAAAGAGTCTTTCGATAGTGCGACAATAACGATGAGGTGATGACCGTCCGTCGGTTGTAAACACTATCTCTGTAAAAGGAATTGGATAGCTACCTGAAATTTTATTTTTGGATGCTTGGATCCAGTTCTGAGATGAGCAATATCGGTCTACCCTTCCTGGTACCTGCCCATAAATGGTCAATACCTTTTATAAAAATAATAGAAAAAGAATGATTATCCAATTTTGTTCAAAACATTGCAAATCCTTATATTCGCATCAGTGCTAGGTCAATTGACATTATCGGGTCACTCCATCCAGTACTTCCCCCACAAAGGGTCAACATTTTGAATAATTATAACTCTTATAAAATGTGAGATACAATTGTTTCAATATTTAAACCAACACAATATCTAGTGTGAAGATAAAATATATAAGACCACTCCTTATGGTACATCCCACAACAGGTTAAAACTTCGGATAATTATATCTCTAAAAGTGTAAAGTTTAGTATAAATCAGATTCGAATAATTATATCTCTTATTTATACCATACTTTGCACTCTTCAATATTTCTATGTGTACAAGATCTGTAGTGAAGATGGTAGATATAGGCCTACTCCTTCTGGTACATCCCTCACAAAGGGTCAACATTTTGGGTAACAAAACGCTCAAAAGAGCGAAATAAGAATCCGATTCTCTTAAAATTTCACACATCCCAATATTTTTAATAAATCCCAATATTTTAATGAAGGCGTGATCCTAGAAGATATCGGTCCACACCTTCTGGTACCTCCCACACAAAAGTCCAACATTTTGATTATCATTTATTCGCATAAAATTGGAAACAAATGTTCGATTTTCATTAAAATTTGCACATACCAATATCATTATTAATATTTGATGAAATGGAATACTTCGGTCCGCTATATATGGAATCTCACGCATATTTCAACATTTTCTAAAAATGATCACATATCCCATAACATTTGCAAAAAGTACTCGATGTAGTCCAAATATGGCACGTTATAATATTTATATCAGATTTAGGTCCGATACAAAATCGACAATATTGGCCCACTCCTTCGGAAACCCCAATAAAGGTTCAAAAGTTTGAATAATCATAACTCAAGGCTGAGGGTATACATCTGTCGGCCAAACCTACTGATACTTTTAAACTTTTTTTCGAAAGAATTGTATAAGAAACTGATATATCGTGTGTTTTGTCTGGAGCCATATAAAATGAATTATATCGGCATGTTACGGTTCTCTTGATATTCGGTATTTTGATAATTTAAGTCACATTTTTCAGAAACATTTGGTGTTTCCACAGTTCATAATAGGTTGGAGATTGTTCTTAAAGTTCGTATCTTAAAGCTAATTGTCTATGTAGATCCACGTTTTCGTACAGACCACATATGATCTCGATATGTTTACTATTTAAGCAACTTTTTTCAAAGAAATTTTCTTAAATTTGGTATTTGGAGTTGTTTATTAGTTTTAGGTCTTTTGGTCCATCATATGCCCGGAATTTGACATTTTGAGGGGTTCTTTAATGTTTTTTTCGGATATATTTTTAAAAGCTTTTATACCTTTCCCCTCTTGTTTTACATATACTGGGCATTATACATTTAAAAATTATATTTCCGCAACACAAATATTATTTACCTGTGCACATATTAGTATATTTTTACCCCTTCTGAAAAACAAACAGTACAATTTCCAATAACCCAAGTGTGATAAAAGTTATTTCTCTTAGCATCTCAGCAACATTTTCATCCAAAATAGGCCAATGTCAAAAAATTCAAATAAAAATTTAACCACACCCAAAGTGAATGCCAAATTCTACATCTAATCAAATCTCTGATCAATCTTTGTTTGGCAACCACATTAAATGTACACCAATTACATTGAATTGTTAAATGATTTGTTTTTACTTTTTTCTTTAACGTGTTTCTTTTTTGTTGAGTTTTAATTGCACCATTGTTATGGTTATCTCCACAGCAATTATCGTTTTGAATAGTTTTACTTTGGAATATTTTTTGTTGTGGCAAAATCCACCCACAACTGCTTAGCGAGGAACTTAAAACCATTTGAATTACATGAATTGAAATTTGGAAAACAAAATTGAATTGACTCACATTCTCTTTATTTTTTGAGTGATGTTGAAATTATAATCGATTTTTCGCCTTAAATGGTAAGCCTGCGAAGGGGGGTTTGGGAAAGTTCGTCATTGTTGATGGCATAATATTGGATATTTTGTGGGTATTCATATTTAAATTTGAAGGCAATGGTTGTAATTAAATGTTGAGCAACTGGGTTTTTTAATCATTTGAAAAAAAAAACAAATGAGAAAACCAAAATTAACAACAACTCTCAACACCGTACATAACTATGAAGGTGTAGGTTTACTACTCTTTATATAATGCTAATAAAAATCATTTTACTAGAAGTAGCAATCGGAGTTTAATTAGAATTTTAATGCAATGTTAAACCAAGTCCCTTTACAAAAATTTGATTTAGGTATAGTTCCCATATGTTTTTCCCTCAAACTTGATGTAAACGTAGTCTGCCAAGATTGAACGATTTTATAAAAAAAACGTTAATTTTTATACCCTCAGCCATATTATGCCTCATCGAAATAACGGTTTTAGACCCTAGGTCTCTTTGGACCAAATCCGTTTCAGGACATTTGGAGTCTATGTAGTGATATCCGTCCGTCCGTATGTCTGTCTGGCTGGTGCGCACGATAACTCTATAACGATAAGCGACTATCCGATTTAGTCCAAACTTAGTACATCGTAATGTTATTATCAAACTTAGATCGAGTTCGGAGTTGGGCAATATCGGCCCACTCCTTATTGTACCTCTCCCACAAAAAGACAACATTTTCAAAGAAAATATTTTACTGCACAGAAAGAGAAAGTATGATCCGACTTTGGTCCAACTTTGCATATCCCAATAATTGCATCAGTGCTACGTCATGTGCAAAAATAGACAATATCGGTCCACTCCATCAAGTATCTCCCCCACAAAGGGTACAAATATTGAATACTTATATCTCTCATAAAATCTGATATAAGAGTCGGATTGTCTTCAAATAGCACACATCACAATATTTTTTTTTTACCCAAGATCTGATGTGAAGATGGGATGCCACATCTCAATATTTCTATCAACACAAGATCTGTTATATAGATGGTAGAGATCGGACCATTCCTTTTAGTACCGTCCAGAAGGAATTTTGACCAAAGGGTCAACATTTTAAATAACCAAAGCGAGCGTAAAATGCTAAAAAAGTATCCGGTTCTCTTCAAATTTCACAACATCTTCTGTGAAGGTGGAATACATTGGCTCTCTCCTTCTTGTACCTCCTCCACAAAGGGCCAAAATTTTGAATATCCATGAAGCTCATAAAACGCGAAACTAACATCCGGTTCCATTCAGACTTGATACATCTCAATATTTCCATCAACACATGATCTGTTATAAAGATGGTAGAGATCTTCTGGAATCTCAACAATCTGTCATAATTTGCGAAACAAGTCAGCTATTCTTTACAACTTGCTATATCTAAATATTTCTCTCAACCAGAAACCTGAGATTAATATGAAATTTATGATTTCCCATAAATTGGATATAAATGCTCGATTTGCTTGTAATTTTGCCCATACCAATATTGTTTCCTGTAAAGATGAGGAATGAAAATGGAATACTTCGTTCGAATATATCTGGTACATCACGCACATTTTTATATTCTCTAAAAATTATCACATATCTCATATAAAGTGAAGGAAGTAACCAATATAGTCCAAACCTGGCACGTCGCAACATTTATATCATATTTACGAAATGACAATGTTGGCACATTCCTTCGGAACATACTACATAGAAGTTCAACAGTTTGAATAACCATAACATAAGTCAACATTTATTTAAATAATCGAACATTGGCTGAGGATATACATCTATCGGCAAACCCGACTTATAATATTTAACTTGTTGTATCAGAATTATTTTAAGATGAAGACAATTTTAAATTATTTTTTTTATTTTATGACGGAGTTAACTTTTTGCAACCTATAGCAGTTACATTTCTTATGAAAGCTCACATGCAGCAGAAAAAAAAACTTTCACAAATTTAGTAGAAATCGACTCCATCATTCCATTCGATTTCAAAATTCAAACGTTCATAAAAAATTTGCGATCGTATTTGCATTAATTACTTACGCTATGCTAAATATAAAAAGTGGTGTAGGGTGGCATATAGTCGGACCACATGACTTCTGTTTTTCCTTACATTTTTGTAGCCTGACCTATCCAACATGTTCTGAGTATACATCCATGTAATTGTATTTTTCATACATCATATGGTATCAACAATGTAATCCTTCACATCGGTTTAAAAACACTCCACATTCTGACTCATCGGCTCTCACAACTACCCATCACCCTGACCGGCTTAGTAGAGACTTAATATTTTTTAAGCTTCTTACATAGAACAAGCTATCATCTCTAAACTAAATGATTAATTTTGCCCGATTTGATCATTTATGCCCATTCGAAAACATCGGAATCTATCATTGTTTCAATTTCAATGGCTTCCACTTGGTGCCGACTTTATGACCCACGTTATCAACCTTTTTATAATGGACAATAATCAGCTATATTAGACTTCTATATCTATACCCTGTGTGTTATTTCTTAAATCGTTATTTTTCTCTCTCTCTCTCTCTCTCTCTCTTGCTCTTCAAACCAAGACTGATAGGCAATTTTCGTTATACAATCGATTTTAAAAAATCTTGTGAATGAAAATGCCACTTTAAATTCCTCAACATCATCATCATCATCGAAAAATTACAACAAATTATTCTCCAATTAAATAAATTCAAAAAAAATCAACAAGAATTATCAACGATGAGAGCATTGTCAATCAACATTTCATAAATATGTGAATTAATTTTATTTGATTTATGTTCATGAGATGCTGACAATTAAATTGTCATTATTAATTGTCGTAGCAATCAATTATTAATTGCAATGAGCATAATATCAACTATTTAATTGGCCTTAGTTATTTCCGAAAGAACAATGTCTGCCAAAGACGTAAATACTTCCTTTGGTGTGATTCAGGTGGAATTGATGGAAGTTGGAAAAAGCAAAACTTTAGGTAAGTTTACTCACTTGTATCGACCGTGACAGGACTCGAACCTGCAATCTTCGGATTCGAAGTCCGACGCCTTATCCATTAGGCCACACGGTCCTTGTGAGTGACTAGAAATGTTTTGCTAATTTCAATTTTCATTTTTTTCATCTCCAAGGATGGCATCCTTCAAAGGATGCTATTGGTGAGATGAGAGGCACACACAGCAATTGAGTAAACTACCCTTGGCGGTGCTGCGAAACAGATTATGCGCAGTTTTCACATTCGAATTTTCAGTTTGTGTAATTTTGTGGGAAATGGTGTAGGAATCCATAAAATTTTATTACATCCAAATTTTCAGTTCAGGAACCTAATGTTGGCAAACCCGTGTGGAAATATTTGTATTGGGAATTTATGTGATGTTAATCTTACCAACTATGAACCTTTTCTGAATGCGTATTATGGTTTTAGAGCAGAAATCACACTATCACGCTTGAATTCCGTCACGAATAACTTTTTTTCTGGAAAATTCTCACCAAAATGCTTTTGTACGCTCGTAAACAAAATAATGAGCTGTCGTTGAAATAATTTTAACAGCTGTCGGACGAGTGTCTTAGAAATGACAGCAGTCTGAAATTGGTTGCATTTTTTCATCTCACCCTGTATATACTTTGTAAGGTCTAACATGAGTATATCGAGATGACAAAGTTTATATAACTTTCTGGAGGGTATAGAAACAAACTTCAAAATTACACAGACTGCCTCCTAAGTGCTCGAAATACCAAGTGAGTGAGAACAAGTAAAAAAGCTGGAATTCGGCCGGACCGAACTTGTAAATACCCTCCACCGTTTGGAACTAAATTCTGTTAAAATCTAAAAAATACTAATGTAGCCGTTATATTAGGGTCTATACGACGACGTGGACCTGCATAGGCAAATTTTATCATAAACCATTACAATATTCAAACGCGAAACTTGAATAAAAATATTCGGTGAATAATGTACCTAACGTAATCAAAATACCGAATATCGGGAGCTACCGTAATAGGGGGCTATACGAAGACGTGGACCTGCACAGACAATTTTCTGTCATAGGCTGTAGTACCCATTTCAAATACCAAATTTAAAATATTTTCAGTAAATAATGTCGCTTAAATCACCAAAATACAGAAAAAATGGAGGTACCATTATATGGGGGTTATACCAAAACGTGGACCTACATGACCTATTTTCAATACCAAAAGTCCTGCAGAGATATACACATTTGAGCAAAATTTGATTAACCTACTTCATTTCGTTCGGAAGCTACAGTGATTTCCACAAACGGACAGACGTCTATCCGACGAACATCCCTAAATCGACATAGAATTTTATGCTGATCAAGAATATGTATACTTTGTGGGGTCATAAATGTATATTTCGGGGTGTTACAAACGGAATGACAAATTTACTATGGTGGAGGGTGTAAAAATACTAGATCCCCCAACACCCAAGTTTGTTCTGCAACTTTGAAATTAAACCAATATCTAAAAGGAAGTGTAGGAAGTGTAATACTTTATATTGATGGGGGAGCTGGAGGAAGTGTATAACATGCACAAAAAATATAGTTCTCTAAAATATTGAAAAAAATGGACCACTACAAAATACCTTGTCTACTGATCTAACAACTTCACTCCGATGTAAATTTCGAACCTCCTGTGCCTTAGTCCGAAAATTGACATCATCTCTACTTACTACGAGTATAAGAACATTTTTCCTAAACCTTTGTTCTTTTATGTCTCTGCCTAGTATCGTCCGAATTGGCTTACCTCATATTCCACCAATAAACATTATGCCATAATGAAAATTGTACACGATTCAATACAGTCGATTGAAACTTATTTTAATACGCTTTGCTAAGTGAACCATTGCAACCTTGACTATTTGTATAAGCCATCTGAATGGTCCAATGCAGTTGCAATAGCTAAGAACTTGTTTGACATTTTAATTGAAGACTTAAAATGTCGTTTTTTTTTTTCATTAATTCTAGATTTTCATTGTCAACATGTTTATGCAGAACGTTATTTAAATGGAAAATTAAAAAATCAACAGCAGACAGCTGTTCCTGAGAACAGTTTTGGGATGTGCATTTATTTTTAGCCATAAGGGTAGATTTTCCCTCTCTCTTTGAGGGTGGAATATCTCACTGAGAAGGATATGATGCCAAAACATCCTTTTCTCTGTTACATCACCCAATGCATTTGTGGGTATATCAACAATTACAGTTGCCAAACGAGCAAAGGGACCGTGTGGCCTAATGGATAAGGCGTCGGACTTCGAATCCGAAGATTGCAGGTTCGAGTCCTGTCACGGTCGAAAAATCAATTTTTTTTAGTTTTTTTTTTTTTTTCAATTACTTATTGTTGTAAAAGTCAACTCAAAGTCGCGCAGATAATTTTGCAATATTTCTTGTCTTTTTTAACATTATCGTGCTGAAACAAACACACCCTTCAAGTGGTCAAATGGCAAACTTCGATTGCCTTTAGCACCACAACCAACTGAAATCGAAGCATGGCATAGCTGAAAAGAAAAACAAAAGCAAAGCAGAAAAAACAAGTCTTACTTTCAAGGTAAACAGCAAAATTTAAATCTCTCTCTAGACGATTGGCCATTAATTATTGCCAGTTTATGGTACCAGCAGAATTTTATTTGCACCCGTGTACCAGCGTCCGGCATGGCAGACCGTCCGTCCGCCCGTCCGTCCAAGCGGCTCAGCCCAAGTTAAACATGTGTCATAACATGAAGTTCTGTTTCTTTATTTTTTCTTTTTGTTTTGTGAGGTAGAAAACAAGAAATTCTAGAAAATAAAGAAATAGATTGAATAAATAAACAATTTGGTCCATAGGCAAGTTGAAGTCGTACGATATTTGTATATATGTATGTATACAGTGACGAGGGTTTGATTCATATAAGAAATATGTTCGTTTCAAGTTGAAAATGTTATATTTATTTTTTCCAAGATGTATTGAAGTAAATTGTGTTTGTTGATGTAACTTACGTACACGCATAAAAATCGCATTCACATGTAACTTCGTTACGGCAACATCATTTATGTAAATGCCTTTAATGTTAGCTGGTAGTTTTAATAACTTTTACTTTCTTTTTAAAACAATAGCAAAAGTGTTTGTATTTTTAATTACATTTATCAAATAAAAACTACCACAAAAACATATTGAAAATAATTCAGTGGGAAAGGGTCAAAAGTCGAGTGAAGTTTTTCAATGTTTATTATGGCTTTAGAGCAGTTATAATTTGAAATCAGAAGGAACTATATACCCAACTTTGAATTGACTTCCACCAAAATTGATGGAGGCATTTGTACCTCTCATACCAAATAGAATTGCTATAGGGTTAATAATATGACATCGGGCACAAATTTTGTTATTTGCTTCCAGAATAAATTCGGTTGCATGTCCAAAAATCCATCCAATTTGGGCTGATATTACAAATTTGGTGCACAATAAACAGGAAGTCGGATGCAGATATATAAGAAAGCTATATCCAAATCAGAACCGGTCTCGATAAAATTTGGCAGAGGTATTTCTGAGCTGTATCTGATATCTGGTACCAAATATCATTCGTGCGGGATGCATATTACACATGTGAGGAACTTTAACACCAAAGCCGATGAAATATATATAAGGGAACTATAGCCATATCTGAATCGATTTTCACCAAAAATTTGAAGTACTTGCTTCTGGGCTGAATTCTCTCGCAAGTGCAAAATTCAGTTCATTTGGGTTGATATTAGTCATTAGGTGCATAATAAACCTGAAATTGGAAAGAGATATATATGGGAGCTATATCCAAATCTGAACCGATCTGACAACATTTTAGGCACATATTTCTGAGCTGTATCTGATATCTGGTACCAAACATCATTCATGTGTAGTGCATATTACGCATGTGAAGGAGATAAAACTCCAAATCGAATGAAACATATATATGGGAGCTATAGCTATATCTGAACCGATTTTCACCAATTTTAATACGCTTGCTTCTAGGCAGAATAAGACAGTATATGTCAAATTAAACTCTAATATTTGGCAGAGGCATTTCAGAGCTGTATCTAATATTTGGTACCGAGTATCGTTGTCATAGAGTGCATATTATGGCTGTGGGGGACAAAAATAACAAATCGGGTGAACAATATGTATGGAAGCTATATCTGAACCGATTTTCTCAAAATTTGACATACTTCCATCTAGGCTCAATTTGATCGCATTTGCAAAATTTCAACCTATTTGGACTAATAAAACATATCTGGTGCACAGTAAAAAACAAGTCGGACGAAGATATATATATGGGAGCTATATATGGGAGCAAATATATCTCTGCAATACCATAAAGCATAAGATTCTATGGTGATTTAACTATGTCCGCCTCTTCGTCACTACATGTCCTTAAGAATATTTACTTAAACTAAAGTTGAGCTTGGCTAATTGTATAGCCTTCTTTTCCGCCAAGGATGCCACAATTTTGCTCCACTTGCAATTATCGGTCTGATTTTAGATGCATTCATCCAAACAAATTTTTGGTTTAGGCTCAGACAACTTACAAAAATGTTGCCATGCATTGAGTACCATTTAGTACAGTTCGCACACTTAGTACACATTTCCGAAACCACTTCAATATATCAAACTTCCATTCCCAACATTAATTCTAATACCAAATTTCAAATTTTTAGCTATTTACGTTTTTGATTCCCCATTCCAAACATGATAGGAGATTTCAGAATATTTTCTGAATAAATATTTGGAATGAACCATGAGAACCATTAGAATGAACCATGGAGTTATCTTTTTAAAAACCAAATGTAACCTCAGATAAATTTCTTGAAATTTTCTACCAACATTCACATTTAAACTAACATAGCCCTCCCTGATGTTTCTCTCTCAAAGAATTACTTAAGTAAATCTATGAGAGAATATCTTCATGTCATTCCACACCACAAATAACCATTATTCTTGCATTAATCTTTCAATCTCTTAAAGCACACAGAAGCCATTAACCAAACAGGCGAGTTCTTAAAAAAACAATGAACATTTTTCTCGTCGTAGGGCATGTATTGGCTTAACCCTTCGGTAAAACCTTTTGTCGACATGTCATGCAACTGGTAGTTAGCAATAAATTTTCCTTTCGCAAATGCTAGAACATGGTGTGATATTTTCCAGATACTAGTTAATTGAAAAAGTCCATTAAAAAAGCCCTGAAGAGGAGAGAGGGTGGCAAGTACAGTGAGGAACCACGTAAATGTAAATTTGGTAAATAATCATCCTTAAACTAAAACCATTTAAGGTGAAAAATTACAAATTACAAAGCTGCAAAAGTAAAACAAGGTCGAAAAGGCGTCTATTTGCATACATGCATACCTTTTTGTCCCATACAGGGTGAGATAAAAAACTGCAACAAAGTCAAACGCCATAATTTTTATATACATTTTTTTAAATTTTATTGAATGAAAGCAAACAAAAATCGGAAATAGCATCAAATTTTAGAATAAGTTTAGGTTTGTTCGAATTGGTCACCTTTGGCACGTATTAGGCCTTCAAACGGCCAATGAAACCGTCACACGCTGCCCAGTGTTGCTTTGCGGTATTTTGGCCCATTCCCGGCGAAGCGCTTGCTTGAGGTGATCGACGCTAAGTGCGATGGTGCTGAGTCCTGTTGGAATGTCCAATGTCTGTGGCCAAAATATTTGCGTGTCCAAGGCTTTAATACACCCTCCAGAATATTTTCGCGATAATATTCGACATTTATTCTGATGCCACGTTTGATTAATACGAGCGGAGAGCGACCATCGCCATTCATCACGAATAACTTTTTTTCTGGAAAATTCTCACCAAAATGCTTTTGAATGCTTGTAAATGTCGCTGGAATAATTTTAACAGCTGTCGGACGAGTGACTTAGAAATGACAGCAATCTGAACTTGGTTGCAGTTTTTTCATCTCACCCTGTATATCTAGAAATATTTTTGTTGAATATTCGATTTACTCATGTAAAATAACATTTCAATGAGATTTCATTTAATTTTCCAGGAAAAGGACCCTTGGGGTTCAAAATATCTGGGAAATATTCTTTGAGTACTCATCTACCTTATTTTTTGTAATTTTGCTGGAAAGTAACAGAAAAATTCGCTTTGAACCTAGTCCTAACAGGTCTACCTTAAACTGGACGTGAAGTGCTTTCTACAGCCTATTACCCAAATATGGAAATAAATGATATCGTTGTAAATATTGACAATTTTAAAAATTAAATTAAATTATGCTCAAGATGATACTAAAATGGATATTCGCATTAAAATTTTTCAGGCTTACCAGCCAACCAGAAACACGAATCCAAATATGAGCCATGAAACGGATTTCGTATAGGCATATATAGGGTCTAAAATCGATATTCCGATCAAGCACATTTTTCATATTAATTTTTTAATAGCCCCAATAAAGGGTTAAAAACAAGTAGATTTTCGTCCCTTGATTTTTATGATATATTATTATTAATTTAATATAATTTATTAATCTGCCTTATATGATTCAAAATTAATAAATTTCAATTTTGTCTTTCTTATCTTTACAGTATAAATTTCAATAATATTGTTTGGTATTCAAATTCAGTTGCTGGAAAAGTGATTTTGGATAAGCTGAAAACGCCAGCGTCTTTGGCATACAAACAAACAACAACAATAATAACGGCAATCTTTGGAAAATCGGAATTTGCATATTTCACACAGTAAAGCATTGCCGATTGACTTGGTTACTCAAGCCGTGGGAGAAAACGACGATGTCTAACATCAGACATCGCCCCCTGGCCCCGCCAGGCACGGGCGATAGTGACGATAATTTCACAGACGACGAGAGTACACCATTGACACATGATATTTATGGCGGAAGGTGAGTAGATCAAATATGTTTGTGCTGTATGAAAATTATGAAATGCATTTAATTCAATTCATAATGAAGACGGAATTGTATTTTTTAGAGAGACTTCAATAAGATTCGACATTAAAAATTTGGTTTTAAAATTTTATCTTTAAGTTTGCTCACAAAATTAAAATACATTGCTGCGTTGCTAATGTTTTTTATGTTATTATCAATTCTACCCACTGTTTTTTGTTTATTGCAATTATTAAGTTTTTTTTTTTTTTTTTTGCTGCAATGACAAACTATTTTCTGCTCTTTACTCACCACATGTTGTTGGTCGCTGATGACTAAGATAACAATAATAAAGGTGAAGATCTTAATAATGAGGTTTCAAAATGTTGTGGTATTTTCAAATATAATTTAAATAACATTGTTTTCAAAGAAATAAACAACAAAAAACACTTAAGTGATTGATGTATCTAAAATAGTAGCAATGCTTAACCCGCATATTGGTAAGGCGGTCTCTCGGCATCTTACAAAAATATTGACAGTGATTCTTCCTAATACACTCCAATGTTTTATATCTAATAATAATCTAATAATCTAATAATCTACTCAATCGCTGTAAATATGGAACAATGCTCAATTCCATTCTCCAAACTTTTCTAAGGGAACTACTTTCTGTTTTGGGGTATTACAAACAATAAGACAACATAACTTTCTGTTGTAAAAAAAAACAAGATTTGACCAATGACAAACATAAACAAAATCTGTCATTATTTGTAAGCGATTTTATCTTTTTATGATTAGTAGGTGTGGTCATATCTCATTCACTTCTAGATTGAATTATCAACTGTTATTCTCTTTCTTTTGTCCTAACAAAAGTATTCTAATACCGGATATTGTACGAGTAATGGTATTGTCGACATTGACATTTATACCGCAAAAATTAAATTATTTAATCTAATGAATAGTTGGGTGTGGCAAAACAAGTTTGCTGTTTCAAAAATATTTTGCTTATGATCTTAAAATGTATACTTTGTGAATGATATTGAAAAGGGCGAATATATACGTAAATATTTAAATTTTTATACCCTACAACACTATGTGTTGGGGGTATTATAAGTTTGATTGGGCCAAAAATTATGTAACAGCTCAAAATATTGGCTTCCCACATAGGAAGTATATATGGATCTTCCTTTCTCGCCGACCTGAGTCGATCTAGCTATGTATGTCCGTCCGTCCGTCTGTCCATATTAATTTGTAATGACTCTACAGGCCGCAATTACGACCCGATCTTCATGAAATTTAGAATGGAGGTGGGGCTATAACCAGAATAGAAGCCTATAGCTTTTAGAGATGATAAAATAATATGTAGGGGTTGAAATGAATCAAAAACTGAAACATTTCCGGAAGTTAGCATGAGGCTTTCCGGAAGTTAGCATGAGGCTTGAGCTTAAGCCCGGCGGAATCACAAATAGACGAAAAGGTCAATTCTGACAGTTACGTTGATGCCGATAGTAAATATATCGGTTATATATAGCGAAATATATACAATGTATATATAGCTAGAATGCTTATATCTCAAGAATGGCTGGACCGATTCTGACAAATTTTGTCAATTCAGAATGCCCCCTTGGCCTAAAAGAATAAAATCTAAAAAAAAAATAATATTTTCATATTATTTATAGCATGCGATTTTTTCAATTTGACTTATAATATTTTTTCACCTTACAACACAGGTTGGGGTTATTATATACAGATTGCAATCGTCCGATCCTCACGAAATTTTTCATAAGGGTAGGCTAAGAAGGGCTAGGCCTATTGTTTTCAACGATGTCCGCAATATATGTAGGGGTTGAAATGGACCAACAACTAAAAATGTTCCTGATTATGCAGCCGTTATAAAGGTAACAAATAGAAACCAAACGACACGAAATCTCGCATAAAGTTAGAGTTTAGGACAGCTTGTAGAATGGACCACTACTTTTGTGTGAAAAAATACCAACATTACTTACGGGCGATATCCGAATTAGTCAAATATCGTAGACAAGCAAATCATATAGATGAGTCTACATTTGGAGATACAGAGGGGCCTCTTGTTTTTGGAGATGATCGCAAAATATTTAGGGGTTCAAATGAACCAAAAACAGAAAAAAATCCTGATCACACAATTGAAGCCAAACGACACGCCTTAGAAGAGAGTTAAGGACAGGGAAGAATTCTTGCATTTTGGATGACCATTGGATTATATTTAGCTGTAAAAGGGACCACAAAAAACAACACGATGGAGTGCGTAAATATTGGGCAAATGTCCCTGGTCGAAATGCTAAGGGTAATATCTGAGCATTGCTCCGTGATATAATTTCAAAAGCGAAATCTTCCAAAATGGATTTGGACATAAAGGGGCTTCTAACATATTGCAGTGTTGTAGGGTATCGCATGGTCGGTGCAATAAGTTTTATATTTATATCATGCTATGAAATGGAATATATCTCATCGAAATAGTTACGTTTGACCCAACAAAGTACATATTCTTGATTAACATCATATTGGAAGTAGATTTACCCGTGTCCATCCGCCTGTTTTAATCACGCTAGAGTGCAAACGACTAATGATAGGAAACTAATGATAGGAATGTCTGCAGAAAGTCAAGATCGAAGACGGGCTACATCAGAATGTGAGGATTTTCTGTCGTTGAAAAATATGGCAGAAAAATACGGCCATAATTCAAGACGATTCGTCTTATGTAACACCATGTAGAATTTTAGGGGATTAGTAGAGAGTGTGGGTTTATAAATGCATGTTCGAAATAGACCTATGTTTAATAAATATGCCACGAAGCGCAAAGATTTTCTATAATGGGTCCTCTTGTTTTTTTCCTTTCCATTTTATCGCCACGTTCTTTTCCTGGTGTCCACCTGTTATTGATGATATGTGCCTTTTTTAATTGAGCTTATAAACATTATACAGCTTGAAAGAGTATCTCAGATCAAAACTATCTCAAAAACCGCAGTGAATGTCTCATTATATTTTTATATTCTCCACAATATAATGGAGGGGATATTAAGTTTGTCCGTTCCTGATAACTCAAAATATACATTTTAGACCCCACAAATTTCTTTATCAGCATAATATTTTATGTCGATTTAGCGATGTTCATCCGTCTGTTGGATTCACTCTAGCTTCCGAACGAATTAAAATTAGTTGATAAAATTTTACTCAGATGTGTGTATATTCTGCAGGACTTTTATCATTGAATCCCCCATATAACGGTATCTCCCTATATTGGGTATTTTGATGACTTAAGCGACATTATTTGCTGGAATTGTTTCAAATTTCGTATTTGGAGTTCCTAATGGGTCCTGCAAGCTATAACAGAAAATTGACTATGCAGGTCCACGTCTTCATATAGCACCCACATAACGGTACCTCCCTATATTCGGTATTTTGATGATTTAGAGAGAGAGAGAGAGAGAGAGATTATTCACTCATCGTATTTGATTATTTTTGGGATAATATTCACCTGAATTGATTCAAATTTCGTATTTGCACTTCGTAATAAGTACTACAGCCTGTGGCAGAAAATTATGTATGCAAGCCCATGTCCTCGTTTGGCTCCCATATAACCATACATCCCTATATTTGGCATTTTGATGATTTTTTTTTTTCACCATCAATGTTTCAAAATTAGAATTTGAAGTTTCCAATGGGTACTACAATGGATGTACGAATCTTAATTTCTGGTCGTCTTATCTTTAAGATCTTCTCCCTAAAGATATCTCACAGCAATATAGGGAGATTTTTTCTAAAAAAAACTTGCCTCATATATAGCTTCATACTTAAATATAGGTTCTATATAGTCCATTACCTTGCCGAAAGGAATCGCTACAGATTAAAAAGATTTTTCAGTTCCGTACAAAAAATTGAAATGTCAATCCTAATCGCTATTTTCTCTTTGCAGCCAAAGAACAATACAGGAAACAAAAGGCTGGGATGTATTTCGAGATCCACCAATTAAGATTGAAACCGGTTCAACAGCTAATCAAGAATGCCTGGAACTGACAGTGAAAATCTTGAAAGTTGTGGCCTACATAATCACCTTCATCGTTGTGTTGGCAGGAGGCGTGGCAGCGAAGGGCTGTGTTCTCTTTATGACATCACAAATCAATAAGAATAAGCGTGTAGAATATTGTAATAAAGATTTGGTAAGTAACGCCATACATACCCTTCTGTGTATCTTCCTCTTTTATTAAACATCCCCTTCCTCTCTCTCTCCCCCACAGGGTCGTGATAAAACCTTTGTCGTCAAATTGCCAGAAGAGGAACGCATAGCATGGATATGGGCATTGATTATTGCGTTCGCGGTACCGGAACTTGGTGCTCTCATTCGCTCGGCACGTATCTGCTTCTTTAAGACGTTTAAAGTTCCACAGAAATCCCACTTCCTTTTCATGTTCCTCATGGAGAGTTTGAACACGTTTGGTACAGCTCTGCTGATGTTTGTGGTACTGCCACAATTGGATGCCATTCAGGGAGCCATGTTAACCAACTGTTTGTGTGTGATACCGGGCATTTTGGGTCTCATGTCACGCACATCAAAGGAGGGCAAACGTTTTGCCAAAATGCTGGTCGATTTGGTGGCATTGGCAGCCCAGGTTACAGGTTTTGTAATATGGCCGTTGTTGGAAAATCGCAAAGAGCTGTGGGTCATCCCTGTGGCCTGTCTCATGATTTCCTGCGGTTGGTGGGAAAATTATGTCGATCCCCAGTCATCGTTCGGCATTGTCCGAGCAATGGGTCGTGTCAAAGAGGATCTCCGATACACGCGCTACTTCAGTCACATGTTCTTGTCGATTTGGAAGATTTCGCTTTTCATCTGTTCGGTATTGTTCATCTATTGGCTGCAGGGTGATGAGCCTGGCAACATCTTCAGCATGTATGGTGATGCCTTTGGACCACACAAAATATCGGTGGATGAATTGGCCACCTCATTGACCAACAGCTTGCCGGACACCATCGATGCCGCCAACATTGATAGCATCGACATTGATGCCTCCCACAATACCGTTATCTATGTTTTGCTCATTCAAATATTCGGAGCATACCTGTGTTACATTTTCGGTAAATTCGCCTGCAAGATTTTAATCCAAGGTTTCAGTTATGCCTTTCCTGTGAGTCTCACCATTCCCATTTCGGTGTCGTTGCTGATTGCTGCCTGTGGTATTCGCATTGACGATCCATGTTTCTTCCATGACACCATCCCGGATTATTTGTTCTTCACAAGTCCATCGAATTTCAGATTTAATGATTTTGTAACGCAACAAATGGCATGGGCCTGGATCCTATGGTTGCTCAGTCAAACATGGATTAGTTTGCACATCTGGACACCGAAATGTGAACGTCTGGCCACCACAGAGAAATTGTTTGTGAAGCCCATGTATTGTGCACTGCTCATTGATCAGTCGATGGCATTGAATCGGCGAAGAGATGATCAGGCCGATGTCAAGACAGAGGTAAGTTGAAGCTATCCTACAATAGACTGTCAAACAAAGATATTTAAAATGACACCCCTTTTTAGGATCTCTCCGAAATCGACAAGGAAAAAGGCGACGAGTACTATGAAACCATATCGGTCCACACTGATGGCTCGGCCATACAAACAAAGTCCACCGTCAAATCCTCGGATCACATTACCCGCATCTACGCCTGCGCTACAATGTGGCACGAAACCAAAGATGAGATGATGGAGTTCTTGAAGAGCGTTATGCGTCTGGATGAAGATCAGTGTGCCCGTCGTGTGGCCCAGAAATATTTGAGAATTGTCGATCCCGATTATTATGAATTCGAGAGTAAGTGATACAAATTTCATCCCGTTTCCATTACTAATGGCAATGTTGGTTTCTTTGCAGCCCACACTTTCTTCGATGACGCCTTTGAAATCTCCGATCACAGCGACGACGATGTTCAGGTGAATCGTTTCGTAAAACTGCTCGTGGCCACCATGGATGATGCCGCTTCGGAAATCCATCAGACCCAGATACGTTTACGTCCTCCCAAGAAGTATCCCACACCCTATGGCGGCCGTTTGGTCTGGACCCTGCCTGGCAAGACTAAATTCATTGCCCATCTGAAGGACAAAGATCGTATTCGTCATCGTAAACGTTGGTCCCAGGTCATGTACATGTACTACTTGTTGGGTCATCGCCTCATGGAGTTGCCAATTTCCGCTGATCGTAAGGACACCATTGCTCTGAATACCTATCTGCTGACCCTGGACGGTGACATTGATTTCAAACCAAATGCCGTGACACTGCTGGTCGATTTAATGAAGAAGAACAAAAATCTGGGTGCTGCCTGTGGTCGTATTCATCCTGTCGGTTCCGGTCCCATGGTGTGGTATCAGCTGTTCGAATACGCTATTGGTCATTGGCTTCAAAAGGCCACCGAACACATGATCGGCTGTGTACTTTGTAGTCCCGGATGTTTCTCGCTTTTCCGTGGCAAGGCCTTGATGGACGACAATGTCATGAAGAAGTACACCACCCAATCCGATGAGGCTCGCCATTACGTACAATACGATCAGGGCGAAGATCGTTGGCTGTGTACGCTGCTGCTGCAGAGAGGTTATCGTGTCGAATACTCAGCTGCCTCCGATGCCTACACCCATTGTCCCGAAGGTTTCAATGAGTTCTACAATCAACGTCGTCGTTGGGTACCCTCCACCATCGCCAACATTATGGATCTGCTGGGTGATGCCAAGCGTACGATCAAGATCAACGACAACATATCGCTGCTGTATATCTTCTACCAAATGATGTTGATGGGTGGTACTATTTTGGGTCCTGGTACGATTTTCCTTATGTTGGTGGGTGCTTTCGTGGCTGCCTTCCGTATTGACAATTGGACCTCCTTCCATTACAACATTGTGCCGATCTTGGGATTTATGTTTGTCTGTTTCACCTGCAAAGCCAATATTCAGCTGTTCGTGGCCCAAGTCCTATCGACGGCATATGCCCTGATTATGATGGCTGTCATTGTCGGTACGGCATTGCAGTTGGGTGAGGACGGTATCGGTTCGCCATCGGCCATTTTCTTGATAGCCATGACGGGGTCATTCTTCATAGCGGCGTGTCTTCATCCGCAGGAGTTTTGGTGTATATCATGCGGTCTCATTTATCTGCTCTCCATTCCCTCTATGTACTTACTCTTGATTTTGTATTCCATTATCAATTTGAATGTCGTCTCCTGGGGTACTCGTGAAGTTGTGGCGAAGAAGACGAAAAAAGAACTGGAAGCCGAAAAGAAGGCTGCCGAAGAGGCCGCGAAAAAGGCCAAGCAAAAGAGTATGTTGGGTTTCCTGCAGGGCGGCATGGGCAATAATGGTGACGAAGAAGGTTCTGTGGAGTTCTCATTGGCCGGTCTGTTCCGTTGTATGTTCTGCACGCATGGCAAGACATCGGATGAAAAGCAACAACTGACAGCCATTGCCGATTCCCTGGATACGATTAAGAATCGCATAGATAGCATTGAACAGACAATTAATCCCCACGAAAATGCCTCGACTCGTCATCATCGTCGACGCACCACATCAGGCAGTTCCAAGGATCACCACCTCTTGTCGTCTGTGGCTGAAAAGTCAGGCGACGAATCTGAAAGCAGTGACTCTGACTCGTCTGGCGAACCCAAACAGGAGAGAGATTTCCTTACAAATCCCTATTGGATTGAAGATCCCGATTTGCGTAAGGGTGAAGTAGACTATTTGTCAAGTGCTGAAATTCAATTCTGGAAAGATTTAATTGACAAGTATCTCTTCCCCATCGATAACGATCCCGTGGAACAGGTAATATTTAATGTCGCCAGAGAAGATGTGGATTCTTTTGAGAAAAACAAAACAACATACATTCGGAAATGTACACCGAAAAAAAATGTTTTCACTAATTCAGTTCTATTCCAGCTTTGAAATCTCTTTCTAATGCAGAGAACTACGATATGGAGATGCATAGGTTTGTACATGAATGGACTTTGCTGGGGGAGATGGGGTTTTTAGTGAAAGATAGACAAACGCTATTTCGATTAGGATTCCAAAGATGTTTTTAGAATTTGATGAATTTCTAAATTATCTATTTTAAATTCAACCCCAAGGATATAGAGAGTTGATTTGCCAATTTTTTTGAAGATTTATTATTTTTGTTTACTTTTTCTGAGATTAATGGTGAGAGAAAATAATCGGCTTGAAGTATTCGCATGGCATATTTTGTGACATATCATAAGGAATGCCAGAGCCGTTTTCCATTATAATTTGACATTGATATGCCTTGCCATGATCCCAAGCTACTTATGTACCCTCACCATAAGGCTTTCCCTGCCTAGATAAGAGACGAGTGTATAAAAGGCAATTGAAATCAATCTTAACATACTGCTTGGGCGCCAATTCTCTTCAAAAGGGTCCTACGAATTTATTTTATCACAATCTAGGCATCCTCCAATGCTGTTTCCAAACTGGGGCCATCGTGTAGATCCCTATAGAATATATTTGAAATATTTTTACGCCATGAATATTGAGAAGCACGTTACTGAGTCCAATCAGTCTACGATCGGTCTACGATATCGTGTAGCCTCCATATAACGGTACCCCCGATATTCGGTATTTTTGATGAAAGAAGCAAAATTTTTAAATGAAATTGTCTGAAACTCCACAAAAGGAGTTCCGTTTTAGTACTTTACCCCTGGAAGAGTATTTTCTATATAGGTCCACGATATCGTATATCCCCCATATAACGGTACCTCCCTATATTCGGTATTTTAAAGATTTTAGCTACATTTTTCAATAGAATTGTCTTAGAATTCATATTAGAAGTTATTTCTAAGCTCTCTACCCCCTGGAAGAGAAGTGTCTATATAGGTCCACGGTCCACATATAGCGGTATCCCCCCTTTATTCGATATATTGACGATTT
The DNA here is from genome assembly GCF_030504385.1 of Musca domestica. NCBI lineage: Eukaryota > Metazoa > Arthropoda > Insecta > Diptera > Muscidae > Musca > Musca domestica. The sequence continues at coordinate 10,320,247 of NW_026712258.1, forward strand.
TAGGAACATGATTAACCGGAGTTGTTTTAAATTTCGTATTTAGAATTCGTAATGGATACTACAGCCTATGACAAAAAATGCGTTTAAAGAACCACGCCTTCGTATAGCCTCCACATATTCGGTATTTTAAAGATTTTAGCTACATTTTTCAATAGAATTTTCTTAAAATCCATCTTGGAAGTTTTTTCTTAGGTCTTTACTCCCTGGAAGATACATTTCAATATAGGTCCACGATATCGTATAGCCCGCATAAAACGGTACCCCAGATATTCGATATTTTTACGATTTCAGGGACATTATTCACAGGAGTTGCTTAAAATTTCGTATTTAAAATTCGTAATGGCCACCACAGCCTTTGACAAAAAATTGCGTATACAGGCCCACATCTTCGTATAGCCTCCACAAAATGGTACCTCCTAATATTTGGTATTTTGACGATTTTAGGTACAATATTCACCGAAATTGTTTGAAAATTCGCATTTGAAGTTCCTAATTGGCACCACAGCCTATGCAGTTCCTCGCTATATTGAGTATTTTTAAGATTTTAACAGAATTTAAACGGATTTATTTTTTTTTTTGAAAATTTTCAAATTCGTTCTAAATAGTGGATATTCAATTGTATATTCACGACGGAATCACAATTTTAGCTTTGATCTTTTAGCTTCAATCCTATACATATAATCTCCACTTCCTAACCCCAAAATTGTCCACAAATGTACAAATACCTATGCACGCGATAAAATTACCAAGGATATACTTAATAAATTATTTAATTTTGTTTTTTTTTTAAATAATATCATATTTTTTCTATAAAACTTTTAAAATTTTAGGCAAGAATTGCTAAAGATCTTAAAGAATTGCGCGATTCATCGGTATTCGCTTTCTTCATGGTGAATGCCTTGTTCGTTCTCATTGTCTTCTTGTTGCAATTGAACAAGGATAATATCCACGTCAAGTGGCCGTTCGGTGTACGCACAAACATAACATATGACGAATCCACACAAGAGGTAATTTTTAAAGGGATTTCCCGAGGAATAAGTGTCCAGCCATTCAGCGGTCTGGGGGCGATCAATTCCGAAGGAAATCCCTCCGGTACAACATTACTAACCAATTTTGTTTTCTTTTTTCTATTTTCTTTTTTTTATTGCTATTGTTATCTTGTTGGGCTTTCCAAAAAACAAACAAATACATGAATGTTAAATGAAAACCAAATATGAATTTTGAAACCAAACCACAAAACAAAAACAAAATGCTTTGTGATGTGCCGGCAACGTACGTCTGGGGCAAAAAAAACAAACAAAACCAAAAATCGAAACCATTTGAATATATCCGAATGCAGGCTCGTATCGCTGCAGATCTGATTGAATTGAGGAACAAGTCGGTGTTCGCATTCTTCATGGCCAATGCCTTGTTTGTGTTGATCGTCTTCTTGTTGCAATTGAACAAGGACAAACTTCACATCGTGTGGCCATTGGGCGTCAAGACGAACATAACGTACATTGAAGAGACATCTGAGGTTTTTATCAAAACGAAAACAAAAATGTTGGAAACTGAATAATATTTAACCACCAAATCCAAAGCAATACCCTCAATTTGTTTGTTCAATGTGTTACTATCATTCTCTATAATTCCTTTGTACATTAAATATTTATGTGTGTGTGTTTGTGTTACTTCCTAACCCACCCTAATGTCTCCCAACACCCACCAGAACTAAACGTTTCTATGCCACTCTTTAAAACCTCTACTAGCACCCCATACTTCCCGTCCCCGTTTTGGATCATTTGCCCTACTTACTTGGCCCACCCTAAGCTCCCACTCTCTTTCCTATCTTCTAATTCATGTTTGATATTGATTTTTTGGAATACAAATGTTTTGGTTATTTTGGTAGTTTTTCGGAATTTTTGGAGTGATAACATTTTGATATTTTACAGATAGAAAGAGTTTTTACTCACAAGTCCGTTTCACGGCCTATTTATGAGGGCACGAATATAGAATATAGGAAACATTTACTCTTTTCAGATTTGCTTACATCGGACAGGTTTTTATAAAACGCTTCATTTAGATTGTCAGATCTTTTGAATTGAAATAAGTCTATTTTGACAGGTCGTCTGGTGATGCTATAAACATATTACCCATGGTAGAAGAATACAGGTAGATGCATCAACGCTTGGGAACATTGATATGTCGAAAATTTTTAATTATTTTTTTTTTTCAAATATAAGTAGGTTTTTTATGTTTTCTTATACGACGTCATTCGGAGGTTATTATAATTCGCGTTTTTTAACAATTTTTACTAATTTAAATAATTTTTCATTCTATATTTTAAATTTTAAAATTGTTTTGACAGTACATTGTCCCAGCAGCTGTGTCGATGCGTCTACCTTTATTCTTCTACCATGATATTACCCATAACACAATAAATAGGTATTCCATATACCGCCGTTGACCATCTAGACGAGTTTCTCAGTAACTATTGTGATTGGAACAAACATATTTTGACATTTCGTCTGATTGGTGTAACACCTTATTTTTACGTCATGCTTGTGCTTAGACATTATCAGACGGAATGGGTTTTACTTATGTGCTGTAGCTTTTATTATCCATGCGTGTATGTCAAAATTGCCATTTTACATATGATTCGTAATTTTTGCTATCACACACTTGCATATTTTTTTTATTTGATTACATTGAGATAATAGCTCTGTTTCAGAACTGGGGCTGGATTCTTGTTCTATAAAAATATGAAATGAAAATTATTTTCTTTAAAAAAATGGTCATTTTTTATAAAAGTTTTTATTTCAAATTTTCATAGAACAAGAATTGAGGCCCTGCAAGAATGTAAAGCTTTTACCTTTATGAAATCAAAAAAGAAATGAAACACAAGTAGATTTTTGGAGGTTCAGGAACAGATCATACATTGTATTTTCTAATAAGTTATAATACTTCTATATATTTTCACACAACAATAGAACTTGAGTCGAACCTGGAGAGTTTCTAGTGTATAATTCGCATATGCTAATTTGCAATAAGTTCGAAATATATACTACTTTCCAGAGAACGGCCCTTGTAAGCCATCATCCACATCAAATATGCCTGATGAGCCGCTTAACCAACGGCGAAACGCGTCGCATAGTGGTGAGTGTGTGATAGTGTCTATCTGGCTTTCCTTTTCACTGCAAATTTCAGATCATTAAGCTCGTCTCGAAAGAGAAAACAAACACTTAAATCATAAAACATATGATCTTCGCCTTAACAAGGCAAAACTCAAGAACACTTTTGATTAAATTATATTTTTCCGATGAAAATAGGCCTTAAAAGGGTGTTAAAGGCTCTATCAGATGGTATGTTTTTTACACATGTAATGTTAAAATGTCCGTATGTAGAGGTTGCACAAACGTGTGTCATATTGACGACTTTCGGTTGTGAAATATATAAGTTAAGTACTTACGTACTTTTTCGATCACAGCGAGCCCTATTTTCGTCAGAAATATATCATTTAATCAAAAGTATTATATGTTTGTTGAATGAAAGCTCATAAAATTAAATTCGCGGTAAAAATTCTCCCATAAAGTATTATAAATGTTTATAAAATACAATATACTTTGACACGTGATCAAAGGAAATAAACAAGACATATGCAAGCATGGTACATTCGTAAAACTACAGAAATACAGCCCTGGGGTTATGCCCGCTTTCTGTCAGACTTATTAAAAATTATATACAAGTTGTTTTCCTTTTTTTCATATTTTCCTCATTTTTAAAATGAGTTAAATAACGCGAAAAAATGAATGAAATGCATGGATTTTCTCTCAAAAATATGATCCAAACTGTTCAATCTTTCAATTTCATGGCTAAACTGGTTAATAGCTTCAAAGCGCGAGCTGCAATGAACTTGTCTTCCTATCATTGGTTTTTAAAATATTTTTTATTTTATTTTTAAAAACAATAAATACATACACAAAAAAGTCGAGCACACAGAAAAAAATTTTAATCAGCTTTTAGCTCTACCTTACCTTTTTATTGTACCATGCATGCAAGTATGTAATAGCAAAAACTATGAGTCATATATAAAATGGAAATTTTGACATACATGTAGATAATAAAAGTCACAGTACATATGTAAAACCCATTCCGCCTGATAATGCCTTTAGTAATCATTACACAATAGTTGTGTTCCAGAACTTTTTTCAGTAATCGGGTTATACATCTATCTACCTGTATTCTTCTACCATAAGAAACGACAACTCGAATTTGCCAGGGTTAATCCGGGTAGAGATTTTGTAGATAAACGTACTTTAACTGATGGTCTCAATATTCATTTTTAATAAAAAAATATAATAATAAATGCAATCATGTGCATTCATGTAAACAAACATCAGCTGACAAACCTTGTATCTTGAATTTTTTAATCTAAAATCAATGATCGGTCCGTATTTATTTTTGCATTTCATAAATAGAAAACGTAAATATTTGACAGAGTTTCTCTAAACTTTTTTATGAGCAAATCAATACAACTCGTTAATTGTTATCGCTCCAAAAGTTCATTAATCCTTTTCATGAGTTTTTGTTTATTAGGCCTGAAGTCCTAACTATTTGTGTTTGTTGATTTTTTTTATAATTTGTTTTTGTTACACTTGGGAGAGTGGACATAGTTACTTCTTGGAATGAATTTTGCGATAGGATTTTAATATTTTTTGGCGAATATATATTTAAAGGGTTTCTATATTAAAGTAGCATGGTTTCATATACTTTGTTATAGTATCTGGTATTAGGGATCAATAAGAGTTTATTGCATGCCTTGAAAGTTCGAATAAAATAACGAATCTTAGAGGAACACAAATTTGACAAAAGTAGGATTTCTTCCTAAATCTTTGTATATTTTTAAACTAAAATAGATTATAATTCAGTTATGGTTTTTGATTTCAATGAACAAATGATATTTATTGAATTATTTGCTCTCGTGTGCAAGCAATGGGAAGGAGGGGTCATGATTCTAGGAATTGTATGAAATAGTTTTAGAAAGAACTTTTCTTGTTTAATTGATTGAGGCCTCCCCTGGGTAACAAAAGAGAACATTCAACTATTATTTTTGCGGAACCATGAAAATATATGGTCTGTTCCCGAACTGCAAGAATGTAAAAGTTTTTACTACGATAACCGATTTTCCCTTTATGGTATCGACAAAAATTGCAAAACTAGTAGATTCTTGGTGGTTCTGGAATAGAGTAATATTTTTATATGTTTTAAATCATTTATTCATAGGGTGGAAATACATAAAGCGCATATTTAGCTGGCATAAGTCATCGGCTCGCTTCTTCGTAGATGAACAAAGTAGTTTTAGGTTGACTTAGTTTGATTTTGGCCCTAGGCACCTTCGTTTATTTCCGAAGAATCCAGCCGATGACTTAAGCCAGCCAGATAAGCGCTTTATGTAGTCCCACCTTTAGGATTAAAATGTACCCTCATAATTGACCAGTCACAATAAAATTTAATATAGAAAACATAAAAAACAGATTTTGCGAGGAAATGTGATGTTGGAGTTTAAGAGAATGTGAAGAAATAGAGAGATGTCAGTTAGAGGCATTTCATGATAAGAGTAAATATGTAGCAAGAAATATACAATAATGCATGACGAATTCAAATAGGGCATCATATATATATTCTTTTTTGATTTTGGTAAAATGTGTATGAATGTATGTGTATATATGTATGTATGACATCTGGCTGTGCGACATTCTAACTTGATGTCATTTTTGTAGCTAAAACGCAACAATTTCTCATTCTCATCTAATTTCCTAATATCCAATCAATCAGTCAATCAAACGGCCTTTCAATCAACCTAATTTGCTATCTACCACAACGGCTCCAGAGGATCCCGAGCATATAACGCTCTCACATTTCCTAATCAGTTATCATTCACCTAATTTCCCAGAAAAATAAAAATACAACAACTCTTCAATACTCGTACATCTCTGGTGGCTTGCCAATCCAACAGACAGAAAAACAACAACAAAAAACATGGGGGAAATGAGCCAATGGTTCATCGGTTTGGTGTTTCTAATCTGTGTCGGCACTAAAAAATAAATTAAAAAAAAACAAAAGGACATACATTCAAGATTATCACTTACACGTGGCACATGAACGTTTCACTTGTTACATCCTTACCAACAACAACAATAATAATAAATTATATTCGTTTTCATGTTTCATAAAGCATTCAAATAAGTTAAAAACCAAATAAACTACCCCAAAAGACTCTCTGATAAAAACTTGTAACTAACACCTAACATAAGATTACCGGGCTGTCGCATGACATTCTAACATTTCTCATTGTTTATATTTTGTCTATAACTCGTGATACTTAGGTCCACATTTCCAAGGAATATCTGCAACTGGAACCGATTGGTTTGGTCTTTGTGTTCTTCTTCGCCTTGATTTTGGTAATTCAATTTACGGCTATGTTGTTCCATCGTTTCGGTACTTTGGCTCACATTTTAGCCTCAACCGAATTAAACTTTTTCAAGAAGAAACCGGAAGAACTGTCACAAGATGCACTGATAGATAAGGTAAGGCCACGATTACTGTAAATGTGGTATTGAAAAGGAGAACTTATCGAATTTATTTATTTATTTTTTTTATTTACTCCTAAAAGCATGCTGTGGAAATTGTGAAAAATCTTCAACGACTGCAGGGCATCGATGAAGATTACGATAACGATTCAGGCAGTGGTCCTGATCGTATAGCCCGTCGAAAAACCATACAGAATTTGGAGAAGGCAAGACAACCTAGACGACAGATTGGTACTTTGGATGTGGCATTTAAGAAACGTTTCATGAAATTGACAGCCGATGCGGAAAATAATCCATGTAAGTATATTGGGGTTTAAAGTATATTGTGGATCCATCAGCAGCTTGACATCATAGCTTGAAATATTTATGTCAAATTATAAGAAAACACGACGGCAGGAAACGAATGCGGCTCTGACATTCCTTTATGATGTGTCACAATACAATACACCCTCCAGAATATTTTCGCGAGAGCGACCATCGGCTGTTATGGCGGCACACACCATCACCATGGCCGGCGCTTGAGTTCTGGTGGCCAACCGAAGGTGCACATTTTCAGCTGACCTCTTTGGCAAATAAACACGATCATTTTGTTTGTTTAAAAACTGCTGGAGAACGAATGTTTTCTTATTGGAGAAAACAAACAAATTCGGCAGTTCACCACTTTCGGCCAAGCGAAGCAAATCTTTAGCTCTTTTGAGTCTATTTTCTTTCTGTTGTGGTGTAAGTTCTTGCACTTTTTGAAATTTCAATGGCTTTACCCCGAGCTCATTTTTCCATTGCCATATGGCTCACGAGCCATTTTTCGTCGTTTCTTTACTTTTCGAACTATTTGTGCTGACGCTTGAATTCCATCCATCCAGCTGCCACTGGAATAATTGTAACAACTGTCGGACGAGTGGCTTATAAGTGACAGCGGTCTGAAGTTGGTTGCAATTTTTTCATCTCTCCCTATATCCCATTGAACTGGATTTAATATATCTAGTGGGTTAATCACGCTTAAGTTTCAGTCAGATGATATGTTATTTACATATGTAATATCAAATTTTCCATATCTAGAAATTGCACACATTGTGTAACACATGGACGATATTTCAGTTGTAAAATACATGAGCAAAATACATACGTACTTCTTCGATCACAGCTAACACTATTTTCATCACAAAAATATTTAATCAAATGAGAATATTCTCCGCAAGGAAAGTAATAATTTTCCAATGTATTATAAATTATCTTTTTTTGTTAATGTTCGCTTTTCCCATGACCTTTGTTACTTTGGACTGTACCACAGAACCAATGTAAAAACCCAGTGATGCTTTCAGTTAGTGTGTAGATTTGACACGAGATCCATGGTACAATGATTTCCCAAGCAGGACATAGAAATCATAATCATGGTCCAAATATAAGGTCCCCCTGCCAAGCCAGCTGACTACCAAATGTTATGTCAAAATACATTATTCACAGAACAAAATATAAACAAATAGCCAAAAATTGTAAAAAAAAATTGACATCTCATCTAGTTTTTAAAATTTGAAGGAACAGCTTGTTTTTGCGCCATGGAATAGATTTTTTTCTTAAGGTAAAGGTAAAAATCCATTGCATATTCTAAAATTAGAAATGGGAACCTGTTTTTAAATTAGTTAAATTTGACATGGTAGGTTACAGAAAGATTCAAAGGGTTTTATTTAAATGTACCATGGTAAAACATGTATTCAGTTTGTTTATACAAAACAAAATAGTTTTGAAAAATTTTCATTTTTACAGCTTTTGGGGAGAATAAATTTGTGCGTATTGATATAAAAACATTGTGATCATATTAGGAACTCGATATTGTAATGAACCGGATCGTACAAAATATTTTTCGAGTCTTTCTTAAATTTAAATATTGCGTGTCAAATCAACAAAACAACTACTTGCATTTGTTTTTAGTATGGTAGAATAAGTAGGTAGAAAAGCTTCTACTACTACAGAAATACAGCCCTGGGATTATGCCCGCTTTGTGTCAAAATTATTAAAAATTATAGGCAAAAATTGTTCTTAATTTCTAAAATGAGTTAAAAGTTCGAAAAATAAATGCAATATCCTGATTTTTTTTTTCAAAAATATGATTAAAACTCCACGACAAAACTGATTAAAAATCCCCCACGCACGTTTCTTCCAAGCATTAATATTTTGTTTTTATTTTTCAAATTTAATATTTACAAAATTGGCAGAAAAAAATTGCAATAAGCTTATAACCTAATAACCATGGTTATTAGTAAAGGTGGGAATACATAAAGCGCTTATCTGACTGGCTTAAGTCATCGGCTGGCTTTTTCTTATTTGACTGGCTTAGTTTATCGGCTGGCTTCTTCGGAACAAAGGAGCCTAGGGCCAAAACCGAACTAAGTCAACCTAAAACTCCTTTGTTCATCTACGAAGAATCCATTCGATGGCTTAAGGCAGCCAAATATGCCTTTAGTATATGTGTTTCCACCCTAAGTTTGAAGATATTTCAAAAGTCAGTTTCAAAGTAATTTCAGATAAACATATTTTCTGTAATTTACCTTGTCAAATTTCACTGAATATAAAAGAGGTTCCCATATCTGATTTCTGAGTATACAATGGATTTACAATTATAAATTTTGACAATGAGATGTTGTCAAACAAAAAATTTTGAAAAAATTTTGAATATATAATTGCATGAGTTTACCTTCTTAATTCTACTATGCAACCTGCTGTACCGTATAATGATTGTACCATGAGAAGATCTACTTTTGTATGGAAAATCAAGTTGAATAAATCTGGATAAGCAATAAATTCTATGAGCTAATCTGAATAAAATATTGTATCTAAACGCGCCATGACATTGGAAACCAAATCGAAAAATAAAGTATCATATTCTATGGTCGTGGAATAATCCTTTTTTATATACTTATTACAGCAACGCCTATTTTAACGAGACGACTGACTATGCGTGCCGAAACCATAAGAGCATTGGAGGTTCGAAAAAATTCTGTTATGGCTGAGAGAAGAAAGTCCGCTATGCAAACTTTGGGAGCCAAAAATGAGTATGGTATAACCACAGCAGCAACGGTACGTAAAAAAATTCAGGCATCAAATGAGAACTTCTAACAAATGACGCTTTCATTTTCAGCTGAATAATAACGGTGGCGTTCCAACGCGAAGCGGGCGAGTTTCCAATGCAGGCATTAGTATTAAGGATGTCTTTAATGTTAATGGTGGACCAGGAGAGGTAAGTTCAATATCCTATAAAACTTAAAATTATAGAAAAGTGGAAACGTTGATTCTGTTTTGGGCTTTACGTCTAGATATACAGGGTGAGATAGATAGTCTATTTTCTTTCCATTGAGATGTAAGTTCTTGCACTTTTTGGAATTTCAATGGCTTTACCCCGAGCTCATTTTTCAATATTTGCCGAATGGAATATTGCGATATGTTCAGCTTACGAGCCTTTTTTCGGCAACTGCAACACGTGTTTCGATCAAGTCGCTTCTTTTCTTTTCGAACCATTTCTGCTGATGTTGCTGTTTTCTTCCGTCCACTTTCTTGACGTAGGGCTACGCTACTAGTATCACAATAACGAGCGATGGTACGAGACACAATAGATTTATTCACATTTAAATGCTGGAGTGCTCTAACGATAGCCACTTGTCGTTTTCCAGCCAAATATAAAGAAATCACACTATCACGTTTGAATTCCATCAGGAATAACTTTTTTTCTGAAAAATTCTCACCAAAATGCTTTTGTAAGCTTGTAAACAATATAACGAGCTATCACTGGAACAATTTTAACAGCTGTCGGACGAGTGGCTTAGAAATGACAGCAGTCTGAAGTTGGTTGCATTTTTTTCATCTCACCCTATATTTTTGAATTGTCAATCTCAATGCAAACCTATATAACAACGGCCCGCACGTTGATTCTGTTTTGAGCTTTGAGAAATATTTGCACTGTTCCAGAACTGTAAGAATGCAAAAATATTGTACTACGATGACCGATTTTTCCTTTATGATATATTGCAAAACTAGTAAATTCTTGTAGGTCCTGGAACAGAACAATTGTTTACAGATTCAAGCCTAAACCACAGTAAATAATTTCCTTCAATATCAAACATAAATTCCAACAATATATTTTTGCTCATATCATCTTCTTCTTTTTTAACTATTTTCAGCAAATCTATGGATCCAACGGTGGTGGCACCATAAACCAGGGATACGAACATGTAACCGAAGAAGATGAAGTCAATTCACTGAGACTAACGACCAGAAATCCACCACAAGTTACATGGGGTACTAACAGCAATAATACCGGACGTCTGTAAATGCATTTTCTGTTTGTATTTAACGGCGTAACTATCTTCCATTACATAATTTATATTAATTAATTAGTTGTTTTTTTTTACAAATTGCCTATGTTATTTGATAGACTATTTTAAGTTTTATGTCACAATCTCAGCTCCGAGTGAATTGTATTGATTGATGATTGTCTTCCAATAACGCATCTAACTTCACAATTTCCGTTCTACTTTCAAAGCACAGACTCAATTGATATTTACTGCCTTAATATACAATGATACAATTATTTTTTTTTCTCAATTTTTATTCTATCTCCCACATAATTGTATATAAATTAATTAAAGAGTTAATTATAAAATTTTTATAGATATATACATATTTACATTAGAATACAACGAATTACTTCAATGGTCGCATTTTTTGGGCCATTGAAAGGTCATATCAGTTAAGCTAAACACACTGCCGTTCCCCAATTCCCCTTAACGTCGTAAATGTGGATTTTGTCGAGATACTTGGACTCAATATTCGTAAATCTCGCAAAAAACACATTTCCAATTTAGATTAGTAGATTGAACATGAAATTGTTGTTAATGTGCCCGAATAAGACAACAATACCAGTGTATGATCCTTAAATAAAATACTCATTTAATGTCAATTAACTCAACAAATGGAATATTGTTAAAAGAAATGCATATAAATTATTTAGCAATAGTAAATTGTACATTTGAAGAAAAAAACTCCTGCAAAGGTGTGCATGTGCGTAATCATCATTCATACATACATACATTTGTAAATAAATATAAATATATTTTTAGAATATTTGGAATAAAATAAAATTTACAAAAACCTAAATTGATGTTTTTTTAGTTTTAGTGGATGGAATTTTATACAGTCTTATAGAGCGTTAAAATATAATATTTTAATTAAATATAATATTTTAATAAAATTATGCAAATTCCCCAACATGGATACACCCATGATAGAAGAATATAAGTAGTCGCATAATATAAATAAATTTTGGAATTGAAAATTTTGAATCAAAATTTATTTAAATTTGTAAAAATTGTTGAAAAACGTGAACCTCCGAACGACGTCGTACAAGAAAATATATAAAAATCTACTGATATTTGAAAGAACATTTAAAAATTATTGACATATCAATGTTCTTAAGCGTTGATGCATCTACCTGTATTCTTCTATGGATACACCATTAGGAGCGTATAAAGGTGAGAATACATAAAACGGTTTTTTGTCTGGCTTAAGTCAATCTTAGTGGAGGAACAAAGGAGTTTTAGTTTGACTAAGTTCGATTTTGGACCTAGGTTTCATGTTCTCTTCCGAAGACGCCAGCCGACGACTTAAGCCAGTGAAAAAAGCGCTTTATGTATTCTCACCTTAAATGCCTCTCAGCTGACACAAGCAAAAGAGAGGAATATCAAAATAAAGATTTATCAAGAAACCTAATATAGAGACGATTGATCTCAGAAAGTAACTGTTTATTGATATTTGTTTAATATTTTATCATGAACTATTCAATGTTTAGGTTTTTGTTATACCTGTTTCCTTTGCAGAAACATTTGCCACTCTGGAGCGTATGGCAAGATTAAGGGTGGAAATACATAATACATAAGTCGTCGGCTGACTTCTTCGTAGATGAACAAAGGAGTTTTAGGTTGACTTAGATCGATTTTGGCCCTAGGCTCCTTTGTTCTTTTCCGAAGAAGTCAGCCGACAACTTCAGCCAGTCAAAAAAGCGTTTTATGTACCTTAATGCTGTATCATAACAAAATGATACAAGTAGACGCATCAACACAGCTGGAATTAAAAATGTTTAATTAGAAATTATTTAAATTAATGAAATTTCATGAAAATCGCATATCTTACCAACCTCTGAACGGCATCGTATAAGAAAATATTTTAAAATCCATTTTTATTTTGGCAGATATTTTTAAATATTTTTGACATATCAATGTTCGCGAGTATTGATGCATTTGCCTGTATTCTTCTACAATTTTCTGTAATAATAGGTGTATCTGGTTAATCTAACATTTTGTAATAATTGTTGCAAATTGTTACTGGATGTCGTCTATTAACACGAAGATTCTGCAAAAGAGATTTGAGAGAACAATTTCTTTCTTCTTCAGTCGCTTGCAAATCTTTTTCTTCTCCTTCCGGCGAATTATATTTGGACAAGCAAATTACAGACCAGACATTTTATATTGGAAATCGCAAGCGTAATTGTTTTGTTTTTTCGCCACAATTTTAATTCCTGCATTGTTTATCTCTGTTTATAACGCACAATTTTTTTTGTTTTGACAAACCAGCTGATTGCTAGCAAATTTACAGGGATTCTCTCTGTTTACTGTTCACAGTTTTCTTACAAAAAGGAATACAACGAACATGGTAGAATTAAGGAGGTAAAGTCATGCAATCATATGTTTACATTTTTTTCCAAAATTATTCATTTGACAACATCTTATTGCCAAAAATTTGTATTCATAAATCCATTGTACAAATCAGAGAACCTGGGAATGGCAACCTGTTTTATGTAGAGAAATGTGACAAGGTAAGTTACAGAAAATGCAGAGATGGGTATGCTTATTTGAAATGACTTTACCTTCTTAATTTTACCATTGGTAGAATGAAGAAGGTAATGTCGTGCTATCATATGTTTTCAATTTTTTCAAACTTATTCATTTGACAACATCTCAGTGTCAAAATAATACTTGTAAATCCATTATACATACAGGAATCAAGATGAGAACCTGTTCTCTATGCAGTTAAATTTGACAAGTTAAATTACAGAAAATACTGAGATGGATATGCTTACTTGAAATGACTTTAATCATATGTTTACAATTTTTTTCAAATTTCTACATTTGTCAACACCTCATTGTCAAAATTTATATTCATAAATCCATTGTATACACACAAAATCAGAGATGGTGCAAGTGCAGATCTGGGAGTGAAATGAGGTTACCTTTATTTCATTGCACCATGTCTTATTCTTTCAGTAAAAAGTTGCAAATTTAGGCATATTGGCAGATCTATTTCGTAAGTGAAACATATTGGTGAAAGTGTTCTATAGCTGTAGTTAAAGTTGTTCTATATTTGATGATATAAGGATTTTTTTAAGGGATTCGTTTAAAATTTAGAATTTATTGTTTGCAATGGGTTCTATATGCGTGGCAGGGCAGGGTATATAGTGACTCGTGTCTTCCTAAAGCCCCCATATAACGGTACCTCCAGATATTCGTTAGTTTTACGATTTAAATCATACTTTCAATTCCATATTTATTGTTTACTGTGGGATCTACATCTAGTGGCAGAACTTTGTCTATATACGTCCACGTTATCCTATAGCACCCATATAATCTTACCTATAGTTTAGCGTATAGCTTGTCTTAAGCTTGAACATATAAAAATAGTAGTTTTAAACCCTTTATCCTAAGGAAACATTCTTGGTGCTTATTTTACATTTTTTTTATTTTAAATCTGTCTTTAAGGACCAAAACCCCAAAATAACCGACCGAAAATTGTTCACAATGCGTATTTTATAAAAAAAGACATCTTACGCTGACAATTTTATGCAATTAAATTAAGGCCAATTAGACTGAAAATTCGGATTTTAGCCAATTAATTTTGCAAAATAATACTTTGAAACAAAACAGTCATTCCATAATCAAGCCTTACATGACTTATGAGACTAATATTTTAGTTTTTATCATGGCATAATTACAGTCATGTTTGTAATATTCTTCCTTGAATTTGGCATATGATAACAAATATATCTAAATTTCTCTCCAGCTGTACGCTCATATATAAGGAAGAACTACAAAGTCAAAATTTGAAAATCAAAACGTGTGTAGATTAGAAAATATGTAATCGTATGATTGCATGAGATTACCTTGGTAGTTGTGCCCCATGGTTGTGCCGTTTTTCTTTCGTTTCTTCTGTAAATCCTTTTGTCCAGTCGTTATTTTGGTTTAGATTTTCATCCTTACTCTATTTCTTTTACCTTTGTGTAATGTGTTTCAAATCGCATTCTTATTTAAGCTTGTCACAAAAACAATGGATTTTATTAAAAAAAAAATGGAAATGGTAAAGAAAAAACGGTTTTCTGAACTAAATAAAATTGAGCCGCCACTTGACAAGCATTTCTGTGCGCCGTCGACAAAATCGTTCAGCCTCGTTGTTTGTTCGTCGCTTCCAGCTGGTAGCGTTTCGCCCTGTCTCATTCGTAAACAACATAGATTCCAGGCATTTTTGCATTACACTCGTTCGTAAACAACACAGTCTCTATTTTACTCCTTTTTACGTTTATTTTTTATCGGGCATTATGTTTTGCTTCTTATTTGTTTCGTTCGGGACGTGTTTTGTTTCAGTTGCAGCTAAATCCAAGTAGATCTGTGACTCAAGCACCACTGACTGCACTTCATTTGCATTTAATGTCGATAAGCATTTCCATTCACTGTGCCTTCTTGTGATACGATCTGTGCTCTGCTCACTTCGTCGTATACTTACCTGACCGACACAACAACAAATGTAAAACTACTCCCTCAACTAAGATGCCTTTATCGAAATGCTTTCCTTGTCTGCAGTTCAAGAACGAGGAAGTTGTTAGCAAACTCGACTACAGTAATACAGTACTCACCGATGTGTTCCCACTGGTTTGGCAGCATGAGAGAACTTTGGAAGAACTTTACTTGACATCGACCCGAATTAATAATCTACCACCACAGCTCTTCTACTGCCAGGGTCTGAAGATTCTCCATGCCAACAATAACAATCTCGAGACAATTCCGGAAGCGGTGGGCACGTTGCGTCAGTTGCAGCAGCTGAATTTGAATCGCAACTATATTTCCAATGTACCCGACAGTATTAAGTCTTGTAAGAATCTAACGCACCTGGATCTTAGCTGCAATACCCTGCAACGGCTGCCGGATGCCATTACATCACTTATATCGCTGCAGGAGTTGTTGCTGAATGAAACCTACATGGAGTTTCTCCCGGCGAATTTTGGGCGGTTGGTTAATCTGCGCATTGTTGAACTGCGTCTCAATAACCTGGTATCTCTGCCAAAGTCGATGCAGCGTCTAACAAATTTGCAACGCCTGGACATAGGAGGTAACGAATTTACAAAAATGCCTGATGTTGTCTTTGAACTGAAGCAACTGCGCGAATTCTGGTTCGATTTCAACCAAATACGCGAAATTCCACCAATGGCTGGTAAGTTACGCGAACTACAGCATTTCGAGGCTAATGGAAACTTTATTAGTTCGCTGCCAAACGAAATAAGTAACTGGCACAACTTGGAGGTGATCTCGATCTCTACAAATGACTTAACCACATTCCCCTTTAGCATAGGCATGCTAAAATCTCTGGTTACATTCAAGTGCGAGTCGAATGAACTCACAGAACTGCCCGATAGCATTTCAAACTTAGAGAATCTGGAAGAGCTTGTGATAAGCCATAACAAGGTGAAACGTTTGCCTACCACTATAGGCCTGCTACGAAAACTGAGATATCTGTTTGCCGACGACAATGACCTACGTCAACTGCCCGATGAAATCTGTTCTTGCAGCAACCTCAGCGTTCTGAGTGTAAGTCGAAACAAAATCGCCGAATTGCCCAGCAATATTGGACACCTCCGTCAGCTCAAAGTTCTGAACATTGTCCAAAATCATATAGCCACATTACCTGTGTCGGTATTTAGTTTAGTTAATTTGACATCTCTGTGGATAAGCAATAACCAGGCTCAGCCATTGGTGCCACTGCAATATGTCGACGCCACAAAGAAAACACATTTAACATGCTTCATGTTGCCTCAACTGGGCTCTAAGCAAAATACAGGCAGCAAAGAGAATGAATCTGATGATCAGGTATACAATAGCATAAGACGCCAACCACACAGTGCTGCGGCGGTTCCAAATAACTGTGTAAGTCCGACGCGCCGCATTTGCTTCGCCGAGGAAACCACAATACTCAATACCAATAAAAATTCACCTACAACAGGGACAACCACTGGAAAGACTAGCGAACCTGATGATATAGTAACTATGCCCCTGCCACAACAACCAACACCACCAACTACGACAGCTTCTTCAACGTCTTACGTTATGCCCTCCAATGCCTATGGTGGTACAAGCCAGATACGAGATAATGTTCATTTTGTACCTGCAGCACAAGCTAAAGACTTCCTTATGCGTTCTCCAACACCGTATCCAAAAGAACTACGGCTTATGGCAAAATATTTACGTCGAAATCAGCATAAGCCATACGAAGAACAGCCGGGAGATAATGTAAATGAAGCCGTAAATAGTGCCGCAGGTAGTACTGGCCAACAGGAATTTGTTCAATTCATTCCTAGTAGTCAGTCGACGGCAACGTATGTAACAAATTATGCTTTGCATCATACTCCCAGGGAGGGTGGGGACCATATTATTCTACAAACGCATCCTTCATCAGTTCAATGGCAGCAACAACAACAGTTCCAGCAAATTAATGAAAACGCGCCAATACCGTCGCCAGGCATGACAATCATGCCAAATGGAAGCGTTTACTATGAACAGAATAGCCCAACAACGGCCTATCAGCAATATCATCAGCCACCATTACAGGAATACTACTACCAACCACAGGAACAACAAACTACATTGTCGCCATCGCACCAACAAGAACCAATATACTTCCATTCCAATATTATTACCCATCAAATGGGACAGCTGGCAATAGGAGCATCAAATGGCAATTTGCCTGATCCACCTCCTTATCACATTGCCAGAAGTTTCACCAAAAAGACCCCCGAAGACTTGACAAATTATGAGGTTATACGACAAAAACAACAGCAGTTGCAACAAAATCACCCCATGGAAAGCATTGAAGAACATTCTCACGAAGTCTACCAAATGATACAACCGTTGACGAACGTTGCGGACTATCAGAACAATTTTAAAACTTCACACATAACAAAACAAGATGATGTCGGTGTCTCAGTATCGTTCGATCAAAACCAATCCGTGGACAATAGCAAAGATGTAACTAAAACCGCATTTACCGACAATACTGTTACAAAGGAAAACAACAATCCTACAGACAATTCGCGCACAGCATCGCCCCTCTTGAACGCAACTCCAAATTCAACTAGACCCAATAGTAAAAGCAAAACCCCCTGGCTATTTGGAGTACATAAAAATCCCACTGTCAAACAAATCTCATTGAAATGGGAACATGAGCGTGGATTCCAAATAGACTCCTTGCCCAACAAAGAAGGCATCTATGTTGTCTCGACCACCCCAGATACGGATGCGTCGCGATTGCTGTGTCTCTACGACAAGCTATTAGATGTAGATGGATGTGATTTTACAACTATTAGTGTAAACGAAGCCCGCCAAGTATTAGATAACACTGGAAATGTAGTCAACATTATGCTTTCACGTAGATAAACTCATAGTCACTGAAAAGCACATCCCCTCTACTTTGGCGAACGATCCCAGTGCGAAGAGAGGAGTTTGAACCGAAGTCCTACAAAACGTAGTCGACGTCGGTACGGTATTGCAATAAAGGGATTGCCTAGAAATATGGGCATACCTTCCCATTTTAGAATCATGTGCAAAAATAAGTCTGAAACACTTAGTGTTACACCAACAAAATTACAAACAAAACATTGGATTACAGAAATACAAAATAATAATAATTTGTAACCTATTGAATTATAAATAACTCTTATGACCAAATTCATAGAAGACACTTTTTTCTTACCGACATCATTTTCCAACTTGGAAATACAACCCATTGCAGGAAAATGTTTTTCTTGGTTGAATCAAAAAATAGAAACCACTTTTGCCTGTTTAAATAAGAATAAGATGCCATTTTTGCAAAAACAAAAAGATAGAAATACACACATACTTACACAATAAATGAATTTTGTTAAAAACAAAAACCCTCTTTTCATAATTGATAAATAAATTATTATTGCTTGTACAAAAAGGGAGAGTTCGATAATCGTTTCATGGGAAAGTATTTTTTATGGTTTTTTTAAAATTACGCTGGTAGATTTAAAACTGAAGCAACGACTGCAAAAAAATTGTTTGATATCGAATGCGAGCTCTGCTCAAGAAAAAATATATTTTTCCAGTTAAATTTCTCTTTGCTTATTCAAATCAAGAATAAAACCTTGTTAAGTCATTATTTATACAAATATTTTTTATCCATTTGCTTTATAATTTATTATGGCAAACATGCAAGTTTAGAAACAATTAAATGGAATCGTAAAATATAAAGAGAAACAAAATTTTAATTTTCTCTTAAAAATCTTTTAGTGATACTCTACCAGTACTGTACACAATCTCTGTGTACTGTTTGTTTTCGAACGCTGTATTAGGGTCACCGCTGATTGGAGGAGATAAAATAGAAAAGTACTTTAGGAAATACTCACCACAAGTATGTAGTATACAGTAAATGCTCCTCAATTTGGTATTTGGTGAAGAGATAGTGCTTGTAATTAAAAATTTGACATTATTATGACTTACGATATTATTAATATCGTTCTCAAGTCATATTGTAGTTTCATTTTTTGTTGGTTGTTTGGGTAAATGAAATATAATAGAAAATACAGCATTATTTTTAATATCGTTAGTCATAATCATTTTTCAACAATGCCTTAAAACACTTATAATTCATGAAGATGTCTCAAGTCTGTGCTGAAGGTCCGATTACATATTATATTAGAGCCAAAAGTATCCCAAACAAGTAAAAAAGCAGCGAAGTTGGGCAGGGCCGAACTTTTAATACCCTCCACCATTTGGAAGGAACATGAACAATTTCAAAAAACTTCCGGAAACTACCACTTAAATGAAAACTGTTATATGGAGACTATACGAAGATGTGAACCTGCTTTCGAAATTTTTTGTCATAGGCTATAGTACCCATTACGAATTTTAAATACGAAATTTGAAATAATTCCGATAAATAATGTCGCTGAAATCATGAAAAAACCGAATAGCGGGACGTACCGTTATATGGGAGATATATACGAAAACGAGATCCTACATACGATTTTTTTTGTCATAAGCTGTAGTACCCATTACGAACTTTAAATACGAAATTTGTTACAATTCCTGTGAATAATGTCGCACAAATCATATAAATATGGAGTATTGGGAGGTACCGTCATATGGGGGCTATACGAAGTCGTGGACCTGCCTACGAAATTCTTTTCCATAGGTTTTAGTAACCATTAAGATCTCCCAATACGAAATTTTAAACGATTCCGGTGAATAATGTCGCTGCAATCATCAAAATACAGAATAACGGGAGCTACAGTTATATGGGGGCTTTACAAAGACTTGGTCCTGATTGCAAAAGTTTTTGTCATAGGCTGTAGTACCCATTTGAAATAAATCCGGTAATAATGTCGCTAAAATCAATAAAATACCGAATATCGGGAGGTATCGTTATATGGGGGCTATACGAAAACGTGGACCGACATTGCCCATTTACGAACTTAAATTGCCTAGTGGTAAACTATGCATGTATGCAAAATTTTAGCCTTCTATCTCAATTCGTTCCAAAGATATCGTGATTACAACGGACAGAGGGACGGACATAGCAAGATCGTCTTAGAATTTTACGCTGATTCAGAATATATATACTGTGTAGGGTGTATTATAAATATTTGGAGGAGTTACAAAACGGAATGACAATGACCATAGAATGGTAGAGGTTATAAAAATTTACTAGCTGTAGAACTGAACTAGCCGTAGAACTGTTGTTATTTTATTAACAAAATATGGCAACCCTGTAAATTGCCGAGTAAGATTGTTAATGCAAGCCGATTTACAGTTCAGTACATCACACAACGGTTCACAGCACAGATGGATGTGTAGACGGACAGTTAAACGGTTAATAATAAAATATTTGACTTGAGTGATGAAAAGTATATTTTACGGCAGATCAAAAACAATCCATTTTTTAGTGCACCGAAGCATGCAAAAATTGCTGAAATGGATTTGAGAAAAGTATGTTGCCCTCAAACAATAAGAAATATACTGCATAAGTCGAATTACAATGGAAAAAGAGCTAGACATAAACCTCTAATCTGCAAGCGAAATCAAGAAGTAAGGTTGCGATTTGCCAAGGAGCACATATCGAAAGATTTTTCATTTTGGAAGAATGTGCTGTTCACGGGTAAGAGCAAATTCAACCTTTTTGGTTCAGATGGCAGACCTTATATATGGAGAAAGGCAAATGAAGCGCTCCTTGTCAAAAATATGAAGCCTGCAGTGAAGCACGGTGGTGGGTCAGTAATGATGTGGAGTTCATTTTCAGCTTCTGGACCTGGTGTATTGCATTTTATTGAAAGTATTATGGATCAGACTATGTACCTTAAAAATTTGAATGAAAGTTTGCCACTCTGTAAGGAAAAGCTCGTCCTTGGCGAAGATTGTTATTTTTATCAAGACAATGATACGAAACACAAGGCTTATAATTGTCCCCACGTAATGAATACACCAGCCCAGACATAGACCCTATCATGGTACAATGATATCAAGGTAGGGCTATGATACCATATGATTTTAATTTTTTTATTTTCTTGGTTTAATATGTCATCTTTATTTGTTTATGTATTTGTTTTCTTTTCAATAACAAAAAAAATGTTCTGAAAATATTCAAATTCGGATGTTTTCAAAATGTTTATTTCAACGTATGCATCGAAAAAATCTAGAGTTTTTGTAGCGAAATAATCCTTTAGAGAGACAGTACAAGATTTTAAAAAGAAGTGTTGACCTTTCAATCTGTTATCGCGTTTTTCAATTATGTATTCAAAATAAATGCAACAAGTTGTTTGATTTTGTATTGTTTTGATACTAATTCTGACATTACAAGCCAAACAGGTAGATCTCTTTACTTGCAATTTTTTCAAAGTTGGCCTACCTCATGGTACAATGATATCAAGGTAGGGCTATGATACCATATGATTTCAATTTTTTTATTTTCTTGGCTTAATATGTCATCTTTATTTGTACATGTATGTGTTTTCTTTTCAATAACAAAAAATTGTTCAGAAAACATTCAAACTCGGATGTTTTCAAAATGTTTATTTCATCGTATGCATCGACAAAATCTAGAGTTTTTGTAGCGAAATAATCCTTTAGAGATATATAGAACCTGGTTTTAAAAAGAAGTGTTGACCTTTCATTCAGTTTTCGCGGTTTTTAATTATTTATTCAAAATACATGCAACAAGTTGTTTGATTTTTTTTATTGTTTTGATAGTAATTCTGACATTACAAGCCAAACAGGTAGACCTCTATACTTGCAATTTTTTCAAAGTTGACCTACCTTATCTTCATTGTACCATGGCCTACCTTCTCCTCATTGTACCATGGACCCTATATAGAATTGATGGAGCTATCTCGATGGAAAATCTGCCAGCGTACCATATCTTGAAAAGAAGATTTGGAGAAAGCTTTGTTGGAAGAATGGCAAAAAATTGAACAAAGCTTTTGCGAAAACCTTCCTAAAAAGAGTGCCAATAAAGCTACAAATGGTAAATATAAAATATTAATGTCTAGAAATACTTTAAATTATAAGAATTAAATTATAAATGTTTGTCTTTGGCATTGAAATATGATCTCTTTTAATATTTATTTATTTTTATACCCTCCACCTTGGAATTGAGGGTATATTATCTTTGTCATTCTATTTGTAACATCCCTAAATATTGGTCGTAGACCCCATAAAGTATATATATTCATAATCAGCATAAATCAGTATGTATGGGTACACGGTACCTCCCGATATTCGGCATTTTAATAGTTTTTGTCGCATTTTTTCACGGATTTGTTTAAAAATTGGTATTTGTGTGTCCTAATGGGTTCTAGCTTCGTTGGCGAAACAATGTATGTATAGGTTCACGTTTTTTGTATAGCCCCATATAGTGGTACCTCCCGATATTCGATATTTTGATGATCTTTGCCACATTTTCCCACGAATGTGTCTAAAAATTGGTATTTGTAGGCCATAATGTGTTCTAATGTTTCCTTTACCTTAAGGTGGAGGATATTAAAAGTCCGGCCCGGCCGAACTTAATGTTTTTTTGCTTGTTTTACTTTAAATGAATTAAAATGTTGAGTTTTTTTGCTTTTTAAATTACTTTCATATTGTACAATGTAAAAAAACACATTTTATTGGAAGTTATAAGAAAAATACATATTTTTCTTTAGCTGTACAAGTTTGGTTTGGAGCTACTAAATCTATTGCAAACTCCAAACATTAACGTTGAAACATTAGATTGAAAAATGCAACTAAACTTGCCAAATTACCGAAAATCGTAATGGAGACTTATGAAAACATGAACCAGCATAGGCAATTCATTGCCAAAGGAGATTGTACTCATTGCGAGCTCCAAATAGAAACTGAAAATGTTGAGAATCGAACCAATATTGTAATTTAGAATAAAATAATTGCTTTGGTATCACAATGTTTTTGTCAATTATGTATTCTCATTTTTCATTCAGTTCAGTAAACGAATTCAATTTAACAGGTTATGGGCTTTAGTCACATTTGAAAAAAAAAAATATTGTGAAAAGTAGATACATATTTTTTCATATTGAAAAATTGTGATTTTTCGAATAAAAAAAAATAGCTGCTAATAAAATAGCTTTTCGTCGTCGTTTGGGAGAGGTAAGCGTAATAGTATCTTGTTATTAAAGGATGCTGGATGGCCTGTATTGATAATGCGGCTGATGCTGATTTTAATGCGAGAGCTTTAGCCGAAATTACATTGATGATTGAACCAGACAACAATGGGCACATTGCAACTGCAACTACCGCAAAAAAACCATATAGTGCGTGGTTTAATACGTATAAAGATACGGGCCTCACCAGAAAATCGTAAACATCAAATTACAGAACTATAGATCAATTCAAGAATATGTCAATAACATCGTAATAGTGGATCTGAAAGCAAAAAATGCTGGCCTGATCATTGACGATGAATTGACCGCAACGCTTATGCTAGCAGGATTAACCGACGACTTTAAACCGCTTGTGATGGCTGTGGAAAATTCTAAGGAGAAATTTCAAGATGCGATATTTGATCGAGCTTCAGAAAAAGAATCCGCGTTACCATCTAAAGTTATCAAGAATTGCAAGAAGCAAATTAAATGCTACAATTGCAGTGCACATCTCAAATAATTGCCCCATCAAATTGAAGTCAAACAATATTGGAGCTAAAAAGAAGAATGAAAAAAGTCAGATGTTTTATTTGCCTCAAGTACCGATAAATCAACAACAACAGAATCCAGTTCCGGTTCACATTCTGCCTGGTACATAGATAGTGGAGCTAGTAACCATATGACGAATAAAAAGAACATGTACAATACCCGAGAGGCCGTAAATAAAAAGTTCATTATCGCAGATAAAAGGGAACTTGTAGTCGACTCCATTAGAGATGTGGATATTGAATTTGGCTCTGGAAAAAAATAAGATATATAGTACAATTAAAGATGTGGAATATGTTCCAGATTTGTGAACCAATCTACTCGAGAAACGGCAAAAAGGTGACTTTTAAAGGTGAAAATGCTGCATTCCTGATAGTAGTGGCCGTGTTATAGCAACGGCAAGTATACAGAATCAATTGTACAGATTATATAGCAAATCCAAAGAGGAAAAGATTAAGGTTTTTATTCCTGTCAACGATTTTAACTTGCGGCATCGAACGTTGGGTCATATATGTAATGGGAAATTAGAAGAAGTCAAGAATGCTAATGTTGACATAAATTTCGGCAAGGAATGTTCTGAACAATGTGTTGTCTGTGTGAAGGAAGAGCAAACCCGAAAAGTAAGCAGAGAAATCAGTACACGAGCTAAAAATATATTGAAGATTTTCCATTCCGATGTGGTTGGTCCATTAATTTCGCTCTGGAAAAAATAAGAGATATATTACAATTAAAGATGTGGAATATGTTCCAGATTTGTGTACCAAGATATTGGCATAAATGTTTGCGTGAAGGGAAAGCAAAAAGCACCAAAATAAGCAGAAAAATCAGTACACGAACTAAAAATTTATTGGAGATTTTCCATTCCGATGTGGTTGGTCCATTAAAAGCATATTCGTTCTTGGGAGCTCGTTTTTTGTTGACTTTTGATCTAAAATTGATCCAAAGTCATCAGAATGTATCATGGTTGGATACATGACGGATAGTAAAGCTTATCGATTGTTTGACCCAAGCGACAATACTATAATAGTCAGCCGTGACGTGGTATTTCTTGAAAACAGTCAATCAAATATTGAAAATCATCTTCAAATTTGTTCAATCCAATGCTAATTCAATCCGGATGAAGAAAGTCGTAATGATGTCGACCAAACAGTGAATATGGACTCAAGTGTATTGAATGGAAATAATGAAGATCAAAATTAGCTTCGTAGTGATTCTGACACTGATAGTGAGTTCTTGGACTCAGAATATCTAAACAACGACGGCTGTTTAGGCGCTAGGGGTTGTTGGGAGGAGAAAAGAATCAAATAAAAACACAACAGTAATTAGATTTAATTCCAATAAGTTTGGTGGTTTATTAAGTTATTCTTTTCATATTATAACAAGCAAAATTACCTTGTGTAATTTGGGGTGGCGCAGAGACCTTTGTGTGTACTTTTCAACTACTGGTCGACAAGTGAACGCTGAGGTTCTTGCAATCGCAGTGATCGCCGAGGATCATTGTCGATTACTACTACTACATCTACAATTATTTCCAATGAGAGCAGAGTATCTTATGTATCAAAGTGAGCTAACCAACAACAACCACCGCCCGGTGGCATCTGCGCTCTACGGTCTCCGCCGAGGAGATGCCCGTTGTGTCAATCAGCATCCGTGGTTGACTGGACTCGGGAAGTTGAAGGCCAACTTAAACAACGGCTATGTGGACACAAATGATGAAGACTGGGAACTAAATCGACATATACAATCATCAGAAAATATTCGAAGATCAGAAAGGATTGCAAACCGAAATCAATCATCAACGGCATTTTCTGCAATAGAATATGTTTCTTCAGATCCTCAAAATGTAAAACAGGCAATGACATTTGATGATTCTGGAAATTGAAAATAGCTATGCAAGAAGAAATGTCTTCCTTGAAGGACAACAATACTTGGACTTTAGTTGAGCTTCCTGAAGAGGTGGAATCATAATGGGGTTTTAAGTCAAAACAAAATTCCAATGGAAACGCGCTACGATGGAAAGCGAGATTACTCGCAAAAGTCTTCACCCAGACTAGAAGTATAGATTACATGTGAACATTCTCTCCAGTTGTTCGCTACGAATCAATACGATTTTTAACAACATTGCCAACAAAACACGATATGAATATTCATCAAATGGATGCCGTTAACGCTTACTTAAATGTGATTTTAAAATAAACCATATACATGGAACAAACAGAAGGTTTTCGTGATGGATCTAATAAAGTATGTAAGCTAAACAGATCTATATATGGATTGATTTATATTGCGATACACGTAGACGATGTTTTTATATTCTGCAATGACGTAAACGGAATCAAATCTTTCAAGAAGAAACTTACAAGTAAATTTAAATAGAAAGACATGGGTAAAGTGTCTACTGTGCTTGGTATGACAATATCCCGAGCGGAAGAAGGAATCAAAATTGATCAGTCTAAGTATATATAATGTTCTGACTCGTTTTGGAATTAGTGATTGTAACCCTTCCTGAACACCGATGGACTATAATAAAAAGTTATCCGAAAGTATGTCTTCTAAAACCGAGACAAAAAAGGAAAAAATGTCGAAAATACCGTATATGGAAGCTATTGGGTGCTTCTTGTACGCCGCTCAAGTTTCGCCCCTGCTATATACTATGCTGTGAACATCCTGAGCCGATTTGGTACGAATACTGTAAAATGCATAATGCATTACTTAAAAGGAACGGGAACAGGAATCTGTTTGGTTAAAACGACTCGAGAAGGAACTCAACCCAAACAGCAACGCTTTTGTACTGTGATAATAAAGGAGCTACACAAGTGGCTACAAATAACAAATACTCGTCAAGAACAAAGTCTATGGACATTAAAGCCAAATTGAAAAATTGACAACAATGAAATATGTTTGAAATATATGTCAACGAAAGAAATAGTTTCTGACGTTTTTACCAAGGCAGTTAAACCACAAAAGTTGGAATATTTTAAGAAACTTTTTGCAATTGATTAATTTTTAATTTGGCTTTTGTAATTAGATTATTAGAATTGTTAATCTTTAATTCAAGTAGAGTGTTAAGAATTGAATCAAATATTGTACTTTAGCATAAAATAATTGGTTTATTACTTACCTAATCTCAGTATGCTTTGGTACCAGCCACCAGCTGATTACAATATATTATCTAAGTGTGGCCGACTTCTGCCAATTTTGAATATGTTTTTTTTTTTTGGTTTTGAAAAATGAAAACAAAAATTTTCAAAACCAATGATTGGAAGGCACGTACATTGCGACTCGCGCCTTAAAGCTATTAACCAGTTTAGACATGAAATTGAAAGATTGAACAGTTTGGATCCTATTTTTGAGAGAAAATCCAGGCATTTCATTAATTTTTCGCGCTATTTAAATCATTTTAAAAATGAAGAAAAATATGAAAAATTGTTGCATCTAATTTTGAGTAAATGGACATAGCCACAGGGCTATATTTCTATAGTTTTTCGAAACTGTTCTACCTCCTTATTGTACCATACAAAAAAGCAACGTGACTGCTGCTGCTGCTTAGCTAGGTTTTTGGCCAACAAAAACAAATAATCATTTGTGAGTTCAGTGTTGCTTATAAAAATTTCACGTCGTATGAAATGTTATAGAAATCGCATTTTTATCCATTCGGTATTTGCATATGTAGACAATGTGCAAATGTTATTGAATCCTATAAATTTATTTTAGTTTTGTGAGATATTCAATACATTTAGATAAAATATTGGTAAGATATAATTCAAAAAATATATTAGCCGACGAGCTCGAAAACATATGTACGTGTTTTATTAATATGTACATTGACAACACACAATCGTAAAAATATGTTTTCGGCTGCTCATTTGGCTAAAGCGAAAATAGCAGCAGCCGAAATCCGAGCTATTTCTTATTTTGTGTGTTGAATTTTTAACTTTATTGTGGGTTAGGGCTAAACGAAAAAAACGAGCTAAATAGCTATGCGCTGAGCTAAATAGCTGATCATGTGCTATTTAAGCCGTCGCTGTCAATATTTAATAGCAGTTGCACAGAAAGGCTAAGGCTAATTTCAATAGATGCTGGCTTTTAAACCCTGGGTATGACCTATTTTTAGAACTTTTTGTTCTGTAATAAGTTTATGTTTTAGAGCTGCATTAAGCAATGGGTTGTTCATCATTTATTATTTTAATATTCGCAACTATCGCTGTAAAAACTTGGAGTTTTGTGAACATTTTAGAATATGTGAGGTATTTACCTTCACAATTGGCATATCAACGAGAAGGTTAGAATTTCGTTTTTCATAGGAGACAATTTTTGTAACACAATACAAATGAAATTGATGTAAAAGTTTTGGTCCGTTCGTGCCGCTAAATATAGTTTGATTTTATTCAAGCAATGTACGCTGCATAGTACAATTGAGGAGCTAAAGTCATTTCAAATAAGACCATCCATCTCTGCATTTTCTGTAATTTACCTTGTCAAATTTCACTGAATAAAAACAGGTTGCCATCTCTGATTTCTGTGTATACAATGGATTTATAAATAAAAATTTGACAATGAGATGTCAAATAAATTATTTTGAAAAAAAATGTGAACATATGATTGCAGAATGTCCAAAGGATTGACTGCGCCATTGGTTTAGTTCTTTAAGTCTAAGTGCATACCTAATTGCCTGTTCCTCTACGTGTACGCTTAGTGGGCTTAAGCGCAGTAGGGTGTCCAGTGCAGTTTGAGGTGTGCTCTTGAATGCACCCGTTATTAGTAGAATGCATCCGGAGTACATTAAGTATAATATTCTTTAGATATATTTTGGCATGTATTACGTTAATGCCCATATATTATGTGAAAAGCGAAGCGAAAATTTACCACTAGAAACAATAAAAAATAATACATCAAACGATTAACTTGACATATAAATATGAAAATATCTATTTAATAAATCACGATAAATGGCTCCAATATGAACGTAGCCCAACATAAAACATATCTACTCACGATAAATCGTGCAATCATTCTCCGTCAATCGCCGTGAAATACCCAAATTTGCAATGTAATCGGTATTTGGCTTTATTTTGCTATTTTACCGCCAAAATGCATGGAAATTCTATCCTCGCAAATCGAAAGGAGTTAATGATTGATTCGTCTGCCGATTGCAGTTTGTAAAGTTACAAAGTTTTGCAGTTTTTTCGTATTGTTATATTTATTAATTCAATTTCCAGATGGGACATACTGAAAGCAATTCATCTGAGATTGAAGTGCAAGCAAAAAGAATGAAGTTTGATAAAAATTGTGTTTTACGATGGGCTAAGCTAACAGAGAATGCATTTGAACCAGTCCGTGGATCGGAGCGAGCGGCAGGGCTGGATTTGCGAAGTGCTTACGATCTGGTTGTACCGGCACGTGGCAAGGCTTTGGTGAAAACTGATCTTCAAATCGAAGTTCCAAATGGTTCTTATGGTCGCATTGCTCCACGTTCCGGATTAGCAGTTAAGAATTTTATCGATGTCGGCGCTGGGGTAGTCGACGAAGATTATCGCGGCAACCTTGGTGTGGTACTATTCAATCACTCCGATGTCGAATTTGAAGTTAAACGTGGAGATAGAATTGCCCAATTAATATGTGAACGCATATTCTACCCCGGGCTTGAACAAGTCGATAAATTGGAAGAAACTAAACGAGGTGACGCAGGTTTTGGTTCAACAGGTGTGAAAGAACTTCCTGCCATTAAGAATGGTACAACAGTACCAGCAGCTGCTGATGCCGAAACCGAATAATTCTATAATCTCGTTATACCTCTTAAGACTAAGTTAACCAAGTATTTCATGTATTGTATTTTTCAGAATAAATGACTCTTTTTAAACGAAAATCATATACTGTAATAAACTTTGTCCATTATCTTTGCTGAAACTCTCGAATACGTATAACTTGAAAGCATTTCAAATAAATTTCAGAGAAGGCATATTGAGGAAAATCCACAAAGAACGTTTGGGGTGTTGTATGTTCATAGATGTATCTCGTATCAATTCTAAAATAATGGTTTACTAAAATATGCAGTTGTACCAGAAGTTTACAATATCCTCCGGTATAACATGGAGGATTTATTGAGTTTGTCATTCCGTTTGTAACTCATCGAAGTAATCATTTTAAACCCAACAGAGTATGTACAGGGTGAGAAAACTGAAACAAAGTCCAACGACATAATTTTTATTTTTTTAATTTAATGAATAAAAGCAAATAACGTCGAAAATAGCATCAAATTTTAGAGTAAGTTTAGATTTGTTCGAATTGGTCGCCTTTGATACGAATTATGGCCTTCAAATGGCCAATGAAACCGTCACATTCTGCCCGAATGTTGCTCTGCTGTATTTTGCCATTCCCGGCGAAGCGCTTGCTTAATGCTAGGAACACAATTGGAGCGAACGACGAATTTCGCCCTACGCGGCGACAAAATGAGCCGCGAAAATTCGTCGTATGGAACACAATACCGACGAAATTATAAAACTGCTGATGAAGTTGTTTACTTTTTGCTCATTTGTTGACTACAATGAATTATACAAGAACACATAATTCTTTACGTTCTCTATTATAATTTCACTTATGTCCATCTTCTCTATTATAAATTCACTGATATCCATCTTCACTCAGGCGCAAGTACACAAATAAATAAACAAATTAATTAGGTTTTTTTATACGAGTAACAGATAGTAGAGTGACCATAACAAATTTTAAAGTAAAAAGTAACTTTATTTACTAAAACACATAAAATTCGTACAAGTATGGCCACCTTGTACTGTTTTGTTCGCCGGTCGCCGGCCTATGAAATAGAAATAAAGCTAATTGAGTTCGCGGCGACCGACGAAATTTTCGCCGGTGCCGTGATTGTGTGCACTTCCATATACACATATGTGTTTTATTTTTGACGGCGAACATACGCCGCGAAAAAATTCGTCGTTCGCTCCAATTGTGTTCCTAGCATAAGGTGATCGACACTTTGGTATTTTTTAGTGCCAACCTTGCTTTCAAAAACACTCCAGACACAATAGTCCAACGGATTGGTATCCGGAGATTTTGATGGCCATTGTGCGCTGGAAATTAAGCGAGGAACCTCATTTTGTAACCATTCTTGGATGGCGCGTGCTGAGTCCTGTTGGAATGTCCAAGGTCTGCGGCCAAAATGTTTGCGTGCCCAAGGCTTTTATACACCCTCCAGAATATTTTATTCTGATGCCAAGGACGATTAATACGAGCGGAGAGCGAGCATCGACTGTTATGGCGCCCACACCATCACATGGCCGGAGCTTGAGTTCTGGTGGCCAACCGAGTGTGCATATTTTCAGCTGACCTCTTTGGCAAGTAAACACGATCATTTTGTTTGTTTACAAACTGCTGGACAACGACTGTTTTCTCATCGGAGAAAACCAAATTCGGCAGTTCATCACTTTCGGCCAAACGAAGCAACTCTTTAGCT
This sequence comes from Musca domestica, assembly GCF_030504385.1. Taxonomy (NCBI): domain Eukaryota; kingdom Metazoa; phylum Arthropoda; class Insecta; order Diptera; family Muscidae; genus Musca; species Musca domestica. Next base: position 10,351,802 of record NW_026712258.1, read on the forward strand.
CTTTTGAGTCTATTTTCGTTCTGTTGCGGCGTACGTTTTTGCACTTTTTGGAATTTCAATGGATTACCCCGAGCTCATTCTTCAATATTTGCCGAATGGAATATTGCGATATGTTCAGCTTACGAGCCATTTTTCAAGTCGCTTCTTTACTTTTCGAACCATTTCTCCTGATGTTATTGTTTTCTTCCGCTGGAAAATTCTCACAAAATGCTTTTGTACGCTTGTAAACAATATAATGAGCTGTCACTGGAATACTTTTAACAGCTGTCGGACGAGTGGCTTAGAAATGACAGTTGGTTGCAGTTTTTCATATCACACTATATATATTCAAATTTTAATCCAATTTACACACTTTACAACGGAATTGTCTGAAAATTCTCACAAGAAGTTCCTTGTGAGTACTTTATCGCCTAGAAGAGAATTGTCTATATAGGTCCACGATATCGTATATCCCCCATAAAACGGTACCTTTTGATATTCTGTATTTTGATGATTTAAGCCAATTTTTCAATGGAATTGTCTTAAAATCCACCAAAAGATTTCCTTGTGAGTACTTTACCCCCTAGAAGAGAATTATTATAGTTGTTTATTATAGTTGTTTCATTCTATATTTAACCATAAAGTAGTTCCGGCTGGGGAGCCAACGAAATAAAGTATTTTAAACTAATGTTAAGTTAAGATATTTTCTATTTGGTAATATTACTATGAAATGCAATTGTTTCCATGGTACAATGAAGAGAAGGTAGGTCAACTTTGAAAAAATAGCAAGTATAGAGGTCTACCTGTTTGGCTTGTAATGTCAGAATTACTATCAAAACAATAAAAAAAGCAAACAACTTGTTGCATTGATTTTGAATAAATAATTTAAAACCGCGAAAACTGAATGAATGGTCAAAATTTCTTTTCAATATCATGTTCTATATATCTCTTATGGTTTATTTCGCGACAAAAACTGTAGATTTTGTCGATGCATTCGTTGCAATAAGCATTTTAAAAACACCCGAATTTGAATATTTTCTGAACAATTTTTTATTATTGATAAGAAGACACACACATAAGCAAATGAAGTTGACATATTAAGCCAGAAAAATAAAAAAAAATTAAATAATATGGTAGTTCTGCCCTACCTTGAATTCATTGTACCCATGGTCATCACATATCTCTATGTTTTGTATTCTTAAGGAGCAGCCTTTTTGTCTTTCTTGTAAGATTCTTGCAGAAACAATCGGGGGATGAGTTCTTAGCTACAAAATATTTCGTTACGCCTAAATTTCGACTATGGGAACACAGAAAACTGAGTACCCAGCAAGTTATTCCAAAAGAGTAAAGCAATACTTATTAATTGCAAAAAGTTAAAATTAAACGTCCAGTTGGATAATTGTCTATAAACTCTACAAAACATCTTTAAGTTATTTGCAAAATAAAAAAACGTCACTGTATATATATTTTTCAGTTAAATTATTCATTCTCAGCATACAAATTGTGTCAAAAAAGCCTTCTCAATTCACTACCGTGTACTGAACTTCTAATAAAATTTCGTACAAGTATTGCAACATATCGAGTGTTGAATAAATTGAACATTTTTATTTAATATGTTAATTATACTTAAGAGAGTATGAACAGCATAGAAAGACTTATTCGGACATATATTTTTGCCGGTACATAAAAAGTTTTCGTATCCACTTTTCCTGCTTTTGCTCTTGGTCGCCTAAAAACTAAAATAGGGAAAAAATAAAACTAAATAAGATAACACCATTTCAAATCCGTCACACTCACATTGAGGTGAAATATTTCATCCTTGGTTAAATCACCTTGTAGTATTTCCAGTGGCTTTGGAAATGTGACAGTTTCTGCATTAAGATCTATTATAACTTTCTCAGATTTTTCTGGAGCTTCACGATCTCTTGTACTAAAGAATGCCTTGGGTTTGAAGGAATCTTCTTCGATGGTTTCCAAGGCCTTTTGGACCTTACAATCCATTAAATCGATGCCTTTGGTAGTGGCTTGTGTACTATTTACCGACTGCAAAGAAGCGGCTGGTGTACTTCTGGAATTACTCTCAGAACTAGGTGCCCTTGTCTTACTACTACGTGACGTAGAATATTTTGATGATGTTCGGCTGCTTCTGCTGCTGCGACTGTCCCTGGAACTCTCAGAGGACTCTGATGAGGAACTGCTGGAATCTGAGCTTCTACGATGATATTTTGATTTTTTAGAATGCTTCGACTTGGATTTGCTTTTGTGTCGCCTTGAAGATGATGCATAATAATCACGATCCCGTTCTCTATCACGATCTCGATCCCTATCACGATCTCGATCCCTGTCCCGGTCTCTATCACGCTCTCGGTCACGGTCCCTTTCACGATGCCTATCACGATCCCTTTCTCTATCCTTCGACCTTGACGATCTATGTCTTGAACTTTGATAGCTTGAAGACCGCGAGGATGCCCTCTCAGAGCCTCCCATCCTTAATTGAAGTTATATTAAGTTATAAAGTGTATTTAGTTAGGTTTTCGATTTTTATTGCGATTGTTTACGTTTTGAACTAGTTCAAAGCAACTGTTCCGCGAAAGGAGCGCTCGGAACTATTTCGACCTTCTTCATTCCATGGTAGAAGAATACAGGTAGTCGCATTGACACAGCTGCTGGGACAATGAAATGTCAAACCGATTTTGGAATTGAAAATTTTGAATGAAAAATTATTGACATTTGAAAATATTGTTGAAAAATACATAACATTACAAACTACGATTTGCGTCGTATAGAAAACATATAAAAATCTACTTGTTTTTGACAAAACATTTTTGAGGTATCAACGTTCCCAAGCGTTGATGCATCTACCTATATTCTTCTACCATGCTTCATTCTTTACACTATGTCCAAGACGATCGCAATTTGAATCAAGTTGTTCGCTCTCTAAATTAGTACCCCTATTAACAAATTCAAACGGCACAATTTGTGATTCATATATTCTTCATAGGTAAGAACATTGATATGTCAAAAATTTTACAATATTTTGTCAAAAATAAATAGCTTTTTATATGTTTTCTTATACGACGCAAATCATTCACCTTTTTTAAATTTCGAAATCGGTTTGACAGTTCATTGTCCCAGCAGCTATGTCGGCGCGACTACCTGTATTTTTCTACCATGATTCATAGTATATTTTTGTTTTGTTTTGAAAATGTTGACATTTAAATATTAGTTTTCTTATTTTCCGATTTAACTGAGAAGTACTTGTCAATCAATGGCATCAGACAGAATTTTGATTGTCGACGATTATCCATGGTGTCTTATCGAATGTTATGCATGATGGACGCTCGATTAAGTCAAATAAATAACTGTGAAAATGAGTTTTTTTGGAGGACTAAACGTATTACTTTTCGGTAATCTTTTACGACTGCCTCCTATAAAACTATCAGGAACACCTGTTTTCAAACAGCCAGAACATATCCAACAAGCTACACACCTCTGATGTTTATTCACGCTGTGTGAATTAACAGAAATTATGCGTCAGCAATGTGACCTGACTTTTATTGTCATTTTGAATGCTTTGACAGTCGGTGAGCTAACAACCCAACATTTTAGCAATTTAATGGGAAGACTTCTTCAAGAAACGAGTGATGAGTTTGCAATAGACTACATATATTTATATGTATATGCAGGCTATAGGCTACATCAACGAAATCGTTTGGCCTCAATTTCCGTCCGAATTGATTCCGCAAGAGACGGAGTACATCTTTTACACCCGAAAACCATACAGTTTCCGGCTAAGTACAATTACGGGAAGTTGGAAAGAAGAATGTTGCCTTTAATCTATCTATCATGGGCTTCTACAATACATAAAAAGGCAGGGCAGATCTGTGGATCACGCCATAGTATACTTAGGTTCGAAACTGTTTGAAGAAGGTCAAGCCTGCATGGCTCTTAATATAGTAAGATCTTTGCAGGGACTACGTATAGAGGAGTTGGACTGCAATAAACTAACGGGCAAGAAACCTTGCAATAATGAGGTACTAAATGAATTAAACAGAACGCGAAATAAAAACTATGAATTAAAAATAGGTAAGGTAAGGTTAAGTCATGCAAACATATGTTTACATTTTTTTCAAAATTATTTAATTGACATCTCATTGTCAAAATTTATATTTATAAACCCATTGTACATACACAAATCAGAGATGGGAACCTGCTTTCCTGCTTTCCATTTGACAAGCTAAATTACAGAAAATGCAAAGATGGGAATGTTTATTTGAAATGACTTTACCTTCTTAATTTTACCATGTGTTCAACATACATTGCAATGTTTAAGATAAATGCACTGAAAACCAAAAAATACAGTCGTAAGAATTATAAATATATGCGTAGACTGGCGAGGAATCGTTTCACTGCTAGTAGTTTGTCTTTAATCGACAAAACATATGATTAAAGTACTACTCGCTCACCACTATTAAACCCAAAAACTCGCTTACAATCATGGTAGAAGAATATAGGTAGATGCATCAACACTCGCGAACATTGATATGCCAAAAAAGCTTTTTTTCAACAATTTCAAACAATTGTTTGACAGCTCATTGTACCAGCATCTGTGTGGATTCGCCTACCTGTATCATTTTATCATACTTATAATCATGGTCCAATAAGGAGGTTGAACAGCTTCGTAAAATTATAGAAATACAGCCCTGAGGCTATGCCCGCTTCCTGTCAGACTCATTCAAAATTATATACAACAAGTTGTTTCTATTTCTTTTAGCCTCATTTCTACAATGAGCGAAAAATGAATGAAATGCCTGGATTTTCTCTCAAAAATGCGATCCAGACTGTTCAGTCACTCAATTTCGAGTCGCAATGTCAGTGTCTTCCATTCATTGGTTTTGAAAATATTTTTATTATCTTTGTCATTTTTCAAAACAATAAATTCACAAAATTGGCAGAAGTCGGGCACACTTAGAAAAACATTGTAATCAGCTGGTAGCTCTACCTTACCTTTTTATTGTACGATACGATAGACTATGTATATGTTTATAATACCCAAGACTGAATATACTTTATTATACCCTACACCACAAGGTGGTCAGAGTATTATGTCTTTGTGCATTTGTTTGTAACAGGCAGAAGGAAACGAGATAGACCCATAGTTCCTTTTGATGATCTGCATAGAATCACATTCTGAGTCGATTTATGCATGTCCGTCCGTCCGTCCGTCTGTCCATGTATTTTTGTAAACAAAGTACAGGTCGCATTTATTGCCCGATCCAGATGAAATTTTGAACAGATCATTTGTTTGGCCCAAGGACGAACCCTATTGAAATTAAAGATAATCGGTCGAAATTTAGATATAGCTCCCATATATATCTTCGTCCGATTTGCCTTTTATTGTGCACCAAACGTGTAATATTAGCCCGAATTGTATGAAATTTTGTACATACACCCAAATTAGACCTGAAAATATGTATGCCAAATTTTGTCGAAATCGGTTCAGATATAGCTATAGCTCCCATATATATTGTTCATCCGATTTGTTATTTTTGTCCACCGCCGCCGTAATATGCACTCTGTAACAACAATATTTGGGGAAATATATCAAATACAGCTCAGAAATACATTTGCTAAATTTTATCGAGATCGGTTCAGATTTGGATACAGCTCCCATATATAACTTCGTCCGATTTACCTTGGATTGTGCACCAAACGTCTAATATTTGCCCAAATTGGATGAAATTTGGAACTTACGACCGAATTGAGTCTAGAAGCTAGTATGTCACATTTGGTGAAGATCGGTTCAGATATAACTATAGCTTCCATATATATCACTCATCCGATTTGTTATATTTGTTACCCACAACCGTAATATGCACTCCCTAACAACGATATTCAAGGAAATATATCAAATACAGCTCAGAAATATCTTTGCCAAATTTTATCGAGATCGGTTCAGATTTGGATATAGCTCTCATATATATCTTTATCCGATTTCAAATTAATTGTGCACCAAATGGGCAATACAATTCCGAATTTAAAAGATACAAATGCTTCGGCATAGTTAGTCTTTTGAATTTTAAATTATAATTATAATCATAGCGTATATGATCGAATTCTCCCATAAAAACTTTTAATTGTTATATGGAGCTCTACTAAATTAGCAAAGTGGTGTAGGGTATCATAAAGTCGGCTCCGCCCGACTTTAAGACTTTCTTTACTGGTTATTTTTTGGTTTTTTGTACATTTATCTTCAAAATTGCAATGTACGTTTGACATAAAACCGTTCATTTCAAATGTTAGTACCTACATCTGCAAATGATTTTCAACTTTTCAAATTTAACTGAATTGAAAACAGGTTCCGATCTGTGATTTGTGTGCACTTTCCCGTCTATTTTTAGCAATAAAAGTAGCCAAAAACGAACTGTTATATGCTCTCGCAGAAGAAATAGCCTTAAAGTCGAGTCAACAGAAAAGTAGCAACACTGAACAAAACCTTCAAAATTGTATCAGCAATACCGACGCTATCTAACAGATGATGAATATCAAACAACAAAGTTGAAAGATTTGTATGTTTGCGGTTTTTTTTTTGATAATTTTACAGATGACTATTTGACATCGTATTTATATTATATTTACATTTTTTGCAGTCTTGTTTAAATTGGTCTAAAAAGCTTCTAAAGAGAACATTCTAATAGTAGAAAAGAGTGCAAATTTTGTTTGAGGAGGAGAAACTTGAACGGGTTTTTGGGGCAAAATGTGGAAAAGTAGTAGAAACTTTTTAGTTCTGGAACAAAACTACAACAATTAAATGTCGAATAACGAATTATGATTGACCCACGTACCATGTGAACTTAGGATAATGGTGGAAAAATTAATAGAGAACGAATCACGTTTAATGTGAACCATGGTAGAAAAATATAGGTAGACGCGTCGACACAGCTGCTGGGACAATGAACTGTCAAACCAATTTTGGAATTGAAAATGTTGAATGAAAAATTATTTAAATTTGTAAAAATTCTTACAAAACGCGAATTATAATAGCCTCCGAATGACGTAGTATAAGAAAACATATAAAAAACTACTTATATTTGAAAACATTTAATTTTTTTTTGACATATCAATGCTCCCAAGCGTTGATGCATCTACCTGTATTCTTCTGCCATGATGTGAACTTAGTATAAGGGACTGAAAATGGTAGAAGAATATAGGTAGATGCATCAACGCTTGGGAACATTGATATGTCAAAAAATTGAATTTTTTATGAAAAAGTTAGTGGACTTTTAAATGCTTTTTATACGACGAAAATCAGAGGTTATTATATAATGCATTTTTCAAACATTTTTACAAATTTTAATAATTTTTCATTCAACATATTCAATTCGAAATCGATTTGACAGTTCATTGTCCCAGCAGCTGTGTCGATGCGACTACCTGAATTCTTCTACCATGGGACTGAACGAACCTTAGTAGAATAATACAGGTAGATGCATCACCGTTTGTGAAAGTAGATACGTCCAAATTTGTTTAATGAGTTTTTAAGAAACAAATCTATTTTTATAACTTATTTCTCATATGACAACAATCGGGGGTACGCATTTTAAACATTTTTTTCGAATTTGAATAATTTTCCATTCAAATTGTTTAATTTTGCCAATTCATTGTCCCAGCAGCTGTGTCGATGCGACTACCTGCGTTCTTCTGCCATGAAACGAACGAGGTTTATAGATTAAAAAATATTAAAAAGCGTTTTAAAGATTGCCTATTTTGACAGCCCCGGAATATGTTTCATATGTAATTAAATACGCCACTAACTTTAGTATGTAAATTTACTTACTCTGGGCTATTGTGTTATCTATAGGGCCACTTACGACAAAAGTGTTTTAATACACCTCTCCACTTTTAATCTGACCACGGTTATTCAACAGCAAGTTGAATTCCCTGAGCAAGCGTAGTTCTTTCTCTTAAAAGAGCAATTTATCCAAATATGTTGTTTCTCTGTTGAGACACGCCAAAATTCTCGCCTTCGTTTAGTTCCACTTTTAGCTTAATTTTTATGCAATTTGTTCCTTCAAGACGATCAATTAATTAATTTCTCCAAAATAAGAAACAGAATTGCCTTCGTTCAATTTTTACTCATTTATTTCTTCTTTTTAATTATTCGTCTTTCCCGTAACCAGAAAAAAAAACACTTCTTCACTCTTCAATTGCTTCAAATTAGAATGTTTATTTGTTTTATATAAACATATTTTTTGCATTGAATTGTAGCAGAGCGACCAGTAGAGGCAGAGGAATAACATAAACAGAGATGTAATAGCTTATGACAAAGGTTGCCTATGCAGGTCCATAGACCCTAATATACGACTACATTCAGTATTTTTAAGCTTTTAACAGAATTTTTAACGGATTTAATTTTTCTGAAAATTGTTAAATTTGTACCAAATGGTGGCTTTTTTACTTATTTGTATTATGTTGGTGTTTCTTAATTGTATGTCCGACTTGTGTCCTGAAATTCGAGCTTTTAATTTGTTTTTCGTCGTGCCGACGTATAATTTTCCACAGCCTTCCTCATTATTACCACCACATTCAATTTGTTAAATCACGTTATGTTTTTCCATTTTTGGAGTTTTTCTTTTCAATTTGCTAAATATTGACTTTGTTCTTTGTTCTTTGTTCTAGATATTGACCAATCGTTCTGAGATATTGAGCTAGTGATATAGTTAATAAGTCGTACTTTGTTTATTTTTTATTGTAGAACTATTTCCCTGAAGGTGAAATTCATTGAATTTCGAAATATTAAAATATATATAACAACAAAGACCTCAAACTCGAACAACACTTATTTTATTGAAACATAATTTATTTAATCGTTGTCTAAAAAATAAAATATTTAATTTAAATTTAAAAAAAAATCTTAAATTGCATCTGAATAGAATTATCTTTTAAATAAAATGGCAAATCCCAACAACCTAGTCCGACCACCAATCCTAAACGCACCTACCCCAAATCCTTCCCAACACCCAAACCAATCTAACAGACCCTAACAAGAACAGATAAACTTAACAGACCTTATAAATATTATTCTTGAAATTTTCAGTAGTCAGCTGCCTCAGGTACTACAAGCTACATTAAATCCGAACGCTACTCAGATAAACGCGGTAGATCAGTCTATTGATGCGGAACACTTAGGTAATATAGGTGACTTAGAAAAAATCCCCGATTTTGTCAAATGTCTAAGGAAATTTTCAGGCAATCGAGGAGTCTTTAGCTCTTGAAGAAAGAGCGTGGAAAGAATTTTAAGAATATATGAAAAGAACTCCAAAATACTACGATATTTTGAACACAACTAGAAATAAAATGCAAACATAGCGTTGGAGTCGTATAACACTCCTTTAAGTTGGCCAGCAATTTCCAAGTGCCTTACCCTACACTACGCCGGCAGACCAGATATATCAACATTAGAATACCAAATGACAGGTCTAATTCAAGGGAACTCCACAGTTCGAGAATTTTATCAGGCAGTTTATTCACACCTATCCTTGATACTGAACAAACTAGGAGGATTACGAGGCTCTAAGGGTGCAGGAAACGAGGCTCTAAGGGTGCAAGTACATAAAAGGCTTGAAGTCAAGGCTAGGCATATTAATGTCAAGTTATAATGGATAATGACGGCAGGATTTTAGTGCGGCTCTTTACTTCCTTTATGAAATGTTACAAAATATGCCTAGCCATGACTTCAAGCTTCTTATGTACTTGCAGCTTAAGTATGCTAACACAAACTTATCGAAGCAAAGCCCTTGATACGTTTATAAGAGGACTAAATGGCGATCTACCACGATTGCTAGGAATGAGAGAACCAGCAGATTTACCCCAGGCTCTTTATTTGTGTCTCAAGCTAGAAAACCAGAAATTTTTCACTAATCATGCCCAAAATCAGAATTTCTAGCCAATTTAAAATAACTATTATCAAATATCTCCTAAACAGAAATATCAAAAGAATATACACAAGTTCAATCCAAGCATAGCCTACATTCCTAACCCACTGAATCTTCCTAAAATGAACACTAACCATAATATCGGTATACCAAGATTCGGCCACTCGAAACAGCTCCAGCTGAAAAATCACAAGTTAATTCTATGTCGGAAATAACACATAGTGACAATAGTTCCTCACATAACCTTATTTATAGCGTCGAAGCACCAATAAACGTTTCCAAAAATCAAGTAATCTTTGACCCTAGTGCAACAAACTTCTATCAGTTTGATATAGTATTCCCAACCATCCACAGGCATACACTTCCAGAAACACTTCCATACCCCCGAACAGCTAATTCAAATTCTGGAAAAATACCCAAATACCACTGTAATAAATGGCATCAAAGCACCCGAAGCATTAATAGGAAAAATTCAAGAAATTTTTCCACAGCACTTTGCAAAATATCGCATTAGATTTACGAGCCTCCAAGTAGAAGATATTAAATACAATCACCAACAGGATGAAATAATTATCAGCACACACAAAAGAGCTCAGTGAAATGCCAGAGAAAAATAAAGTAATGATAATCGAAAAATTTTTTTTCCTAGTATGCACAATAAAATTAACAGGATCGTCAAGCAATGTACTGTTTGCAAAGAAAACCAATACGTCAGGCATCCACCGAAACCTGAACTAAGGGAAACACCAATACCATCATATCCTGGATAAATCCTCCACACATTATTTTTATTTATTTTTAAAACGGAGAATAAACTTGTCTTTAAAGCATTGGGTAAAATTTCAAAATACGCGCAAGGCAGAATTATTAGGTCAAGAGGCGTTGAAGATATAAAAGAACCTTTACGAGAATTAATATTTTTATTCGGTGTTCCAAAAGTTATAGTTTTTGATAATGAAAAATCTTTTAATTTGGCTTCAATAATTTTTATGTTTCAAGACCAATTGAATATAGAAATCTACAAAGCTCCACCATATACGAGCGTCGTGAACGATCAGGTTGACCCATGTAAAGAAATTTATGTAAAAATCCATACGCGTTTTGGGACTAAATTGTCTCAAAGATTTAGAACCTAGGTTTCGGAAAGAGCCACCAATCCTCATCAGTTCCCTTGTTTTTTGTCTGGGATATTCTCCCCACAATAACTTCTCGCCCAAATAACTTCTGGGGAAAATATCCCAGACAAAAAAACAAGGGAACTGATGAGGATTGGTGGCTCTTTTCGAAACCTAGGTATTCCCTGCCTTACCCCTGGTAAACATAACCATCGTTCTCCACTAATATACAAACGATGTTTTTATGAAAACACCAATAGAGGGATTAAGCCTGACCATTTTGCAACTACAAAATACTATGGTATCCCGAACAAACAAGACAACACTGTTCTAATTATTTAAATATTTAAATAAAGTTGATACTAATTTTTTTAAGACCTTAACGCACAAAGGTCTAACATATATATTTTGTAGGGTCTATCATGAATACTTTGAGGTGTCACAAACGGAATGACAAAACTTTCCTAGTCCTTAGTTAAATCGTTACGAGTTCGGGCAACAAAACTCACACTTGGACCACCATGAAGTAATAGAAACCTCTATGCCAAATTTAACTCAATTTGAAAACGTATCCAATGGCGAGTATGCTCATTATACAATATTTTAATTTTAATTCAATCGTAATGGTATGGAATGCAAAAACAAAAAATGACAACAACTTGCAACTGGAGAAATAACATTTATGATATTTTATTGTGTATTTTTCATTAATTCAAATCATTTTAAGGTATTTTATTTTAACAGTTGATATTTAAATCAAAATCAAGTTCTTTGACTGGTTTCGTGCCATTAAAACCAAGTCCATTTTACTCAGGAACATGCACATACTAACATACATTTTGTGATACATACACATTATTTGTTTATTTTACGTTCTTCTTTATGTTATACATACTACATACATATGTTTTACATCGCTATATACATAATTTATTTTAGTTAATTTTCATAACATTTTCTATTTTTCCATGATGAAAAGAAATGGGGGGCTAAATAAGATATATATATGTTTTCATTCATTGTGGACTTCACTTGTTGCGGGTCTTAGACCTTGATGCGATTGTGATTGCCCTTTTTGGCTGCTATTGGTAACTTATCGCCTTCCAAAAATGGATTAACGGCAGCAACGGCTGGGGAAATGCCAAAGTGTTTCTTAACTGGTGCATTCGAGCTGTCAATGGAATTATCATTCTGAAACTGGTGCATTAAGAATTTCTCCATCGTTGAAGCCATTTCGCTGTTGCCAGCACTAGAATCCTGACCAGCACAATCGAACATATGTTCACTGTCACATGTACAGTCCTGGGCTGCTTGGTATTCGCGACTGAACAGTGCCGTATTTTCGAAATCAGAAATGCAGCCTGCACTTTGATCATAGCCCTGGGGACAGGGATTCGGGGGATTGCAATAGGCTGGCAAACTTGCATCGGTTTTTATCAAAGTCGGGAAATGATTGGGAGCTTCACCCATACCCCCGGACACATATTGATGGCCCCACAATGAACTGTGTTGCATCAGTTCCTGATCTCGTATGGATGGGTTGGAACCCCCAGGGAATATATTACGATACTCGTAATCCTCGGGTGCATGTTGTCCCGAAGAACGTGATACGAGATCCAGGCCCTTGGGTAAATCTGTATCAATATCGAAATAATTACTTAGTGGGTCGTTTTCTTTTTCCATGCGATTTAGTAGCTCCGTGAGAAGAACATCAGCAAAAATGCTTTCCTTAGACATTGGTGCATATGCCGAAACAAAGTGTCCAGCTGTCAGCGTCAAAAAGAGAAACACGAATTGTGTGGCCATTGTTTTTTTTTATAAATTTCCTAAAAATTACAAATACATTATTTTAACAAAATTCACACTCTGTGGAAAACATTTTATATTTTTTAAACGTTTTTTATTGTATATCTTTGTTTTAATTTGATAATTTACCTTTTTGCGTGAAATTTTCGTCTCTGCAAACTTTACCGTTATCGATTATTCCGGATGTTTGCCAACACAACAAGTGTGTGTGTATCCCAGTTTTGGTTTGCATACTTTTAGGGATTCCTAGTCAAACAAAGGTGGGCAGCAAAAGTGAAATTCGTTCCATACACTGATTACACGATTTTGTAACGGATTTTTCATGAAACAAACATTCAAAATATTTTTAGAAACAAAAAATAAAACAATTACGAAATATAAATTGAATAAATAGTAAATAAAATTAACATAGTAGAATTATTAGAAGGTAGAAGCAAAACTACAATAAAGGTCAAATTTTCTTTTCAAAATCATGTTCTATATATCTCTTATTGTTTATTTCGCTACAAAAACTGTAGATTTTGTCGATGCATACCTTGCAATAAGCATTCTGAAAACACCCGAATTTGAATATTTTCTGAACAATTTTTTTTATTATGGAAAATAATTCATACACATAAACAAATGAAGTTGACATATTAAGCCAGAAAAATAAAAAAATTAAAATCATATGGTAGTTCTGCCCTACCTTGAATTCATTGTACCATGGATGCATCAACCCTTGAGAACATTTATGTGCCAAATTTTTTTTTAATATTTTATCAGATATAAATCGATTTTTAAATGTCTTTTTATACGACGTCCATAGGTGGTTGTTATAATATGCATTTTCCAACAATTTTTACAAATTAATAACAATAATTTTTCAAATCAAACCCAGAAGCTGTGTCGATGCGACTACTCGTATTCTTCTAACATGTATATGTCCAAAAAATTAAACAAAATAAAATAATTTAAATGAATTATTTTAATTTCAAAATGCAGAATAAATATTCCTGATTTGCATAATTTTAATTTCTACTGAATTTTAAAGTAGTTTAGAAATATATCAGACGTCTGTGTAACTCGATTGCTTTGGCCTTATAACGCGTTGAACCTTGTTAATGTTGCAATTTCGGATATTTTGCACTAATTTGCAGGTTCTAGAACAGGCATATTGATTATAAAAAACTGTTTAGGAAAAACATTTATAACACTGGCACCCATGCTACAACTAATAGAAGGAAGCAGGAAAATCCATGGTTCAATGATATCAAGGTAGGGCTATGATACCATATGATTTCAATTTTTTTTATTTTCTTGGCTTAATATGTCATCTTTATTTGTTTATGTATGTGTTTTCTTTTCAATAACAAAAAAATTGTTTAGAAAATATTCAAATTCGGGTGATTTCAAAATGTTTATTTCAACGTATGCATCGACAAAATCTAGAGTTTTTGTAGCGAAATAATTCCTTAGAGATATATAGTACATGATTTTGAAAAGAAGTGTTGACCTTTCATTCAGTTATCGCGTTTTTCAATTATTTATTCAAAATAAATGCAACAAGTTGTTTGATTTTTTATTGTTTTGATACTAATTCTGACATTACAAGCCAAACAGGTAGACCTCTATACTTGCAATTTTTTCAAAGTTGACCTACCTTCTCTTCATTGTATCATGCTTGGTACCAACTGATTACATTTATTTCTAAGTGTGTTCCACTTTTACTAATTTGTGTACGTATTTATTGTTTTAAAAAATAAAGCACAAAATATTTTCATAAAGAAGTAAGAGACGTGCATTACGTTGCTCGCATTAAAGCGGTTAACCAGTTTTTCCATGGAATTGAAAGATTAAACAGTTTGGATCATATTTTTGAAAGAAAATCCTTGCATTTCATTCATATTTCGCGCTATTTATCCCCTTTAAAAATTAGGAAATGTATCGAATAAATAAAAACAAATTGTCACATATAATGTTGAATACTTCTGAGAGGTAATGGGCATGCCCTCAGGGCTATATTTCTTTAGTTTTACGAAGCTTTTCTAACTCCTTATTGTACCATGCATTTATGATACAATAATTACAAGGTAGAGCAGAATGATTACTTTGGAGAAGCACAAGCCTAAAGCTAGAATCTTGTAATTTCAAATTTACCAATTTTTGCTTTTGACACTTTTCTCCCAATATTTTTTATAAAAGAAAATCCCAAAAACTAATGGAACGCTATGCCACAAATTACACAGCAACACTTTTATATATAAAATTTCAAGTCGCTGCCATGTGAAGATTTTTTCTGATAATAGAAACAAATACATTGTTATACTTTTAAAAATGACAATTCCGATGTGGCGGAAACTTTTTTACAATAAAAACGTGACATCGCATCTGGCATGGTAAAATTAAGAAGGTCAAGTCATTTCACCTAAGCATGTACATGTCTGAATTTTCTGTAATTTTTCTTGTCAAATTCCATTGGAAAGAACAGAGGTTCCCATCGCTGATACGCACAATGGATTTGTAAATAATAAATTTTGACAATGAGATTTTGTCAAATGAATAGATTTTAAGAAAATTAAACATACGATTGCAAGACGTTACCTTCTTCATTCTACCATGGCATCTGGAAACAAAGTCCAAAATTGCGCAATTTTTTAAATTCAAATATATTTATACCCTCAGCTATAAGGCTAGAGAGTGTATATATCATTTGATACGGTCAAAACGTGCCTAGTCGAAATAACGGTTTTAGACCCTAGGTCTCTTTGGACCAAATGCGTTTCAGATCATTTGGAGTCGATCTAGCGATGTGCTTCTGGCTGTCTGGCTGTCTGGCTCGATAACTCTCGAAGGGAGTATCAGATTTTTCTCCAAACTTGGTACATCTCAATATTTTTGTCAAACTTATATCGAGTTCGAAGATTGGCAATATCGGTCCACTCCTTCTGTAACCTCCACCACAAAAGTTCGAAATTTTTTAAAAAATATGTGTTCTGAACAGAAAAAGAGAAACGATAATCTGATTTTGTTCCAACTTTGCAAATCCTAATATTTGCGTCAGTGCTAGGTCAGGTGCGAAGATGGGCAATATCGGTTCACTCCTTCAAGTACCTCCCTCGCAAAGAGTCAACATTTTGAAAAATTACAACTCTTATATAATGTGATGTAAGGGTCTTTATTAACCCAAGATCTTGTGTTAAGATGGAATATATATGTCTTCTGGTACCTCCCCACAAAAGGTCGACATTTTTAACATTTCATATATCTCATATAAAGTGATGTAAGTAACCAAAGCAGTCCTGTAGACTGGCACGTCGCAATATATATATCATATTTATTCCGGTCCGATATGAAATGGACAATATTGGCCCTTTCCTTCAGAACCTACCCCAAAATTTAAATAATCATTACAGAAGTCAATACGTGGTACAATGAAGAGAAGGTTGATCAACTTTGAAAAAATTGCAAGTATAGAGGTCTACCTGTTTGGCTTGTAATGTCAGAATTAGTATCAAAACAATAAAAAATCAAACAACTTGTTGCATTTATTTTGAATAAATAATTGAAAACCGCGAAAACTGAATGAAAGGTCAACACTTCTTTTCAAAATCATGTACTATATATCTCTAAAGGATTATTTCGCTACCAAAACTGTAGATTTTTTCGATGCATGCGTTGAAATGAACATTTTGAAAACAACCGAATTTGAATTTTTTCTGAACAATTTTTTGTTATTGAAAAGAAAACACATACATAAACAAATAAAGATGACATATTAGGCCAAGAAAACAAAAACATAAAATCATATCATAGCCCTACCTTGATATCATTGTACCATGAGTCAATATATATATTTAAATAACTGAAAGTTAACTTGTTTGGACATATATTATATATTTAACTACGTTGTTTGACTCTTGTCATCTGATTGTGTTTCCCCATGTCGGGTCCGTAAACAACGGAACCTCCCTTTTACCTTATTTTTTATAGGTCATTATGATTGCATTCTCATTTGTTACGTTTGGGACGTTTTTAATGTTGGTGATACAAGGGGCGCATTTACTCTGTTGTTTTTATTATTGCAATTTTACATATTAAATCTTAATGTCTTAATTGAGGTTACCTTAAGTCAATTGTACAATGCATTTTCCCTGTAACTCCCGCTCAATCCAAGTGCCTGCACCATTTTGTTCAATGGTGTGTAAACCACCTTTCATTATTTTCATCTTTCCCATTTTTGTTCAACAATGGTTCAAATTTAATTTGTAGCTAGTTCCGCGCTCTTTTAGTAAATGTGTTCAGTTTTCATGTCTCATTCGTAAACAACGGAGTAGCCAGGGATTTAGCTTTCTGTTTATTTTTTATTAAGTATTCCTTTTTGGCCTTTATATTCGTTTCTTTGGGGACGACTTTCATTTTGGTTTTCCACGCGCGCTCAAACAGTTATTTAGAGTTCTACTTGTTCTACGTTAAGTATATCTATCAAAATGGCAACAAAAGAAGACAAATCCCAATCCTGGAAACGGCCAGACGAGGTGAGTTGCTTTTGCATTATATTAACATGGACGTTTTAGTTTTGTTTACCCTCTTTGACTTCTACAGCTTATGCGCTTGCAAAGACTTAAACAAAAGAAGAAACAACTTGCGGCACGTTTTAATTCCAACAACAATAATAACAATGCAAAATTTGCAATCACAGAGACTGATAAGTCTTCACTTTTGGAGGCTAAAATGGCACAGAAACGAAAGAACCCATTTGCAAAGTAAGTTAGTTTTAACGCGTATCCGATATATGTGATTATGTACTCCCTCCTCTATTCAGATCAACAGAAAATTCAAAAAAACCAAAAACAGATTTAGAGTCTGAGGACTCGCTAATGGGTTTCATCAGTTCACCAGCTTTGCCCAAAAAGGAAACATTTGTCAAGGAAACTCCAACACGTCCCCCTCCAGCGAAATTAGTCTTACAACCGTTTGATCCAAACGCATTTTCGAAACTGCTACAACAATCAGCGCCAGGTCAAGAAGATGAAGATGTGGTAGTGGAGCAAAATATAACGAAACATTTGCCAATGGACTGGAGCATAAAAAGTCGTGTTCGATTCTTTTGTTGTACAGATCTGCCAGCAACTCAATTGAAAACCAGTCAACTGGCCAGTGGACTAACGAGTTTTGTTCGTTGCTTAGACACACAGAAGGAAGAGGAAAACGGTCTCGACATATCACCTGCTACAAGATTTAATCAGGCAACCTATTATTGGCAACATCCTCATATTCCTTGGATGACGTTGTTTCCGCGTAACGCTCGGGAAAATGCTGGCATAACTGTTGGTGAACGCGAAAGGAAAGCTCTGGCCGAGGACTGGGATTACAGTTTTCGAGGACTATTTCAGTTACTGAGGGCAAGGCAATGCGCTTACTTTTACCTTTGTGCTAATGGTTTCACAGTGCTTTTTCGTGCAGCTGGAACAGGAGGAAGAGCTGAAATTCATGCTTTAATGTCGCCATCAACCAGAGGAATGCGCCATGCTCTGCGTCAAGAGGGCATTGAATATACTATGCCCCTAAAAAAGGATGGAGGTGGCCTAAATAAGTCCGTGGAAGGGGAAAATAGCAATTCTCCACCAACAAATGGAAATTTAGCCAACTCCGAAGGTACAAACGAAAAGGCAGAAAATTCAGAAAAGCTTTGCAATGGAGATGATGCTGAAGAAAACGCTGATGATGATGACGACGATGAGGAAGAAGGTGATGATTGGCTACACAGTCTGGGTGTCGACGAAAAAGAAATACGGAAAATACAAACGGCTCACCAACGAAAATTAAAAGCCCAGGAAATGTCGGAGGACTTTAGTGATAACTCACTGCTGCTTATAGAAGGTGTTGAATGTCAAGGCTTCTTCAGTTTTTTGCTCAATGCAAAGAGTACGATAAGCTCGATCGGTCGTTTAGCTGGGGTCCCTCCGACCTTGTTATCTCCAGTCGCATTTCCCAAGGCGACAATGATGCATTTAAATACCCGTTCAAGTAAAGTACGAATGGACGGTGTCGACTACTTTAGCATCGAAGTAAAGGGTACAATACTACCATCATTTCTTCCCTATATCTGTCACCTGCTCGGAGAGACCAAGGACACTTTTAGTGCAACGTTAGCCTCATCGATGCACACCTTGGCTTTTAGCAAAGCCACGCATAAGCTTCTTGTTGATGATTCTGCTGGTCAGAATCAAGATAAAAAAGACGAAAGTGAGCAGCAGAATGCAGAGATAGAAAATGCTGCTGGTCAAGTATTTGGTAAAGAAAATCTCTCGGATTGTGGTTTGCAACCGTATGTGGTGGAAAACATGTGTCGTACGGGCAATCAAGCAGTTACACTTTTGGAACGTGTCTGTTATGATAAAGAATATGGGTTTGCATGGAGCTAGTTAAGTTTATTATCGTGCTTTGTCCACTTCACTAGCAATTAAATTATGTCATTTTACTCGTTGTTGTATTTATGTTATAAAACATCTCCACGAATGTTAATTAAAACTTAGCTCTTATTTTATGGTAGTAATAATTTGTTTTAATTATGTACATCGATCATAGTCTGTCGTAGCAGACAAAAGTGCTGCTAAATGATTGGCAGAAAAATATTTTTTATATTACTTGAATGAAAAAAAGTTTATCGGATTTTGAAGCAGGAATTCAGTATTTTATAGCAGGATTTCAGTGATCAACATACAAATTTTATTAGTCAAAATCCATCCTCACATTCTAAACTGTTCCATAAGACCTCAGATTTCGCTCATTTCCACAATGGAACATCCATCCGATTTAAAAATTTCTTTAACGAAGACTTATTGTTTTCTAAAAATATTTATTTTTAATTAAAAACTAAATTGCTATGTACTAGTGGTCGACTATAATTAATTCGTCTATGCTCCAGTCCTCATACGAATGATCTGGAAGGTATCGTCTAATTATAATGGGAATTTTCTTTTGTTTCAACTCTTTCATAGCGATTTGTAGAGGATCCGTTTCACCTTCTAACTCAACCATAATTGGAGCACACATAGCAATTTGCAAGGCTCTGGTACCTAAAACACGAGCTCTTTCATATTTCGTCATGTACTTAGTGGTGATGCGCTTCGATTTGGGTACACCGCCTCCAGCTGCTCCGGGTGCTATAATCTCAATGTTATCTACCTCCTCCTCTTGATTAATTTCATCGATATTGTCCTCCTCGTCCACATCATCGAACTCATCACCTCCAACACTGGAAAAAAAAACAAAATAACAAAAGTTAGAAACAAAACGTGGTGTGTATCGCGGTCAATTTCGGAGGCTAATGCACAGGATTTATCGCGCTAAATTCAGTGAAATGCGATTAGTGTATACTTACTCGTCATTATCATAATCTCCATCATCCATAATTAAAGTGGTATAATATCAGAATTTATAGAAAAAAAAAAAGAACTTTGGTTTGTTTGTTCGGACACACACTTTCAATTACTTCGAGCAGGCAACAAATGGTGAGCAGTTGCTTATTTTCGTATAAATGCAGTACTGCCAAGCTAGAGTGCTGCCAAAACATGTATTTTATTTTACACAATTTATCATGGTAGAAGAATTCAGGTAGTCGCATCGACTCAGCTGTTGGGACAATGAACTGTCAAACCAATTTTGGAAGTGAAATTTCTGAATGAAAATTATTCAAATTTGTATAAATTGTATAGCAATCGGGATATTGAGAAAATCAATATGAAGCATTGATGCCGAAAAAACCGAAAAATTAATTAGAGACTAAACAAGGCTTAGTAAAACCTAGAAGGTAAAACTATTCATTCTTAAAATATTTTTTAAAAATTTTGTACCACTTTTTCATCCATATTCTCTTACAGTTTTCTTTCTTTTTTAAGCACACTGTCAAAATTGCCAAAAATGTATCGTCCGTTCTAGATATTAACTGAAAAGAACGAAATCAAAATGAATGCATGAACCGTGTGCGGTGAAAGCTTCATGCTCACGTACACGATTTTGATTTCATGCATTTTGATCGTCTTCGGGCACTTAAGGCTCATGAACGAGCCATACGTTATTTCGTGCCAAGCGTCATCAATAATACAAGTAGACGTTCAGCATCGGCCATGGTACAATAAGGAGGTAGAACAGCTTCGTAAAACTACAGAAATACAGCTCAGAGGCTTTGCCCGCTTCCTGTCAGAATTATTTAAAATTATATCCAACAAGTTGTTTTCAATTATTTGATATTTTTGTTAATTTTTAAATGAGTCAAATAGCGCGAAAGATGAATGAAATGTCTGGATGTTCTCTAAAATATGAACCTAAGTGTTCAATCTTTCAATTCCATAGCGAATCTGATAAATATTATTAATGCGCGCCCCGCAATTTAAGTCTCTTCCAATCATTTGATTTTCTACTGTACCTTTTTATTGTACCATGAATTGGGCTATGGTAAAGGCCTCAAATTTAAAACTTGACAGGACCGATGCACCGTACTTAAATACCCACCATTCCCACTATGGTAACATTTTCCGTAACATCGTATTAGCCAAAAACGCAAGGTCCATTTCTCCCAAATTTAACGTTTTCCAATTGAATACATTCACATTTTCCTATGATTTTGTTTATGGAAGAACTATAGAGGTAGTCTCATTTGCTAAATCAAATATAGTAACCCTTTTCTCACGAACTCGACATTGTCATATTTCCATGGTTGAAGAATATAGGTAGACGCATCGATGCAGCTGCTGGGACAATGAACTGTCAAACCAATTTTGGAATTGAAAATGTTGAATGAAAAATTATTTAAATTTGTAAAAATTGTTGAAAAATGAATATTAAAATAACCTCAGAATTACGTCGTATAAGAAAACATATAAAAATCTACTTATATTTTAAAAGAAATTTAAAATTTTTTGACATATCAATGCTCCCAAGCGTTGATGCATCTACCTGTATTTTTCTACCATGCATATTTCGAATGAAATATTTTTTTCATATTTTGAATATTAACGTACGACGAGTGGCGGATTTCACAAAATTAATAAACAACCCTTTTTTCCGTTATTTTCTTGACACGTTAAAAACAATTATATGTTCCATATCTTCGAAAGCCCAAGTTTATTTATCATTGAGCTTAAACACATAAAGATGGCGTTTTTTAAGTTAGTCTTTAAGGATGAAAGCCCAAAAGTACCTGCTGAAAAATGTTGCTAAAATCTTCACAATATCTGCCATATGGTTTCTATACTAAAAATAAGGGACGATAGTCTTATTCAAGTATTATAGCATGGTACAACTAAAGCTGCAAGTACATAAGAAGCTTAAAGTTATGGCAAGGCATATTTTGTGACATTTCACAAAGGGAGTACAAAGTCGCAATAAAATCCTGCCGTCGTTGTCCATTATACCTTGACATTAATAGGCCTAGCCTTGACATCAAGCTATTTATGTACTTGCACCCTAAGAAGGTAAAGTCATGTAATCATATGTTTACAATTTTTTTTTTCAAATTTATACATTTGACAACATCTTATTATCAAAATTTACATTCATAAATCCATTGTATACACACAAAATCAGAGATGGGAATAGTTTTTTATGCATTGAAATTTGACACAGAAAATGCAGAGCTGGGACTGCTAAGTTGAAATGAGGTTACCTTTATATCATTGTACCATGCATTATAGCAAACAAGGCAAGATATTGTCTTATATTCCTCCTTGACTTTTATAAAGTCGTGAAAGAGACAAAATATTCGGACAAAAATTAATGAAAATTTCTTCCCAGCTGTACTCCTATATTTAAGGAAAAACTACAAATTATAAATTTGACAATGAAGGGATCATAGTAAAATTTAGAAGGTAAAGTCATTTCAAATAAACTTTCCCATTTTTGCATTTTCTGTAATTTAACTTGCCAAATTTCACTGCATGGAAAGAAGTTTCCAATTTCCGATGTGTGTATGTACAATGGATTTATAAATATACATTTTGACAATGATGAATATGAAAATATGATTAGTTGACTTTACTTTCTTAAGTGTACCACGGATCCCCTTTTTATTTTCAGAATACAACAGTACGTTCGACGTATTTCCTTAACATTCATATAAATATCAATAAGGAGGTAAAACAGTACTGATATATAGCCCTGTAAAACAAACAATATTATCCATTTGTCAACATCTCATTGCCAAATGTATATTTAATAAAAAACAATTGTCTATACACAAATCAGAGATGGAAACCTTTTTTCTAATCAGTAAAATTTGAAAAGGTAATTTACAGAAAATGCAAACATGGAATATTTTATTTGAAATGACTTTACCTTCTTAATTTTACCATGGTTTCTTCTAAACATTTATTTTGAACATTTTTTGTTTCATAAATACAAAGACAAATTTGGAAGAAGTCGGGCATACTCGTGGCACAATTAGAACTTTTCCCCCGAATACTAGTTTTTTCTTTTGGTGCTCCTATTCTCTCAAACCATATACACAGTTTGTATATGTGTGTCAATTGTTTCGAATAAAAAAGAAAATTATTTGAGATTATTTTAAATTCGGAGACAATAGAAATGCATATTTTTCACTTAAAGGGCAAACAAAATATATAATTTTTTGATAACATAATATTGTCCCACCATGGTACTATGA
The DNA here is from genome assembly GCF_030504385.1 of Musca domestica. Classification (NCBI taxonomy): domain Eukaryota; kingdom Metazoa; phylum Arthropoda; class Insecta; order Diptera; family Muscidae; genus Musca; species Musca domestica. The sequence goes on from NW_026712258.1 coordinate 10,375,282, forward strand.
TATCAAGGTAGGCCTATGATACCATATGATTTTAATTTTTTTATTTTCTTGGCTTAATATGTCATCTTTATTTGTTTATGTATGTGTTTTCTTTTCAATAACAAAAAAATTGTTTAGAAAATATTCAAATTCGGGTGTTTTCAAAATGTTTATTTCAACGTATGCATCGACAAAATCTAGAGTTTTTGTAGCGAAATAATCCTTTAGAGATATATAGTACATGATTTTGAAAAGAAGTGTTGACCTTTCATTCAGTTTTCGGGGTTTTCAATTATTTATTCAAAATAAATGCAACAAGTTGTTTGATTTTTTACTGTTTTGATACTAATTCTGACATTACAAGCCAAACAGGTAGACCTCTATACTTGCAATTTTTTCAAAGTTGGCCTACCTTCTATTCATTGTACCATGGTACCATGTGTCCCACTATCTTAGATTCAATTTTGTGAAAAAAAACCCAAAATTCCATTCAAATTTTTGTGGAGTTTCCTAGTTTCTTTGAAGTTAAGCAACATTTCCTATGGGGCCATGGGTATACTCATGGTACAATGAAGAGAAGGTAGGTCAACTTTGAAAAAATTGCAAGTATAGAGGTCTACCTGTTTGGCTTGTAATGTCAGAATTAGTATCAAAACAATAAAAAATCAAACAACTTGTTGCATTTATTTTGAATAAATAATTGAAAACCGCGAAAACTGAATGAAAGGTCAACACTTCTTTTTAAAACCAGGTTCTGTATATCTTTAAAGGATTATTTCGCTACAAAAACTCTAGATTTTGTCGATGCATACGATGAAATAAACATTTTGAAAACATCCGAATTTGAATGTTTTCTGAACAATTTTTTTTGTTATTGAAAAGAAAACACATACATAAACAAATAAAGATGACATATTAAGCCTAGAAAATAAAAAAATTGAAATCATATGGTATCATAGCCCTACCTTGATATCATTGTACCAGGGGTATACTCAAAAAAAAATTTACTTTACTTTACCATGTTCACTCACTCTCACCATCTAAGATAAGACCAGCTGATTTCACCCGTATTGTCAAATGCATACAATTGTGAATTAATAGTATGAAAACGTAAACAAACATTTTGACAGTGTGTGGGTCTTTCAATCTCAATAGCGTTTTTTTTATTGTGACTTACACGAACTGTTTTATGAGCCTCGCTCTCATCAGTTGAATTCTTGCTCTCGGACGTTAATGTTGGAGTGAAAATTTTACGGTACATGTTTGAATGTTTGTTTGTTTTTTTTGTTGGCCTGCGCGTGATTAGAAAATGTTTGTTGTGCACTTTTGCTGGCTTCGTAAACGAAATAATTTATAAAGATTGAATGTGTGAAATCTAACAGAAAAGGTCAACGAAAGCAAATTAATACATTTTGTGCGAGAGTTTCAATTACGCTCAATTTTTGGCATTGATAAATAAAGAAATGAAGCCGGAAGATTGGCGAAACTGTGAATGAATGAATAATACTAAGTGCTCAAATATAATTCATCTGCTTTCGAAAGGAAGCAATCAATAAACCAATAACACTAACAACATAATCACGAAACTCGGACATAAAACGAAATGAAAGCAGAAGGGTACTTGAAGAGGGATTGTTTGCCTGTCTGGTCTAGCGAAACATTATTAATTGCAATGTAACAAAAAAAAAAACCTCATTGCCATCAAGTCTCACGGTCGAGAAGGTTTCTATATAAAGAACATTACAACATTTAACAGTAAAACATTCCGTTTATTTGCACAATTCATGATTTTTGTTGCTGTTGTTGTTGTTTTTGCTACTCTACGCTACGCTGAGAACATTGGAACCCCATACAATGGCAACGGAATGAGGTTGCACTCGTGTAATTGAATTGGATACAGTATCTGAGACACGGTGTTAATAATTGCAAATACCTATCCATAGTTTGAATGCTTGTGTATGCATTCCGCATTGTAACATATCCACCACAATTCTGAGAGAATCTCGTTTTAAATTACGGTCTTTCGCATTCATTCGTTAAACTACATATTGAGAAAACATGTTACCACAATAACCGGTCTCTAATATAAAATACTAACTAACGTTGTGCTAAATACAACTTTCAGAGATACTCAGATAATTTGCCAAACAAAGAACCACAGCTACCTACACACAAATACAAACGTACGTCAGATAAAAAAATCAACCGACGAAACAACTCTGACTAGGTAGGTAAGTTGTCGTTTGTTTTCAATTCAGTGCGGGGAAGTGCAGATTTTCGCGATAATGATATTTAAAGAAAAAAAAAATAAATTAGTAAATAACCGCTTCAATTTACAATACCTTGCCGTCTACTAAAATATATAAATTACCGCAAAGTAATTTAAAAAGAAATAGAAATTTTGAACCAGTTTTAGGATAGTTGATATCTAAATTCAATATGGGAAAGGTCAAGAATATAAAGTGATAAAATTATTATTTAATCAATTATGCAGCCGGGTATGGTGTAAGCAAAACCATTAAAATTTATTGCGTAATCCGGATTTATTCAACCAGATTTTACCATACAAAAATAGATCTTACGACCGGATTTATTTTAATTCCAGTGCGGAATCTACATACCGATGAAATGCATCACAGCGATTTTACACTGGTACTTCCGTTCACTTCAAAATCGCAAAGAAATTGTTTACGTTTCGAATTAGAACAATAATAAAATAAATTTAACATTAGTTTTTGCTTATGATAATAAATTTGAAGAAACATTAATTCCCTTGCAGACACTCGCCAATGTGAATAAACAATAATTATACCCCCAGTCATATGGCTAGAGAGGGTATATATCATTTGATACGGCCAGAACGTGTCTCATCGAAATTACGGTTTTAGACCCTAGGTGTCTTTGGGCCAAATCCGTTTCAGAACATTTGGAGTCGATCTAGCGATATCCGTCTGCCTGTCTGTCCGGCTGGTGGGCGAAATTTTCAAAGAATTTTCAATATAAGTGACCAACAATCCACCAAAATAATATTTTAAATATAAGTCATATGTTAACAAAGAATGATTTTCCACAAAAAACAATCGACTGTTTAATAAAACATGCAAAGGGGAATACAAATGTTAAAATTAGAGAAGAAAAGGAAATATCATACAAATCTTTGACGTATATACCTGGATTTTCGGAGAAATTTTGCAGATCGAACGCGTACAATAAGAACAAATTCCAATTAGCTTTAAAAACCAATTACAGTGTCAACAATAGGTTCAGTAGATCTAAAACGGAGACTATAAGATAACATGCAACGGTGACGAAACCAATATATGCCAAAAAGTATAAATTGGTACGACAAAAACAAAATTAAAAACTAGATTTTCCGAACATAAATCGGATCAAAAATCAGACAAATCTTTACAACAAAAGACAGCTCATTGCACATTAACGGGACATAGACCGAACTTTAAGGATGTAGATATAATGGCAAAAGAAAACAACTATAAAAGACGATTCACATTAGAAATGTTACATATCATAAATGTACCACCAGAAAAAAGAATAAACTATAAAACTCATACGGACCACTATACACATATTTATAGAAATTTAGTACATAAAGACAGATGGAAAAATACCAGATTTGTGTAAAATATAAATATTGGACATAATAAAGAGAGAAAAAAGAAATAACTAAATAAAATTATTTTATTGGCCTTCAAATATAGAAAAAATATATATTACTGCAAAAAAAGAGAAGCATAATCCGATTTTGCTCCAACTTAGCATATCCAAATATTTGCATTAGTGCTAGGTCAGGTGCGAAAATGGACAATATCAGTTCTCTCCATCAAGTACCTCCCACACAAAGGGTCAACATTTTGTATAATTATAACTCTTTCAAAATGTGATGTAAGTGTCCGATTGTCTTCAAATTACACATATCACAATATCCTAATTAACCTAAGGTCTGGTGTAAAAATGGTATATGTCGGTTCACTCCTTTTGGTACCTCCTCACAAGGGCTCAAAAAACGCGAAACTACTAACCGATTCCAGTTAGTCTTTTGAAATCGCAATATTGCCATCAACACAAGGTCCGTTATAAAGATGAAAGAGATCGGAGCATTCCTTGTGCTAGTTCCCCCACCAAGGATTAAAGTTTAAATACCCAAAACGATTATAAAATCCGAAATAAGCATCCGGTATCTTTATATTTTGCACATCCCATTATTTTTACTAATCCAAGGTCTGGTGCAAAGAGGAATTGTGTTTGGGCAGATTCAATTTTATTTGTTGAATGTTTGTAAAATGGGCCCAAAATTACATGACCGAACAAACGTTTTAAAATCCGAAAAAAAATTCGTCTTACATGTGAAAGTTGAATCGCAAATTGCCATCTTAAATAACACCAAAATCAGCAAACGAGTCAAAAATTGCCAATTGGTAAGAGCCTTTAATGTAATTGCAAGGAATCGGTCGTATTTTGTACGAATTTTATGGGAACTTGCTTTTTATTCAGTGAAATTTGACAAGGTAAATTACAGAAAATGCAGAGATGGATAGTCTAATTTGAATTGACTTTACCTTCTTCATTTTACCATGATAAAAACATTGAATCAATAAAAATATTTATGAGGGAGTCCGTATACCATCTTTTTTAGAGCGATATGACAACACTGTCGGGACCTGGAGGATAGCAGTGCTCCAGCGAGATTTAAAAATTCGACACTTCGTCCTTGCCTTTTCAATATTATAAGAACAATTTGAACTATCCCAATATGCAGAGTACAGTTTGCATTTATAGAAAATGTTACGTTTCGATTGAAAGTTTCCTCTCATTTAAGGTAAATAGTTAGAGTAACACTCTAAATTATGAGTGTTGTACTTACTTTTAGCTTTAGAAGACTCGGAATATTTAGACTAAGAATTTTAGTTTTTAAATAATCTAAAGGTGAGGGTACATAAGTAGCTTTGCATCATGATTAGGCATATTAGTGTCAAATTATAAAGGGAAACGACGGCAGAATTTGAGTACGGATTTGGTATCCCTTAATGAAGGTTTGCTTAATAGCAGTATTTTTTTTTTTCGAAATTTTCTAAAATAAGGAGTAGATTGTTTAGAAAGCGGTATTAAACATGTTATAAAAGTATGACACACGTAAATATAAATTGAAACCAATTTATGTTGGATTGCCCTTTTTAAGTTCAGCTCTTTGAAATCAGTATTTGTCAAAATGAAGTTTTCTTTGGAAAAGATTTGTGATGATTCATTCTATTTAGAGATGGTTTTATTGTCAGGTTCAAAAAATGGTGAATGAAGAAAATTCTAGACCGAGAATTCTGTCTTTAATGTTTCGTATATTATTTATTTGAAGTAAATAGTATCCCAAAATATATCCATTTCGGAAGATGATACATTGATCTAAATAGGTACATAATGTTTTTTTTTTTTTCACTAAAATAAATGTAATAGTACGTTTACAGTTTACTTGATATAGAGGTAACCGTTAAAAAAGTAGGAGAACACATTTTTAAATAAAAGAGGAATAAAGAATTATTATTTCCTATGACGTCAATATTAGGTGAATGTTTTTTTTGTGGGATTATGTGGTGTTTATATTTATAAGAACATTGTTCAATTATATATATGCTTGCTATGTGTGAAATCTGTCCAGTAGTAGAGTTCTTTTTTGGGTTACCCATAAAATTCGACAAAATGGAAACGCAAAATTATAAATAAAAAATTCAAATAAAGTTTGGCAACACCATTGCTTTCAGTAGGGCCTTGCTACTTTATTTTGGTCGTTAGCATACCGCAAACGTTAATTAACGAAATTGTGAGCATTGTCCATGGCAGAAGAATACAGGTAGATGCATCAACGCTTGGGAGCATTGATATGTCAAAAAAATTTAAATGTTTTTTCAAATATAAGTAGATTTTTATATGTTTTCTTATACTACGTCATTCGGAGGCTATTATAATTTGCGTTTTTCAACAATTTTTACAAATTTAAATAATTTTTCATTCAACAATTTCAATTCCAAAATTAGTTTGACAGTTCATTGTCCCAGCAGCTGTGTCGACGAGTCTACCTATATTCTTCTATCATGGCATTGTCTGAGTTAGCCGTGGCCATTCACAATAATTTTTTCGTATATTTTCGATTGTCAACATTTATTTCGATTGGTAAATTATTAGGACTGATATATGTTTACAGACAAATCTTTATCCGGGTTAACCCCGATAAGTGACTAATAACAATAATTTTGACTGTGGATTACACGCGTTAAATTTATTATTATTTGTGATTTAACAGACTTAACCCGGGTACCGGTTTTGTATGTAAACGTGCTATTAACAAGGGTACATTAATATCGCGTTACGATGTCAAGTTGTATGCGAATTAACTCACATTATCAAGATTTATTGCTTAATCCGGATTTATTCAATCAAATTTACCACACGAAAATATATCTTCTTACGACCGAAATCATTTAAAATCCGGTGGATAGTCTTCATACTAACGAAATGCATCGCAGTTTTTTGTATTGGTACTGAATTACAGTTATCGTAGTACAATTTTTTAAATTTTTGTAGATCTGAAACAGAGCCTGTATTTGTTCAAGATAATACATTTGAAAGTGCATTATTTTCCTTGCAAACGGCCCCAATATGAATGAACACGTATTTTCTCTTTCTTCTCGAACATCAGCTGATTGACATTTACGTCCTCCCAGAGTAGAAGAATACATCGCATCGCATCGACACAGCTCCTGGGACAATGAACTGTCAAACCAAAAATTTATTCAAATTTGTAAAAATTGTTGTTGCTGTTACAATGAACTGTCAAACTAATTTTGAAATTGAAATTTTCTAATGAACGATTATTCAATTTCGTAAGAATTGTTAAAAATTAATCTCCTAACAACCGCCGATTGACGTAGTACAGGACAACATATACAAATCTACTTATTTTTGCAGAAACATTTAAACCATTTTGACATATCAATGTTCGCAAGCGTTGATACATCTACCTGTATTCTTCTACCATGCGCCCTCCTAAACGCAATAAGCAATAAATCCGGATAATGTGGGTTTATCCGGATACCATTGGCTATCTAAATACACTATAATTCGTCTCATTACGTAAATATAAGCATTTTAACACGGCTGCCAACTTTAGATTGATTTTATGATATTGAATTATAATGGCCACCAATTTTGTATGTTTTTACTAGTTCTGCGTTCCCATAATTTCTGGGTAAATCAGTTCTGTCAGAGTAATTTTGACAACAAAATAAGGAGTAGATTGTTTAGAAAGCGGTATTAAACATGTTATAAAAGTATGACACACGTAAATATAAATTGAAACCAATTTATGTTGGATTGCCCTTTTTAAGTTCAGCTCTTTGAAATCAGTATTTGTCAAAATGAAGTTTTCTTTGGAAAAGATTTGTGATGATTCATTCCATTTAGAGATGGTTTTATTGTCAGGTTCAAAAAATGGTGAATGAAGAAAATTCTAGACCGAGAATTCTGTCTTTAATGTTTCGTATATTATTTATTTGAAGTAAATAGTATCCCAAAATATATCCATTTCGGAAGATGATACATTGATCTAAATAGGTACATAATGTTTTTTTTTTTCACTAAAATAAATGTAATAGTACGTTTACAGTTTACTTGATATAGAGGTAACCGTTAAAAAAGTAGGAGAACACATTTTTAAATAAAAGAGGAATAAAGAATTATTATTTCCTATGACGTCAATATTAGGTGAATGTTTTTTTTGTGGGATTATGTGGTGTTTATATTTATAAGAACATTGTTCAATTATATATATGCTTGCTATGTGTGAAATCTGTCCAGTAGTAGAGTTCTTTTTTGGGTTACCCATAAAATTCGACAAAATGGAAACGCAAAATTATAAATAAAAAATTCAAATAAAGTTTGGCAACACCATTGCTTTCAGTAGGGCCTTGCTACTTTATTTTGGTCGTTAGCATACCGCAAACGTTAATTAACGAAATTGTGAGCATTGTCCATGGCAGAAGAATACAGGTAGATGCATCAACGCTTGGGAGCATTGATATGTCAAAAAAATTTAAATGTTTTTTCAAATATAAGTAGATTTTTATATGTTTTCTTATACTACGTCATTCGGAGGCTATTATAATTTGCGTTTTTCAACAATTTTTACAAATTTAAATAATTTTTCATTCAACAATTTCAATTCCAAAATTAGTTTGACAGTTCATTGTCCCAGCAGCTGTGTCGACGAGTCTACCTATATTCTTCTATCATGGCATTGTCTGAGTTAGCCGTGGCCATTCACAATAATTTTTTCGTATATTTTCGATTGTCAACATTTATTTCGATTGGTAAATTATTAGGACTGATATATGTTTACAGACAAATCTTTATCCGGGTTAACCCCGATAAGTGACTAATAACAATAATTTTGACTGTGGATTACACGCGTTAAATTTATTATTATTTGTGATTTAACAGACTTAACCCGGGTACCGGTTTTGTATGTAAACGTGCTATTAACAAGGGTACATTAATATCGCGTTACGATGTCAAGTTGTATGCGAATTAACTCACATTATCAAGATTTATTGCTTAATCCGGATTTATTCAATCAAATTTACCACACGAAAATATATCTTCTTACGACCGAAATCATTTAAAATCCGGTGGATAGTCTTCATACTAACGAAATGCATCGCAGTTTTTTGTATTGGTACTGAATTACAGTTATCGTAGTACAATTTTTTAAATTTTTGTAGATCTGAAACAGAGCCTGTATTTGTTCAAGATAATACATTTGAAAGTGCATTATTTTCCTTGCAAACGGCCCCAATATGAATGAACACGTATTTTCTCTTTCTTCTCGAACATCAGCTGATTGACATTTACGTCCTCCCAGAGTAGAAGAATACATCGCATCGCATCGACACAGCTCCTGGGACAATGAACTGTCAAACCAAAAATTTATTCAAATTTGTAAAAATTGTTGTTGCTGTTACAATGAACTGTCAAACTAATTTTGAAATTGAAATTTTCTAATGAACGATTATTCAATTTCGTAAGAATTGTTAAAAATTAATCTCCTAACAACCGCCGATTGACGTAGTACAGGACAACATATACAAATCTACTTATTTTTGCAGAAACATTTAAACCATTTTGACATATCAATGTTCGCAAGCGTTGATACATCTACCTGTATTCTTCTACCATGCGCCCTCCTAAACGCAATAAGCAATAAATCCGGATAATGTGGGTTTATCCGGATACCATTGGCTATCTAAATACACTATAATTCGTCTCATTACGTAAATATAAGCATTTTAACACGGCTGCCAACTTTAGATTGATTTTATGATATTGAATTATAATGGCCACCAATTTTGTATGTTTTTACTAGTTCTGCGTTCCCATAATTTCTGGGTAAATCAGTTCTGTCAGAGTAATTTTGACAACAAAATTCGAAAGCCCTGTAATCTTCTAAATTAAAAAAAAAACAAGTTGTTCAATTTATAAATATTTAACAGTGTGTTGTAGGGTGTACAACAATTTTATGTACTTAATAAGATAACAGTTTTTAGAGAATTTTGTTTGTTTTTATTGTTTTTCTCCAAGCAATGCCAATTAATGGAATCCAGAACAGTTGTACTCGCCTTCCAAACAAAAATCAATCAGCGTTTACGTGTCTACAATAAAAACAAATGAACAGGCATGGAGAAATCTGTTTTTTTTTTGTATTTTCTGATGAACTCTTCGTGAGAGGTGGGTGGTGGAGAGAAGTTCGTCAGAGTGTTGTTTATGAAATGAACTGCAGCCGGCAAAGGCATATAAAAATTCCATTATCGATATTTAATTACCTATGTATGTATGTAGGTATATACCTATGTACACATTGTATTCATGGGGTTCGGCAGTAATAAGAGGTGAGTTTCTGTTGCTTAGAGAGTTCAATTACATTGCATATAGGCCTAATAATATGCAAGTTCCACACACACATTTGAGTGCAAAAATATACAAATAGATTTTATATATGACAAAAATTTCCTAAACAGCATTAAATTTTAATGAAAGCAAGAATATGTGTCAGTTTATGTGTATAGAATTAATTAATATTCGTAACCCGCGTTGAATACAAATTTGAAATAAAAGCTGTTCTTTGGCAGGTGAAATCAAACCATCTACGGATTTCATCTTAAATTCTGAGAGGTAATTAACCGCTTAACGATTCAACCATATGTGGAAGAGACAAAGGAAGAATTACTTGAAATTTTTCCATTGTAAAAAAGTGAGTCCTGCTATGCAAGTACTATTGTTGAAATGTAAACAACAAGTACATCGGAGTACAACGTCCGAGTGAATGTAAAGGGTGAGATGAAAAAACAGCAACCAACTTCAGACTGCTGTCATTTCTAATTATTCCAGTGACAGCTTATTATATTGTTTACAAGCGTACAAAAGCATTTTGGTGAGAATTATCCAGAAAAAAATATTCGTGATGGAATTCAAGCGTGATATTGTGATTTCTTTATATTTGGCTGGAAAAGCACATGTGGCTATCGTTAGAGCACTCCAGCATTTAAATGTGAATAAATCTTTTGTGTCTCGTACCATCGCTCGTTACCGTGATATTATCGGGAAAATATTCTGGAGGGTGTATAAAAGCCTTGGGAAAGCAAACATTTTGGCCGCAGACCTTGGACATTTTAGCAGGACTCAGCACCTCGCACTCAGCACGCGCCACCCAAGAATGGTTACAAAATGAGGTTCCTCGCTTTATTTCCAGCGCACAATGGCCACCAAAATCTCCGGATACCAATCTGTTGGACTATTGTGTCTGGAGTATTTTGCAAAGCAAGGTTGGTACTAAAAAATACCAAAGTGTCGATCACCACAAGCAAGCGCTTTGCTGGAAATGGGCCAAAATACCGCAGAGCAATATTCGGGCAGAATGCGACGGTTCCATTCATTGGCCGTTTGAAGACCATAATTCGTGCCAAAGGTGACCAATTCGAACAAATCTAAACTTATTCTAAAATTTGATACTTTTTCGACATTTTTGCTTTCATTCAATAATATTTAAAAAAAATTAAAATTATGGCGCTTGATTTATTGCAGTTTTCTATCTCACCCTGTATATGTGTACATTCAATATTTTAAAACAGTTCCACGTGGAACTTCTTTTCTTAAGAAGAGAATATAAAAAACGCTTTTTTGACTGGCTTAAGTCGTCGGCTGGCTTCTTCGGATAAGAAAAAAATTGAGTATGGCCAAAATCGAACTAGGTAAACCTAAAACTCCTTTGTTCATCTGCGAAGAAGCCAGCCGATGACCTAAGTCAGGCTAAAAAGCCTTTTATGCACTTTCCCCTTTAGTTGTGGAAAGATTTTCAACTATTGCAATGCATAATTTATTTAAATAATTATTGTAAAACCTTCCATCTGAGCACATTCAGTCGCAATACACTTAGTTTTTTTCTTCCTAACTAATTAAAATGGAGACGCATTAAATACTTGAGTCATAACTAGAAGCTGTGGAAAAATACTAAAACCGGAATTTGCTGCTCTCATAAGTACCATCGCAAATTCATACATATAACAGAAAGCGTAAACTTTAAATAAACCGGTCTTGGAGAATTCTTCAACAATAACATTTAGCGGATTGTGTCCATTTGGTTGTAGTAATAAATTTCTTTCGGCAATACATACTGAAGTAGAAGAAGGCGAGATTTGAGGTGCCATGACGACGTTAACAAGTTTTTACAAGCGATCAACAAAACAAGTTTTTAGAGGTTATTCTTTGTTTGCTTTGTTGTGATATAATAAAAACAAGTCAAGAATTCCCACATAAAGAACTACAATAAGAATTTAACAATGCGACAAAAATAAGGTCAAATTATGGAACTCGTAAAGAAAAAAATGTATCGATCAAATTAAAAGTATAAACTGAATATAATGTAACTTAAGCAGTGAAAGGTAATTAATATTATTAACAAAAAATATTATTAACTATAATATTATAACAAAATTATATTATTAACAAAAAAAAGTAGAAAATATTAATCTAAAATCAACGCCTGTTGCCATTTTAAGCAGTAAAATCATTACCAAAGTGTGGGCTTCCAAACCAATTTTAATACCCTAGTGAGATAAAAAAAACTGCAACAAAGTCAAACGCCATCATTATTACATATTTTGTTTAATTTTATTGAATGAAAGCAAAAAATGTCGGAAATTGCATCAAATTTTAAATAAGTTTAGATTTGTTCGAATTGGTCACCTTTGGCACGAATTATGGCCTTCAAACGGCTTATGAAACAGTCACACGCTGCCCGAATGTTGCTCTGCGGTATTTTGGCTCATTCCCGGCGAACCGCTCGCTTGAGGTGATCGACACTTTGGTATTTTTAGTGCCAACCTTGCTTTCCAAAATACTCCAGACACAATAGTTCAACGGATTAGTATCCGGAGATTTTAGTGGCCATTGTGCGCTGGAAATGAAGCGAGGAATCTCATTTTGTAACCATTCGCGTTCTAAATGCGATGGTGCTGAGTCCTGTTAGAATGCCCGAGGTGTTCGGCAAAAATGTTTGATCCAGCATATTTTTGCGATAATATTCGGCATTTATTCTGATGCCTTAGTCGATTAATACGAGCGGAGAGGTGTTCGGCAAAATTGTTTTCTCCAGCATATTTTTGCGATAATATACGGCATTTATTCTGATGCTTTAGTCGATTAATACGAGCGGAGAGCGACTATCGGCTGTTATGGCGGCCCACACCATCACCATGGCCAGCGCTTGAGTTCTGGTGGCCAATCGAAGGGGCACATTTTCAGCTGACCTCTTTAGCAAGTAAACACGATCATTTCGTTTGTTTACAAACTACTGCACAACGAATGTTTTCTCATCAGAGACGTAGAAAACCAAATTCGGCAGTTCGCCACTTTAGGCCTAGCGAAGCAACTCTTTAGCTCTTTTGAGTCTATTTTCTTTCTGTTGCGGTGTGAGTTCTTGCACTTTTTGAAATTTCAATGGCTTTACACCGAGCTCATTTTTCAATATTTGCCGAATGGAATATTGCGATATGTTCAGCTCACGGACCACTGCGACGCGGGTTTCGATCAAGTCGTTTCTTTACTTTTCGAACTATTTCTGCTGGTATTGTCATTTTTTCCATACACTTCGTAGACTTATATAGTTTATTTTCAATACCGATAGTTTTCAATACCAATAGTTTAAATTTGGGTAAGCAGAATTTCACAAACTAAACAAATTGACTAAATGGTATAAGGCAGGCCTAAAATAATGTATTATCTGGAAAATACATACACACACAGTTAAAATCGCTTGTCCGTTCGTTTATGGTACACACCAGGAACATCGATAAAAGAATTTATTATTGTCGTTGGAATTATTGGCGTTTCAAGGAAAACGACGCAATTTTTATGTTTTTATTATATATTTATTGCATATCGATATACGAATTTCATATTGTATTATATTTTACAATCGCGATAAAAAAATTAATTGTCAAGTAACAACATTTTGTCATTCGTTTGCAACTTCTCGAAATTAAAATTGCAGATGCATTAAAGTCAAATCAGTTTGTGTAAAGGTGCAAGCACATAAAAAGCTTGAAGTCATGGCTAGGCATATTATTGTCAAATTATAATGCAAAACGACGGCTCTGTAATCCCTTTATGAAATGTCATATGCCTAGCCATGACTTCAAGCTTCTTATGTACTTACACCTTTACTCTATTTTCCATTCCATATTGAGCTGCAATTTGGTAAACAAAACCGTCACAGATGTATTATATCGAGCTCCTTCCAATAAACGCCATATAAGTCCATTTTATATATTTTAATCCCTTTAAAATATATAATTTGATAATTTGATAATAGATAATAGATTTCTCAGTGCGTTCTTTTCTTTTTAGATAAAATGTAGGTACCGCTTGATTGGAATTATTGAGACAATTGTGAGGTAAATTAGAATTCCACGTCTCTATTGTGTATATAAGAGCCTAACTTAAAATTCAATGTAACGTGCACAAATATTAAACTTCCCCACTATGGTAAAATGTTTACATCCATGGTAGAAGAATACAGGCAGATGCTTCAATGCTTGGGAACATTGATATGTCAAGAAATTTTTAATGTTTTTCTAAAAAATATGTAGATTTTTATATGTTTTCTCTTGCTACGCCAATCGTAGGTAGTGCTAATATGAAGATTCAAATATTTTTACAAATTTCAATTATTTTTCATCCAAATTTTCTAATTCCAAAATTGATTTGACAGTTCATTGTCTCAGCAGCTGTATCGATACAGTTACATATATTTTTCTAACATGGATACACCCTTAGGAGGATAAAAATACCGCTCAGCTGATGTTTGTTTACGTATACATGCACAAGCAAAAAACCTAATATAGACACAATTGATGTTGGGAAATAAGTGTTTATTTACATTGGTGTTTGTTTACATTTGCAAGGGAAATAGTGCATCTTCGAATGTATTCTCATGGTAAAATTAAGAAGGTAAAGTCATTTCAATTAAGAATACCCATCTCTGCATTTTCTGTAATTTACCTTGTCAAAATGCACTGCCTAGAAAATAGATTCCCACCTCTGATTCCCACCATAAATATACATTTTGACAATGAGATGTTGCCAATAAATAAATACTTAAAAAAATTGTAAACGTATGATTGCATGACCTTACCTTATTAGTTCTACCATGTGTATTATCATGAGTAAATAAAATAGTAAGGAGTGTACCTTGATGCTTTCCGTACGTGAGAAGATATTGAATTGAATAAATCCGGTTTAAGCAAATAAATCCTGATATTGGATAATATCTTGTGTCTAAACACGCTATAACAACACTAGATTTTATCTCTTACTTCTAATATCTAATATATATAGCATTGATCAGCGTTAAGTTATCTCCTGTCTGTTGAAATCACGATAGTGTAATTTCACATTTCGGGCCCTCATAGATTCACTATTATATATCATGAATACTTGCCCATTTTATGACGTTATTAGATGCATTTATCAACTACTTATTTTGTAGTTTGGCGTTTGAGACTCCGTCATGAAATTTTTTATTACAGATTAAAAAATGATATCCAGCTCTGCATTTTCAATAATTGACCTTCATTGAAAACAGGTTCCCCTCTCTGATTTGTGTATAAAGAATGCATTTATAAATATACATTTTGACAATGAGTTATTTTCAAGAAATTGTATACATATGTTTGCACCAGGAAAGGAGCCTAGGCCCAAAATCGAACTAATTCAACCTAAAACTCCTTTGTTCATCTACGAAGAAGCCAGCCGGGGACTTAAGCCAACGAAATATGCTCTTTATGTATTTCCAGCCTAGGATTTCTTTTAATTCGGAAGAAAAGAATAAACTGCGCTTACAATAGTTCATCTATGAATTGTCAAAATACTAAAATGTATCACTGTGATAAAGGCGCACGGGCAATTGTCCAAACAATTGCAAAATCTTCAATGAAAAGCTTATATTTTTGTTTATATTCCTCTCACTTCTTCGTTTGTTTGTTCCCAAGTAAGCAAGGTTTATGTCGTCAGGAAAACTTAAGAAAATTACAGTAAAATTCTAAAAGAAAAATTAATTTTTCAAAAATTAACGTTTTCCAATTGCACACATTCACACTTTTCTATAATCCTTTTTATATTCAACATTCAAAAAAGAAAACAAAAATAAGTTCTACATATGTTAGAATTGTTCAACTTAAAAAAAATTTTAACTTTGACGTATATCGGTAACATTAATATATTTAAAAGCATGTGTTCAAATTCAGGTATTGGGGAAGTGTGTTATTGATAATTTTGCAATTATCGAAACGCCTACGTCAGGAAGACAAATTTTGGTATCTTGACAATTAATTCATGAATTCCATTGTTTTCTGTAAATACATAGTTTCAATGTCGACAAGAACTCTATGGTTTCTAATTATACTAATTATGTGAGTAATATTTCCATTTAACTTTATTCTCCGGGGATTATTAAATGACCACGCACCGACAATGGTCTAATTAATTGTCGTTCTATGTTAAGCGTTCTTTATCAAATTGTCCATAGATCAAAGAAAATTTAAAATGCATAAGTCACGTGGCCAGTATTTGGTAACCTACGAATGGAATAGCGGTGTATGAAGGGTAGTGGTAGAGGTATAATAATAACAATAATAATTAGTATATGGCATTGTACTTAATGTGAAATTAATAACTGCACATTAGATGGGTTACAGGTTTTTGTACATGTGTGGATATTTGTATAAATCATATGAAAATCATGATATGTTTACAATTTACTGGATTTACTACAACCAGCGGAATTTTAATTGCCAATTCCATTGCGTATACGTCAAAAATCCCAGTAAAGAAGGATAATCTGACAAAAAGCTTTATTGTAAACATGCTATTAGATGCATAAACACCCATGTCAAAAGCATCATTAAAGGCACAATATGGTAAATATACAGTGACTCGTTATTGGTGTCATAAATTAAAAGAGAAAAAAACATACATTGCATGGGTGAAAAATGAGTTTTTTTTTTAAATATTTCAATAATGAATTTAACACACCACCCTAATATTGTGTACTTAGCTTGTTTATCTCTGCGAGTGTTTGGAAAAGAAATAATAAGTCTGTGTTTTTTTTTTTTTTTTTCATTTTCGGCTACTGCCTTAAATTTGTATTTTTGTTATAAAGTAAAGTTGTGTTGTCGTGAGTAATGACCGATTTTATTTATTTAGGAGAATTGAATTTATGACCTGTGAACAGAAAGACGAAGTAAACAATATAAACACCTTTAAATACTTCCGCTAACTAATTTTGTAAACTATTTGTACATTAGATCGTTTAACACTCGGAAGCAGAAACTTAATGGACCAAATTGTAAAGAGTTCAAAAAGCCCGCATTGAAATACATGAACATTTTATAAGAATATCATTAAAGTGATTCAATTCTTAGTTGGAATAACTTTTATATTATTCTCAGACATTTAAAATTGAAACATGAAATTGTTTCTGTCATACACGTTTTTGTGTATGCCTGCCCAATGTACAAGTGCCTTCTAACCTACCTTTTCACTTCGGCTATTAACATCTACAAACATAACAGCTACATACATAAATACAAAAATAATTATTAACCAGTCGTGAATTTTGGAAGGTCACTTGTGTGTTGAACTTGAACTTGTGTCATTAAAGTCGTATTTTAACATCTCTCCATCGTTTTTAGCGAAGCCCAGATAAAACACAAGCAAAAGAGCAAAGGTGTTTTTAGATATTTTGAATGGTATTGTAATCCATATCTTAAAACATGCCTTATATCACTGTAGAGATGGTATTAAATATGGATTTGACATAATATAGAGTCAAAGCCATATTTAATGCTAATAAAATATAAATAATATTAAATTATATTATATTATATTATATTATATTATATTATATTATATTATATTATATTATATTATATTATATTATATTATATTATATTATATATTATATTATATTATATTTATTATATTATATTATATTATATATATTATATATATTATATATATTATATTATATTATATTATATTATATTATATTATATTATATTATATTATATTATATTATATTATATTATATTATATTATATTATATTATATTATATTATATTATATTATATTATATTATATTATATTATATTATATTATATTATATTATATTATATTATATTATATTATATTATATTATATTATATTATATTATATTGTGTCATGTCATGATACCACGCCACTACTGCCACTATTTGGTGTGTATGCAATTTCTGACAAATATTACATTCAAGGCCCATTTACTAGGTCGTGTAAAGGGCCTTTACAACAGCTGTTTTACTTCTTCGAACTGTCAAAATTTCTTCTAAAGCGAATATTAATTCGCCTTTATTTATCTTTTTTGTGGCGAATTTGTAAACATCTACGAGAAAAAAAAAGAAAGTAAAGCATACGAAACAAAGCACACGAGCATAGTATTAAAATTAAACAGAAGGCAAGACGTTTCAATAAACATATTTTGGCAATTTGTGCTCTTTTTTGACCTTGCGTCTTCGTACTTGGGAATGGAGAAAAATCGCAATTGCAGTCAAGCAGCCAGATTAGAATTAGGTGTGTCTGGTTACCCTAAAATTTTTAACGACTGTTACTTTTAACACAAAAGTTCTGCAAAAGAGAGTTACTCGAGAGAGGAATTCTTTCACTGAGTGTTTGCAAATTCTTCCTAGACAAATTTCTTCTTGCAATCATTTGCTATTGTCCTCCTTCCGAAGCACATTTAAAACATATTTATTTTAGTAATCAAAAGCCTAATTGTATAGTCTTACGGCTTATTTTAAATTTGTGTGTACTTCATTTCTTTTTTTTTCCTTCGTTTTTTCATAAATCAGCTGAGAATAAAAGAGAATAAAACTCTCAGAAAGAAACTACTAAACAATTACTTCAGGAAAATAACCAGACAGGCCTATTGTATAATGACATCACAAGATGTTTTTTTCGGCGAATTCTAAATATAAACAAATGTATTTTGACAGAATGGGTGAAATCAGCTGGGCTAATCGGACGACCTATGTAATAGGCCTTGATTACATTATAGTCGAATCAGCTGGGTTTTGCTGTTACCTACTAATAATAGGTACATATTACAACAATACAGGTAGTTGCGTCGTCGTCGCAGCTGCCGGGGCTCTAAACAGTCAAACTAATTTTGAAATTTAAAATTTTGAATGAAATATTATTCAATACGTTAAAACTGCTGAAAAATGCATATCATAAAAACCCCTGATTAACGTCGTATCATGGTAAAATTATGAAGGTAACGTCATTTTAAATAAGATTATACAGCATTTTCTGCAATTTTCCTTGTCAAATTTCATTGAATAAAAACCGTTTCCCATCTCTCACTTTTGTGTATACAATAGATTTATAAATATAAATTTTGACAATGAGATGTTGTCAAATTAATAATTAAAAAAAATGTAAACATATGATTGTATGACTTTACCTTCTTAATTCTTCCATGCGTCGTATAAGAAAACGTATAAAAACTCTTATTTTTGACAGAAAAAAAACATTCTGTAAAGTTAACTGAGAAAAATCTCTCTCACGTCTAAATATTGCAAACAGTTAAACAACATTTAGTAAAATCTTGCAATTTTTGTAGTAAAAATATGTTATTCAATGGTATAATACAATGTTAAATGCTTATTTTCTGAAAAATAATTATTAAAACATGTTTATTGTTGCCTGAAATTGGTAAACATTTTTGCATCGGCAACAATCATTGACATTGCAACCGAATTAAGAAGAGAAACAATTGAAATAAGCGAGAGAACAAAAGAAAAACACAAACAAAGAAGAATTTACGAAGTAACCTGACAAATGGTATTGAATCACAGTTTTAGTTTACTACCGCATACTACCAGCCAGTGCCAAGCATTTTTCGACGACAGAAAATGTTAACAATTTTTGACATTACGAACACATAAAAAAGAAAAACAATTGAAATTGCTAAAAAGAAATCAAAACATAAACAAATGTGCGGGAAATAGACAATAATATAGACTTTTCATTGATTGTTTTTGCAATTGTCTGATAATAACAATGATATTTGACACAAGATATTCGCCGAATTTGATGAAATCGGATAAAATATGAATACAGGGTGAGATAAAAAACATGCAACAAAATCAAACTCTATAATTTTTACTTTTTTTTAAATTTTATTGAATCAAAGCAAAAAATGTCGGAAATAGTAATAAATTTTAGAATAAGTTTAGATTTGTTCAAATTGGTCACCTTTTGCACGAATTATGGCCTTCAAACGGCCAATGAAACCGCTGCCCAAATGTTGCTCTGCGGTATTTTGGCCCATTCCCGGCGAAGCGCTTGCTTGAGGTAATCGACACTTTGGTATTTTTTGGTGCCAACCTTGTTTTCCTAAATACTCCAGACACAATAGACCAACGGATTGGTATCCGGAGATTTTTGTGGCCATTGTGCGCTGGAAATGAAGCGAGGAACATCATTTTGTAGCCATTCTTGGGTGGCGCGTGCTGATTTCGATGGTGCTGAGTCCTGTTGGAATGTCCAAGCTCTGCGGCCAAAATGTTTGCATGTCCAAGGCATTAATACACCCTCCAGAAAATTTTCGCGATAATATTCGGCATTTATTCTGATGCCACGGTCGATTACTACGAGCGGAGAGCGACCATCGGCTGTTATGGCGGCCCACACCATCACCATGGCCGGCACTTGAGCTCTAGTGGCCAACCGAAGGTGCACATTTTCAGCTGAACTCTTTGTCATGTAAACACGATCATTTTGTTTGTTTACAAACTGCTGTACATCGGAGAAAACCAAATTCGGCAGTTTACCACTTTCGGCCAAGCAAAGCAAATCTTTAGCTCTTTTAAGTTTATTTTCTTTCTGTTGCGGTGTAAGTATTGGAATTTCAATGGCTTTACCCCAAGCTCACTTTTCAATATTTGTCGAATGGAATATTGCGATATGTTCAGCTCACGAGCCATTTTTCGGCAACTACGACGCGGGTTTCGATCAAGTCGCTTCTTTACTTTTCGAACCATTTCTGCTGATGTTGCTGATTTCTTCCGCCCACTTCCTTAACGTCGGGCTACGCTACCAGTATTACGGTAACGAGCGATGGTACGAGACACAAATGATTTATTCACATATAGATGCTGGAGTGCTTTATATCGATAGCCACTTGTGGTTTTCCAGACAAATATAATGAAATCACACTTTCACGCTTGAATTCCATCACGAAAAAGTTTTTTTCTGGAAAATTCTCACCAAAATGCTTTTGTACGCTTGTAAACAATATAATGAGCTGTCACTGGAAAAGTTTTAACAGGTGTCGGACGAGTGGCTTAGAAATGATAGCAGTCTGAAGTTGGTTGCAGTTTTTTCATCTCACCCTGTATACTACATGTGTATGTTAGAACCCTATTATATCATTCCACCATTATAAATGATATTTGACACGAAACATCTTACATAGCCTAGAAATACTTCTATTACATTCATTAAAAATTGGTTAAAATTACCTCTCAAATATATACATATAGATATGACTCCGATATATAATTCAGTCTGAAGAACAGGCGAAATGCGACGCAAACGGGTTGGATACGTGGTAAATGTCTGTATATACTTGATCTCATCCTCATTCAAACTATGGTGGATGATATGACACGCATTTAGTTAGGCAAAATATAAAATTAACCGTCATTAAAGGCATAACATTGTTTTGAATTATCGAAAACATAAGTTTTTTTGTATTTAAAGTGTTATAAGTCATCAACTAAATTATCAGATGCTGTTTAAAAGCGTTTACTAAAACATTTAAGCTCGGCCTGTCTACATGGCGTGATTTCATTCGATATTTAATGTGCAATTTGTAATAGCCTTATCTTTGCAAAAATTTAATTAACTTTAATTGGTTGTTTTGAAATAAGCGACAAAAAAATAAATTATATTACTTGTTTGTAAATTACATTAATATATTCATATTTGTTTTTAAAATTAAATTAACAACTGTCACAAAAATTACATGTAGTTCTCCGTGATTGCATAGGGTGTCTGACCATAATTTTATATTTTTTAATCGTTTTTTAATTCCGAGATTAACCTACTGATGCAATAGTGAAGAATATAGGTAGTCGAATACAGGTAGTGTAGTAGAAGAATACAGGTCGTCGCATCGACACAGCTGCTGGGACAATGAACTGTCAAACCAAGTATGGAATTAAAATTTTTTGAATGAAAATTTATTGCAATTTGTAAAAATTGTTAAAAAATACATACCTCCGATTTGATTTCTCTACCCACCAAAAACAATAGTGATTACTTTTAAAGGGCATCCAAAAATGTACTCACATAAGGGTTGTTTACATCGAACGCATTTTTTAAAACGCGTGTTTTATATTGTCAATTGTTTTTAATATACGTCAAATAAATGACGAATCACGATAAAATGCGTAGCGTAATTTAGGTGTCGATGTACAGCAGGTTTTACGTGTGTCTCATTGAATCATATATAAATTTTAATTTGGTGTCTTGTTATATAATTTGTTGATCTTTATGGACGATTAAATGAGAATATCTGTATATGGAACGCAAAATTTATAGTCGATTTTGTTACTTGTGTAATTTTTAAAAATGAATTTAAAGCAAATTAAAATGTAGAGGTTTTGCCGCAAGAACAATTCTATTTAAAATGGTTTTTTGTATAGCTCATATAAAAACACCGTCCGATTTTCTTTTTAAGGTTTGACCCATGGTACAATAAAAAGGTAAGGTAGAGCTCCTAGCTGATTACAATTTTTTTTTTTCTAAGTGTGCCCGACTTCTGCACATTTTGTGTATGTATTTGTTGTTTTGAAAAATAAAAACGAAATATTTTCAAAATCAATGATTGGAAGAAATTTAAATTGCGGGGCGCACATTAATAATATTAACGAGATTTGCCATGGAATTGAAAGATTGAACACTTAGGATCATATTTTTGAGGGAACATCCAGGCATTTCATTCACCTTTCGCGCCATTTGACACATTTTAGAAATGACCAACAAATATCAATTAAATGAAAACAACTCGTTGCCTATAATTTTTAATAATTCTGACAGGAAGCGGGCGTAGTCTCATGGCTGTATTTCTGTAGTTTTACGAAGCTGTTCTACCTCCTTATTGTACCATTGTTTCATGGTTCAATGAAGAGAAGGTAGGTCAACTTTGAAAAAATTACAAGTATAGAGGTCTACCTGTTTGGCTTGTAATGTCAGAATTTGTATCAAAACAATAAAAAATCAAAAAACTTGTTGCATTTATTTTGAATAAATACTTGAAAACCGCGATAACTGAATGAAAGGCCAGCACTTCTTTTCAAAATCATGTACTATATATCTCTAAAGGATTATTTCGCTACAAAAACTCTAGATTTTGTCGATGCATACGTTGAAATAAACATTTTGAAAACACCCGATTTTGAATGTTTTCTGAACAATTTTTTTGTTATTGAAAAGAAAACACATACATAAACAAATATAGATGACATATTAAGCCAAGAAAATAAAAAAATTGAAATCATATGGTATCATAGCCCTACCTTTATATCATTGTACCATGCATTGTTTGGTCTGCAATTTATAATAGGTTCGTTCGTTTACTTTCCCAGTAACATTTACTCAGTAAGAAATTACTGGGAAAATACGATTTCTTTTCTCTCGAGAATAAAAATTGCAAAAAGATAACAAAACAGCTTTAACGGGCATCGCAGCAGCAGAAATATTTTGATGCAGTTTTTTTGTTTGTTTTTACATTTTCATTCAAAAAAAGAATAAATAATAAAATAAAAACTTATACCATTTCCATTCACAAAAATACCTAATATTCCTGCAACTTTATGGGCAATGGTGTTCTACGTATGGACAATTTTTTTAACTGGATTTGCCACCTAAATGAACGAAATAGCTCAGATAGATTGGTTAATTTTGTTTGTTTACAAAACTACTGAACAACTAATGTTCCTGGATAATAGGTGTGTCTGGTTACTTTCACAGCAGGAATTGTCCAGCAATATCTTTCTGAGAGAGTGAGGTAGTTTTATTCTCTTTTGTAAGGAAAATGCGAAAAGTAAACAGACGGTATTCCTGCAGAAGCTTGCAACAAATCAGCTGATTTGTCAAAACAAACCAATTTGTCTCCCATTAGAAGAATTGAAAGAAAGGAAGCAAAACTAACTTTACAAGTCTTATAAATAAAAAGTAAATTAGCAATGAAATAAAAATATGAGTAAAAAAAGACAGATTTTATGTGTTACCGGGAATCATATAAACGTATTGATAATGGCGTTTGTCTAACAGTATGTTAACATAGAAACGGGTTAACACACTGGACTTGAATTAAAATTGACATATCCATTACCTAAGCTTCAAATAAATCCTCTTAAATTACGTTAAGCTTAAAAATAAACGTGTCATTGGAAGGTTGGAAATAGTCTTTTATTTTCTTATTAAATATTAATATTTACGTTTTTCGCATTTTGTAAAGTTGTTCTCCAAAAACAATTAGTTTTGTTAATTCCAAAAAAAAAAAAAATACTTTCAAATTGAAAGCACAAAAAGAAATAAACAACCAATAGAAAACATCTGATTGAATGTTGATGAATGAGAAGAAGAAGAGTTGCAAGTTATTGCAAGAAGAATTTTGTCCAGCAAGAATTTGCAAACTCTCACTTAAAGAACTGTCAAATTTTCTCTCTCCAACCGCTCTCTTTTGCGGAACTTTCGGGTTAACAGACGACTTCCAGTAAAAATTTGTAACAATTGTTACAAATTTTAGGGTAACTAGACACACCTTATATTCTTCCCATTAATAGCAATCTTTATGAAAATCATAGCCGTCTATCATGTATTTGGGCCCTTCAAACCGACTACTAATTATAGGCATTTAGAATAGATATAAGCATATTGAACTACATATTGATCAATATAATCTGTAGGTCTCCCCACCCTTTTCAACACATGCATGTTTATTTGAACACAACAAACATAGCTGAGTGTCTATGATATTTGTCTGCTACGAATTTAACACCATTTCATATTTGTTTTAACAATTACCGGGTTAATTGTTATTTAAAAGTTTTTACCTGTTAAGCTAGTTTTGAATACGCTGAACAATAACACCCATCCTTATTTTTTTATTTATTTTTAGCGCATCATTCCAACACAACGCAACAACATTGGTGGTGAAAAAAGTCTCGACATACATACCTACCAGTGAATGTAAATCCCATAGTCATCCACTTTAAACAATTAAACAAACAAACAAAAACAGTAATAATAAATTAGTTATCCAGCATCGCTTGGCAATGACGGTGGATTCACAAAACCAGCAAATGTAAACGGCAAAAATGGTTTCGAGTAACCACAAATCCCACACTGAAAATATGGAAAGTAAACAACAACGGCATCAGCAGCAGCAGCAGCGTCATCATCAATCAGTGAGCTGTGACATACTTTTGAATACTTTTCAAATTAAGAAGAAACGCTACAAAGTACTACTCAACTATGATCACCTTGTGTGGGAGCGATCGGATGCTAAACACTGCCAGACCATCAACAATTCAGGGATAAACGAGAAAACTTTGACTCCAACAGTAGCAGCACAAGGTATTAATGTAGCTGCAGCTCAAAAAGGTGAGTTACCGTGCAGCAAACCCTTGCACTCATGATACTTACCATAAGAATGGGGGGAGAACAGGCACAAATTGTGTTAGATTTGTCACCACGAGCCTATAATTGCTACAGTGGAAATTGTAACAACAAAATAATCATGATATAAATGACAAAGTTCATGCTAAGCTGATTGTCAAACATTAATCCATTGAGGCGGAAAACTACAGGTCCAAAATGGTTTAACTTCATTTTGTTTATAACTTTGTACTTTCGGTTCTAATAGGTTCTGAACATAACATAACATTACTTTTACTTCAATTTCTAATTTTATTTCGTTTCCCACTTATATTCTCCAGAAGCTGAATATGAACGTGAACAATTATCTCAACGAGCGAGTTATGGAAATTGCAGTAATGTTGTACACCTACGTGAAGTGATACGAGTTTCCAAATCGACCACAGTTCGAAATGCTCACAATCCCCTAAATGAAGGAGGCGTAAACTCACAACCATCACAAGGTGCAACTACTCCTAAGGATACATTTTTATCAATCTATTATGCCGAACGTATTGTTGCCTCACCAACCGACTGTAATCGTTGGCACATTCGACGACTCACGTTACACAACAAAGATCCCTACATTGTGGCAAAATGGTTTGACAATTTGCAGAACCTCGTAGAGAATTCAAGGCAGACGCGGATCAAACGTTTGCTAGTTTTCATCAACCCGTATGGTGGACGTAAGATGGGTCTTCAGGTCTATGAACGTTCCTGTAAATCGACATTCCAATTGGCCGGTATTGATGCCTCCTGCATAATTACCCAGAGAGCTAATCAAATTCGCGATATTCTTATGTCGCATGATTTGACACCGTTTGATGCAGTCTGCTGTGTTGGCGGTGATGGTACGGTAGCTGAAATGATTAATGGCCTCCTAATGAGATCGATGCAAGATGCCGGCGTATGTTTACGACGACCCGACAACATTCCAAAACCCAGTTTGCCGGTGGGCATAATACCGGCCGGCAGCACAGATACTGTGGCATATAGTTTACATGGCACCTCTGATCCACAGACAGCAGCTATTCATTTGGTGTTGGGCAGAAAACGTGGTCTAGACGTTTGTAGTATTCGAAATGCGGATGGTATCATACGCTTTTTCGCCAGTACCATGGGCTATGGCTACTTGGGAGACGTTGCCGCCAAAAGTGAGAAATATCGTTGGATGGGTACAAAGCGTTACGAATACACAGGAGTTAAATCATTTCTTTTGAATCGAGGCTATGAAGCTGAAGTGAAAATTCTTCTCAATGAGGATGAGCCAGATGGCGGAGATGCCACCACACCAGAAATTATTTGCAACGTTAATTGTGAAACATGTAAACCAGACTCATCAACAGACATTGACATGGACAAGCCTTCGTCATCCAAGACATCCTTGCATTCTGATCAAAAGGTTGAAACTAAAAGGTCCAACCATACCCTGGACTATAAACATTCCCAGCCACTCGGTGGTAACAACTACTGTGATATTCAAGATTCCACCAACAAACAAAAGAATCCCATTGTTGATAGTAGCGATGTTAATCTTGCCTTGGAAGAAAGATCAAATTCACCCAGCAGTTCATCATTGTCGAACAGCGACAATATGCAACAACAGGAACAATACGAATTTCCTTCAAGCGAAGCCCAAAGTAATGGGAACGTGCCAAAATGGCGCATTATAAGGGGTGAATTTTTTATGGTAACTACAACGAACATTACATGTGCCTGTAGCCGCAGTCCGAATGGCATGTCGAAATATTGTCATTTGGGCGATGGACATTTGGATGTTATTTTGGTGCGCAAATCGAATATGTTTAACAATTTACGATTTGCCATCAATACAATGGCTCGAAATGGTGATATTGTAAGTACAAAAAAATAGGATATTTGTAATGTGTTTTATGTTTTAATTGGTGTGTTGTTTTTCTTATTCGTTGTGTAGCGAACATTGCCCTTTGTGGAGATCTATCGCACAAAACAATTCATCTTTAATGCCAAACCAAATATGACGCCTCAGGACTATAATAGTATACGCGGATCTTGCCAGCCCATTGCCGATTCGTATGCCGAAGCTGAAACCAATTTGCCAAATAACATTTATTCTTCATGGAATTGTGATGGTGAAGTAATTACAGATTTGGAAATAACATTAACGTGAGTATATCCCTGTCCAAGATTAGATTAATGGTGATCGACTATCGCCTTCTAATATCAAAGTCTTTACACAAGGCTGTTATTTTACACGGCACCGTCCTTCTCCTCGGAAATTCTTTACATTTTAAGGAAAAACAAGTAAAGAAGCTGTAAGTTCGGCCGGACCGAATACCCCCACCATTTGGAACGAATTTGGCAATTATCAAAAACAATAAAATCCGTTCAAAATTCTGTTAAAATCTTAAAAATACCGAATGTAGCTGCATAGGTAACTTTTGTCATAAGCCGTCACAATATTCAAATGCGAAACTTAACAAAATCGGTAAATAATGTAGCTAAAATCATCAAAATATCATATATCGATAGTTACCGTTATATGGGGGGCTATACGAAGACGTGGACATGAACAGACAATCTCCTGCCATAGGCTGTAGCATCCATTACGAACATCAAATACCAAATTTGAAACAATTCCAGTGAATAATCTCGCTAAAATCAATAAAGTACCGAATATTGGGGGGTACCGTAAATATGGGGGCTATACGAAGACGTGAACCTGCACAGACAATTTTCTGTCTTAGACTGTAGTATCCATTTCGAACTTCAAATACCGAATTTGAAAAAAATTCTGGCGAATAATGTCGCTAAAATCTTCAAAATACCGAATATCGGGAGGTACGGCTATACCAAAACGTAAACCTACATGGCCTACCAAAAGTCCTGCAGACATAATATACATTTGAGTAAAATTTTATCAATCTACTTCATTTCGTTCGGAAGCTAGAGTGATTTCCATAGACGCATGGTACAATGAATTCAAGGTAGGGCACAACTACCATATGATTTAAATTTTTTATTTTTCTGGCTTAATATGTCAACTTCATTTGTTTATGTGTGTGTATTCTTTTTAATAATAAAAAAAATGTTCAGAAACATTTTTCAAAATGCTTATTGCAACGTATGCATCGACAAAATCTACAGTTTTTGTCGCGAAACAAACCATAAGAGATATATAGAACATGATTTTGAAAAGAAATTTTGACCTTTCATTCAGTTTTCGCGGTTTTAAATTATTTATTCAAAATCAATGCAACAAGTTGTTTGTTTTTTTAGCCAAACAGGTAGACCTTTATACTTGCAATTTTTTTATAAGTTAGCCTACCATGTATTCATTGTACCATGGATAGACGTACACGCGGATGGACGGACATCGCTAAAGCGACACAGAATTTTATGCTGATCAAGAATATATACACTTTGTGGGGTCTAAATTGTATATTTCGAGGTGTTACGAACGGAATGACAAACTTAATATACCCTCCATACTATGGTGGAGGGTATAATTAAATGTGTAAACTTTCAACCAAAAAACAAAATGACCCCTACACCCATAGGATCCGTACCAAAAAAGAGACCTATATTGATAGCTTTTTCCTCATTTCCTTTGTTCCAATAGGGAACTTGAAATAATGGTAACTACTAAACATAAATCAGATTTCGCCAAAATGGAGTTATATCAAAAAATTCATTTTTCGAATACATGTGCGAAATTCCCAATACTTTTGAAAATCTTTGTCTTAATGCAATTGTTCATGTTGAACACTTTTCAGGTTTTTATGCTAATCTAGCATACTTTTCCCACAGACACATTTAATGTGTTTAGTTTGAATCAAATAAAAACATTTATTGATGTACATTTTATTGCCATGAAAAATCAATTTTCTAGTTGTTTAGAAATTCAGCTGAAATATATCCATTTTAATTATTGCAATAACCGTTTTGTTTTTTTTTTTTCAGTTCGCATAGGCAATTGATTGATGTCTTCATGCGGGGACCCTATATTTACAGTAAACCATCGAAGAACTTGGAAAACAACTCAATTTTTTGTTGCTGTCACTCGGATTCGTAAAGCACGACATGATGAGCCATTACGAGGGGAGAGCAAATCTAAATCCATGAGCAACTAATAATTTTATTTAAGTATAAGTAGAATATTATTTATGTGTGATACATATTAAGGCTGTTTCGTTTATTATTATTAAATCGTAGATTTGGTTAATCAGTAAATTAGACATAAATTATGAAAATACGGTGATTTGGGTTTCCTTTGCTTTATATGTAAGTCTGTTTGTACGTTTATTCACAATGTTACTGATTCTCAAAGAAGAGGGCACACAACAAACTGTATTATTTGATATTATTGGATTGTTTTTATCTTTAAACTTTCAAGAAACTTTAAACTTTATTGCGAACACTGATGTATGAGAAGGTCTATGTTTACTGCAATTGAGCATTCCTATATATATTTTATTTGGTTTGTTATTTTATTTATGTATGTATATCACTCTTGATTAATAGAAATACAAATGGTGGACACACTTTAACAATATCCAAAATAAATTTGTTTTTATTTAAACTGTTTATTATTTCTTCTCTTAAGTTTTGTTGGTATGACCAATAAAATGTTCAAAATTTGTATTCATTAACCCTTTTGGTGTTTTTGTCAAATACGTTTGACATTTTAAAGTACTCTCTTCCTTTGCGATTTTTTGATCTTCCTATATACCGTTGTTTTTGATGTTTTTTGATTTTTTTTCAATGACAGACACGTGTGCTATTTAAAAATATTGCAGTTCTCTTACATTAGTTTAGGATTCGAATTTCTGAGCGCATTTTCGTAAATTAGTATGGGATTTGTGAAAACAATGTATTTTTGAACCAAAAATCAGATTTTCTGCAATCGCAAAATATCGGAAAAATATGTGAATATTGTAACAAGTGTAAAAACCCCATATAAAAAAGAAAAATACAAACATTGTGTATTGCCTTTTGGAAACATTTTTGGGTTGTCGAATATAATCGATATTGGCTTACAGTAAATACACGTGTACTGGCAAACTCAAGTATTTTTTTCTTAATTTTCCCTAGAAAATGGGATCATGATATCATGAAGATACTTGAAGAACATTCGGATGTTGAGGATGCAATCGAAGATGATGACAAGGTTTGTTTTGACGTGTCACAAGTGTGAGCACAGGACATTTTGCCTGGGGAAGCAATATCAGAAGAAAGTATTGATGAAAATCGCCATACGTATACGCTCAAATGTAAAATAACTTGGTGTGCAGTTCGAAAGCCAGAAGATCACGAAGGCATTGCCAGGTTCTGACAACACAAACATATTTGGAATTGGGACGCCGTTCTCATATTTCAGTAAATATATAACCGATCAGCTCTTTTCGAATGCAGACTATTATATAACTATTTATTTACATAGCACGGGACAGTTGTCTGTCAAATATGTTGCCAAAAATAGATTGTCATGATGGAAAAATATATATATAGATTGTTATTATGTAAGTGCTTTGTCAAAAATATTAAAATCACAAATATATTTTTATTTCTTGAAAAAGTGATTAACCTGTTTAATTTATATTAAAAGCAACTAATTTCGTCTTAGTTCTTCAAAAATGAATAATGTTTTTGATTTAAGTTCTGTAAAATGTTTTATAACATTTTATAAAAATCATAATGAATACTATTGCATGATAAATAATATTATCAAAGACATATAATATAATAAGATGGGACATTACATTGTTACTTACTCATTATTACGATATCTTGACATAGCATTATGTTATAATTTAACAGAGCTGACACATTAGTTGTGTTCCAGAACCTGCAAATTAGTACTAATTAGCACTAATTCTGCTACAACGCGTTCCCGTACTACAAAAACTAGCAAAACTTGCAGCTCTCTCGAGAAAAAAATGGCGCTGAGTGGTGCACATTTCTGCTTGTTTTAGCTACATCAATTTGGCCGAGCAGAAATGTGCATATTGTAAATTTGACATTTAATTGACAGGGCTAACAAGGTTGAAAAATGTATTGATACATTTCAATAAAGAAAATGATCAACTTGAAAACTAAAGGAAAAACTAATATTTGTCGTGCAAAAAACAAAAAGAGAAAATATGGAGCAACTGATGTATTCACTTTTGGATGATTCCAGCAGTGAAGAAGACTGGCTGAATGAGGAATCAGATTATTAATTATTATTATAAATTATTAATTTTAACTTATCGTCTTCAATACTCATTTTTTAAATGTTGGCGCTCTTTTCAGTAAGGTTTCACCAGTCCGATTTAGGCTGTTTACTTTTGGAATTTGAATTTTGACATTTTATCGCATTTCTGCTAATTTTCCGTTCCCTTATTTTTTGAGCAAACCTAAATGAGAATGACATTTCGAACTGTTCTCTCTTCTGCTAGTTTTACTACTAAAAAAGTACTGGAACACAACTTATATGTCTTTGGTGGGACATTACATTGTTACTTTTATTCGGTAGATGGCGTTGGTAATGAAAATATTTTATGTCTTTGTTGTTGGTTTTATACGGGAGTTATTTAGAGACATCTGTATTTGAAAATAAGCTATGTGGCTTATTGCGACATCTCTTGTGGAATAAATTGTACGAAGAATAGATGCCATCTTTTAAGTAGTAGCAGATATCGTTTGGTGACACCCTGTCATCTAATAGGGTGTGTGTCAAAGAAATGTGTTTCCGATGTGTTTACAAAGACGTAGGCGTCGTTCTAAAATCATTTGTCTGTAATGTCAAAAACTAATTTCTTACAAAATCCTGGGCAGTGACAAAAGCAACCTAACTGGCGTGTATGAAGCAGTAAAATACAGCTCGAATTCAAAACAATTTGTCTTGTTAGAACCTAGCTTAAGGTTCTAACCACCTTTTTGAAGCGACTAAAATGCCGTATTATTCAGAGGATTTGAGCTGGGAATTCCCTTGCGTATATCTCAAATGAAATCTACAAGATTTACTCGATTTAGTAACCATAATACCAAAAATGTACGCCACGATTTGTCAGTCATATGGCTAGTTGTACCCTCAGCTGTATGGCTAGTATATGTGATTTTATAGGGCCAAAACTTTAGACCCTACGCATGGTAAAATTAAGAAGGTAAAGTCATTCGAAATAGACATACTCATCTCTGCATTTTCTGTTATTTACTTTGTCAAAATTCACTGCATAGAAATCTCATCTCACCTTAACAAGGACATTGGAATTAGACTATAAATAGTCGAGTACTCGGGTTTCACCCAAGTCCATAGCCGAGTTCGAGTTTCAGAATTTTCAGTACTAAAAGTCGATTATTCAATTAATCGGAAGTCGATTTACCTATCCCTATGCCTTATTTTTGCAACGCTGCAAAACAAATTTTGATTGTCATTCCTACAAAAATACAACATTTGTGCCGACTTGCAAATTTGCGAAGAATTTCTAAATAAAACCAAATCAAATATATAATAAATTAAAAATGTATGCCGGCCATCAAGTAATACCTCAGCAATTCTGGAGTAATGGACCAGCACCAGGCCAATTTTATAACTTCACTGGTGGTTACAATGGTCTAGCTACTGGCAGCGCTAACCAATGCAAGGAATACACAACTCCTGGTCTGTTTGGAACACAGCACAGCTCGTAAGTATACCTTATCTGGAATTTCAAATGAAGCTTCAGCTAATAATATATCTTATCCGCAGTTCTCCCATCACTACCGGTACTTCAGTGGTGGGTATTAAATTTGATGGTGGTGTTATGATCGCTGCCGACAACTTGGTTTCGTATGGCTCCCTTGCGCGTTACCAAGACGTTCAGCGTGTGTTCAAAGTTAATAACAAGACAATCATGGGAGCGGGAGGAGATTTTGCTGATTTCCAAAGTTTGAAACGTAGTATTGATCAAAAAATTGTGGAAGACCTGTGTCATGGAGATGATCTTGAAATGAAACCCAAATCGTTGTACAACTGGCTAACCCGCGTTTTCTATAACCGTCGTAGCCGTTTTAATCCTCTTTGGCTGGAAATGGTTGTTGGTGGTTTGGATAATGGAGAGCCTTTCTTGGGACATGTTGACTTACGTGGCCGTGCCTATGAAGATGATGTTGTTGCCACAGGCTTTGGCAAACATTTGGCTTTGCCTTTGGTGCGCGAACAACTAGTTGAGGGAAAGAAACTAACACAAGAACAAGCTTCAGATGTGGTATGTTGTGATCAAATGATCATTGGGAAATTATTTCTTATATTTCAACATATTTTCAGCTCCGCAAATGTATGGAAGTATTATACTACCGTGACTGCAGGTCCATGCCCAAATATTCAGTGGTTGTTTGTACCAAGGATGGCAGTGTTGTCCAGGGTCCATTTAATGTAAACGAAAATTGGCAATTGGCCACAATGGTTAAGGGTTATTAGAAGCTTATTGAAGAAAACATCTTTTTTGTATAAAATATCTTGGAATGTGATTAAAAAATTATTTTAAAAATAATCTTGGCGTCTTTAACTTTAGTTTAACTAACGCTTATGCGAACACAGTGGGTTTGGTATTTTTACATTTGGTGACAATTGAGTCGAAACAAGACAAACGTTTTAAGGACAAATATCTAATTTCAGTAAAAAGTACTCATTAATCTCGATTTAAGCCTGTAAAAATCTGAAAAATGTCATTAAAAAACAGTTTTGAATTACATTGTGGATGTGTCAATACCGCTATTGAATTTTTCCCAACAGTCTTCTAGACAATACCGAAAAAACCAAATTTTTATCTTCATTCAAAAACATTACACGAGGAAAATTGGAGTAAGAGTTGATGTCCAGATACACTTTCAAAATACTTCAAATCCGTCATATTTGAGTTATGCCAAATAGTTCATCTATTTTGAGTATTCTGGACAAAACAGATTTTTCATATAGGGAATCTAAAATGTCAAATTGCAGCTCATTTGGGTGTAATTGTAACATTCAAAGAACCAATTAGGAAATTTCGTTACATGCGAACTATAGAAAGAAATTTGGATTTGATTATTAGATTTACGTATTTCTTTATTACAATGGTTCACTACAATCTAGTCCTTTATATTTATAATACCTAATGGAGAAATTTATTTGTATTTTAATTTGTCTTGCCAGATTTTTTTCCTTACTTGTTGTTTCGGTACGAGATCTTACTTTGGCCAAATATATTATTAACTCTCAAAACTTTGAATTATTTAAAAAAATAATAATAAATTTAACAAAAGAAGAAAACCATAAACTACATTTTTTTAAATAACTGTGGACCCCTGACAAAATAACTTATTTTGAGATTATTTAATTTCCACTTTGTTTCTTTCAACCGTAAGATTTTCATAATTTGCTGGCCAAAAGAAACAAATAGGTTGTTTTGCCAAAGGTCCACAGAATGGCTTATCCAAAATTATATTCCACATAATTTATGATGGAACGGTTGGTTATTCATTTTAGTATGCTGTACTGCCACCACCTTTAGATTTGGTAGATGTATTCTAATATGGATTAATTGAGCATAGTGCGTCTATCATAAATGTGGCGACGTTGTTCTCGTACTTGTCTCTTCCATTTATCCTGTTGATGGCCCACCCGATTTAGAACATTGGCTCTTGAATTCAGTTCTTGGTTAGCTGATGAAGACATAGGGGGAGAAGCAGAAGTAGTATCATCCTAAACGAAAAAGAAAATTTAAGAGATTGTTATTTTTGTAACTTTTAAGCGGTGTGTTGTACTAAAGACTAAAACAACAAGAAACATATGAAAAGTCCAGTTTGTTAATACGAAAACAAAGTTGTAAAAAATGAAACCCAAATATGTGGTTAATAAGAGGCGTATAGATATGAAAGACTTAAAAGGGAAACTAAAAAAAAAAACAGAAACCAAAAAAGGAAAATTATTCTTTGTATGAATAAACAAATAAATGCAAACAAAATCAGTCAGAATCTTTATTGTCGTCTACTACTAATAAACTATATTTAACGTTAGAAAAACGTTGCATATGTACATCTTCATTTGTGTGTTCCTGATAATTGGCCTTGACACGTTTGTTTAGCAAAGGATCCAGACACATCAGGAACAGCATATATATCACAAGAATGGAAATAATCCATATAACAATGATGACCACCACCTGAAAAAGAAATACAAATAAATTTATAAAATAATAGTAAATAAAAGTTATTAGGTATTATGTAGCATTATTCAAATTTAAATATGGACAGAATAAACATAAATTGAAAGTGATTGTATGGCTCATCAAATGCAAATAGTTAAGGTAGATAATTCCCTTTGAAAAATGATATTCATATAAAATGTGGTTCGTATATAATCCGTCAAAATGGAAAAGTGACAACAGAGACCACAGATTGCATGAGGAAAAGAAACAGGGACGATAGAGCACTTGATGTGTCACTGCCGAAAAGGATAGGATCTCCAAGATTGGATTCTTCTCTGAAGAGAAACCAGTGACTATTTTACATCTATCATGAATAATTACCGTGTCCCACCGGCAATCCCACGGCGGCCGGTTCTATGTACCGGATTGACTCGGAGGCACATTTCTCCGACCAGGGGCCGCCAACCCAGCAAATACATGTTCGTGTTCGTCCATTTTTCTGATGTGGGAGCAACATTACCCGGAATGTTTGCTCCGTATTCTCTTGGTCCGAGCCGGGATCGAGACCAACCCCGGACCATGGTTCTGCTCCGTTTGTCGTAATCGCATCCACCACAGATCGGTTTCGGTGAGATGCAACGGATGCATGGAGTGGGTGCATTTCCGGAATTGTTCCGGCCTAAACCGGATACAGGAGTATAGCGATAGGGACTACATTGCTTCCTGCTGCGTCAATGTAGACCCCAGTGAGTCTTCATCTTCGGCGTCCTCATCGTCGTCGCAATATGAGACTCCCCCGCAATCTCCTCAACAGCAATCTACGCAGCAGCTGACGCCACACATTGCTGTTCAAGTTCCGGACAATGCATCATTTCTCCAATTTAATTGTGATGGTCTCAGAGGTAAGATCAATGAAATTGTAAGCTTTATGAGTCGGAAGAACATCAAGGTCGCAGCGATCCAGGAGACGAAGCTGAGTACCACCTGCAGGCTTCAAAGTTGTGATGGATACAACGTACTAAGGAAGGATCGCTCCAGAGGTGGAGGTGGAGGATTAGCGTTCCTATTGCACCACTCTGTCCAGTACAGACCTATCTCGCCTGAGCTTGACTCTAGTGACCCGTACATGGAATGTATGGGGGTAGCGGTCAAGTGTGGAACCGCCGAGGTAGAGGTGCTCAACGTGTACATTCCGCCGTTAAATAGCTGTGCCCCACGTTATATGCCTAATATCAGTTCACTACTGGTAGGCAATAACCGTCTGGTGCTAGGGGATTTCAATGCCCATCATGAATTATGGCATTCCGTCCTAGGTAATGACCAGAGAGGCATGGCGCTGGCTGAGCAAATCGATAGCTCCACGTTTTGCACAGTGAATGAGGACGCGCCCACTAGAATAAGGGGAGACTGCCACAGTTCTCCGGACATATCCATCGTGTCCCCAGGTCTGACGAATGACGTAACTTGGCAATCAGTCATTTCTCTAGGCTCAGACCACCTCCCCATTATTATCGCCATTAATAGACCACCCGACTTCATCGACTCTGAACGCCGCACTTTCCTTAACCACGGGAAAGCTAATTGGCAAGAATTCAGAGAGTATACCAATCGCCGCTTCAGAGAACTGCCCAACCCATCTGATGTTCAGGTAGCAGATAGGTGTTTCCGGGACATCATCAAAGCTGCAGCCGCTCGCTATATACCTGCTGGTCGAATACCTGAAATAAGACCAAACTTCCCAGCAGAGGCAGCGGGATTAGCAAACGAGCGAGATGAGCTTCGCCGTACTAACCCTAATAACCCCAGAGTCAGGGAACTTACTCTGGAGGTAAAC
The DNA here is from genome assembly GCF_030504385.1 of Musca domestica. Taxonomy (NCBI): domain Eukaryota; kingdom Metazoa; phylum Arthropoda; class Insecta; order Diptera; family Muscidae; genus Musca; species Musca domestica. Next base: position 10,412,590 of record NW_026712258.1, read on the forward strand.
AGGTTAGTAGGTGAGCATAAGCGGAAAAAGTGGCTAGAACATCTGAAGCATTGCAACATCGGTACCGGAACGAGTAAATTGTGGGCAACGGTTAAGTCGCTTTCGAACCCTGGAAAAAAGGACGATCGGACATCTGTCTCATTTAACGGCGCAGAAGTGACAGATCCGAAGAGGTGCGCGTGTTATTTTAACCGGCAATTTGTAGAGCACCCCGAGAGTGACAGGGCGAAGAGAAGGATACTACGCCGTGTACGATCCCTTCCAGCCGAGGAGGTACCACCACAATTTACGTTGGCAGATGTTGCACAGGTCATCAGAAGCGCAAAGTCATCCAAAGCGCTTGGTCCTGACGGAATCTCAATGGTGATGTTGAAGCAACTGGATGAACCAGGAGTTGAGTATCTGACAAAGCTTCTCAATCTGTCGTTAGCCACCCTAGTAGTTCCCGATGCCTGGAAAATGGGCAGGGTGGTCCCGCTACTGAAGCCAGGCAAGGATGCCAGCAAAAGTGATTCATACAGGCCGATATCACTTTTGTCACCAGTAGCAAAGACGCTTGAGGCTTTACTCCTCCCCAGCATAAGAGAGTGTTTCCCAGTAGCCGATCATCAACACGGATTCCGAAAATTGCATAGCACAACAACAGCTTTACACGCCATTTCCACACATGTCAGTAGAGGTCTCAACCAGAACAGGCCGTGCGATAGAACAGTTATGGTGGCACTTGATTTATCAAAAGCCTTTGATACAGTCAATCATGCCACACTGTTCGAGGACATTGAACGCACCACCCTCCGGCCAAGTTTGAAACGTTGGATAGTAAACTACATGTGTGGACGCCAGTCGTACGTGGAATTCAGAAACAAGAAGTCGAGCATCCGTAGAGTTAAACAGGGAGTTCCCCAAGGTGGGGTGATATCTCCGGAACTGTTTAACCTCTACCTTTCTGAAATTCCACGCCCTCCAGACGGCATAGAGATTATTACGTACGCAGATGATTGTACGCTCGTGGCGTCCGGACCCATTATTGATGACATTTGCGATCGGTTGAACGCTTACCTTGTTGATCTTACCGCCTTTTTCACTGCGAGGAATATGAAGATATCCGCCACTAAGTCGACGGCCACACTTTTCACCACATGGACTGCGGAGATGGGGCTATCCTTGAATGTGCAGGTCGATGGTGCTCTTATTCCGACCACCAACTACCCCAAGGTATTAGGGGTCACATTCGATAGCCTCTTTAAGTCGTCCGCGCATACCACAGCTATCTGCGACAAGATTAGAAGTAGGAACAAGGTCCTCAAGTCTCTGGCCGGCAGTACTTGGGGAGCTGATAAGGAGACCTTGTTGACCTCTTACAACGCGATAGGCCGGTCTGTGGTAAACTATGCGGCTCCAGTGTGGTCCGCTAACGTCAGTGCTACGCAGTGGAAAAATGTTCAGTCCTGCCAGAATGCCGCCCTTAGAACCGCAACAGGGTGCCTTCTCATGACACCCGTCGATCACCTACATGAGGAGGCGAAGGTCTTACCGGTGCGACAGCATAACAAAATGCTGTCAATGCAATACCTGCTTGGGTGTTATAGACAAAGCCATCCAAATCACCATCTTGTGGATAGGCAACCTCCGCCCAGGCACGTTAGGAAAGACCTTCATGATCTAGAGAGAGAGGTACAGAGGTATAAGAGAGAGCCTCTAGATCAACAGGCCTATCAAGCGGGACTGAATAGTATTCACTCTAATGCGGTCTCAGAAGCCATCGAAGGATATAGAGTGAATACTGTGCTAGGAGACCATCCCCCTCCCGTCGCAGCTGAAGAACGAGAGCTGCCCCGACAAACCCGAGTAGTCTTGGCTCAATTACGATCCGGATGGTGCAGCCGCCTAAATTCCTACTGGGCCCGGATCAACGGCGAAGTGCAGAACATCTGCCCAGCATGTGGCACAGGCCCACATGACACGCTGCATTTATTTCGCTGCCCAGCCAAGCCTACTCACCTAACTCCAGTCTCGTTATGGACTCAACCCATACAGGTTGCATCCTTTTTGAGACTGGACTTAGAGGCAGAACCGGATTGAATTGAGTTAGAAAATGGAAACCAAACGAACACATATGTATGAGCTGCTACAACAACAACAACAACCGTGTAACGATCCTCTTAACTTTTTTCCGAGTAATATGTAGATATATAATACAAAAAATTCTAATATTTTTAACACTATTGATTTTGGCCATTTTAGGAATCCACCCTGGAACAACGCGAACATCGCAATATTTTATATTTGGAGCTACAAATGCCTAAAAATGTACCCCTGCGTAAAAATTTACTCTTATTTAAAAAAAAATTAATAAACGGGTACTTCAGGTCCAGCCACGCATAAGATTATACTGTTACGAATGAAAAATTGGGTCCTGTTTTTGACGAAAGCGAACGGAAAGGAGGATATAATACTTTGTCATTCCGGTTGCAAAAAAATTCGTCGTAGACCCACAAAATATATATATTAATGATCAGTATAAAATTCTAAATTTGGCAGAAACATTTGTATAGTGTCTAGGATGGAATTGGAATTGGATGGAATTTGTCTAAAAATTGGTATTTGTAGGTCGTAATGGGTTCTAGCTCCGGTGGCGAAACTTTGTATGTATAGGTCCACGTTTTGGTATATTCTCTATATAACTGTACCTCCCGAAATTCGGTATTTGATGTTTTTCTAAAAATTTGCATTTGTAATTCATAATGTGTTCTAACGTTTTCCTATAGCGCTCATATAACGATACCCATCGATAGTCGGCATTTTGATAATTTTAGTTACATTTACTCAAGAAATTGTTTCAAATTTGGTATTAAGGAAAATTTGTTAGATGACAATCCTTGAAGCATAAAATTGTCTATGGAGGTTCCCGTTTTGGTATAACCTCACCCTCTTTATGGTTTTTGGAGAAGTTTAACAGCATCATTCAAACGGTCTTACTGGTATTTGCAGTTTAAAGTAGAACACGTTTAAATTCAGATACTTTTATATAAAATGTTTTCTGTACCCATAATTTTTATGTATTTTTACTTGTTTCAATTTAAATAAAAAAATATGAAAAACTCATTTAATATCGTCATTCAGAAACAGACCATGAGTTAGAGATAAATTGCCATAAACATAGTTTAAGCCACATAAAAAACAACAATCGGGACATGTTGCTTTGAAGAAATAAAAAGTATTGCTTTGAGATATGCAAATCAAATGTCTTTGGAAACCTTTACATGTTTAAAATTATTGCCCTAAAACTTTAAAAATTAAATGTTTTTAATGTATCCCTAAAAAGGATTTTCAATATAAGAGGGGTGACTGGATTAAAAACAACATCACTTTCTTTTTTATCAGAAAGCTCGGATGACCTTAAAAATTATTTAGTGTTTGTTGCTTACGTACTTTTATCAATGTAGTATTGCGGGCTTCATGTTTACATTTGCATTCGGGACAGATTTCCAGTTCATTTTCTCCTAATCGCGGCAGGAGTGCACCATCACAAACGCTATAAATGTAAAATATTGGGGGAGTATATTAATCCAATAAGAATGGAAAGATGTGAATGTTGTTGATAATGGTTTGTTATGCATACAGGCATATGCACACACGTTTGTACATACTTGTGAATACAAATAAAAGTCGCTAATTATTTAGCATTTATTAACAAGTTGACAAACTTACCATTTTGGAGCTGTCGTAGAATTGGGTGAAGGAGCAATTCCGGTACTTAATACTTTCGGTAATGGTGTAGCTGTAGTGGGTTTTTGGGGCTCAACTTTGTTGGTGGCATTGTTCGTGTCAGCCTATTATGTTGTAAAGATGGGTTCTTTTTCTGTAAGACCCGATGTAAATACTTGAACTTCATCGACTTACCCATGTCACGCCAATTAGAAAACATATCGCCAACAAAAGTGTGAATAGAAACAAACGTTTATACTCCATCAATTTGCGGAAAATATCTATTTTTTTCGATTAAATTGAACTACTTTCGAAGTGTAACAACAACGAGAGACAACAGACGAATTTGAAGACAAAGAATAAATGGTGATAAAAATGAGAACCAAAATTAGATTCGTTCGAAATGATCACAGAGAAACGATAACAAATTGTCTGATAATCACTGTAAAATGATAACAAATCGTCTCCTATTCAGTGAAAAGTCACAACAGTTTTTTACAGCTGGTTCAAGGCCGATTAAGATTAGACCAGCTGATCGGAGGTGGCAGCGATTCTCGTCCAAGAGAAAATATGGCGCGTCGATATTTTTAGGCAAATTTTATTACAATTTTGAAAACTATTTAGAAAAATATATTTTTGATAAACTTGCAATTAAATTTTAATTCTTATTCTTTTGTGTCGTAATTTTGGCGCCGATGACTAAATTGACGGCGTGTTACAGCCGGTAGTTGTTTTCTGATTAGGTGCCGCCGCCGAAAAATATTGTTAAGCTTCGTGATCTGTCTGCGTATACTTGACAACTTGACGTGTATTATAGTTGTATTTTATGTATTTTATTATTTGCAAACTATAGAAGTCGTAGATATCACAAAGAAAAGTCGAGTTATTCAAGTTTTTGTTAGAAAAATAAATATAATAAATAAACAAACATGAAGTACGAACAGAATCGAATAATTTTAGTGACAATATTTGCAGTTCTATGCAGATTTCCAGCGGCTTTTGGTAAGTGCGGCGTGTGGCGTTTATGTTGTGGTCTGTTGTGATTGGTCGTCTGCGGCCCCTTTTTCCAGAAAAGCCGATTATCTATATTTTTGATGTTATCAATTAAAACGTTAATGATGTAAATCTTTATTTTGCAGCTGCTAAGAAGAATTATGTTACCTGCGGTTCCATTATAAAACTATTGAACTCAGACTATAATATGCGTCTGCATTCACATGATGTTAAGTACGGGTCTGGTTCCGGTCAACAGTCGGTGACAGCAATTGAATTGAAAGAAGACGTAAACAGCCATTGGGTCATTAAGGCATCAACCAACAAGCACTGCGAACGGGGAGAACCCATCAAATGTGGTGACATTGTCCGGTTGGAGCATTTAAGCACACACAAAAATCTTCATTCACATTTCTTTTCGTCTCCGTTGTCGGGAGAACAAGAAGTCTCGGCATATGGTGAAAATGGCGTTGGTGATACTGGCGATCATTGGGAACTCATTTGTTCGAACGAGAGCTGGATGCGTGATGCCCATGTTAGATTACGACACGTCGACACACAAGCATATTTAGCTATTTCTGGGCGAACATTCGGCCGTCCTATTTCCGGCCAAATGGAAGTTGTGGGCGTCAACAATCCCAGTCATGGTACGCGATGGACTACGGCTGAAGGCCTGTTCATTGTTCCCAAAGAGAAAGAGACTGAATACATACATACTGAACTTTGAGACCATCCTCGCCACATTGATGCTTGTAATCGCAATTTATGTGAACAAAACAAAATACCATTGACGTTTTAGTTGAATTATTTCAATAAATTAAGAATTGGAAAAATGTGTGCTCATATGTATTCTGGAACTTAAGATAGAATATGTTTTAGCAAAGTACGGTTATATTCGTTATGTTAGAATACTAAATAAATGTAATGTTTCGAATTTGTACACTAAAGAATTTACGCTAAAAACTTGTCACCGTCAAATATTTATATACGAATAGACAACTGAATCCCGCAAATACTAATTGAGTTATATTATTTTGTAAGTTCAGATTTCAGATTCTGAATTAAACCCAATGTTTCTCTTCCCAAAGTGCTGCAGTCTAAAACAATAATTCCTATGAAGATATACCTGCTTACCATATTTATGGTTCATCATATTTAAATTTAAACTGGATTAAAGTCGATCGTTTTTGATCGGATCATTTAACTTATCCAATGCAGTGGTTAGAATGTTTATTATTATGTTTATCTCAAAAGATCATGAGTGCATTGTGTTCAAGGATGAGAGTAACATTCATCAGAAGCAAAATACTGACAGGTCGTGGATAGAGAATGATTCAGAACTTTTACAGAGCCATGAAAGGTTCTTTACTATTGGATCTATGGGTGAGATTTCCTTTCCAATAAATAAAAATATACAGATTGTGGTTAATGATAAATAAAAAAATAACCACAATCTATAAAACAATAACCACTACTTGGAAAGAAATTTGCAAATTTTCAAAAAGAAAAAAATTGTTGAACATTCTGCTAAAATCATAAAAATTCCTTCCTCCACTACGAAATTCAAATTTGAAAAATTTCCGGTGAAAGTGTGACACAAATCATCAAAATACCTAATATCAGGAGGTACAGTTATGTGGGGACCATCTCCCGAACAAATTAAATTATGTGCAGCTTCTTGTTTACTTAATCTAATTCAGAAGTTTTAATATACCTTCCTTTTCCACGGATTTGTCTAAAACGTGGTATTTGTAGGTCTTAATAAGGTCTAGCTCCGGTGGGGGAACATTGCATATATAGGTTCGCGTTTTCGTATATTCCTTATATAACGGAATCTCCAAATATTCGATATTTTAGTAATTTTTTATCACATCTTTTGTTAAGGAATTTAACTAAAAAATTGTATTTGTAGTTTGTGAGGGGTTTAAGTCCGGTGGTCTAGGTTTTCGTCAACGGCACCACCCCATATTCGGTATTTTGATGGTTTTAGCCAAATTTTCCCACGGATTGTTTCAAATTTCGTATTTAAAGTTCCTAATGGAATTTTTTGGAAATTTTTCAAGTTCCTTTAGAATGGTGGGGAGAATTAAAAGTTAGACCCGGCCGGAATTCAGTTGCTTTTTTAATAGTTTTTACTTTTTTAGATGCCAAGAAAGCAAGTTTGTTGGGTACCGCCTTGTGGCTATAAGACCCTTCAGAACATTTCCAGTCAGAATTTTTATACAAAACACAAAGCATGGCATTTACATTATAAAAAAACGTAATACAAATTCTGCCGGAGACGGAAATGGTTCTAGAAGTTAACAATAATAATATTAAAGGTTCTGGAATTAAGTATGTAGTTTCCAATAAGATAGATGTAGGTTTTGAGATTGATTTAACCATTACTAACAGTTTACTCATATCGGTTACAATGTCGCATCACTTCAGATGGTTTTGTGAATTTTTCTTCGTTGTAGTCTGCAATTTTTAATGAGTTTGGATTCCTGCACTGCTGGGATGAAAATATTCCTCCGGCCTAAATAAAAAATGTTCGGTCACCAGAGAAAATACACATTTGTGAAAATATCGCAGATTTCTTTTTCGTTTTCTGTGGGTAATTTCTATTAATATATATTTTTAATGCAAATTTAGAGAATTGTCATATTGTCCATATATAACTTGATAGGCAAAAAGGGGCACCTTTTTGATTGAAAGATTGATGCTTTAGGGCTAGTGAATATTAAGAATTTACCAAATATTGGGAAGTAACATTATTGGGGATGTACGAAAAAGCTATACCGATCTAGACAATTATCTGTCACAATTTTGTGTGAGAGTTCCAAATTAACCATAGCTCTCGCACTCACGTATATGTTTCATCTGATTTCATACTTAAGCCTTCCATAATATGATACTATGGCAATAAAAAATAGTAAAAATCTATTTACCCCTCCGATTTCAACTAATCCAATTGCTTCCTTTAAAAATAAAAATTTATAAAACGAAGAAGAATACACTGTAAACGGTTCTCACAGAAGCGTTGTGGAACATTACTTGACTACAAAGCAATTAACATTTTTGGCCATTTCAGGATTTTTCATCGCAATTAAGCTTCATTTTCATAACGATGAAGTGTAAAATCTTTAACAGGTTTAAGAGTGTTAATTTTTTACTTCGGGGAATAATAAAGGGGCAGAAAAAATCTCAATTCGAAGTGCCCCACAATGGCACTTGAATGAAATGCTAACTATAAATTTTTGTATAATTAATAATTAATTAACTCTCAGAGATTTTGAGAAATTAGCATATTTTCAGAGAAGGCTTTCTGTTGACTTTACCATTAAATTCCTTTAGGACATTATCAGGTGTGTGTGCGTCAGGGTTTGTGTTAAGAGGCAGGTGTTTCTGCTCCTGAAGAAAATGAAGAATTAATAGAAGTCAGTTAGTCAGTCAGACGGGAGCAGTAATGAATGGGATGAAAAGTTGGTTTCTTTGTTGTATATAACATTGTTGTGTATCTGAGGCATTTCATACATTCACGCACTCACACACACAAATCGAAACATACAAAATGCAGAGACAATTACAACTACAATAACAGAAGACTAAAGAAAGTAAACATAAATGACAATTGAATGACAGGACATTTCAAAACACAACAATTTCGATACTACTGCCTCTCTTTGCATACATTAGAGGAGAGAGAGCTTAGGTCTGGGGCTTTGTTTCATTGAATGGAAAAACATTGTCAAACGTATCAAACACAACTGCAACCAACAACACTCAACATGGAAAGGCAAAAACAAACTGTCAATAACAAGGAGCAGTTACATTGACAGTAACGACACTGCCTTGCTGACAGAAGACCAAAATAAAATTGATGGTTTAAGGTTACATTCCGCCATGGTAGTGTCACAATTGCGGCTGTTGATGTTGACATCGATGGTGTTTTTTTATGTGGATTTTTTGAAAGATGAGCAACGCTATGTATAAATTCCATCTACATGAGATATGGGATTCATCTCATGATTCCGGAAAAAAAAACTTATGGACCGAAAGTCTGAACCCGGACTTACTAAACCGATAGATTTTTAGGTATAAGTTAAATGCTAATGAAAACTCTTATCCAACAACTGGTCACATGATGGTTTTATTTAAAACAGTTCTTAAGAAGAATCAAAATGATTCGTTTGTTAGGCCTGATTTCTTTTAAAAATCTCCAAAAGCCGGAAAACCCTTTTTTGGCGTGAAAAACAAATGTCAAATTATAGTTGACACCATAATATTTCCGAAATGCTACAATATGTTTTATTATATTTCTTGAATCCAGGGGTATGAGTCTTTGAACCCGTATGAGCCGATTATGTTCAGTACATTGATATGATGTTTTGGACATACTCAGAGTAGAAAATCTTAAGCCCCTCAAAGAGCGTAAAAGTTAGAAAAACTGAACGGAATCGGATTGTCTGGTTTTAAAGACCCGTTTCTGTGGATCCCGGAAAGATCAAAGAAAAATTTTAAAATTTTGGGAAGGTTGGAGTGTAAACTTCAATTATAATAAATAATTTATTGACACCAATAATGGATCCTTTTTTCAATTTACAAATGTAGGTCCAAAAAATAGATAATTTTGTTATAACTGCTTGATCGTTTTAAATTACCCCGTAATGTGGCCACTTTCAAATGATATCTATACTTTCAATATTGGTACAGCCAATACCGGATCTTGGACCCGCATTTTTTGGGTCAAATATACGGGCATCCGGGTCCTTCCCCCAAGATAATAGGGTGCAAAAACCTACCTATAGAAAAAATTAAAAAAAAAACAAGTTAAAAAGCAGTAAGTTCGGCAGGGCCGAACTTTGAACACCTCCCACTATTTGGAATGAATTTGGAAATTTTCAAAAAATAAAATCCTTAAGAATTCTGTTAAAATTTTAAAAATACCGAATATATCCGTTTTATTGGGGTCTACACGACATGGACCTACATAGGCATTGTTTGTCATAAGCCATTACCATATTCAAATTCAAAACTTGAAATAGACGGTGAATAATGCAGCTAAAATCATCAAAATATCGTATATAGGGAGGTACCGTTATATCGGAGCTGAGCGAAGACCTGGGCCAGCATAGACAATTTTCTGTCACAGGCTGTAGCATCCATTACGAACTTCAAATACGACATCTCAAACAATTTTGGTGGGTATTGTACTTAACTCGTACAAACGCTAAAATCATCAAAATACCGAATATCGGGAGGTACCGTTATATGGGGGCTATACGAAGACGTGAGCCTGCACAGACGATTTTCTGTCTTAGGCTGTAGTATCCATTTCGAACTTCAAATACCAAATTTGAAACAATTCCGCTTAATAATGTCGCTAAGATCATCAAAATACCGAATATCGGGAGGTATCGTTATATAGGGGCTATATGAAAACGTGGACCAACATGGCCCATTTACGAACTTAACCTACTGGAAAAATAAACATGTGTGCAAAATTTTAGCCTTCTATCTCAATTCGTTCGAAAGATAGCGTAATTACAACAGGCAGACGGACAGACAGAAGAACATCGCCAAATCGACTTAGAATTTTACGCTGATCAAGAATATATATAGTACTTTGTTGGGTCTGATAGGAGTATCTCGAGGAGTTACAAATGGAATGACAAAGTTAATATACCCTACATAGTATGGTGGAGGGTATAATATTTGAGAGATTTTCATAACCTGGAATTTTTTCAATATTTGTTGCTTTCATAGGTTGCGTATGAGTTATATCGAGAATTCGCAACACATATACGTCGGCTTATTTTTGTATGTAACAGACAAAAGAGTCACATACTCTGTTCTGGAACCTGCAAGAATCTACTAGTTTCTTATTTTTTTTCGATATTAAAAAAATTCGGTTATCGTTGTAAAAGGTTTTTAATTCTTGCAGTACTGGAACGAAGTAACAATTTTTTTCTTGACATACATTGAAGGTGTGAAGTTGTGGATGGAATGTGACTAGTTTTGGACACAGAGATGGTGTCTGATCTAATTAGAGATTCTCTCCAAGCAGATGACGTTTAAGTCGTCTTAGCGTTTTGGTTGAAAAAAAGATGCAGGTGAATCATATCTTAATTGAGGAAGATGACTATAATATTCGGCATCTGAGTGTTCAAGGTAGTTCAACTTTGTAACATATATAATTTGAATAAAGAGCATTCCATCTGTATATTCGTATCAAATATATACAAAAAATCGCGGAAATATGACTAAATGCTGACAGCTTTCAAAACTTAAAAAAACAATATTTTTTAAATTATCAAATAGAGACCAAAACTTTCAAAGTAGCCAGTATATTTTGGAAGTGGCTTTATTTTAAAAGATCTTGTAATTAGCATATGTCCAAAAATTATGATTGATTTAAGTGAATCGTGCATCATAAAATGTTTGAAATTAAAATCAATTTTTGTATATGGTACAAAAATGGTCAAAGTCCGTAACTAAAGGTTTAGGCAAGGTAAAATTAAGATGGTAAATTAATTTGACAACTCATTGTCGAAATGTATATTTATAAATCCATTATATTTACACAAATCAGAGACAGGTACCAGTTTTCTATACAATGCAATTTTGGCAAGAAAAAACAGAGATGGGTATGCAAATTTAAAATGACTTTACCTTCTTCATTTTACCATGGGTTTAGCTCTCATACATGTACGTTTCATACACAAAGCCTCCAAACAAACGTATATTTCTTACAGAAAGTGACTCCGTTATATATCTAGAGTATTGTTGGGTAGCATATAGTCTTCCCTGACCTTCTTATGTCCTTTCTTTTCATTGTTTAATTTGTGTTTTGGTAGTTTGAGGGAAAGGGTGATTTTGTGTTCAACAAATATTGTTTTGAAAAAGAACACGCAGTAGGGTTCAACTGCGAAACATGTAACCTCACTATATTTCGAGAAATCGAAGATTTAGTTATTTTCGATAATACGTTTTGGTTATTTTCGGTAATAAGGTAATTCAAAAATAATTTCGGTAATTCGGAAATAATTTTGTATTTTAACATAAACTGAGTTCAAACAAGTTCAATAGTATCAGACGGACAGATGGTGCTCTCCAGGCTTGCGTTAAATTATTCAAACAGTTGACCTTTATGGGGGAAGTTCCGAAGAAGTGGGCCCATATTGTTCATTTCATATTTGACCTAAATCTGATATAAATGTTACAATGTACTACATTTGGACTATGCTACGACGACTTTCTTCACATTTTATGAGAAATGTGATAACTTTTGGAAAATGTTGAAATATGCGTGAGGTACCATATATAGTCGACCGAAGTATTCCACTTCATCTAATATTGATAAAAATCAAGCATTTCAAACATCAAACATTTATTTTCAATTTTATGCGAATCTTCACACCAGATTTGGTAGAAAAAATGAAATGCACGAAGTTTAGAAAAAATCAGCTGCTTATTTCGCATTTTCCGAGAGAGAAAATTTTAACCAGCTGTGAGGGAGGTATAAGAAAAAGTGTCCGATAAACAGGGTGAAATGTAAAAACTGCAACCAACTTCAGGCTGCTGTCATTTCTAAGCCACTCGTCCGACAGCTGTTAAAATTATTCCAGTGACAACTCATTATATTGTTTACAAGCGAACAAAGCATTTTGGTGAGAATTTTCCAGGAAAAAAGTTATTCGTGATGGAATTCACGCGTGATAGTGTGATTTCTTTATATTTGGCTGGAAAACCACAAGTGGCTATCGTAAGAGCACTCCAACATTTAAATGCGAATAAATCTTTTGTGTCTCGTACCATCGCTCGTTACCGTAATACTGGTAGTGTAGTCCGACGTCAAGGAAGTGGACGGACGAAAACAGCAACATCAGTAGAAATGGTCCGAAAACTAAAGAAGCGACCGAAAAATGGCTCTTGAGCTGAACATATCGTAATATTCCATTCGGAAAATATTGAAAAATGAGCTCGGGGTAAAGCCATTAAAATTCGATAAGTTCAAGAACGTACACCGCAACAGAAAGAAAATAGATTCAAAAGAGCAAAAGAGTTGCTTCGCTTGGCCGAAAGTGGTGAATTGCCGAATTTGGTTTTCTCCGATGAGAAAACATTCGTTGTCCAACAGTTTGTAAACGAACAAAATGATCGTGTTTACTTGCCAAAGAGGTAGGCTTAAAATGTGCACCTTCCGTTGGCCACCAGAACTCAAGCGCCGGTCACGGTGATTGTATGGGCCGCCATAACAGCCGATGGTCGCTCTCCGCTCATATTAATCGACCAGGCCAATGGCCACCAAAATCACCGGATACCAATCCGTTGAACTATTGTGTCTGGAGTATTTTGGAAAGCAAAGTTGGCACTAAAAAATTCGCCGGGAAGGGGCCAAAATACCGCAGAGCAACATTTGGGCAGCGAGTGACGGTTGCATTGGCCGTTTGAAGGCCATAATTCGTGCCAAAGGTGACCAATTAGAAAAAATTTAAACTTATTCTAAAATTTGATGTTATTTCCAAAATTGTTTGCTTTCATTAAAAAAAAAATTAAAAAGAAATGTAAAAATTATGGCGTTTGACTTTGTTGCAGTTTTTTTTATCTCACCCTGTATTTCATACCAGTTTTTGTGTTGGATAAAATATTGAGATTTGCATTTAATGGCAGTTATAATTATTCAAATGTTGAGCCTTTTGTTAGGAGGTACCAGAAGAAGTAGGCGGATCCATCTCCCTACTAAATTTTGAGTTGTTAGAAATATTAGGATGTGCGACATTTGAAAATAATCGGTTGCTGATTTCTTAGTTTATGAGCGAAATGGTTAGTCAATTTTCGAACCATTGTAGAGTAGATACTAGAAGGAGTGGCCCGTTTTATACGTCCGTTTATTGGGATGTGTTTAACTTGAAAACCATGGGACTCTTATTTCACATTTTATAAGAGATGTTGACCCTCTGTGGGGGAGGTATCCCATCTCTACACTACGTTTTGTTTTGATAAAAATGTTGAGATGTGCGAAACGGACTCTTAGTTCACATTTTATAAGAGTTATAATTATTCTAAATTTGACCCTTTGTGGGGAAGGTATTTGATGGAGTGGGCCGATGTATTCCATTTTCGCACCTGACCTAACATTAATAAACATTAGGACTTTTAAAGTTTTCTCAAAATTGGGCGATCTTTTCTTGTTCTGTAAGGTTAATTCTCTTCTGTGAAAATTTTGACTTTTGTGGGGGAGATACAAGAAGGAGTAAACCAATATTGCCCATATCCGAACTTGATCTGAGTTTGATAATAATATAACCATGTGCCATGTTTGAACTCTCAACAGGGAGTTGATGTTATATTGAGGCCTAGATGTGGATATCTGTCAATTTTCTGTCACAGGCTGTCATATCCATTACAAACTTACAATAGGATGTCTGAAACAATTTCGGTAGATAATGTCGCTAAAATCATCAAAATACCGAACATGGGGAGGTACCATGATATGGGGATTATACGCTGTAGTACTCAGTAGGAACATCTAATGCCAAATTTGAAATATTTTCTTTGAACAGTGTGACACATATTATTAAAAAAATACTGAATGTCTGCAGGTACGACTATGGCGACTGTATCAAAATTTAGACCTGCATTGACACTTCTATGAAAGGATATAGAACACATACTCACAGCAAATTCCGTTTAAACTTGTGACTAAAACACTCGAAAACACTTAAATCTGTCGGTATAGTTACATGGGAGATATACCAAAACGTGGACCCATATAGCCCATTTTCAATACCAAAAGTCTTGTAGACCTAACACACATCTGAGTAAAGTTTTTTTTAACATTCTTTATTTCGTTCTGAAGCTAGAGCGAGACGGACAGAAGGATGAACATCGCTAAATAGACAATCAATATATATCGGATAGTTACAAACGGAATGAAAAACTTAATACAATCTCCTTAGTATGGTGGAGGGTATAACAACGGACACTGGTTATTTTGATATAATGCGTGTGATTAGAAGGCTTGAAGGATGAACTCAGCCTTGCTCAAGTAACGGTACAACTCGATTCTGTAACTTTTCTTATGTCGAAAGGTAAAAAGTCGTGCTATACTAGTTCGAAGTATGAATTCTAGTCTTAGAGAGTCACACCATTATGAAACAATGGAGCTAATGAGACAATCTCATATTTTTAATGAAATCTACTACGCCTGTGTTACATTGTCCTATTGTTTATCATATGACAATATCCATTCCTTTCAAAGATGACCACAATTTCAGGAATAATCCAGATTAATGCAAGTAAAAGATAATCATTGACGGATTACCTCAATTTAGAGTTCCCAATTTACTCTCAACAAACCTATAAACAAAAGCACACACACACACGCACCACATAAAATATGTGTATATTCAAAACAAATCATTATGTTTTATCATCGATAAACATCACCAAGAGAAGCCTATGTCAATAACAGTGTGATGGAAAACATGCCTACTCGGACAGAAAAAGGAAAATAACGGACTCTGTAAACATAACTAACATTAATGTTTGGTAAAGGAAAATAACACAAAACAAAAACTTAGGAGTGCGAGAGAGAGAGCGAAATTGACAGTGATGTATACGACGTTTGGTGCCAATGTCAATTTGTGTTTGTAAACAGAGAGTGAATATTCGATACTGCCGTTGTTGGGATGTTGACAATTGTGGAAATAAAAAGTTACCGTTGCACACACATTCGATCTGACAGTCTGTCTGTGACAGTTGAGGTTAGCAGTTGTTAAACTTAAACAGGAGAACGAAATACGCGTTTAAATCAAGAAAAATTCTAAAACAAATCTGAAAACAAGAAGAAGCATTGAATTGTTTAAGTAATTGTTGTCCAACGAAGATATAAAAAAAGGCTAAAGAAGTTAAATCCCAATTCGGCCAAGATACGTAAGATTTTCTTTATGAAAATTTCATTAGAGCTCTTTAAATAAGAATAGGGGAGAAAATCAATACTCGTGGCTTGTGCAGTTGGAATTTCTTTAGTGTGGTGTAGACAACAAAAAAAGACCGAAAAATCAATCGAAAACCATCAAAAAGCACAACAGAAAAAAATTGTTACATAAATCCGTGCTGATTTTTTTCGTGTGTGTCTTATTTTTTGAATTGTGTTCATGCAAAAATTTCTTGAAATTGTCATTGTGTGACGCTATTCTGGTTTTGCCCATCACTCGCGCTCTCTCCCTCTCTCGCTTTCAGTCTCTTCATCGGGTATTAAGTGCGCGTGTTCTTGGTTTTTGTTTTCTTTCCATTAAGCCATCACAAATGCTTTGTCATTCGCTCTCTTACTCACCATTCGCCACGAAAATCGCTTGTCAATGTTGAGTTGAATGAGAGGCCCAGAGATGCGCAAGCTCTTGAAATCCTTTAAGTGTCAATTATCAAACATTTACAGCTGTTAGGAAACAACAACAACAACAACTATTGCAACAAACAGTTTTGACGTGGAAAACAACTACAACATTTGCACAGTTTTCAAATAACGGTATACGCGAACATATGCAAACGGCAGGAATTAAGCTAACGAGAAACTAGCAATCGTCCGACCGACCAACCGACCGACCGAGCAATCGACATTTCGTTTAAAATTTCAAAGTCAAAATTTGGGTGTCAATTTTTGGAGACAAATACCTTTGCATTTCGGAAAACCAAAATTCAAAAAGAAAGAAAATTGAGAATTGAGTTTTGAAAGAAATTTGTCAATTATTGCTGAAAAGCCCAAAATTCGGCGAGAAAATAAGTGATTCTTATCGTGAATTTGTCAAGGGAATTTCTGTGAAAAAAAATTATATTTTATTTCCATTCTCCATCATCTTCAAAAGGAAAGAGAATATCGCTGTGAAAAAGTAATAATCTTGAAAAATATTGAAGATTTTTTCACGTAAATTCAAGAGGAGGAATCCAATCGTTAAATCAACCCAGCTAAGGCCAGAATAAAACGCAACTCAACCACCTGAATTTGGATACTTTCTACGGCGCTTAGCACGACTCTACTAAACAATGTAAGTTCTTTACTTGATTTATTTTCCAATTGTTTTGCATTTGTATTCACTCTTTATCGATGTTGGGAGGTGGTGACAGGCTGCTTAACTAGCTATCGGCAAGCCACCAAAGTCACATTCTAAGGATTTTGACCTTTTTTTGGTGGTGTGTGTCAAAACTTGTAAGTTAACTTGCCGACCGTATCGACTTGCGAATTTTAACTAAAAAACAGAAGATTGAGAGAAAACGTGCAAGTGGTACATGCATAGTAAAAATGGAAAAGAAGGGTCATTAGAGGAATCTTAAAGAATAAGATTGTGCTTTATCCTGTCTGAAAAAAAGAATTAGAAAATTTCTTACAATGGGGATGATATATGTCATGCCAAGAATGTCAACAAAAAGATTTATTCAGAATAAATTTTGAATATTTTTATATCTTAAGAAAGTCTTTATTTATGTCTTAATTTACGTTTTTTCTCCTAGAAAGTATTTTTCCCCAGGCATCCTCTTATTACTTAAAAAATAAAATTGTTATTTCAGTAAAAGTATTGACATTTAGAAAGAAATAAGTCACAGGAGCCTAATTTCACTTAGTTCTGTTACGACAAGGATTGAGCCGATAAATTCCATATTTACATCAGATGTCTGGTTGAGAGAAATAGTTAGATATACCAACTATCGAAAGTTATGAGAGATATACATGGCTACAGAGGGTATACATCATTTGATACGGCCTAGGTCTTTTTGGATCATATCCGTTTCAGAACATTTGGAGTCGATCTAGCGATGTCCGTCCGCCCGTCCGTCCATCTGTCTGGCTGGTGCGCACTATAACTCTCGAAGGGAGTATCCCATTTGGTCCAAACTTGGTACATCGTAATATTATTGTCAAACTTGAACAAGTTCCGAGATGGGCAATATCGGCCCACTCCGTAAAATGTGATGTAAGAGTCCGATTTTCTTACCATATTTCTATTAACCCATTCTGGTGTGAAGATGGAATATATCGGTCCTCTCCTTTTGGTACATCCCCCACAAAATTTTGAATATTCCTGAATCCCATAAAATGCGAAAATAACACCCGATTCCATTCAAACTTGGTACATCTCAATATCTGTTATGAAGATGGTACAGATCGAACCATTTCTTCTGTTACCTCTCACACATACACGGTGAGATAAAAAAACTGAAACAAAGACAAAAGCCATAATATTTATATTTTTATACCCTCCACCATACTATGGAGGGTATATTAACTTTGTCATGCCGTTTGTAACTCCTCGAAATACTCATGTCAGACCCAACAAAGTATATATATTCTTGATCAGCGTAAAATTCTAAGTTGATTTAGCTGTCTGTCTGTCTGTTGTAATCTTTCGAACAAATTGAGATAGAAGGCTAAAATTTGCACACATTTATATTTTGCCAGTAGGCAGGTTAATTTCGTAAATGGGCCATGTAGGTCCAAGTTATTATATAGCCCCCATATAACGGTATATCCCTATATTTGGTATTTTGATAATTTTAGCGACATTATTCACCGGAATTGTTTCAACTTTGGTATTTGAAGTTTGAAATGGATACTACAGCATATGACAGAAAATTATCTGGGCAGGTCCACGTCTTCGTATAGCCCCCAAATAACGGTACCTCCCAAAATTCGGTATTTTGATGATTTTAGCGCTATTATTCACCGGAATTGTTTCAAATTACGTATTTAGAGTTCGTAATGAGAACTACAGTCTGTGACAGAAAAATGTCTATGCTGGTCCAGGTCTTCGTATGGTCCCCATATATCTGTACCTCCCTATATATTATTCAGTATTTTGACGAGTTTAAGTGCAATACCCACCGAAATTGTTTGAGACATCGTATTTGACGTTAGTAATGGATGATATAGCCTGTGACAGAAAATTGTCTATGCTGGTCCAGGTCTTCGCACAGCTCCGATATAATGGTACCTCCGTATATACGATATTTTGATGATTTTAGCTACATTATTCACCGTTTATTTCAAGTTTCGAATTTGAATATGGTAATGGCTAATGGCAAACAATGCCCTATAGGTCCAACCCATAATAACGGCAATATTCGGTATTTTTAAAATTTAACAGAATTTTTTAAGGATTTTATTTTTTTTTAATTTTCCAAATTCGTTCCAAATGGTGGAGGGTATTCAAAGTTCGGCCCGGCCGAACTTACTGCTTTTTAACTTGTTTTTTGTTTTAAATTTTATTGAATGAAAGCAAAAAATGTCGAAAATATCATCAAGTTTTAGAATAAGTTTAGATTTGTTCGAATTGGTCACCTTTGACACGAATTATGTCCTTCAAAAGGCCAAAGAAACCGTCACACGCTGCCCGAATTTTGCTCTGCGGTATTTTGGCTCATTTCCGGCGAAGCGCTTGTTTGAGGTGATCGATACTTTGGTATTTTTTAGTGCCAACCTTGCTTTCCTAAAATACTCCAGACACAATGGTACACAGGATTGGTATTCGGAGATTTTGGTGCACATTGTGCACTGGAAACAAAGTGAGGAACCTCATTTTGTAACCCATCTATGGTGTCGCGTGCTGGGTGTGATGGTGCTGAGTCCGTTGTAATGTCCAAGGTCTGCGGACCAACTGTTTGCGTGCCCAAGGCTTTAATACACCCTCCAGAATATTTTCGCGAAAATATTCGGCATTTATTTTGATGCCATGGTCGATTAATACGAGCGGAGAGCGACCATCGGCTGTTATGGCGGCTCACACCACCACCATGGCCGGCACTTGAGTTCTTGTGGCCAACAGAAGGAGCACATTTTCAGCTGACCTCTTTGGCAAGTAAACACGATCATTTTGTTTATTTACAAACTGCTGGACAACGAATGTTTTCTCATGGGAGAAAGCCAAATTCGGCAGTTCACCACTTTCGGCCAAACGAAACAACTCTTTAGCTCTTTTGAGTCTATTTTCTTTCTGTTGCGGTGTAAGTTCTTGCACTTTTTGGAATTTAAATGGCTTTACCCCGAGCTCATTTTTCAATATTTGCCGAATGGAATATTGCGAGCCATTTTTCATCCACTCCGACGCGGATTTCGATCAGGTCGCTACTTTACTTTTAGAACCATTTCTGCTGATGTTGCTGTTTTCTTCTGTCCACTTCCTTGACGTCGGGCTACGCTACCAGTATCACGGTAACGAGCGATGGTACGAGGCACAAAAGATTTATTCACATTTAAATGCTGGAGTGCTCTAACGATAGCCTCTTGTGGTTTTCCAGCCGAATATTTATAAATCACACTATCACGCTTGAATTCCATCGCGAATAATTTTTTTCTCGAAAATTCTCACCAAAATGCTTTGTACGCTTGTAAACAATGTAATGAGCTATCACTGGAATAATTTTAACATCTGTCGGACGAGTGGCTTAGACAGCAGTCTGAAGTTGGTCGCAGTTTTTTCATCTCAACCTGTATCTTACGGCGAGCTTTTCAAAAATATGCAGAATATATATATTAGTCAGCTCCGTCCGCCTGTTTTCCTTTCCTTACTGGCAACTCATAGAAATCGATCTGGCCATTATTAGCCCGTTTCCCCTTTTCCGTTCTTAAACTAAGTAACAAAATCATTCATAGACAGGTATTAGTGTTGTCTGGAATTATTGCCGCTTATTCAATTCTTCTATTCATTGTTTTGGATAATTGGACTATTGTTTTTAGTATTTTTTGTTTGTTCATAGTTGCAATAAATTTTGCAATATTTGTTGTTTTTGTAGGCCTATGAACCAAAGCCATGGCTCGAAATCCTTGAAATTTTAAATTAACCACTGGGACTGGGAGGATAAAAAAACGAATCGACCATTGTTTTGCCTGGCTTTATTGTTGTTTGCTGGCTAGTCAACCGCAAAAAACAACAACATCAACAGCAACTAATGATAGTTAGCAATACTAACAACAACAACAACAGCAGCAACAACGACATAACAATGGAAAGTAAAAATATCCTTGTGGTTAGTAAATTGTGGCCCATTGTTCGTCCGGTGATGACATTGAAAAATTGTAAATTTTCTGACCACCAAGGTTCTTCCTCTATCCTGTTGTAGTTGTTATTGTCGTTCAGTTGGTCGTGGGAGTCTTTCTTACGGTTTGTTGGTCAGCCAGGCAGCAGTTGCTCCTTCGAAGGTTGAATGTTAACGCTTTTCTTTGTCTTCGCCATTAAATGACGATTAATATTCTCGCCTTTTGTTACAGTTATATTGCTAAAACTTTGTAATTTATTATACACTCACTCACTCACACACGCACACAGGCAGACTCTCTTTGTTACATACCTCTGGGCTGCTATGCGTTTTGATGCCAAGGGAGTCGTATTATGTGAATCTTTTCCAGATGCTTCTCGAGTTTGACGCCCACGCACATTTTGACAAAAATCTACAAAACTCTTGAGCCCATCCTCCTCCGGCTCTGATCTGAAGTGGGGGTATATTTATTCGCAAAGTATTCGGCTTTATAGCTGGCTTACTTTGTCTTTCGTCTCAATGTGGCCGTGGCAATTTATATCCTTTTTTTGTTGGCTGCTAACATTCAGCAGTAGCTGTTTAAACATAACTTGATGAATTGATTTAGGGATACAATGTAAATATGTAACAAAGAGGAGGAGGAGGTGGAGGAACAAGAGGAAAGAGCAAGTTATAGCCAAGTATATTTTATGGTTAATAGAATATTGCACTCGATGTGTTTTGGGTAAAAAAAAGTGAGGTTGTGGGGGCCGAAAAAATTAATATTATTCTATTTTTGAAGTTTTTGGGGCAATTGAAAAAAAAAAAAAAAAAAATATATATATATATATATATATATATATATATATATATATATATATATATATTTGATTCAAAATTTGATTAGCTAATAAATTATGAACTTAAAATGTGAAGTTTCGAGCAAATCTGTTGCAAAACTGTGGCATACTATCAAAACCGCGATTTTTGAGAGATACAGTTATTGCACCCTACTGAAAATTTTTTATTCAGAGAGATAAATTTCCATTAAGATTTATAAATTTCACTAAACTCAAAATATCGGATGTTCCCTTTACATCTGGTCTTCACTAAATCGTGACCTACGCTACCAATTTTCCTTCCATTGCAAACTTAAAATACCGCGTTTCAGAAAATTCAGGTTCAATGCGAATTAGTGTAGACTTACATGGTGACATGAAACAACCAACATCACACCGCTGTCTTTTATAAGCCACTCGTCCGACAGCTTTTAAAATTATTCCAGTAACAGCTCATTAGATTGTTTACGAGCGTACAAAAACATTTTGGTGAGAATTTTCCGGGAAAAAAGTTATTCGTGATGGAATTCTAGCGTGATTGTGTGATTTGCTCATATTTGGTTGGGAAACCACAAGTGGCTATTGTTAGAGCAATCCAGCATTTAAATGTGAATAAATCTTTTGTGTCTCGTACCATCGCTCGTTATCGTGATACTGGTAGCGTAGCCCGACGTCAAGGAAGTGAACGACAAAACAAACAGCAAAACCCTCAGAAATGGTTCAAAAAGTAAAGAAGCGACTTAATGGAAACCCGCGTCGCAGTTGTCGAAAAATGGCTCGTGAACTGAACATATCGCAATATTCCATACAGCAAATATTGAAAAATGAGCTCGGGGTAAAGCCATTGAAATTCCAAAAAGTGCAAGAACTTACACCGCAACAGAAAGAAAATTGACTCAAAAGAGCTAAAGAGTTGCTTTGCTTGGCCGAAAGTGGTGAACTGCCGAATTTGGTTTTCTCCGATGACAAAAAAAAAATCGTTATCCAGCAGTTTGTAAACGAACAAAATGATCGTGTTTACTTGCACCTTCGACCGTGGTATCAGAATAAATTCCGAATATTTTCGCGAAAGTATTCTGGAGGGCATATTAAAGCCTTAGGCACGCAAACATTTTGGCCGCAGACCTTGGACATTCCAACAGCACCATCGCACTCAGCACGCGCCACCCAAGAATGGTAACAAAATGGGGTTACTCGCTTCATTTCCAGCGCACAATGGCCACCAAAATCTGGGGATACCAATCCGTTGGAATATTGTGTCTGGAGTATTTTGGAAAGCAAAGTTGGCACTAAAAAATACCAAAGTGTCGATCACCTCAAGCAAGCGCTTCGCCGGGAATGGGCCAAAATACCGCAGAGCAACATTCGGGCAGCGTGTGACGGTTTCATTGGCCGTTTGAAGGCCGTAATTCGTGTTAAAGGTGACCAATTCGAACAAATCTAAACTTATTCTAAAATGTGATGCTATTTCCGACTTTTTTGCTTTCACTCAGTTAAATTTAAACAACAATATGTAAAAATTATGGCGTTTGAATTTATTGTAGTTTTTTTTTTATCTCACTCTCTATGTACAATTTATTTGAGAGTGACTGCTGCCTATTACTAACTTCATGTATTCTGGCATTTTTTTTTTTCAAAATTTCTTAGTAATCAAAATGAAGTTTCGCTTCTATACATGGGTACCCCCAGTTTTTTTGTTTCACTTCCCAGAAATGTCTTTAAGTTAAAAGGGATCTTATTAAGTAGTAGCACTTTAACATAACTGTAAAGGCTACTTTTACTTCTAGTAACTATGAATTCCTCTTCACTGTTGCAGCAAATCTTCTATGAGCAGAATAAGTTATAAAGCTATTGCTCTTAGTTTCTTAAGAAATCATTTATTGTATGGATCACAAAAAAAGGAAATACTTCCTAAGTATAAGAGAATTCCCTGGAATTTAATAACCATGTTATGTTTTCACCATCATGCGGTTTGTGTGCATTTTGTTTCCGTTTCGTTTTAATTTATTGATTTTAAATTTATAACTTCAGTGGTTGATAATCCCATTGGGAAAAGTCCGTGGACGGTGGAGCAGGTTCTATGAATAATAAATTATGTTAAGAAAAAAAAAATAGAAAGAAAGAAATTATTCAACATATATTTACGTCACATATGAATATTCCCAAATGCCTTTTGATAAAAAAAAACTCTAGATACATGTAGCAAAAACTAAGAAGAGGTATGAGACGTATTACTATTCAAAGGGGTTTTAACGGTGTAAAATAATAGGTTATTTAAAAATAAGTAAAAAGCTATCTTTCTGCTCTCTTCAATTATTATCGAAAACAAGTAAAAAACTTTAGGTAAAGGAAACGTTTTTATATAAAAGTATCTGAATTTAAGCGTGTTTCACTTTTAACTTCATATACCAGCAAGACCGTTTGCATGATGCAGTTAAATTTGTCAAAAAACCATAAAGTGAGTGAGGCCGTTATATGGGACCATACCAAAACGGAAACCTCTATGGACAATTTTATACTTCAAGGATGGTCATCTATCTAACCTTCTAAAATACCAATTTTGACACAATTATGTGAGTAAATGTGACTAGGATTATCAAAATACCGAATATCGGTGGGTATAGTTATATGTGCGTTTTAGAAAAACATGGAACAAAATATTTAATGTTTTGCCACCGAGCTAGAACCCATTATGAACTGCAAATACCAATTTTTATCAAAAATATCGAATATCGGGGGGTACCGTTATATGGGGGCTATACCAAAACGTGGACTTATACATACAATGTTTTGCTACAACCTATTATGACCTACAAATACCAATTTCTAGACAAATCCGTGGAGAAATGTGGCAAAAAATGATCAAAATACTGAGTATCGGGAGATACCGTTATATGGGATCTATACCAAAATGTGGACCTATATATCTCATTTTCAATACCAACCATACTAGACACAATACAAATTGTTGTGCCAAATTTTCAAGGTCTACGTCAAATAATGTGGGCTGTATTGTGATTTCAACAGACAGATAGGCGGACATTGTTAAATCGACTTAGAATTTTATGCTGATTATGAATATATATACTTTATGGGATCTACAATGAATATTTAGGGATGTTACAAATGACAAAGTTAATATACCTTCTTTTCCAAAGTGGAGGGTATAAAAATCAAATCAGATGATATCACCTATGCCGTTTTAGGGTATGAATGACATACTACAAATCATAAGGTTGCGAGTTCAATTATGGCAGAAGGCAAAACAAAAAAGTGGTTTTGAATATCAATTCAAAATTTCCTGAAATTATTGTGATAATTTTCATTAGAGGAACAGGATACTAGTCTTCAAATAATAACTACCTATTTCAGGTGGCATGCCATAGTGAAAATAATGGCACTGTAATTGATTTGTAAGTAGCTATGATTGGTATTAAAAAGTCCTACGTTTCGCCATAGAGCTTATAAAATGGCTCCTCACGATTTTCGTTATTTTTAGAATAAAATCTCAAACGAATCAGCTGAAATTCCACCCAAATCCTAGCTGCAGAAAATTCCATGTGTAAGTTCACTTCATGGCGGTGTTCTAAACATCTTGAGTTCTAGTGCAAATAAAAATCGACTTAAGAAATCGTATCGAAACTATCAAGAGTCCATCAAAGAAAATCCACTTTTAAATTTTAGATATGTTTCAACAGTTCGTGTTACGCCTTTTTAGTACTCAGAATGCACAATTTTTTTTTCAGTTTGATAAAATTGTTTAATCAAAACTTCGGGCATCGTAAAAATTTTCAGATTTACAATGTTTTATATATTATTGAAGTTCTACCTTTTTCGGAAAAATAATTTTTCTTAATTTCTTAAAAATCGTTAATTTTGAAGTTTACCGAGAAAGATATAAGTAAAACCATAGCACAATGGGCTCCATACCCTCCACCATAGTATGAAGGGTATATTAAGTTTGTCATTCCGTTTGTAACACCTCGAAATATACATTTTAGACCCCACAAAGTATATATATTCTTGATCAGCATCAAATTCTATGTCGATTTATCAATGTCCGTCCGTCTATCCGTCTGTGGAAATCACTCTAGCTTCCGAACGAAATGAAGTACGTTGATAAAATTTTACTCAAATATGTATTATGTCTGCAGAACTTTTGGTATTGAAAATGGGCCATGTAGGTCCACATCTTCGTAAAGCCCCCATATAACGTTACCTCCAGATATTCGGTATTTTGATGATTTTAGCGACATTATTTACCGTAATTGTTTCAAATTTGGTATTTGAAGTTCGTAATAGATACTACAACATAACACATAAAATGGGCCATGTATGTCCACTTCTTCGTATAGCCCCCATATAACGATACATTATTCAGACATTATTTACCGGAACTATTTAAAATTTAGTGTTTGAAGTTCGTAATGGATACTAAAGCCTATGTCAGAAAATAGTCTGCGCAGGTCCACGTCTTAGTATAGCCCCCCATATAACGGTACCCCCGATATTCGGTATTTTGATGATTTTAGCGACATTATTTACCAGAATTGTTTCAAATTTTGTATTTGAAGTTCTATGATAGAAAATTGTCTGCGCAGGTCCATGTTTTATAACCCCCATGGTACCTCCCCATATTCGGTATTTTGATGATTTTTGCTACATTATAAACATTTTTTTCAAGTTTCGCATTGAATATTGTAATAGCTTGTGACAAAAGTTGCCTATGCAGATCCACGTTCGGTATTTTTAAGATTGTAACAGAATTTTTAACGGATTTTATTATTTTTTTTTTTTTGAAAATTGTTAAAGTTTTTCCTTTTTATTCAACCTTTTTATATTTTTTTTATATTTTTATTTATAAAAATTCAATTTAGTATTTATACACATGTAAGCGATCTTTGTTCTGTGTTAATATACCTGTTAGTATTAGAAAAAACTGTGATATAGTTAATAAGTCGTACTTTGTTTATTTTTTATTGTAGGACTATTTCCCTGAAGATGAAATTCATTGAATTTCGAAATATTGGAAGATTAAAATAAATATAACAAACTCGAAAAACACTTGTTTCAAGAAAATTGTTAAATTTATGCCAAATAGTGGAGGGTATTTAAAGTTCAGCCCGGCCGAACTTAAAGTTTTTTTACTTGTTGTATTCAAACTATTTTAATGTCTCCATATGTGAACCCTAGAAACCAACAGTAACCTCTTAAATTTAATTTATTTAATTAAATTTCCTCTCTCCTTTCACCCAATAACAAATTTAGTAACATTTAGTACGCATATCCAAAATAATCTATATCTAACCATCCTAGACACCAACTGTGATCCCTTTTGTACCCTTTTGGTGCGAGTTTACAATAAAAAAAACAACCATATCACTCACTAAGATGTAACCCAGTGCAAAATTTCAAGATTCTCTCTCCCGTTTCGTCTGGTCATTGATTCTCAGTCAGTCAGTTATTTCACTATGCTTTTATGCATATAGATTGCTCTACATAGCAGATCTGGCCGACTTTGGGTATTTTCAAGATCCCTGCCGCATTCCCCATCATAAGTTCTTGAAGTTGGATATTTTGATTAAATGTAGATTAAGGTTTTGGAATATCCCAAATATAACGTCAGATACGATTTATTAGTGTTATAAAAGTACTTGACACATTATCCTGCTGAGAATTGCTGCCTAGCAATGCTGCATTTTTAGGTCGATATGACTAGAAGACTAGTTCGAAATTTAACGGCGACATCAAATTGAAATTTAATAACGAATTTATTCCCTGTACATGTCCAATTGATAGAACCATTTAATTAAATAAAAACTGAAAGAATACCATTGCTCTCTCAACAACAACAAATTGTATAACGCATTTGTAATTAAGTCACCCGCAAAGTATGCTTTAAAAATTGTGGTATTGCTTGCGGTGAATGGCAAATGGAAGGAAATCGTTTTCTTTCATTTTAATTATTTGTTGTTGCTGGTGGTGGTGTTGTTGTTGTTGTTAATGGAAGTAAGTAATTTAATATAGAAAACAAAAATATGTATCCTTTGAAAAATAAATAAACAGAATATTCTTGGGTGCGCCACCTCTCCCATGGCAAACAGCAGACAACAACAACAACAGCGGCGTTTAACTGATACCACAAATGGCGTTAAAAGCAATAAAGACGTCGATGGAAATAAACCCAAAAACACAATAACTACAACAAAAAAGAACGAAACACATAAAAAATGGCAAAAGAGGTAAAGCAGCACCCTACCGTGCCTCAGCAAGCCATTTTTATCATCGACCCAGGACAATAGAGGAAGAAGAAGACGAAGAAGTAAAAGTAGAAAAAGAAACAAACTATACCGGAAATAAGAAACCGTAAACCGAAACTTGGGGCAAAAAAAAACCCAACATTGAATGAAACGAAAATTTCCATTACTTAGCGCAGCTGCTGAGAAGAACATGACTAAATTGACCTAAATTTCTGTTCTGACAAACAACAACAATACCAAAAAAAGGAAAAAAGAAATAATAATAACAATAATACATACACTTCAATATCCTCAAGTTAGTTGAACGGTCGAAAGAATGCTTGGATATAACAATGGGAATGAATCTTAATGCGGGACGCATATACTTATCGACAATGGCTTTATTTTCTGTTTTTTTTTTGCTTTCCTGATGTTAGCCGGAATGCTGGCGGGGATAAACAAAATGATATCCCCATATTACAAATGGGTTACATTAATTCGAGTATGTGACGGTTTTGTTCTTCACCGTTGGTCTTTGATACGAATCAAATGTTTGAAACTTTTCGAATGAGTCATTGGTTTGGGAAATGTGATTTTGATGTAAGGCAAGGGTAGTTTATCCCCGTAAGCCCAATTTGAATACTATACGGAGTCATGAAACATTGGATATGACAAACGACAGTTTAAAATAAATTTATTTGAAAAAAAAGAGATAAATCTACAAATGATGAAATGCCTGTGTCTGAATTCCGATACGAATACCAAGGAAAAAAGCATTTTAATTCAGTTCTAAAAAAAATTTGACGTACTAGTAATGACAACTACACACCCTCTGCTTTAATCATGATTATAATTAGCGGCGGGACAGAGTGAGCACAACCTACTACAGAATCTACCCGGCAAAAATAGTCCTTATAAATCTAGCAATAATGGGTTGGTAACTACACTTGCTGATTAATATTTTTGCTGGGTATGAAAAAAAGATAAGGAAATGGAGTGCGCTGAAGTTAAAATAAAATTCAACTCCAGTTTATGAAAAAATAGAACGAGACGAAACGGATGAAGCAAGAATCTTGAAAAGTTGCACGAGGGTCAGTATTGGTACATTGGCGTGTGATAAGGATAGGTTTTTGGAATTTAGTATTAAAAGCATACCAAAATATATTGGCATATTGAATACTTTAGAATGTTGAAATTTGGAATGAGAGTCACTGATGGAGTTCAGGATAGATGTACCAAATGTTTTTTTTTGGAAATTCGGTGTTACGAAAAGTTATAAAATGGTATTAAACTTTTAAAATGGTACCATTTGGTATAATTTTAATGGAAAGAGCTAAAAACCCGAAGTTTGGTATGAGAATCAAGTTTGGAAAGCAAGGTTGATATATGAAGGTAGTTCTGAAAATGTATACTTAGTGTGCGATCTTTAATAATTGGTACTAAATTTGCTACAGTTTGGTTTAGGGAGAACGGATAAAGCTGGAATTTTGAAACTTTGTGTTTGGGTCCCTTTTGTGAAAAAGAGATGGTTTTGGAAATGGGTACTAAAAATGCAAGAAAAGTACTAAATAGTACTATCTTTGGTACAATTTGGTATTGGGTGAAAATATAGTGCTGGAAATCTGAATTTTGCTATTAGAGTTTATGTGTCACCTGGACATATGGAGGGGTAGAAATGGAGGTACAGAAATTTGTATTATAATTTTACTAAAAGTACTGAATCTACTATATTTCGTATTGGGTGAAGATAGATATGAAATTCTGATATTTGAAATTTAGATTACTGATGGTCCCGTGTCATAATCTCCACGGACATATTCGGTCATAATCCCCATACAGGATGAGATAAAAAACTGCAACAAAGTCGAACGACATAATTTTCACTTTTTTTTAAATTTTGTTAATTGAAAGCAAAAATGTCGGAAATAGCATCAAATTTTCGAATAAGTTTAGATTATATCCTTCAAACGGCCAATGAAACTGTCACACGCTTCCCGAATGTTACTCTGCGGTATTTTGGTTCATTCCCGGCGAAGTGCTTGCTTGAGGTGATCGATACTTTGGTATTTTTAGTGCCAACTTTGCTTTTCAAAATACCCTAGGCATAGTAGTCCAACGGATTGGTATCCGGAGATTTTGGTGGCTATTGTGAGCTGGAAATGAAGCAAGGGACCTCATTTTGTAACCATTCTTGGGTGGCGCGTGCGATGGTGTTTGTGTTTGCGTGCCCAAGTCTTTAATACACCCTCCAGAATATTTTCGCGATAATATTCGGCATTTATTCTGATGCCACGTCGATTAATACTAGTGGAGAGCGACCATCGGCTGTTATGGCGGCCCACACCATCAGCATGGCCGGTACTTGAGTTCTGGTGGCGAACGGAAGGTGCACATTTTCAGCTGACCTCTTTGGCAAGTTAACATGATCAATTTTGTTTGTTTACAAAATGCTGGACAACAATTGTTTTCTCACCGGAGAAAACCAAATTCGACGGTTCTCCACTTTCGGCCAAGCGAAGGAACTCTTTAGCACTTTTGAGTCTATTTTCTTTCTGTTGCGGTGTAAGTTCTTGCACTTTTTGGAATTTAAAAACCATTGAGCCCTAGCTCTTTTTTCAATATTTGCCGAATGGAATATTGCGATATGTTCAGCTCACGAGCCATTTTTACCTTTCGAACCATTTCTGCTGATGTTGCTATTTTCTTAGGTCCACTTCCTTGACGTCGGGCTACGCTACCAGTATAAGGGTAACGAGCGATTGTACGAGACACAAAAGATTTATTCACATTTAAATGCTGGGGTGGTCTAACGATAGCCACTTTTGTTTTTCCAGCCAAATATAAAGAAATCACACTATCACGCTTGAATTCCATCACGAACAAAATTTTTTTCTGGAAAATTCTGACGAAAATATTTTTATACACTTGTAAACAATATAATTAGCTGTCACTGAAATAATTTTAACAGCTGTCGGACAAGTGGCTTAGAAATGACAGCAGTCTATTGGAATGAGGGGTTAAGTCCAAGAAAAAAACCGGACATAATCCCTGTAATAATTGGTATGCCCAAACGATTGCGGACAGAAACGGGTTTACGAAGCAGTTGAGATTTTCTCCTCTGGGTATGTTCCGCACCGGCTAACGTGAACCCAAGTTTACTACATTTAATAATTTTTGTAAGTAGTCCTCATAGTAAAGGTCATACTCCCCATTGAAAATATTTTAAAAAAATGCCCCCTTAATTTCAGATACCGACAGAGACCTCAGTATCAAATTAGGGGATTTCAGCCTTCACCCAATAACAGTACCTTTGAGTACCTTTTAATACTTTTGATACAAATATAGGTCGCACTTCCAAACCACTGCCAAATCTCAAACACAGATACCGGCGACCGGACATAATCACTACTTGTGGGGGTTATGACCGAATAATACCGGTCATAATCCCCATAATTGCAATGGGGATAATGTCCGGGCGCCGGTATCTGTGTTTAAGATTTGGTGGTGGTTTGGAAATGCGTCCGTATAAGGTACTCAATTTATTATTGGGTGTTGGCTGGAATCCCCTAATTTGATATTGAGGTCTCTGTCGGTATCTGAAATTAAGATATGGTGGCAGTTTTGGAAATGTGTTCTATAATTTTTCGAAAAAGTACTAAGTGGTACCAAATTGTGTATTGGGGAGAAGCGTTAGAGCTGGAATCCCGAAATTTTATATTAAAGTCTTTTTTGGTACCTGAGATTGAGACATGATGGTGGTTTTGGAAATATGTACTGTAATTGTACGATAAGTACTAAAAGTAGTAAATTTGGTATTGGGTGAATAGATAGAGATTAATCCGTAAAAGTTTATATTGCGATAACAGTTGGTGTCAAGGATTGAAATATGGAACTGTTTTGAAAATGAGTACTTAAATTATACGAAAAGTACTAAATGTTAGTAAATTTAGTATTGAGTGAAGGGATAAAGTTGAAATCCGGAAATTTGATATTTAGGTCACTGTTGGTATCTAATACTAATATTGTTCGAAAAGTTCGAAATGGTACTCATTTTGGATCATTGTTTGTATCAAGGAGGGAGAGATGTAGATAGTTTTGGATATGCGTACTAAATGTTATCAAATTTGGATATTGCGAAAATACTGAAATTTGATATATTCACTGTTGGTTTCTAGGGTTTACATATTTCCAATATCTTCCTAGGCAAACTTGAAAATTAAAAATTTTGAAGACTTTTTGGTGTAAAAGGTAAACATTTTCCTATTATTTCTTCTGAAAAAGGCAAAATTTGAAAGATCGGATTTTTCATTACAGGTGATTGTCGTTGTAACAGTCAATAATAAAACCGGGAAAAATAGAAAAATTTGTTTAACCAGAGTTGAGTTCTTTTTTCTACACAGACTCTAGCTGTAGCAAAATTTATTCGACTCCGCAACCCTACTCCAATCCGATGCAAATTATTTTATAATTCCCACACAAAATGAATCTCCAATTAAACGTTAATTCAAAATTCTGTGATTGAAGAATGCCAGCCACGATTACTGCACGTCTCGTTGCAATTATAATTACAGCACCTTGTCTTTTGGGGCGCTGTTGGGAATTCACCAAATGTGTTGAACGGCTCAATTAAGGGCTGGTCTTCTAGGCTTGGGCTTTCGGCGTTGGGCGCCTTGCAGTCAAATCGAAATTGTTGTAACCATCAAAACATTGTCTGCAACAATAATATCTTGGGGTTTTGTCACATCAAAAAAAGGCAAAGGAAATGAATAAAATACAAAGCATACGCACACACATACAAACAATCATTTATGGGCAGAAGACCGTGTCATGCACATGTGGGTATATAGATGTGTGCCTATCACTTATGTGTGTATGTGAGACAACGTTGATGTTGTCTGTTGAAAGGTTACTTTGACAAACCCAATGTGAAGACATACACATGCATACTCACACGCACAGGCACACACAGACACATATCAACTTCAATCGGCATTCGGTGGAGCCTTTATACAATCATCATGATGATGATTATTACATTTCCGATTCGTTTGACAAGTGTATAGACAGACAATAACTGACAATTATTTCTTATTCGAAGCGATAGACAAGCAAAACTCACAATACACACTTACACCTTCACACACACACACACACACACGCACCCATTTCGACAGCACACATCACTTTCAAAAAAGGATACATACAAACAACAAGCCAACCATCCTATCGTTCGGCTTCGCATCGCATGAAAAGGACATACGTTTTATATCCTGGCATTGATATCATTTAATGGAACTCATATCGGCAACGTTATTTCAATTTTGTGCCATCGAAATTGTTCGAAATTATTTTTCAATTGAAAATACTTTTTTTCCCGACATCTGTTTGTGAAGATATTTTATGGGGTTTTTATGGTAGGCTAGAGAATGGAATTGGAGGAGGGGGAAAAGGCGAGTGTAGATGTGACGTCAGCAACACAAGCGTATAATAAGGCAGTCGAACGGCAAGGGATCAACGTATTTTATGATATGGAGTGGATTGAAGTTAAATAACACGATATTAAAATAAAAATCACACGATTTCAGTGGTCCAATTTTCCTTCGTCCCCGCTCTTCTGTTTTCGGCTTTGTGTGTTGATTGAGAAAATCTGTATAACGAAAAGAACCGCTATATCCGAATTAGAATAAGGAGAGACTGCCAATGTTCACGCGATATTTCCATTGCATCCTCCAGATTTAAATAATGTCATAATCCATTTTAAGGTAATGTAAGGAAACAACCTTCTGCAATGCAACATACTCGTAAGATGTCATCCTCCTCACAAAGTAGTGAGTGAAGTGGGCAAAGAGAGTTTGAGTCCGACTGCAAACCCGGAGGATGCGAATTCGATTTTAAGCCTCGGCAAACGAGGGAAGATATAATAAACTACAATATAGTTGCTGAGGTTTGAAAAGGCATTCTAAAAATAAGCATTTATATTTTTTATCTATTCGTCGAATTTAAGTGGGCAGATATTAACTACTTATTTTGGGTGACATGCCCTTAAAAAATAATGGTTTGGCAGACTTATGTTTAAGTTGTTAGGATTACCTGTCAGAGTGCCTCACTGAGAACTGGTGTCCTCATCATTACTTCCATAGATCAAAAACATGTGGAATAAAGGCCTACTACACCACATGCAAATAATGATGAGGACACCAGTTCTCTGGAGCTTCCTCACAAAAATGTTCGATATAGATCCAGCTATTTAAATTTCCACCTTATTGAAGGACATTCTCCAATCCGAAATTCACTTCAAAACTATTCCGGTGACCCATCTAGAAAAAAAATATCCTTCCCATGTAAACAATAAAATAATATTTAATATGCAACTATTTTGGAGAAGATCCGCGTCACAGGGCCTTCACTCTCTGTACATTCCGAATCAGAAGTAACATTTGTGACATGGATATAGCATCATTATCACTCGGGAGCGAAACTTGCTCGCGAACAGGATTACTTGAAAAGTGGGAGATTTTTACGAAGTCTGCTCTTCACACTTTTGTTTTGTGTGGGAGCACTCCCGAGTGACTTTTTTTATACCCTACACCACAAGGTGGTCAGGGTATTATGTCTTTGTGTATTTGTTTGTAACAGGCAAAAGGAAACGAGGTACACCCATAGTTCCTTTTGATGATCTGCATAGAATCACTTTCTGAGTTGGTATTATTCTTGTGTATGTATTCTTGTGAACAAAATGCAGGTCGCATTTATTATCCGATTGAGATGATATTTTGCAAACAACATCTGTTTAGCCCAAGGACGAACCCTATTGAAATTGGAGATAATCGGTCAAAATTTAGATATAGCTCCCATATATATCTTCGTCCGATTTGCATTTTATTGTGTACCAAACGTGTAATATCAGCCCGAATAGTATGGAATTTTGCACATACAACCAAATTAGGCCTGAAAATAAGTATGCCAAATTTTATCGAAATCGGTTCAGATATAGCTATAGCTCCCATATATATTGTTCATCCGATTTGTTATTTTTGTCCTCCGCAGCCGTAATATGCACTCTGTAACAACAATATTTGGGGAAATATATCAAATGCAGCTCAGAAATACCTTTGCTAAATTTTATCGAGATCGGTTTAGATTTGGAAATATCTCCCATATATAACTTCGTCCGATTTACCATTTATTTTGCACCAAACGTCTAATATTTGTCCAAACGGGATGGAATTTGGCACATACGACTGAATTTAGTCTAGAAGGTAGTATGCCAAATTTGGTGAAGATCGGTTCAGATATAGTTATAGCTCCCATATATATTGTTCATCCGATTTATTGTATTTGTTACCCACAGCCCTAATATGCACTCCGTAACAACAATATTCAGGGAAATATATCAAATACAGCTCAGAAATATCTTTGCCAAATTTTATCGAGATCGGTTCAGATTTGGATATAGTTCCCATATATATTTTTATCCGATTTCAAATTAATTTCGCACCAAATTGGCAATACAAGTCCGAATTTAAAAGATACAAATGCTTCGGCATATTTAGTCCCTTGAACTTTAAATTACAGTTATAATCATAGCGTGTATGATTGAATTCTCCCATAAAAACTTTTAATTATTAAGTGGAGCTCAACTAAATTAGCAAAGTGGTGTAGGGTATCATAAAATCGGCCCCGCCCGACTTTAGGACTTTCTTTACTGGTTTAAATTACAGTAGGAATAATCGCTCAAAATAGAGCAAAATTTTGCTATAAGGGTGTTAATAATTGAAAACAAGTAAAAACGTGATAAGTTCGGGCGGGCTGAAACTTAAATACCCTTCACCATGATGATCGGCTCCACTTTCAATTTTATACCCCCCAGAGGGTATATATCATTTGATACGGCCAAAACGTGCCTTATCAAAATAACAGTTTTAGACCCTAGGTCTCTTTGGACGAAATTAGTTTCAGGATATTTGGAGACCACCTTGGGGTGTCCGTCCGTCCGTCTGCTTGGCCGCCTAATGCCCACGGTAACTTTCGAAGGGAGTATCCAAATTTATCCAAACTTGGTACATCGTCATATTATTGTCGAATTTAGATCGAGTTCGGAGTATCAGTCCACTCCACCCCCAAAATTCAAAATTTCCACAGATAATAATTTACCGTATAAAAAAAGGAAGGATCATCCAATTTTGTGCAAACTTTGCAAAGCCCAAGATCATCACAGTATTTCTACTAACACAAGACCTAGCGTGAATATATAGGTCCTCCCCTTCCGGTACCTCCCCCACAAAATGTCAAAATTTTGAATAACCAAAACTCTTATAAAGCTTCCGATTTCCTTCAAATTTCACATATCCCAATAATTCTATTAACACAAGATCTAATGGGAAGATTATAGATATCGGCCCACTCGTTCTGGTATCTCTCCACAAGGGATCACCATTTTCAATATTTAAATGTTTAAATTTTGATTAATTATTCGCATAAACTTAGAAATAAATTTCAGATGCTCATCCTAAAATTTATATTCAGTATTAGATGAAGCGGAATACTTCAGTCCACTTTTCTGGAACCTCACGAACATTTCTTAATTTTCCAAAAATTATAACTTATTATAATTATTATATAGCCCAAATCTGGTACATTTACAGGGTCAGATAAAAAACTGCAACAAAGTCAAACGCCATAAATTTTACATATGTTTTTAAATTTTATTGAATGAAAACAAAAATGTGGGAAATAGCATCAAATTTTAGAATAAGTTTAGATTTGTTCGAATTGGACACCTTTGCCACGAATTATGGCCTTCAAACGGCCAAAGATACCGTCACACGCTGTCCGATTGTTGCTCTGCGGTATTTTGGCCCATCCTTGGCGAATGGCGCATGATTGAGGTGATCGACACTTTGGTATTTTTTAGTGTCAACCTTGTTTTCCAAAATACTCCAGACACAATAGTCCAACGTATTGGTATCGGAACATTTTGGTGGCCATTGTGTACTGGAAATGAAGCGAGGAACCTAATTTTGTAACCATTCTTGGGTGGCGCGTGCTGAGTGCGATGGTGCTGAGTCCTGTTGGAATGTCCAAGGTCTGCGGTCAAAATGTTTGCGTGCCCAAGGCTTTAATACATCCTTCAGAATATTGAGTTCTGGTGGCCAACCGAAGGTGCACATTTTCAGGACCTCTTTGGCACGATCAAATTCGGCAGTTCACCACTTTCGGCCAAGCGCAACAACTCTTTAGCTCTTTTGAGTCTATTTTCTTTCTGTTGCGGTGTAAGTTCTTGCACTTTTGGACATTTCAATGGCTTTACCCCGAGTTAATTTTTCAATATTTGCCGAATGGAATATTGCAATAAGTCCAGTTCACAAGCCATTTTTCAAGTCGCTTCTTTACTTTTTGAACCATTTTTGCTGATGTTGCTGTTTTCTTCCTTCCACTTCCTTGACGTCGGGCTACGTTACCAGTATTACAGTAACGAGCGATGGTACGAGACATAAAATATGAATTCACATTTAAATGCTGGAGTCCTCAAACGATAGTCACTTGTGGTTTTCCAGCCAAATATAAAAAAAATCACACCATCACGCTTAAATCCCATCACGAATAACTTTTTTTCTCACCATAATGCTTTTGTACGCTTGTAAACAAATTAATGAGCTGTCACTGAAATAATTTTAATAGCTATCGGACGAGTGGCTTAGTAATGACAGCAGTTTGAAGTTTAATGCAGTTTCATCCTGTATCGGTTCAAAGTGTCAAAATTTTGAATAACTTCCTTCTTCCTTCTAATTACACACATTAACATATTTCCATTAACACAAGATCTGGTGTGAAGATGATATATATCGGCCCACCCCTTCTGGTATCTCCCCCACAAAGGATCACCATTTTCAATATTGATATCTCTTATAATATGCGACACAAGTAAACGATTTTTTAAATCTTGGTAACCAGAGAGGGGACCAGGTATGAGGAATAGGTGAATAGGCGACTTAGTGACCCTAGGTTTTTTAGCCGGACGTACTCACTCTATGACGTCGTTATTCATTACTTTTTAGGATAAGCAAGTTATTTTGCCTTCTAAAATTTATGAGAATAATTCATTACAGAGCCATCTATTATATGAAAGTGACATTTGCCCTCTTGATGAGTAATGTATCCACATTACTTCCCTACAAAGCATCTCGCTGCATTCAAGATGTGACAATGGGCTATCCACCCTAAGATTTTCTTTGTTTATTATTACTGTGGCCATTTTGCTCTCTTCAATCATTTTCTGAATTGGCAAAATTTCATGCACCCAAATCTGGGTGTATTGTTTGGCTCTTATATACGTATATAGATCACAAAAAAACCATAAAATATACATACATATATCTAGATATGTATTGTTATATTTATATTGATTATAAATATACAAAAAATATGTATAAATTTATATAGAAATCTGTGCGTGTGTGTGTGAACATGGGTATGTTCGCAAAACGGCGAAACAACTTTGTATTTACGAAAGTGTAATAAAGCGAATCAAAAGTAAACTAACGCCAACTCAACAGCTGTAACAATGTAGAATAAATGGAAATGGAAGCGAGAAAAAAAGACACAGAAAAAACGAAAATATATAGATTTGTATACATGTATTGTGATGAGTGTAGAGGAATTCACACTAATACACAAGCAAATCGCCCACGCAATTTTTCGATTTTCTTTTATCTTTGTTTTCAATGGATTTACCAAAGTAACAACTACAAGCATGCTCGACTTAAATACACAAATATTATATATGTATGTTTGTATGTATGATTTGAAATGTAAGCCAAAAGCTCGGGAACTGTGCAAAGAAGGAACAAATGTAGGGAAAATTTAACAAAAGAAAAATCAAAATTTTATGATGATTTTGTGATAAATCGAAAATGTAGAAATGATGCTGGTGTGCCAATTTGAAGTTGTGTCTCTGAGGTTAGTTATCTTCCCAAGGGACTGAGAGTTTAAGTGTGGAATTTTATAATTTATAGAAATATTTAAATTACTTAGAAATTAAGAAACAAATAATGTGTCTCTCAGTCCTTAATGGTAAGAAGAGCAAAATTCTTATTTTGAAAAAATTTCCTTTGATTTGTTTTTGGACATTTCCAGTTGCTGACATACTCACCTTCTTGGCAACATCCAAATTTGTATTCTCCCTTCTTTTTTACTGAGACCTTTATTTGCTGCCCAGCTTTCTGAACTAAGGCGAACAGCATGGATAAGGAAATCATATGATTTCTTGTGGGGCTGTGTGTTCTCTAAATTCTCTGTCACAGAAATAAGATGTTACTCAGCTAATTTTGACCACTCATTGATCTTTTTTTTCTGCTCCTATTTATACCCTACACCACATATAGGTAAGAGTATAATGTCTTTGGGCATTTGTTTGTAAAATGGAGAAGGAAACGAGATAGACCCATAGTTGCTTTTGGTGATCAGCATAGAATCACATTTTGAGTCGACTTATGCATGTCCGTCCGTCTGTCCAAGTATTTTTGTAAACAAAATGCAGGTCGCATTTATTATTCAACTGAGATTAAATTTTGCAGAAGTCATTTGTTTGGTCCAAGGACGACCCCTATTGAAATTGGAGATAATCGGTCAAATTTTAGATATAGCTCCCATATATATATATATATATATATATATATATATATATATATATATATATATATTTTTTTTTTTTTTTTTTTTCGTCAGATTTGTCTTTTATTGTGCACCAAACGTGTAATATCAGCCCAAATAGTATGGAGTTTTGCACATACAATCAAATTAGGCCATTAAAATATGCCAAATTTGATCAAAATCGGTTCAGATATAGCTCCCATATATATTGTTCAACTGATTTTTTTATTTTTGTCCTTCGCAGCCGTAATATGCACTCTGGGGAAATATATCAAATACAGCTCAGGAATACATTTGCTAAATTTTATCGAGATCGGTTCAGATTTGGATATAGCTCCTATATATAATTTCGTATTGTTTTTATTTTTTGGCCAATGATTATTTCTATGGTTTGCGTGTTTTAGCCTCTTGACCTTAGGTTTAATATACAAATTAAAACAAAAAAAATTATTTTGTATTTTATTCCCGACGTTTCGTCGCTGTTTTGGCGACTTCTTCTTAAATAAATCAAAAATACGCATTTCAATTTCATATTAATTCACAAAATGGGATAAACTTACAATATACTTTTTAAGACGAGTTTACATAGAACATATAATAAACTACGCTACTTAAAAATTAATATCACAGTTTTTTTCACTTTATTGCCACTCCATAACACGAACTTATGTGCGTACGACGGGAATAAAATACAAAATAAAATTATTTTGTTTTAATTTGTATATGAAACCTAAGGTCAAGAAGCTAAAACACACAAACCATATAATTTCGTCCGATTTACATTTGATTGTGCACCAAACGTCTAATATTTACCCAAATGGGATGAAATTTGGCACTTACGACCGAATTGAGTCTAGAAGCTAGTATGTCAAATTTGGTGAAGATCGGTTCAGATATAGCTATAGCTCCCATATATACTGTTCATCCGATTTGTTATATTTGTTACCCACAGCCGTAATATGCACTCCGAAACAACGATATTCGGGAAATATATCAAGTACAGCTCAGAAATATCTTTGCCAAATATTATCGAGACAGGTTCCGATTTGGATATAGCTCCCATATATATCTTTATCCGATTTCCAATTAATTGTGCACCAAATGGGCAATACAAGTCCGAATTTAAATGCTTCGGCATATTTAGTCCTTTGAACTTTAAATTATAATTATAATCATAGCGTGAATGATTGAATTCTCCCATAAAATCTTTTAATTGTTATGTGGAGCTCTACTAAATTAGCAAAGTGGTGTAGGGTATCATAAAGTCGGCCAGCCTGACTTTGGGACTTTCTTTACTGGTTTTGTTTTGACTTCTTGTAAAATACCGGAGATCAATGTCGCACAGTGATTCTGAATTGGTTATCCTGGCCAAATGCCATTTTTTCATTATCGATATTTCAAATATGTGGGACTCGATTGCAAACATATAAAATCTATAATAGGCAATCATGTTGCCGTTTTGTTATTTTGGAAAAAAGTTATTGTTCGGTTCGGAAGTTATAGCCATTTCTGGAAAAGTATTGCTAAACTAGGGTTCATCTTTATGATGACGGTAATTTCTGCCAAGTTGGTTTAATATCTATAAAAAAATCCTAAATACAAATATGATATGATGATGCTAAAAATTTGACTTACATTTGTTTTTCAATTTTTGTTGTTTTTGTTTTTAAATATACTTTATAAAAATAGTTTGGCAATCATTACCTGTTAATAAAAACTTAAAATAAAAACGAACAAAAGTTGGAAAAGTTTCTGTAGTAGCGCCTATTTAGACCATGGATAGCTACATGGGAAATCTTTTCGGTGGTTGCTCACTTTGGGGTTTGTGCAGTAAAATTGGGAGCCTTTCTGTTTAAGAAAAAAGCTTTGGACATGGATTCCATTCGTGAGCTGTTGGATTTATTATTGTCTCGCACCCCGAGGTTATGCCATGGCGTTCTTGAAAATACTGGTTCGGACTGGCTAATTTTCCTCAAAGTAAGTTCTCTTCACTTGCTGATCATGTTAACATGGGCAGAGCAAGCCTGATTCTTTAACATTTTCTCACAAACTTAAGCTAGATGTTGGGTTAGATTTTCTTCTTCTTAATGCACACGATAACTTTCGAAGGAAGTATCCGATCTTATCCAAATTGGTACATTGTAATATTATTGT
The DNA here is from genome assembly GCF_030504385.1 of Musca domestica. Lineage (NCBI taxonomy): Eukaryota > Metazoa > Arthropoda > Insecta > Diptera > Muscidae > Musca > Musca domestica. The sequence continues at coordinate 10,454,168 of NW_026712258.1, forward strand.
CAAACTTAGATCGGGTCATCCAATTTGGTGCAAACTTTGCAAATCCCAATATTTTTTTTTAGTTCTATGTCAGCTGTGAACATGGAAAATATCGGCCCACTCCGTCATGTACCTGCCCCACAAAGGGTCAACATTTTGAATAATTATAAATCTTACAAAATGCAAAATAACCACCCGTTTCTCTTCAAATGTCATATATCTCAATATTTTTATTAACGCAAGATTTGGTAGGAAGTGGGGATACATCGGTCCACTCCTTCGGTTCCATACCCCAAAAAGGGGTCAACATTTTCAATAATCATGATCTTCATGAATAACCATGATGTTAAACTTAGCAGATCTTAATATTTCCATCAATACAAAATCTGGTGTGAAGATGGATTATGTCGGACCACTACTTTGGTAGCTCCCCCAAAACGGTTCAAAATTTTGAATAATTGTATCTCTCGTAATGTGGCTAAATTCCTCAAAATACCGAATAGTGGGAAGAACCGATACATAGGGGATATATGATATCGTGGACCTATATTTTATATCACAAAAACTTTTTCAGACAATTCCGTTGAAAAATGCCGCTAAAATCATCAAAATACCGAATCTCGGGGGTATCGTTATATGGTGGATATACGATATCGTGGGCCGATATATCCCATTGGACTTGACCTGCCTGCAGATCTTAATTTGTTTTGACTGTAGCATTACGTGTTCTAATTGAACATATTATGCTTTTTAACCATTTTGGACAATTCAAAAAAATAATTTCCCTATAACAACTACAGATATAGATTTACGGGTCCTTTTTCAACATGCTTCAAAATTTTGGACTCGATTTTGAGTTGTAATAACTTCTGTGTCAGCAGACAAAACTCCAATAGAGATAATATAACAATAATCCACTCAGCTCTACAAAATTCCATATTTTCATTTAATTAAATTAATTTGTTTAAATAAATACATGTAGGCCTAACTCATGGTTTAATGAGGTAAACTATGTACCTACTCGCGTTCATGCGTAATCCAAATGACATTAAATTAAATGTCAGATCTAAGTTTATCTGAACTCTTACCGAATTACCAAGTTTTCAATACTTGAGCAAAATGTCTGTCATTTGTTTTCATTAGAACCTATTAGAACTTAGCCACCTAAAAATAAAAATCCAAACAAACAGGGCCATTAAAGGAGTCAACAATGGAATAAAGAAGGAACGATTTACTGTAACCGACGTCAACACCATCGTTGGGGCCCCAATGACGCAGGAAAAATGAAAAGAAGAAACAACACCGACCGTTTAAAGTTCTAGGTAAACCTCAGAAATTTCATTTAATATTTTCGATAACACCTCTTGTGTAAATTTTCATGCATAACAAAAGTGATGGGCAAACAGCAAAGGCTGCCTCGCTTTTGGCTCTCCGGGGGAAAGAGAAAAACGAACAAAAGGGCTGGAAAACTTTGTCTGCGACTAACTTTCCAAAAAAAAAAAAAAAAAAACTCATGGCTGGATGGGTGGGTGAAACCATTTGCCACCGCCAGGTGAATGAATGAATGACAACGAACCCTTGTGCAATCCTAAATGAAATGTAATTGTGGATGGCAGTGATGACAGAGGAGGGGCTCGGAGCTGGCGCTGTGCGGTAGCATTTTTAATTTGACATTTGTATGTGTGCCAGATTTGCTTTTTACGTTTATGGTTACCATAAATACTTTTTAATGTCAAAGAAACGGAATTCCAGCACAAAAGGTTATTCGATGGAGTTGTGGTCGGTTGGTTGGCTATGTTCCAAGATAATTCAACGACGAAGCTAGGGCATACAATGTTGCGAAATGGACATGGCTAACTCGGCTAAAGGTATAAAACGAAGAATGGATGGAAGTTATAAGTATTCAGTCCAAATGTAGGTGTAATTATTTGCAAATTTAAGATGTGAGAAATATTTCGATATACCCAGTTGGAAAAGAATCGCTGAATTGTTTCGCAAGGTATGAGATATATAAGTACTGACAATTCTGATCTTTTGTGGGGGAGTTATATATTATCTTCACAATTACTTCCCATTTAATGAGAGACATAATTATTCAAAATTTAACCCATATTTGAAAATTTCGAGGTATCAGGAGAAGTGAACCGATATATCCCATCTATACACCAAATATGTGTATAGATATGTATATATTGGGATGTGTGAAATTTGAAGAGAATCGGGTGCTTATTTCGCATTTCTGAGAGGTATAATTATTTAAAATTTGACCCCTTGTCGGTCGGATACATTTCATATTCATAACAGATCCTTTTTTGTTAAAAATATTGAGATGTGCAAAACCTGAAGACAATCGAACTCATATTTTACATTTTATAGGCGTTATAATTATTCACAAATTTGTCCTCTTGTGGGAGAAGTACCAGTAGGAGTGGTCCGATCTATTCGTTTTTGATACCAGATCTTGTATTGGTAAAAGAATTGGAATGTGTGAAACTTGAAGATCATGTGACTTTTATTTCACATTTATAAGAGGAACGATTATACAAAATTTTGACCATTTGTGGGGAAGGTACCTGAATGAGCTGTCCGATAAAGGTACCAGAAGGACTGGACTGGAGTTGGCTTTCTCCGAACTCGATCTTAGTTTGATAAAAATATTATGATGCACCAAGTTTGAACCAAATACCGAGAGTTATCGTGCGCACCAGCCAGACAGACAGACAGTCGGACGGACAACCCTAGATCGACTCCAAATGTCTTGAAACGGATGGGATATAAAACCTTTATTTCGATTAAGCACCTTTTAGTCGTATCTGTAGCCTCTATAGCCATATGTCTGAGGGTATAAAAAAGGAACTCTAACGAAAAACAAGTAAGCAAAGGCTACAGTCGAGCGGGGCCGACCGTTGAATACCCTACAACACTATAATAAACGATACAGTTAATATAGGCGAGATACTCGAAAGAATTCCACAAGATATTGTGACAAATTATAAAAGAAAACCATCAGGTTTAGTTCTCTAATTTTCGAACAATAGCAACTTAAGCTAATTTGCTCATTTCCAATTTATTGGTAGATGTTGCATAAATGATTGCGTAAATGGTCTTCCTAGATCTGGAACCAATATTTCCCAAAGACCTATAATCTCTCAGAAGTGGCAAAAGATTAACATTTATTATTGGTTTCTGACTGAAACGCATCTTTATGAGATACAGACATTTGACTATAATCTTCCACGAAATCAGCGTTAACGAAATAGTCAGAAGTGCTTCTTTCCTGTATTTGTGAATTCTACAAAGACACTGGAATGGACATTTTCGTATTTTGTCTACAAAAGTTGGCAAACTATTTCGCACATTGAATATTATTGGATGGCCATCCAAAACTGCTTGGCTTTTGCAATGTCCGGTAACCCCAATTCAAATGTGCGTGAGGATCGGGCGATAATTACGACCTGCTGACAATTTTGCAGTTTTTTGGTCCATTTCAACCCCTAAATATATGGCGATCATCTCCAAAAAGAGTAGGCTTCTATTCTGACCCTCATCTTATACCCATGCAAAATTTCGTAAGGATCGGGTCATAAATGCGATCTGTATATGATATCCTGATATCCTAACTACTTAGTTTTGTTAGCTGTAGAAATGTTTAATTCAAAATGAAAATATGCCAAAAATATGACAAAATTGAAAAAATATGAGAAAATTTTACTAAATCAATATTTTCATCTTTAGATAGATATTTTTATGCGATTTTTTTAGGCGTTTTATGTTTCCTGCCAAGAGGCCATTCTGAATTAATGAGAACTGTCGAAATCAGTTCAGCCGTTCTCGACATATAAGAGATCTTTCAAGCATATCTTCTTTGATAGACATATATATCGCACATATTTTGCTATATATTCGATTTGATGGATGTTAACATCAATGTAAAGGTCAGAAGTAACCTTATCATGGCTTCGTGATTTAGCCGGGATTTAAAATATTCGCGGTTTAATGAAAAATATTGATTTTTTCAACACAAAAGATATGGTCTATTTTACCCGCTAAATATTATCCGATGACCACTGAAATTGGTAGGCTTCTTCTCCGCCCTAAACTCTTGCTACATACGAAATTCTGCGTCGATTGGTCTATAATTGCGACCTGTATAGCTACTGCAAAATCCGAAATTTTTTCAGTATTTGGTCCATTTCAACCCCTAAACATTTGGCGATCATCTCCAAAAGAAATAGGCTTCTATTCTGACCCTAACCCCACCTCCATTCTAAATTTCGTGAAGATCGGACCATAATTGCGACCTGTAGCGTGATTACAAATTAACATGGACAGACGGACAGACGGACGGACGGACATACATAGCTAGATCGACTCAGCTCGGCGAGCTAGGAAGATCCATATATACTTTCCTATATGGGAAATCAATATTTCGAGGTGTTACATAAATTCTGGCCAAATCAAACTTATAATACCCCCAACACATAGTGTTGTAGGGTATAATTAATGGAGCATATGATTTCACGCGCACACCAGGGGGCTACAATGAGTATGTTTGAGTAGGCTTTATCACACTTAGAAAGAGATGCAATCAAACTCAATCAGCACGTCGGATGTAACACGTCTATTCGAGTTGCTCTGTGTTCGCAATCAAACGGCTCACTTTAGTTATTTGTTTATGAACTAATGTTGAATTATTCATAACGGGACGGTCATCTAGGATGGCTATGATCTGTTTAATTTTTTTTTTTGTAAAGTGAGGGATTTGATTTGATTAAAACACAAAAGATCGAATCAGAGCGAAATCATGACTTATAATTTTACTAAGCATTTCATGACTAAAAACATTGCCCATTGAATAAGACTCTACAAATTGCATTTAATCAACAAAAAAATTGAAATTTTATTTGGGATTTTGGTATATTAGACTTCAGTGACTTATTTCTTAAAGACAGAATCGTTATTTTAATAAAGAAACACATCAGGTGTAGTTTCTACTTGCATCACTTTCGGTTGCACTTTCACAATTTTTTTCCATTTAAAATATTATGAAAATCCACTAATAAACAAACGTTGTTTTTTTTAATAAAATCAACGATAATGGGATTAAGCCTAACTATTTTGCAACAACAAACTAGTACTGTATTCCGAACAAACATGCAAGCACTATTCTGTTATGCAAATCACAATAAAACTGTCCCGACTTGATTAAATGGCTAAATAAACAATGATGCTGAGCAAACTCGACTGAAAGAAACAAATCGCAGTTGTAATTGCTCACTTTAATTCACGTGTTCGACCAACTCATGTTGCTGATCAAATCAAACTCTCTCAAGCACTTATGTCTGATTTCGAGTGGAGTTGTGAGAATCTAGTTTGATCGAACGAACTAGTTCCTTTCGTTGTTCCGTGGACTTCGGTCGTTTGTATGAAATGTCTGCGTATCAGTGATATGAAATATATTAAATCACTCATACGTTTAGGAACTGGAACTAGATTGACACAACTCTAATTACGGTTGAAGTGATCTTTTCATTCAGATCAAACTGAAGGACTGCATCAACAAAAATCACGTAAGAGATGATTAAATTATTAATAGTCGTTGCAGCTCTCTGGCGCACACTTGTTGTCGTAACTCATTACTTGGTAAAGGGGAAATAAGTTCTTTTGCTCGGTATTTCTAGGAATAACCTTAATGCACAACTGGGATTATACTGCTTCCAATTTTTATAGGGAACGGCTGACATAGATTAAACATGGGTTATTACTCTTATTACGGTGACGTACATGGATTGACACGAATGAATGGATGGTACCTTTCTATAAGGGCGCACAATTTTAAATTATCATGATTTGCAAAAACTGTGAAATGAGGTTCCGATGTTCCCCAAACTTTTCACAAACCGAAATTATATGAGGTGCGATTATGGGATGCATAAGTTTATTCCTTTTGCTGCCTCTTCGCACAAAGTACCAACAGGCAACAGAAATGTCCGTGTTGATTTAAACTTTGAATATCATATTTTTACGAAATTTATGTTAGATTGAAAATGGAAAAATGGTGGAGGATATAGAAGCTACGGCATAAATATGACGAATTTTCCAGTTGGTAATTGAAAAATATCCCTTATTTAAAAATGTTCGATTGAAGTTATTTTAAAGTTTCAAGGTATTATTTCGACGTTTCCAACTGAATTGATTGCAATTTTAGAGCCTGCGACATACATTAATTAAAGGCGGCTATCTGTGCTGAATATGTGACCCATTTAAAGGGTTAAATGAAAACCAGTAAAGAAAGTTCTAAAGTCGGGCGGGGCCGATTTTATTATACCCTACACCACTTTGCTAATTTAGTTGAGCTCCACTTAATAATTAAAAGTTTTTTTATGGGAGAATTCAATCATACACGCTTTGATTATAATTATAATTTAAAATTCAAAGGACTAAATATGCCAAAGCATTTGTATCTTTTAAATTCGGACATGTATTTGGTGCAAAATTAATTTGAAATCAGATAAAGATATATATAGGAGCTATATCCAAATCTGAACCGATCTCGATAAAATTTGGCAAAGATATTTCTGAGCTGTATTTGATATATTTCCCTGAATATCGTTTTTACGGAGTGCATATTACGACTGTGGGTAACAAATACAACAAATCGGATGAACAATATATATGGGAGCTATAACTATATCTGAACCGATCTTCACCAAATTTGGCATACCTTCCTTCTAGACTAAATTCGGTCGTATGTGCCAAATTCCATCCCATTTGGACAAATATTAGACGTTTGGTGCACAATAAATGGTAAATCGGACGAAGTTATATATAGGAGCTATATCCAAATCTAAACCGATCTCGATAAAATTTAGCAAAGGTATTTCTGAGCTGCATTTGATATATTTCCCCAAATATTGTTGTTACAGAGTGCGGCTATAGCTCCCATATATACTGTTCATCCGATTTGTTATTTTTGTCCGGCTGCGGAGGACAAAAATAACAAATCGGATGAACAATATATATGGGAGCTATAGCTATATCTGAACTGATTTCGATAAAATTTGGCATACTTATTTTCAGGCTACTATTCGGGCTGATATTACACGTTTGGTGCACAACAAAAGGCAACTCGGACGAAGATATATATGGGAGCTATATCTAAATTTTTACCGATTATCTCCAATTTCAATAGGGTTCGTCCTTGGGCCAAACAAATGTTGTTTGCAAAATTTCATCTCAATCGGATAATAAATGCGACCTGCATTTTGTTCACAAGAATACATGGACAGACGGACGGACGGACTGGCATGCATAAATCAACTCAGAAAGTGATTCTATGCAGATCATCAAAAGGAACTATGGGTCTATCTCGTTTCCTTTTGCCTGTTACAAACAAATGCACAAAGACATAATACCCTGACCACCTTGTGGTGTAGGGTATAAAAAATTGTATCCGTAGTAAAGTCTATTGACGGTCAATTTCTAAATTTAACAAGTAAAAAACCACCAAAGTTCGGCCGTGTGGAACTTTTAATGCCGTCCACCATTTGCAGGGATCTTGAAAAACGTTAAAAATATGTAATCGAAAAATACGTCCGTCCGTCCGTCCGTCCGTCTGTCCATGTATTTTTGTAAACAAAATGTAGGTTGTATTTATTATTCGATTGAGATGAAATTTTATAAATAACATTTGTTTGGCTCAAGGACGAACCCTATTGAAATTAGTGAAAATCGGTCCAAATTTAGATATAGCTCCCATATATATTCATCCGAATTTAGGTTTCTTGTGCACCAAATGGCTAATATCAGTCCAAATGGTTTGAATTTTGCTACATCCGACCGAACTCAGCCTACAAGCATGTGCTTCAAATTTGGTAAAAATCAGTTCAGGTATAGCTATAGCTTTCATATATATGTTTCATCCGATTTTGGTGTTTAAGTCCATCACATTCGTTGTATGCACTGCACAAGACTATTTAGCACCAGACATCAGATACAGCCTAGCAATACATAGATCAAATTTTATCAAGTTCGGTTCAGATTTGGTATACTTACGAAATACCGAATATTGAGGGGTACCGTTTGCCTACTGGCAAAATATACATGAGTGAAAAATTTTAGCCTCCAATCTCAATTCGTTCGAAAGATGATTACAACAGATAGAAAGACTGACAGACAGACACCCAAACAGATGGGCATAGCTAGATCAACATAGAATTTTAGGCTGATCAAGAATATATATACTTTGTTGTGCCTGCCAAAATTATTTCGAGATGTTACAGATGGAAAAACAAAGGCTATCCATAGTATTATGGGAGTATAAAAATGAGTCCTTTATATTGCAATTGCATACACTAATCATAAAATTCCACATGATACCCGATTTTCGATTTCGCTACAGCGATACATATGAGATTACCCACATTTCCAATTTTGACACCACATTCTACACATAATTTCTGTTGTAAGATTATATACTTTCTCACACATTCTATTTTCCAATTTGCTATACGATTATAATCGTAATATTTGGGTTTTACATATACATGTCTGAAGATGACGTCCACAGTGTAATCTAATGTAGCATTTCTAATTGTCCATAGCTATTCAATAAAATTCTGTACTTCTCATATTTTGTACATTGATTGCCTATTTTACGATAATCCAAAACGAAACTAACAATAAATAGGTTTTAGCTAGTAATATCGTTTCCGGAACCATATCGCGGCTTTAATTTTATTTCGTTAAACCCCAATGTACCCGACTAATTGTTTAAGTAAATACTTATGTATGTGTATGTATGGTAAAATCTCTCAGCCCTCTAACGGTAATAGACACTTTTGAGGTTAGTTTTGGTCACTGTTAAATCGACACTGTTAATGAGTGCGCAGGTTTGCTCCATTCTCTCTAACATGTACTAACATATGCTCTCAGCCAAAACATTATGTTACTCTCACTTTTTTTTGTTGTTCATTCAAAAAATTGTATGTTACCGACCCACTGCTCCTTGGAGGATATACTATTTTAATTTGCATTTTTCTCTCTCTCTTTCTCAATCTTGTCACCCATATTTTCTCTCTCTCTCTACCCATTAGTCATTTCTACCTCACAGCTGATTTATATACCCAAACCCATATGTTCAATAACGGTCACTGTTGTTTTATCAAGTTCCTGGTTGTGTTGTTGTTTTGATTTCTCTTTTCTAGTTTGCTACTTGGAAACTTTTTGACGTTTCTCTTGTGTGTGTGCGTATATACAACGGTAATAAACGCATACACACACCCAGTTCATAGTCCTGCATTTGTCCTTGAGAAGGTTCTTGCGTACGTGTATTGGGCTTGTATTCATTTTTGTATTTATCGTTAATTCTTATATTTCATGTTCGTTGTCTGCTTCTTCGTTTTCTTCTCCTTTTCTGCATTGTGAAGTTTCTAGGTGTACCGAAGTGTATGTATTGTTTTTATTACACTTTGTCGTCATCGTTTTTATCATCTACACATCTCTTCATGTTTTCCCCCTTTTTAAAGTTTTCTACATTGTAACAACTTTTATTCCCTATCCCACTCCCCCATTGCGGACATATTGTCCTGCGTGTTTATTTTTTATAGCCTCATTTTGTAGATTAGTAGAGTAGAGTCGAGGGAAGTTTCTAAACAAGCTGTCTCGGTGTAAATCTGAAGTGTTCAATTGTAACCTTGTTCACCTGTTCCCTTTGTTTGTTGTTTGTAGGCCAATCGAACAGCCCGTCAGCCAGCCAGCCACTTGAAATGTTTCACAGTTTTCAATGTTCCATGTGTTTAAGGATTTCCTGAAGGCGGGCGGGGCAGATGGCAAGGGAAATGTTCAATAAATTTAATTGTTACATGGAAATGTTGGAACACACCTAGCCAAGTTTATGACCTATTTTGTGGCCAATGGATTTTTGTGGTTATCCTTACGGTGTTGTAAATTTGATTTTCCCAGTTTTTTTTTTATTTTCAATTCTTGGACTTTATTAATTGGGGCTTGCCTGAATTCCAAAACATTGGGTGTGGGGGTTTCTAAAGAAAGTAAAATTCAATGTCATGCAAGTCATCTCTTCAATATCATGGAAAAGTACCACATAAATTTGTGGATGAAGATGAATCGAAAACGTTGTCGAATGGATTTCGAAATTTTGGAGGTCATAAATATAATAGTTGAAAATAAGCCAAAATAAGTTCGAATGTTAAATATAGTCTTTGTGGGTGATGTATCAGAAATTATGGACCTACATATAACATCTTTACGCAACATTTAATGTTGGTAGCAATATTGCACTTTTTGCGTAGGGACGGCATCAGGGGGTTTGTAAGAGGCATGTTGTATTTGGGAAATACAACAATTTCAGAAATAATATTTTATTTTACCGTAAGAAAATTAATGAATAGAAGGAAATGTATAGTGTTGCCACCACAAGAAAGAAAGGAAGAGATCAATCGATATTTAGGAACGACTTAATACCACTATGCCTGAGTGGCCAATTCGTAGTTACCGTATCTCCATTAAATAATATTGGAAAAAATGTAGATGAAACTGAGGCGAAAAGTGGAAAACGGTAACAAAGGTTTGCAGAAGACAAAAAAGTCTCCAAAAACTTCCACGTGGGATCTGTTGTGCTTAATCAATGGTGCACCTGATTGGACAGAGCACATATTTGCTCATTTTCACTCTGGTGCGAAACTTGCTCGCAGTTAGGATTGCTCGGAGTGTAAGAGTTTTTTGTATAATTTTGTTGAGTCTTACCTTGAGTTTTGCGAAGATCATATGTTGATGGTTTATTTGTTTATTTATTTTGGGAGATGAGTTAAATGATCTGCAAAAAGGAAAGCCAGAAAGACACTATCACATATTCAGAACTATGCGAGGCTTTTCGCCGTTGGCTAAGCGGCTCATCAGGCATGTTTAGAGTGGATTATGGTCGTTCTTAGAAAATAGTATTTATTTCAAACATATACGATTAGGCATATGCGACTAAACACCCGAAACTTCCAAGTTTGACTCAAGTACTACACGCGAACTTTTTTTACAGCAAAACTGATTTTGCTCCCACTCAAAAAAGAGGAAAATGTGTTCAATCCTGTTCGAACGACTTCTGCTCCCGCTCGAATTCGAGTGAGTTTCACTCTTTGAACAAATTCGAGTAAGTTGTTCGAAGATTTTGGAACCTGCTAACTTCTGCTAATATCAAGTAAAAGGCTTGTTCTATTTGTACCAGCATTCAATGTGGTATTTATTGCTGTGATGGAATTGGACTATATTGGCCAGAACACAAAAAAAAAAAAAATAAAAAATAAAAAAATAAAATTAGTTAGTTCCGCCGGGCCGAACTTTAAATACACTTCACCATTTGGAACGAATTTTGAAATTAAAAAAAAAAAACATAAAAATTAATAAATAAAAAAAGGGGTAGAATCCTTTAAAAATTCTGAAAAAAAAAACTTAAAAATGCCAAATATAGGGAGTTACCGTTATTTTAGGGGCTATACGAAGACATAGACCTGCATTGAAATTTTTCTGTCATAGGCTGTAGTACCCATTTAGAATTTCAAATTCGAAATATGAAACAATTCAAATACCAAATTTGAAACAATTCCGATGAAAAGTGTCGCTAAAATCATCAAAAGACCGAATATTGGAAGGCACCGTTACATGTGAGTTATACGAAGTCCTGGACCTTCTGAGACAAAATCATAGGTTGTAGTACCCATTACGAACTTCAAACACGAAACTTCAAATACGAACAATTCCGGTCTATAATATCTCTAATAACATAAAAATACCGAATATTGGCATAAAAATACGTACTGGCTTAATACACATATGTGCAAAATTTTAGCCATTTACCTCAACTTGTTCGAAAGATGGCGTGATTACAACAGATAGACGGGTAGATAAACAGCCAGAAGGACATCGCTAAATTGACTTAGAATTTTACGCTGATCAAAAATATCTGATCAGGTTCTGACATGAGTATTTCGAGGAGCTACAAACGGTATGACAAAGTTAATATACCCTCCATAGTATGATGGGGGGTTTAATAATAACATTTTATTTGTGGCGCCCTGGTTATTCTGTTGTTGCAAAATAGTCAGGTTTAATCCCATTATGTTTGTTTTTACAAAAACAACGTTTATTTATTATTGGAGAAAGACTGTAGTATAATAGTTTCGGAAAGAGCTAACAATCCTTATCAGTTCCCTTGGTTTTTGTCTGTGTATATTCTTGAGTACAAAATGTTTTTGTCGTGGGAGTTATTTTTAAATAACTTCTGGGGAGAATATTCCCATACAAACCCCGCTTTAAGTCGGTGGGTCAGCTTTAGCCCCACCTAACATGGGACCGTAACGCAGAACTTTGGGAAATTATTTCGCATTTTAGTAAGTGTGATAAAATATTTTAATATATCTACCATGGCCTATTAAGATAGGCCAGTAAGCCCAACTGACAAAAGACATTTTGTGATTTGAAATTCAAAGAGAATTAAAACACAACAGTGCAAAACTATTAAGTTTATTGTCACATTGTACCTACGTATTTTCTGAAACCTTCTACGAAACTTACGATGTATTTTACCATTTGATAGGAGAAGTACTAATAGAATATAGAAAAAGTTAAATATATTTGAAATTTTCGCTCGTCTTAGGGAGACGTAAGAAAAAATTATAACTCGTCCTCAAAGAATGTAAAAAAATTTCCAACATTACCGATTTGCAGTGAGACTGATAAATGATGCATTATATAGTTCAATCCAAAGTCTTCGTTCGCTTCCGATTCGAGTGAAATCCAGTTTGGGTGCCAGAAACTGTCTGTTTCTGTCTTATTCTCGAATGGTGACTAGAATCGACAACTCGAAAGAAAACGTAAACATTTTTTATACAAATGGATTTCAGCTGAAAAATATTTACTCGAAATCAAATGCCAAATTCAGTCACTTGCTTTTGAGCTGTCAAGTGTTGCCAAAACCACGAAACTGTCCCCAAAACTTCAGGGAAATTTGCTAAATCAAATCTTAAGGCGAAGTTAATATTTGTGGTGTACATTTTACGCAATTAAACCAATTAATTTATTCAAGAAATCACAAAAGAAAACAACACAATATTCCTTCTCATTTATTTAGAGAAAGGTGTTTAGACCCTACACCACAAGGTGGTCAGGGTATTATGTCTTTGTGCATTTGTTTGTAACAGGCAAAAGGAAACGAGATAGACCCATAGTTCCTTTTGATGATCTGCATAGAATCACTTTCTGAGTTGATTTATGCATGCCAGTCCGTCCGTCCGTCTGTCCATGTATTCTTGTGAACAAAATGCAGGTCGCATTTATTATCCGATTGAGATGAAATTTTGCAAACAACATTTGTTTGGCCCAAGGACGAACCCTATTGAAATTGGAGATAATCGGTAAAAATTTAGATATAGCTCCCATATATATCTTCGTCCGATTTGCTTTTATTGTGCACCAAACGTGTAATATCAGCCCGTATAGTATGGAATTTTGCACATACAACCAAATTAGGCCTGAAAATAAGTATGCCAAATTTGATCGAAATCGGTTCAGATATAGTTATAGCTCCCATATATATTGTTCATCCGATTTGTTGTATTTTTTACCCACAGCCGTAAAATGCACTTCGTAACAACGATATTCAGGGAAATATGTCAAATACAGCTCAGAAATATCTTTGCCAAATTTTATCGAGATAGGTTCAGATTTGGATATAGTTCCCATATATATTTTTATCCGATTTCAAATTAATTACGTATCAAATGGGCAATACAAGTCCGAATTTAAAAGATACAAATGCTTCGGCATATTTAGTCCTTTGAATTTTAAATTATAATTATAATCATAGCATGTATGATTGAATTCTCCCATAAAAACTTTTAATTATTAAGTGGAGCTCAACTAAATTAGCAAAGTGGTGTAGGGTATCATAAAATCGGCCCCGCCCGACTTTAGGACTTTCTTTACTGGTTTCTATTTTGGCATTTGATTCTCATTTCGTTAGTGCTGTAAAAATACGTTTTCAATTTAGTAGAATTACGGATGGTATGCGTAAAGTAAGTCGGGAATATATCTACCCTTTTAGAGAAACCCAATTTAACTCCACTTCTTTTCGTTTCCATTTTTGGTCGCTTTTGAAAAACTTGGTATTAAATAAAGTGGAATCGTTTTTTCGATCCGTATTGCAAAATTTACTTCAAATAAGGAAATTAATAATTTTATTAGCTAGAACTATTTACAACATTCTCTAGAATTACATACGTATGCATGTACCCACTTAGCCATATCCCTTCTTGGGTCTTTTTTTACAATACACTGGCATTGCATCACCGATGACTGGTTGTGTCAACAAGTTTATCACGTTTTCTCTACCAGACCTCTGAAGCCATAATAGGTTTAATGTGCAAAAACAAATCTGCAAAAATAAATGCTAAAACGTAATGAAATAAACGGCAAAAAATAGAGAAACAAGAAAACAAAAAATAAAATCATTTCCTGGCATGCAATCACTGTGTACGAATACCTATGTATGTATGTACGTATGTAAATGTAGATATGAACGGTTGACATTGCTGGCGCTGCTGCTAGCGATTGCTGTCATTAACGTTGATTATGTTTTGGCAGATTTTATTTAATCTCTTGTTTAACGTAAGCATGTCAATTAAGCTTGGTCGAGATTTACAAACCGTATAACAAGGTTTGCAACAATGTTTTTCAAATATTTTCAATAATTTCATTCTTCAGTAAGCCTAAAAGTATGCCACATATTTGGAATGGCATACATTAATTGAAATATAGGGATGACCATTCATAATTACATGGAAAATTCCATTTGTATGGCCAGTAAATTTTAGACCATTGAGCTAATGCTAAAAGAGGAAAAATAATATCAGAACATGAACAGAACATAAAAAAGAATAGGTTACACATGTCGTTAATTTCGCAGAGCCAGAGTGGAGTGGAAAAAATTGCTGGAAAATTACGAAGAAGACAAAATTTAATCTATGTATGAAATTATTTTCAACAACTCTTGAAATCGAATAAAAATACAGTTTTTAAATGTAAAATAATAATATAAGTGTACACATTCGATTTTTGCAAAATATATACAAATATGGTATCCATTACGAACTCCAAATATCAAATTTAATACAATTCCTTTGAAAAATGGGTAGTAAATCATTAAAATACCGAATATAGGGGGAACAGTTATATGGGGACGAAAGACAAACTTTGAACTACATATATTGAAAACTCTTTGTAAGGATTTTTCCTATATATAGGGAACACAAATTTTGTTTAAAAAGATTACTAAAAATATATGTAAAGCCTAAAGTCGGGTGGGTGGGTGCGTTAAAGTTTCTGTAGATTTTAAATCCTTTTGATTAGAATGAAAATTCCCCTATGAAACATTCTCATATCTACTACATAATGGAGGCAAAATCAAACCTAATCTACTCTTCGGATAATCTTCACAGATCCGGAATCAATATTTTCCAAGAAAAAACATAAGATCTATAAAAAGCACCGGTATTTAATGAGGCAGATGTTCCTACTACGTCAAGTACCTAATTCGCTCTTTCGGAAAGAACAGAAATTTCACATTCATATATTTGAGATATCGCTAATTTTGATATTTTTCACACAAAATTGTGGTCAATTTCACTAGCTAAATATTATTCGATGACCATCCAAAATGCTAATTTTCAGTGCTGTCTATTGGTCCTTAGTTGAGAACTGTTGGGCGATTGCAAAATCTACACCATTTTTAGGTTTTTAGTCCATTTTAAACCCTCAATCTTTTAAAAACATCTTCTAAAACAATAGGATTCTTTTTTGACCCTAACCCTACCCCCAAACAAAATTTACTGAAGATCGGACTATAATTGCGACCTGAATATAGTACCACCACCACATAGTTTTGTAAGGTAAAAAAAATATTACAAAATACACAGTCCAATATTGCAAGTCAATTAAAAAAAATATAAAAAAAATAAAAAAAAAATTAAAGTAAAAAAGTAGTTTGTTAGTGTAAATACCCTCCACCATTTACAACGAATTTGAAATTTTTCAAAAAAATCCGTTTAATATTCTGTTAAAATTTTAAAAATAGCGAATGTAGCCGTTATTTTGGGGGCTTTACGAAGACTAGGACCTGCATAGGCAACTTTTGTCATAAGCCATTTCAATATTTAAGTACGAAACTTGAAAAAAATCCGGGTAATAAACCGAATATTGAGAGGTACCGTTATATCGGGGCTATTCGACGACCTGGACTAGCAGAGACAATTTTCTGTCATAGGTTGTAGTACCTTTTAGGAACCTCAAACACGAAATTTCATACAATTTCGGTGAATATTGTATCCAAAATTGTCAAAATACCGAATATAGGGAAGTGCTCATATATGGGGCCTATACGAAGACCTGGACCTGCATAGACAATTTTCTGTCATAGACTGTAGTTCCCATTACGAATTCTAAATACGAAATTTAAAACAACTCCGGCTAATAATGTCCATAAAATCATGAAAATATCGAATATCGGATGGGGGATACCGTTGTATGTGGGCTATACGATATCGCGTACATATATAGACATTTCTTTGCCAGGGGGTAATGTGCTTAGAAAGAACTTCTTCTATGGATTTTTAGACAACTCCATTGTAAATGTAAATGTAGGTAAAATCATCAAAATACCGAACCGGAGTTACCGTTATATGGGGGATATACTATATCGTGAATCGATTTAGCCCATCTTCGAGCTTGATGTGTCTGCAGACAGAAGACTGATCTGTGCAAACTTTTAGCTTCTAATCTTTATTCGTTTTGACTCTGGTGTGATTACAACAAACGGACAGAATCGTCTAGAATTTTACGCTGATCAAAAATATATACAGGGTGAGATTAAAAAACTGCAACCAACTTCAGACTGCTGTCATTTCGAAGCCACTCGTCCAACAGCTGTTAAAATTATTCCAGTGACAGCTGATTATATTGTTTACAAGCGTACAAAAGCATTTTAGTGAGAATTTTCCAGAAAAAAATATATTCGTGATGAAATTCAAGCGTGATAGTGTTGTGGTGATAGAGTTGTTTCGCTTGGCCGAAAGTAGTGAACTGCCGAATTTGGTTTTTACGATGAGAAAACATTCGTTGTCCAGCAGTTTGTAAACAAACAAAATGATCGTGTTTACTTGCCAAAGAGGTCAGCTGAAAATGTGCACCTTTGGTTGGTCTCCAGAACTCAAGCGCCGGCTAAGGTGATGGTGTGGGCCGCCATAACAGCCGATAGTCATTCTCCGCTCGTATTAATCGACCGTGGCATCAGAATAAATGCCTAATATTGTCGTGAAAATATTCTGGAGGGTGTATTAAAGCCTTGGACACGGAAACATTTTGGCCGCAGACTCTGGGCATTCCAACAGGACTCAGCACCATCGCACTCAGCACGCGCCACCCAAGCATGTTTACAAAATGAGGTTCCCCGCTTCATTTCCAGCACACAATGACCACCAAAATCTCCGGATACCAATCCGTTGGACAATTGTGTCTGGAGTATTTTGGAAAGTAAGGTTGGCACTAAAAAATGCAAACTGTCGATCACCTCAAGCAAGCGCTTTGCCGGGAATGAGCCAAAATACCGCAGAGCAACATTCGAGAAGTGTGTGACGGTTTCATTGGCCGTTTGAAGCCAAATTTATTCTAAAATTTGTCGCTATTTCCGACATTTTTTGCTTTCATTCAATAAAATTTAAAAAAAAAATGTAGAAATTATGACTAAATACTTTGTTATGTCTAAAATGATTATTTCGATTACAGACGGAATGACCAACTTAATATACCCTCCATACTATGTATGGCTGAGGGTATAAAAATATTACAGAAATGTAAATATTGACATTTTTAACAAAAATTTATGCGATTTTTGTAGATTTTAATATTTTCTGCCAAAAAGCCATTTTGAATTGGCCCGTCTAATATCCCCTTTTTTTGATACACATAGTTTGTACATATTTTGCTATATATCCGATATCTTGGATATCAGCATCAATATAACGGTCAGAAATGACCTTTTCGTGAAGTTGTGATTTCGCTGGAATTAAAAATATTCGCAGTTTAAGGGACATTTCTTATTTTTTTTCTTTAGGCGCTAAACATTATTCGAAGATCATCCCAATTACTTCTGCTCAACTCTAGCTCCATGCAAAATTCTGTGTCGATTGGGGTATAATATGACCTCTAAAGCAACAAAATCAAGAATTTTTTCTGTTTTTCTAAGTTCAACCACTAAATATTTTGCGGTCATCTCCCCCAATAATACGCCACAATATTCTGATCTCAACCCCAACTTCATGCAAAATTTCGTGAGGATCGGGCTATAATTGCGATCTGTAGATTAATAATTTAACATGGACTAACATTTTACACCAAAATACCGACCGACATTTTCAACCAAAATAAGGCCACATTGTCGGAATACTGGGTCTTAGAGAATACCTTTCTTTAATGTGTCTGCAAGAATATAAAAAGCAAATTTAAAAATCCGGACAGTTTCCAAACGAAACTGCTGGTGAAATTATCACCAGGAGAGTTAGGCTAAATATTCCCCCGTATAATGCAAAAAAAAAAAAAAAAAAAAAAAAAACAATAGTCAAATCATTTTCAAAGCAGTTATAAATATTTAAAAAAAATGTCGAATCATTTAATAGTTTCGTATGCATTGGGTTATTTAATAAATTCTAATTTTCTTTAAAGTCTTTAGAAGCAGAAAATAAGGGCAATAAAACTGAATTAACATGTCTTATTATTCTTATTTTGCATTTGAAATTTTTATGTAAATTTCAGACATCTTAAACTTGTTTTTTTCTTCCAACTCTGTGAATCTGCCAATATTATTTTTATTGAAAAATGAATTTTTTGTCATTCTCAGCAATGTTGAGTTTCCGCTCAATGTCGAAACTAATTCATTGCGACGCTTAAACTTCCCATTGCAATGAGACTAGCAGTAATCTTCGCTCGTATCTAAAACAAATCCCATTAAAGATAAGAGTCTATATTTTTCTATAGCCTTTCCCCGACCAAACAAACAAGATACAACCGAGCGCCCTGCAAAAAACTTGAAAGACATAAACTATTCCAATGCAAACAATTGCAATTACAGCCTCTTGTCATGCATGAACATGTTAAATCCTTCGATATCTCGTTTTCATGCATGACTCCTGCACTTGTTCGGCTCTCATGTATAAAACATGTCGTGTCGCCTCCTCACCGCACGTGTGGTGTGGTGCCTGTGAAGAGGAATTGTTCATGGAAATCTTATGCACTTCCCCACATGGAGACAAGGACAAGGCATTAGGTTGTAAAAGTCCTGATTGTCTGAGTTTTTGTTCAGCAACGATACAGCCACAGCCAGAGAGTTGTGCCTACGATTAAAACGAGTTGGGATTTTAGCTACAAATGTCACGAAATTCTAAACGAAGATTACTTAACGACCTTGTAGTGCATTGGAATAATGGTTTATGGTGTTGTTCTTGTTCAATGGTAAACCGTAAACGGAAGTTGGGGTCTAGTAAGTTTGCATGCTTGGGGAAAGATGCCGACATGACACAATTAATGCATATGTGTCTTTAAATTAAAATGAGTAGACCTGAAATATTACAACTGTAGTGCAAAAGTATCGTCAAACATAATTTATTAAAAACGAAACTTTTTTCTGGGACGAACAGAGAGGATGAATATTATCACAGGATGAATAAGATAGAACGTCTTGTGATTTTCCAAAACGTGGCAATGAATAATGTGTTATTATTTTTTAGACAGAATATAATATGGCGTTAAATGCAAAATTGTATCCTAATTAACCCACATTATGAGGATTTATTGCCTTATCTGGATTTTTTTAACCAGAATTACCATATAAAAAAAGATCTTCTCCTCATCGGATTTATTTTGAATACGGTGTTAAAGATATATACTAACGGAAAGCATCTCTGTGTACAGCATTTGTACGGCATAAGTATTGCCGTACACTCCAAAATCGGAAATGTTTCCGCAGAGGGGTTCTTAAACACTGAGGGTTAATCTTTACGAGTATAAGCACGCTGTATGAAGATCTATTTATACCCTACACCACAAGGTGGTCAGGGTATTATGTCTTTATGCATTTGTTTGTAATAGGAAAAAGGAAACGAGATAGAACCATAGTTGCTTTTGATGATCTGCATAGAATCACATTCTGAGTCGATGTATGCATGTCCGTCCGTACGAAGTACAGGTCTCATTTTTTGCACAATCCAGATGAAATTTTGCACAAGTAATTTGTTTGACTTAAGGACGAACCCTATTGAAATTAAAGATAATTGCTCAAAATTTAGATATAGCTCCCATATATATCTTCGTCCGATTTTCCTTTTATTGTGTACCATACGTGTAATAAAAGCCCACACACGACCAAATTAGGCCTGAAAGCAAGTATAGCAAATTTGATCGAAATCGGTTCAGATATAGCTATAGCTCCCATATATATTTTTTATCCGATTTGTTATTTTTTGTCCTTCGCAGCCGTAATATGCACCCTGTAACAACTATATTTGGGGAATAAAATCAAAACAGCTCAGAAATACCTTTCTAAAGCCTTATTGAGATCGGTTCAGATTTGGATATATATATCTTCGTCTGATTTGTCTTTTATTGTGCACCTAACGCGTAATATTGGCTCAAATGTTGTGGAATTTGGCACTTATGACCAAATTGAGCCTAGAAACTAGTATGTCAAATTTGGTGAAAATCGGTTCAGATATAGCTACAGCTCCCATATACAAGGTGAAACACCATAATTCTTACATATATTTTATTGAATAAAACCAAAAAAGGTCGGAAATAGCATCAAATTTTAGAACAAGTTTGATTTGTTCGAATTGATCACCTTTGGCACGAATTGTGGCCTTCAAACGGCCAATGAAACTGTCACATGCTGCCCGAATGTTGCTATGCGGTATTTTGGCCCATTCCCGGCGGAGCGCTTGCTTGAGGTGATCAATACTTTGGTATCTTTTAGTGCCAACCTTACTTTCCAGATTTTGGTAGCTATTGTGCGCTGAAAATGAAGGGAAGAACCTCATTTTGTAAACATTCTTGGTTGGCGCGTGCTGAGTGCGATGGTGCTGAGTCCTGTTGGAATTTCCAAGGTTTGCGGTCAAAATGTTTGCGTACCCAAGGCTTTAATACAGAATATTTTCGGGATAATATTCGGCATTTATTCTGATGCCACGGTCGATTATTATGAGCGGAGAGCGACCATCGGCTGTTATGGCGGCCCACACCATCAACATGGCCGGTGATAGAGTTCTATTGTCCAACCGAAGGTGCTCATCTTCAGCTGACCTTTTTGGCAAGTAAACACGATCAATTTGTTTGTTTACAAACTGCTGGACAACGAATGTTTTCTCATCGGAGAAAACCAAATTTGGCAGTCCACCACGTTCGGCCAAGCGAAGCTATTCTTTAGCTCTTTTGAGTCAATTTTTTTTCTGTTGCGGTGTAAGTTCTTGCATTTCTTGAATTTCAATGGCTTTACCCCGAGCTAATTTTTCAATATTTGCCGAATGGAATATTGCGATAAGTTCAGCTCACGAGCCATTTTTCGGCCACTGCGACGCGAGTTTCGATCAAGTCGCTTCTTTACTTTTCGAAACATTTCTGCTAATGTTGATGTTTTCTTCCGTCCACTTCGTTTTCTCTTCTCTTCGTTTTTTTTCGACGTTTGGCTACGCTACCAGTATCACGGTAACGAGCGATATTACGAGACACAAAAGATTTATTCACTTTAGGCACTTGTGGTTTTCCAGCCAAATATAAAGAAATCCTACTATCACGCTTGAATTCGATCACGAATAACTTTTTTTCGTGAAATTCCTCACCAAAATGCTTTTGTACGCTTATAAACAATATAATGTGCTTTCACTGGAATAATTTTAACAGCTGTCGGACGAGTGGCTTAGAAATGAAAGCAGTCTGAAGTTGGCTGAAGTTTTTTCATTTCATCCTGTATAAATCCATTTGCAAAAAATCAAATTCTGTGCGTTTGACGTATTTCTGTAACATTCATTTCAACATCAAGGATGCACACCAGGTATAGACACCCGACGTACCGTACAAAAATGCTCACCTTCCTAACTGTGCAAATTATTTCGTACGGGCTTATTACCCAAATACGCATGGTCAATATCTAAAAGACAATCAACGTCGAGCACAAAAAAAAAATAGTATACTGTCCAGAAGGAGAAAGGATAACTCGATTTTGCTCCATCTATGCAAATCCCAATATTTGAATAAGTGCTAGGTGCCCACAAAGGGTCAACATTTTTATTAATTATAACACTTATTAAATGTGATGTATGAGTCCGATTGTCTTCAAAATACACACATAACTATATTTTTACTAGACCCAGATTTGGTGTGAAGATGGAATATATCGGCCCACTCCTTTTGATACATCCCCCACAAAGGATCAAAAATTTGAATAACCGTCCGATTCAATTCATATTTGACAAATCTCAATATGTCCTTCAACACATGATCTCTTATAATGATGGTAGAGATCGGACCATTTTCTTCTTGTGCCTCCCCCACATAGGGTTCAAGATTTTGTAAAACAAAACGCTCCAAGAAAGCGAAATAAGCATTCAATTCTCTTCAAATTTCGCACATACAAACAATTTTGCTAACACAAGATCTGTTGTGAAAATGATATGTATCTGCGAACTCCTTCTGGTAGATCACCCACAAAGGGTCACAATTCTCAATACTCTTATCTGTCATAACTTACGAAACAATTTAGCGATTCTTTACAAATAGCTATATCTAAATATTTCTCTCAATGAGATGAATATGGAAACTATGATTTCGCATAAAATTTTCAATTTTACCCATACCAATATTTTTATCGGTATTAGATTAATTATGAAAATGGAATACTTTTATCGACAATATCTGGTACCTCACGCAAATTTTAACATTTTCTAAAAATTGTCTCATAACTCATATTAAGTGAAGGAAGTAAACAATACAGTCCAAACCTGGCACGTCACAATATTTATATCATATTTATTTAGTTCCGATACGAAATTGACAATATTGGTCCATTCCTTTGGAACCTACTCCACTGAGGATCAACAATTTGAATATTCATAACAGAAGTAAAAATATATTTAAATAATAGACCATTGGCTGAGGGTGTACATCTGTCGAAAAAAACGACTGATACTTTTACAATTTTTTTATAAAAGCGAACAAGACAAGACTTTTCTTTTTTAGAAAGAAGTAACTGGACACTTCTTTGAATGATATCGTTAAATTTATTTTCTTTCGCATTTCCTGGTATTTATGCACACGTAGCCATATCCACGTATAATTTTTCCTTCGCGAAAGAATCGTTAATTAAAACATTTTCATACTTCAGCAGTGGGTATTATTTTTTAAAAATAAATTTTTCATCTTTTTTACATTGCATAGTCACTTGCTTTCATTTCTGAGCGTTTGCCATACAATTTGCTTTCAATTTCAACAAAGCCGTCATGCAGTGTGTGTGTGTGTGAGTGATTGTGTAGTTTTACAGTCTGTCTGTCAGTCGGGGCTTTCAAAAAGACATACAAGCATTTAAAAAAAAAGAAAGAAAGAAAGAGAGAAGAGGAATTAAAAAAAAGATAGCAAGTCTTAAAGTGTCATAGAATGTTCTGCTATGCATGGACATTTCTGTAACGCGGTGACATTTTAATTTCTATGCGGCAGCACGTGAATTTGACATTGAGCTTGAAAATTTATGAAAGACAATTTTTTTTGTTGTAAATAATTAAGAGATGTTCTGTTGGCGTGTGTGTGTGTGAGAGATGATGTATTTGAACATTAGAGTGTGGCATCAAGTAAAGTTTTGTTCAGTCTATGAAAAAAAATTCTGCATTATTCCGGGAAGATGAGTCAAAATGTGGAAGAACATCGCAATTTGTTGAAAATTGTGTAAAATATTTTAAAATAAAATAAAAATAAAAAAACCATGGTCGAAATTAAGATGGTAAGGTCGTGCAATCACACGTTTACAGTTTTTATGCTCTCCACCATACTATAGAGGGTATATTAACTTTGTCATTCGTTTGTAACTCCTCGAAATACTCATGTAACACCCAGCAAAGTATAAATATTCTTGAACAGCGTAAAATTCTATGCCGATTTAGCGATGTCTGTCTGTGTGACTGTCTATCTGTCCGTCTGTTTTAATCACACTATCTTTCGAACGAATCGAGATAGAAGGCTAAAATTTCGCAAACATGTTTATTTTGCCAGTAGGAAGCTTTTCATACAACATACAACACTGCCTCCCGATATTCGGTATTTTGACGATTTCAGCAACTTTATTCACCGGAATCGTTTCAAATTTCGTACTGGAAGATCCTAAAGGGCACTACAACCTATGGCAAAAAAATTAGTATGCAGGCTAACGTCTTTGTGTAGCCCCCATATAACGGTACCTCCCGATATTCGGTATTTTCATGATTTTAGCGACATTATTTACTGGAATTATTTCGAATTTCGTATTTGAAGTTCGTCATGGGTACTACAGCATATGACAAAAATTTTTGTATGCAGGACCACGTCTTCGTATAACCCCCATATATTTGCCTATTTTACACTTAGTATGGCAACCCTAAAACCTAATGCGGTTTTAATTAAAGTGGTAGTTTTCGGAATTTTTTGAAAATTTTCAAGTTCCTTCGAAATGGTGGAGGGTATTAAAAGTTCGGCTCGGCCGAATTTACCTGCTTTTTTACTTTTTTTTTTCTTAAAATGATTCACTTGACAACATCTCAATGTCAAAATTAATGTATTTAAATGCATTGTATATACACACATCAGAGATGGGAAACTCTTAGCTCTGCAGTGAAATTGAATCAGATAATGGATATGCTTATTTGAAATGACTTCACCTTCTTTATTTTATCATGACAAAAACATAAAGTTCGAAGTTTCGTCGGATATCCCATGAAGTGTGTATTGCTTTTTCTGTATAAGAGGGTGTTATAACTTAAAAATGCCTCTTTTGAGCTATCGCTACAAAAGTTCACATTCTACTCCGAGCTACTGAGGCCCTATTACATGTCTAATGATGTTTTATCTGGCATTTGTTCTAGCTTCTATGACCGTATGTCTTTTTAAACTACAAATATTTTTAAATACAAATACAAAGTAAGATAGGTTGGAGAATGCGGTAAAGTTATATACCAATTTTGAAACAATTCCTTGAGTAAATGTGACTAGAATTAAAAAGATACCGAATATCGGTTGGTATCGTTATATGGAAACAGTGGATCAATATGGTCAACTAAAGTACCAAAAAAATTACACAAATCCGGCTTAAATTGTCAAACATATTATTTATATGGAGGTTATAGTAAAACGTGGACCTATACAGCCAATGTTTTTCCACCAGCAGTAGAACTCGTTACTAACTCTTAATATCATATTTGGAACAATTCCAGACAGCCAGATGGACATCGTTAAATCGACCCAGGATTTTATGCTAATCATGAATATATATAGTTTATGCGGTCTACGATTAATATTTATTGGTTTTACAAACGGAATGATTAATTTAATATACATACCCTACCTTAAAATGTTGAGGGTAAAAAAAACATAGAAAAAAAATTCAAACTAAATAAAAATACCCATGTGTCTAATTTAAGGATCTGAAAGAGGACAACAAAACTTCCATCTAA
Organism: Musca domestica; assembly: GCF_030504385.1. Taxonomy (NCBI): domain Eukaryota; kingdom Metazoa; phylum Arthropoda; class Insecta; order Diptera; family Muscidae; genus Musca; species Musca domestica. Next base: position 10,479,943 of record NW_026712258.1, read on the forward strand.
AAACAATAATTTTTAAAAGAGGACAGAAGTCCCAACTAAAAATTAAAATTAAAAAAGATCCTGAACAGTAAGTTGTGGCGAAACTTGAAACAGAAAAAGCAACGGCCACAAAAGATGTAGACCTAGAAAATGCAATGAAGAAACAGGAGAACTATAGCTCCATAATGGAACAACAATATCGGACGTTAATGGATATAATTGCAAATCCAGTTTGGTTCCAGCAGGAGCAAATGATGAAACAACTGGAGGTATTTCAGAAGCAAATGGAGCAGTTGATGCAGGGTCAAAAGAAAGCTGAAGAACTTAAGCGAGAAGAAGAACGAGCAGCGTTGAAGGAATTGTCCGCTGGAAAAACTGGACCAAGATCTTTCTGCTAAGTTGGAGCAAAAAAAAAATAGGAAATGAGAAATTAGAAATAAATGGGTCAAAAGTCGAAGCATCAGAGGACAAACAAAGAAAGTCAATATTTTTCTATGCAGCCCTGCAAAAATAGATAGTTTTGAGGTGGATACCACGTTTAGAAATTTTCAAATTAAGATTTCTCGGAATCTGTGCATTTTATGCATTTACATTTTTATAGTGTCTTCGGCAATATTGCAGGGAAATATATTGGTAGCAAATCTTAACACTCAAGCGAACCGGTCTTTTTCATAAAATTCTGATATGGGTCCCCGAAGAAGTGTAGAGTCTAAATCTTATCTAAAGACGTACTTTGCGTGAATTTGTTCAAAAATCTCCTCATTTTAGAGGGATGACATCAAAAATAAAAATATTCTTCAGAAAATGTTACTATAAGTCACCAAAGAAAATAAATCTCTATTTCCTCCGTACAGCACGAATTTTTTGCATTAAATTTTCTAAATAATTAGACCATTTTGACCTGCTACGATGCCGTTTAAAGGGAGTTTTAACCATACTTATAAAAAAGGAGGAAAAGGGTGTGGGTGGTGGAAATATCGGTCCACTCCTTCTGGTACCTCCTCACAAAAAGGTCGAAATTTTCAAAAAATATTTTGCTGCACAGAAAGAGATAGGATGATCCAATTTTGCTCAAACTTTGCAAATCCTAATATTTGCGTCAGGGCTGGGCCAGATACGAAAATGGACAAAATGGGTCCACTCCATCAAGTACCTCCCCCACAAAGTTTCAAAATATTGAATAATTATAACTCTTATTAAATGTTATGTAAGAGTCTGATTATCTTCAAATTACACACATCATTCTATTCAGATTTGTCCATCTCAGTATTTCTTTCTGCACGAGATCTGTTATAAAGATGCAAGAGACCGAACCATTCGATCTACTACCTTCCCCACATCAAGTTCAATATTTTAAAAATCAAAACGTTCAAAGAAATCGAGAAAAACATCCAACTTTCTCAAAATTTTGCACATACGAACATTTTTTCTAACACAAGATATGTTGTGAAGATGATATATATCTGCGAACCCCTTCTGGTACTTCACCCAAAAACGGTCACAGTTTTCATAACTTGCGAAACAAGTCAGCGATTATTTACAACTTACGATATCTAAATATTTCCCTCACTCAGAAACATGAGATGAATGTGGCATTTATGATATAAGTGAAGGAAGTTACTAATATAGTCCGAACTTGGCACGTCGCAATATGTATATCATATTTATTTGGGTCCGATACGAAATGGTCAACATCAGTCCATTCCTTCGGAACATACCCCATAGATGGTCAATAATTTGAATAATCATACAAAATATAACAGTGTTTGGCTTGCTTATTTGGGATACCATAGTATTTTGTTGTTGCAAAATCGTCAGGCAAAATCCCATTATTGTTGTTTTTATAAAAACAACGTTTGTTTATGAGTGGAGAACGATGGTAATGTTTACCAGGGGGTAAGGCAGGGAATACCTAGGTTTCGGAAAGAGCCACCAATCCTCATCAGTTCCCTTGTTTCTTGTCTGGGATATTCTCCCCAGAAGTTATTTTAAAAAATAACTTCTATGACAAAAAACATTTTTTACCCAAGTGACGAGATCGTAAGCTCAATAGAAGAGGAACAAAAGAATTACATAAAACTAAAATTCTTTTGGAAAATCTTCTAAATCTTACAACCGCACTTATAAACATTTTCATCTTTCTCCACTTGTTATGATTTCGTTCAGCCTGAACGAAGTAACATAACCATGTAAGTTTGTTTTGTCTGTTACAACAAAAACCCCTACGTCGACCGTGCCTGTGTCTATTAATAGAACAGTGTTTGGCTTGCTTGAATATCCCAGACAAGAAACAAGGGAACTGATGAGGATTGGTGGCTCTTTCCGAAACCTAGGTATTCCCTGCCTTACCCCCTGGTAAACATTACCATCGTTCTCCACTCATAAACAAACGTTGTTTTTATAAAAACAACAATAATGGGATTTTGCCTGACGATTTTGCAACAACAAAATACTATGGTATCCCAAATAAGCAAGCCAAACACTGTTCTATTAATAGACACAGGCACGGTCGACGTAGGGGTTTTTGTTGTAACAGACAAAACAAACTTACATGGTTATGTTACTTCGTTCAGGCTGAACGAAATCATAACAAGTGGAGAAAGATGAAAATGTTTATAAGTGCGGTTGTAAGATTTAGAAGATTTTCCAAAAGAATTTTAGTTTTATGTAATTCTTTTGTTCCTCTTCTATTGAGCTTACGATCTCGTCACTTGGGTAAAAAATGTTTTTTGTCATAGAAGTTATTTTTTAAAATAACTTCTGGGGAGAATATCCCAGACAAGAAACAAGGGAACTGATGAGGATTGGTGGCTCTTTCCGAAACCTAGGTATTCCCTGCCTTACCCCCTGGTAAACATTACCATCGTTCTCCACTCATAAACAAACGTTGTTTTTATAAAAACAACAATAATGGGATTTTGCCTGACGATTTTGCAACAACAACATACAAAATATATTTAAATAATAATAATTTAAATAAATAACAATAAAATCCATTAAAAGTTTGTTAAAATTTTAAAAACACCGAATATAGCCGTTACGTGTTTATACGACGTGGGCCTACATAAGCATTGTTCGTCATAAGCCATTACCATATTCGAATTCGAAACGTGAAATAAACGTTGAATAATGTAGGTAAAATCATCAAAAATTCGAATATAGGGAGGTACCGTTATATGGGAGCTGTGCGAAGACCTGGACCAGCATAGACAATTTTCTGTCACAGGCTGTAGCATCCATTACGAACTTCAAATACGACATCTCAAACAATTTTGGTGGGTATTGTACCTAAACTCGTCAAAATACCGAGCATAGGGAGGTACTGATATATGGGGCATATACGAAGACCTGGACCTGCATAGGCAATTTTCTGTCACAGACTGTAGTTCCCAGCACGAACTCTAAATACGTAATTTGAAACAATTCCGGTGAATAATGACGCTAAAATCATCAAAATACCGAATATTAGGAGTTACCGTTATATGGGGGCTATACGAAGACGTGGGCCTGCACAGACAATTTTCTGTTATAGGCTGTAGTATCCACTATGAACATCAAATACCAAATTTGAAACAATTCCGGTTAATAATGTCGCTAAAATCATCAAAATATCGAATATAGGGAAGTACCGTTATAGGGGGCTATACGAAGACCTGGACCTACACAGATAATTTTCAGTCTTACGCTGTAGCATCCATTTTGAACTTCAAATACCACATTTAAAAAAAAATCCAGTGAATAATGTCGCTGAAATCATCAAAATACCGAATATCATGAGGTACTGTTATATGGGGGCTATATGAAAACGTATACCTACATGGCCCGTTTACGAACTTAACCTGTCTACTGCCAAAATAAACGTGTGAGTAAAATTGTAGCATTCTATCTCAATTCGTTCGAAAGATAGCGTGATTACAACAGACAGACGGACCTCGCTAAATCGACTTAGAATTTTACTCTGATCAAGATTGTTGGGTCTGACATGAGTATTTCGAGGAGTTACAAACGGAATGACAATATTAATATACCCACCATAGTATGGCGGAGGGTATAATAATAATACGGTCCACTTAGAATATACACATGCGCAATATCCTAATTTATTTGCCATACATAATTTAAGGATTTTATCTTTACCCTTTAACAAACATCGTGGTAACAAGTTAGTAGCTTTCAGTACATTTTGTATACTTAAGGTTAGAATTTCCTTAGAAGCATCTATTCAATACCACTAGTGGCTCCATAAAAGTCTACTTTTGTTCGTTCGTCCAATACCATATTTAGGATATTTTAAAACGCTTCGTACTCTTCTAGTAAGAATTTCTGAAAACCGAGCCTTTTTCGCCCAAGGATGACCCTCTATCAAACTTTCGTTGGAAGAGTACAACAGTAGCTACTTACAATATTGCAGTTCTTTTCATTACTTTACTCACACCGTGTAGAGATATTAAATGATCGATGTCGCAACCAACTGCGACCTTCCTTGACTCGTTGTTTCTGTGGAAATTTGTATAAACAAATGAAAAGGAAAAGTTTTACTGCTCTTCTCATTAATTATTTCAACCACAAAAGCATGATTAAAAAACATGAATAATACACATACAATCACCGACACACACACACACACAATTGCAACGAGTTTATACATTAACACATATGCAATTACATTGTTCATACTTAAAGGATGTGTACAGATTAAAATTGTTATGGCGATAGATACTTTTTTGAGAAATTTTCCATTCGGCGAGGAGTGGCGGGAAATTTTTATTTATTTAACCACAAGGCTTATTATCATTCTCAGATCCTTATAAGGACATTTTTATGTCACAAGGGGGTCTTGGTTATCTCGACGAATAATAAAAACCGGCACACACTGTTCATCTAATAGCCGAATGTAAATCGTGGATAATTTTTAACAGATATTCTTCTTTGGGACTCTTCAAGTGTAGTTAAGCCTCTACATTAGGTACAAGGATTTGTTGGTTCTCGGTAATTCTTTTTTACCTGGTAAGCACTTACCTCTGACATAAGAGTTCACATAACAATGTCGGGCATACGTGGATTTGTTACTGATACTCTGTGGCGAAGCAGTGACGGTAGCAGCAGCGACAGCAACAAGAGCAATAATCTACTTCTCATGACTGATGATGGCAATGACGCTGACGATGTCAGCCAACCAGCTAGTATGAATGTTAACAACAATGACAATGCAAAAAAAAAAAGAACAAGAAGACGAAGAAGAAAAACAAAAGGGAAACTACCATTAAATTGCTTAGAGCAGGATGTGCATTATTGTCGGGGGAAGAGCGAGCTAGGGAGAGAGAGGGGAGGAAGTATCAGAATGACATTGCGATAAAGGATAACGGATAAGATAGATTATGTTGGTTCTCCTTTGTTGTTGATGTTCTCTTGTTCTTCTGCTGTTGTTATTCTAGTGTGAGTTAAGTTTACAAAGTGGAAAAGGAAATACTGTCAACTGTTGTTTAAAACAAAGTCATTTTTTTCTGATAGATTCCGGTATTGTTTGTGGGTGCAAAAAATAAAAATAAAATAAAAATAGATTTAAGTGTTGAAGATGTTGGACGGTTTCTCGTTAAACCCACTGGGGTTGAATGTGGAAATTTACATATATTTCGTAAGATTTATAATCGTTCTCAAATGTAAGTCTGGAGTCTCGTAATAAAATTCAGCAAAAAATGTTGTTGTGTTTTTTCGAAAAGAATTATACCCCATCAGGAAAACAGAACAGGTGTGCTTACTAAATATAACGAGAAAATATATGTATCATTTCAGATAATGGCGGCTAGCATTGAATTACAAAGCAGGATATATATTTTTCGAACTCAACATTTTTTTTTTTCGAAAAAACACAAGTCGCTTCTTTACTTGTCGAACCATTTTTGTTGATGTTGCTGTTTTCTTCCGTCCACTTCCTTGACATCGGGCTCCGCTACCAGTATCAAGGTAACGAGCGATGGTACGACACCCAAAGGATTTATTCACATTTGAATGCTGGAGTGCTCTATCGACAGCCACTTGTGGTTTTCCAGCCAAATATAAAGAAATCACACTATCACGCTTGAATTCCATTACGAATAATTTTTTTTCTTGAAAATTCCCTCCAAAATGCTTTTGTATGGTTGAAAACAATATAATGAGCTGTCACTGGAATAATTTTAACAACTGTCGGACGAGTGGCTAAAAATGCCAGCAGTCTGGAATTGGTTGCAGTTTTTTCATCTCACCCTGTATATACTGATTTTATGATTATTTTAGCTTTTTCTGTATTTTCAAGCAGTTTGGAATTAACTTTATAAATTCTTCACTTCAAAACGAAATTAATCACTTTAATGATATTCAAAATTCAAAAGAGCAAGATAGGCAAGAGGACATTATATTCGCGAAAGCATAAAGAAAAATATAGACGGATTTGATTACTATTTCTATTCTTTAGGGAAAATCATTAATTTAATTTAATTTTTGTTAAACGAATTGTTGCCTTCAATTAATTATTAGAAGTAGTAATTATAATGCATGAAATACTATATGTAGGAATTCGTTTCCGATTTCCCACTCTCTGTTCAAAATTAAATCAATTGCAAGATAGTTTCCAAGCTGAATTCGTATGTCCAACAAACACATAATAAAAACATATTTATTGGTTCAAAAGTTTCAACATTTTTGCCAGGAAAAAATGCCTTTATTTGATTATTTTCCTTTTAATTTATAAAAAAACCTGACGTATTCTGGGGTAGAAATATTGTTAACTCATAATTTATAACAAATTGTTGAATTTTTTTAATTTCACAAAACTTGGTTTTATTTAACAAAATTAGAAATAGCATAATATAATATAGTCGAATATACCTCCTTAATGCATCCTCACATAATATTCTTTACCGCATTTGTAAGGCGAGACCTTTACAACAGCATGACTAACCACAACCTTTTCAACTGTCTTCATTGCATGGTACATGCGTGCGTATGTGTAATGGAAATTGAGTAATCCTCATACGCTGTCGGTTTCTGCTTTCTGTGCCAAAATTCTTATTCTACGCAAATATCAAATGAAAAAATTAATAAAGGACGTATTTTTCATTTCATATTTTCATAAAACAAGAATCCAGTTCCTGATCAACTAAATAATAGAATCTACCCACTCGTATGTATGAAGATACGTCATTAACAAATTGATGTTCGCAAAGGAATTTGCTGATGATGGAAGAAGTTCTCCATAGAATTATGACATATCGTCCAGTGTCTGACTTAAACAGAGAGCGAAAAGAAATGTTAGTTTTAAGAAGAGGATATTAATAATCTCATGCATATGAATGTAGATATTTCAATTCTGTTTTTCTATTCAAAGCCTTTAACATCATGCCTTGAGTTAGCCAAATTAAAATCATTATTTCACTCGCGATGGAACAATTAAAACAATAAATATGTATGTATGGCAGTCAGCAGTTATTCTGATCCAGAGTTCATCATTAAATATAAATGTTATTACTGTCCCACTTTTTGTTGTTATGTCGCCCAAATTGCATAGCCTCTAAATTTATAGCCATCATTTGTTGTTATTTGATTCCAAATTATTTTCCATTTCGCCGTTGTTTGTTTGGCAAAGCAATAATTAAATGACACAATCACAGTCGCAGTTCTCGAATACTTCATCACGTTTTAGTTGCCTGCTCTCATTTCTGGGTCATTTGGCGTTAGAACAGCTTTCCGCTATGCATTTGGATAATTGGTTTGCAACGCCACAACAACAACAACAACAAATTAGTGTTGCGTGTCGTCCGTCTGTCAATGGCTGCTGACTGGCCGACTCGCCGACTCGCCTTTGTTGCCTCTGTTAGTAGGTCATTTCGATTTAATGTCACAGGATAAGCGAGGCCACCGTCCAGCAACAGAAACATCAGCCAGTCATGCAGATTCAGATCCACAGATCCAATGCAAAGTGGAAAGTTTAAAAATTGACACCGCGATGGCTGTACTACCAACATCACCATCATTGCACATATATCCGCTTGACATTGTTGCAAATGAAGTTATTTTTATTCGATGTGTGGTGGCGGCGGCGGTGGCGGCATTGCATTGCATGACATTTTGGTTTTGATTTCACTTTTCTGCCTCCTTCTTCGCGGATTAACTGGCTGCCAGTCAGCATTCGTTCGTTTATTTATTTGCGTTGACACGGAAAATGACAAATTGTAATTATGTAAATGCATGTGTCAATCCTAACGATACGGCCGTAATGAAATGTAATCGACCAATTAGTATTCTTTGGTATTTTATTATGAATAATTTGAAAATTGCGGGTCGGCGGTTGTGGGTAGTCGACACGATATGCGATTTTGCAACAAATTAGTTTTCCCAGAATTTATAACGAGTTGTAATGCTGCTCCTTTATAAAATATATCACTGCCACACACAACCACTACAACAAAAGCAAGGAATTTAGTACCGTGCTTTTGTGTGGATATTGAAAGATTTATCCAAAGCATACAGGGTGAGATTAAAAAACTGCAACCAACTGTGGAAGTGGACGGAAGAAAACAGCAACATCAGCAGAAATTGTTCGAAAAGTTAAAAAGCAACTTGATCGAAACCCACGTCACAATGGTCGAAAAATGGCTCGTGATTTGAACATATCGCAACATTCCATTCGGCAAATATAGAAAAATGAGCTCGGGGCGGCATGGCCATTGAAATTCCAAAAAGTGCAAGAACATACACCGCAATAGAAAAAAAAAGACTCAAAAGAGCAAAAGAGTTGCTTCGCTTGGCCGAAAGTGGTGAATTGCCGAATTTGGTTTTCTCCGATGAGAAAACATTCGTTGTCTAGCAGTTCGTAAACAAACAAAATGATCGTGTTTACTTGCCAAAGAGGTCAGTTGAAAATGTGCGGTTTGGTTGGCCACTAGAACTCAAGCGCCGGCCATGTTGACGGTGTGGGCCGCCATAACAGCCAATGGTAGCTCCCCGCTCGTATTAATTGACCGTGACATCAGAATAAATGCCGAACATTATAGCGAAAGTACTCTGGAAGTTGTATTAAAGCCTTGGGCATGCAAACATTTTGGTCGCAGACCTTGGACATTCCAACAGGACTCAGCACGCGCCACCCAAGAATGGTTACAAAATGAGGTTCCTCGCTCCATTTCCAGCGCACAATGGCTACCAAAATCTCCGGATACCAATCCGTTGGACTATTTATTGTGTCTGGAGTATTTTGGAAAGCAAGGTTGGCTCTAAAAATACCAAAGTGTCATTGTCCAGGAATGGGCCAAAATATCGCAGAGCAACATTCGGGCAGCGTGTGATGGTTTCATTGTCCGTTTGAAGGCCATAATTCGTGCCAATGGTGACCAATTCGCACAAATCTAAACTTATTCTAAAATTTGATGCTATTTCCGACATTCATTCACTAAAATTACAAAAAATGTAAAAACTATGGCGTTCGACTTTGTTGCAGTTTTTTACCACACCCTGTTTACTCACCTCCAACCGACTTTTGGCCTTTTCCTACTGATTTTGTATAAATATAAATTTTTACAATTGACTCTAGGCAGCTTTTTCAGGTGGTACACATTTCGTACCGGATAAGTCTGAACCCACTTTTGTTGCTAAATTTCCGATGAGAGAGAAATGTGTAATTTGCCATATCTTGAAGAAATACTTTTAAGGTTATGCCCCCCCAAGGTACGCCGTTTCTTTAAACTACGCTTTTTATTTGAAAATATTTTTGCAGCGATTTTTTTAAATCGTTTTAAAAGCTGAATTGTTGTTCCACATAAGAAATACGGGTCGACTCCTATCTGATTGAAGATCGAGTTGGGTAACTTCTTTCCTTATATTTTCAACTCCAACTCATCTTTCAGAGTCTCTTATATATGATTTCATATTTATGTCCGTCTTGCTTTGGGGACATATTTCCCAAAATCCTTTGGGAGTTATGTCCTCGATTTTTTTGGAGTATTGCCCAGGAACATATTAGGGACATACTTTCCATCAAAATCCGTGAATTTAGATAAGATATGTAGGTATGATCAATCTTTTGTTTCAGTATCAATCTCTTGTATATTGCCTTGCAGTGTTCTTTTCTCAATCAAGAACTTAAAAATATAGCTTTTCATTCGAAAAACTTCCTAGTCTAACTTGTAACATATAGTTGGAATCTCAAAATTAACATAAGTGCATGTATGAAGCACGCAAATTTGTTATTCATCCACTCAAATTAAGAAATTAAAAAAATATACTTCAGCACTCATTTTCTTAATTCAAAACCCCCGTAGTTTGTTTAAAATTACAAACACTCTGCTCGAGTCTGAAGTGTCGAGAGCATTCGTTGCTATTCAAGCATTTTAAATCTCCATTAATTGTATGTACGGACGTGTTGTAACTACTACGGGCTCTTTAGTTTCTACCCCACTTAACTTATGGACTTCCAAGAATGCCCTTGACTTTCCTCTTCCTTTCGTTTTCGTTTTCTTTTTCATTTTTGTGCTGAACTCACGAGGCGGAAAAACGAAAATAAATAAAAAATTAAACCACTTTAACTGTACGTACATGCGTATCCGGTAAGAAGTTCTTCCACTTGTTTTTCTTCCTATTTTATGGAAAAAAATAAAAGGCTGCACATTGCTTGACTGCCTTCTGCTGTACTCCGGCAGCAAGAAACTCTTGTCACAAAACGGCTTACAAATCCAAAAGAAAAAAAGAGCAGAAAATGCTTCCTACTTGAGAAAACTAAAAAAACTGTTTTTACAAGTACTACAACTACTACTGCAATGAAATAGAGTTCCTCCATCCCTCCGCCACCACCCCCTTCTTTCCAAAGGTCCGTAATGCCATTTGTTGGTAGTTTATGAGGATATATTCGAACATAGAGGTTAGCTGCTGTCTGCATCGTTTCGGTTAGACCATCTCGACGACGAGTGAAGTGATTCGTTTACAATGTGCAAAGTGGCCAAAGGAATTACTTTGCCATGCAGCAGGATGCAGATTTGTGAAAATCCTAATGCCAACTGGAAAAGTCCAATTTAATAGAATGCAATTGTCTGAAGATTTTTCCTTTATTACGAGAATATGTATATCTCGTTAGATTTGCAAGTATGTTTGTATTTAAAGAGAAGCAAAGAGGATCAGACCGGCTCAAATTGTCTGAGTTCGTAGAATTGGCATTGAACTTCGATTGAAATAAATAAATGGATTTTGCATTTCATAGCGAAAAATTAAGTTCCAGCCTCTATTATTGACTTCTTGCTTGATCCATCTTCAATTCTGTAGAAACTTCGAGAAGTTTGAACGGCTGTGGAATTTTATTTTTGGAATCTCTACTTAAAATGTGTAGAATATATATATATATATATATATATATATATATATATATATATATATATATATATATATATATATATATATATATATATATATATATATATATATATATATATATATATATATATATATATATATATATATATATTATAAAGAGATTTTACGAAAGTCGTATAAAAGTGTTTAAAACATTATTACCTTTTTGAATGAAGTCGAAGCCACGAATGAAATCAAAAATGGATGAACGAAAGGAAGCTTGGAGTGGGAAAATGCAAATTTCTATTCAAATCAAATCAGAAATCAGGGGATACCTTATACCAAAACGTGCGACTATATGGATACAGGATGGTTTCTCAAATTATCAAAATTTTGCTGAATTTAATATGAAAACAGATTAAAAAGTATAAATCGGTTCTGCCGACAGACTAATACTTCGATTTTTATACCCTCCACCTTGGAAAGGAGGGTATATTAACTTTGTCATTCCGTTTGTAACATCCTTAAATATTCGTCTTAGACCCCATAAAGTATATATATTCATAATCAGCATAAAATTCTAAGTCGATTTAACGATGTCCGTCTGTCTGTCTGTCCGTATGTCTGTCTGTCTGTCTGTCCGTCTGTCTGTCTGTTGAAATCACGATACAGCCCACATTATTTGACGTAGAGCTCCAAAATTTAGCAGAGCTATTTGCATTGTGTCTAGGATGGTTGGTATTGAAAATGAGATATATCGGTCCACGTTCTGGTATAGTCCCCATATAACGGTACCTCCCGATATTCGGTATTTTGATGATTTATGCCACGTTTTTTCACGGATTTGTCTTAAAATTGGTATTTGTAGGTCATAGCAGGTCCCTGAGCGTGTGGCAAAACATTGCATGTATGGGTCCAAAATTTGGTATAGCCCCCATATAACGGTACCTCCAGATATCCGGTAATTTGATGATTTTTGCAACATTTTTTCACGGATTTGTCTGAAAATCGGTATTTGTTGGTCATAATGGGTTCCAGCTCCGGTGGCGAAACATTGCATGTATGGGTCCATGATTTGGTATAGCCCTCATATAACGGTACCTCCCGATATTCGGTATTTTGGTGGTTTTTGCCACATTTTTTCACTGATTTGCCTAAAAATTGGTATTTGTGGGTCATAATGGGTCCTAGTTCGTGTGGCGAAACATTGTAATTATAGGTCCACGTTTTGGTATAGCCCCCATATAACGGTACCTCCCGATATTCGGTAATTTGATGATTTTTGCCACATTTTTTTCACGGATTTGTCTGAAATTTGGTATTTGTGGGCCATAATGGGTCCTAGTTCGTGTGGCGAAACATTGTAATTATAGGTCCACGTTTTGGTGTAGGCCCCATATTACGGTACCTCCCCATAATCGGCATTTTCATGGTTTTTGCCACATTTCTTCTAATGTTTATTTTACCCTAAGGTGGAGGGTATTAAAAGTTTGGCCCGGCCGAACTTAATGTTTTTTTACTTGTTTAAATTTATTTTGACTTCTGCTATGATTATTCAACTGTTGACCCTCTATGGATTGGGTTCTGTAAAAGAATCGCTGACTTGTTTCGCAAGTTATGACAGGTAAAAATATTTAAACTTGTGACCTTTTGTGGGTGAGGTACCAGAAGGGGTTTGCATGTCATCTTCACAACAGATCTTGTTTTTGTTTTTCAAAGTATTGAACCCCATGTGGGGCAGGTGGCAAAAGAAATGGTCCGATCCCTACCATCTTTAAAACAGATCTTGTATTGATGGACATTTTGAGATGTACCAAGTCTGGAACGGAATCGGATATTAATTTCGCTTTTTATGACCCTTTGTAGGGGAGGTACCAGAAGAAATGGTCCGATCTCTACCATCTCATGTGTTGATGGAAATATTCAGATGTGCCAAGTCTAAATGGAATCGGATGTTAATTTTGCGTTTTATGAGCTTTACGAAAATTCAAAATTTTGACTTTTTGTGGGGAAGTACCCGAAGCAGTGGACCGATATATTCCATTTTAACACCAGATCTTGAGTTTATAAAAATGTTGGGATGTGACAATAGCATTCCTACATCATATTTTATAAGAGTTATAATTAATCAAAATGTTGACCCTTGGTGGGGGAAGCACTCTATGTAGTGAACCGATATTATCCATTTTTGCACCTGACCGAGAACTGAGACAAATATTATGATTTGCAAAGTTGGAGAAAAATCGGATTATTGCTTATCTTTCTGTGCACATAATATATTTTTTGAAAATTTCGAACTTTTGTGGGGGATGTACCAGAAGGTGTGGACCGATATTGCATCCATCCATCCATCTTCGAACTCGATCTAAATTTGACAAAAATATAACGATGTACCAAGTTTGGACCAAATCGTATACTCTCTTCGAGAGTTTTCGTGTTCACTAGCTAGCCAGACAGAAGGACGGACATCGCTAGATCGACTCCAAATGACCTGAAACCGTTATTAATCCGTTAATCCGTTATTTCGACTTGGCGCATTTTGATTGTATCAAATTATATATACCCTTCCTAGCCATATGACAGAGGGTATAAATATGGCTAAATTGCAAAAAATGCTTCAAATTTGGGTATAGTCTTATATGGGGGCTAAAAAAAGGTGAATAGTCATGACTCATATTTTGAACAAAAGATTCTATATGTAACCCATAGGCCTGTATAAAAATTTAAAATTTGCGAAGCATAGAGCAAAATATTTAAAGCCCTTGGTGTTTTCTTAAGGCTATATATAAGAAGCCCTAAAGAATGTTGGCCTGGGAACCCAAACCCTTTTGGGACTTTTATTGTATACATTAAATGTTGTTGTATTTTCTTCTTTAGACAATTTCATTAAATATATATTCAGAAACTGCTAAAACAAATTATAAAATTTAGAGCATTACAAACTTTTTAACAATTTTAATATCCTTGAAGTGATACCTTTTTCGTACCAAAACTCTTTATATTTTCTTTGTATTACACTTAAAACTTCTAACTTAAATTCCGCAATTCCAACTATCTTTAAAACGCCCTTCCATCGTTTATACATAACAATAGAGCTGACATTTCACTAGAACCACCTTTTTGTTCGCTTTCGAAAGACATTTTTCGTAATGCTCCATTTGACCTCGTTTCCCCATTGCTGGGATTCGGCGTGTGTATGTGAGAGAGTAAAAGTGTGTGTGTGTGGACGAGTGCGAACACAGGAAACTCTAATTTATGACAGTCTCCAACACCATTCAACCTTCCTGTTGATTTTGTGTTTGTCAAAAGGAAACTTCCGTTTTTATTCAAACAGAAGAAGGTAATCAGGTTACCTCATTGTGTGTGAGTGTTGGGGCACCATATTCGACCATGAATGGTGAAATAGGGAAACTCAGTTGATGAAGAGGGAGGGGAAGGTTAATTATGGCATTTGGACATTTCAGGTAGCAAGTTTACAATTACGTACGAGATTTTAAGTTAAACTATAACAAAGGTGGAATTTACATTTGATCTGTGAAAAATACGAAAAAATAATAAATTATAATTATTTTTTTTAATATTAAACAAGTAAAAAACATTAAGTTCGGCCGGGCCAAACTTTTAATACCCTCCACCCTAGGGTAAAAGAACATTAGAAAAAATGTGGCAAAAAACATTAAAATGCGAATATCGGGAGGTACCGTTATATAGGGGCTACACCAACACGTGCACCTATAATTACAATGTTTCGCCACACGAGCTAGGACCCATTATGACCCACAAATACCAACTTTTACACAAATCAGTGAAAAAAATGTGGCATAAATCATCAAAATACCGAATATCGGGAGGTACCGTTATATGGGGACTATACCAGAACGTGGACCTATACATGCAATGTTTTGCTACACGCTCAGGGACCCGTTGTGACCTACAAATACCAATTTTCAGACAAATCCGTGAAAAAATGTAGCATAAATTATCAAAATACCGAATATCGGTAGGTACCGTTATATGGGGGCTATACCAAAACGTGGACCTATACATGCAATGTTTTGCCACACGCTCAGGGACCCGTCATGACCTACAAATACCAATTTTCAGACAAATCCGTGAAAAAATGTGGCATAAATCATCAAAATACCGAATATCGGTAGGTACCGTTATATGGGGGCTATACCAAAACGTGGACCTATACATGCAATGTTTCGCCACACGCTCAGGGACCCGTCATGACCTACAAATACCAATTTTCAGATAAATCCGTGAAAAAATGTGGCATAAATCATCAAAATACCGAATATCGGGAGGTACCGTTATATGGGGACTATACCAGAACGTGGACCGATATATCTCATTTTCAATACCAACCATCCTAGGGACAATACACATACTTGTGCCAAATTTCAAAGGTCTACGTCAAATAATGTGGGCTCTATCGTGATTTCAACAGACAGACAGACAGACGGACAGACAGACAGACGGACAGACAGACAGACAGACGGACATCGCTAAATCGTCTTAGAATTTTATGCTGATTATGAATATATATACTTTATGGGGTCTACGACGAATATTTAGAGGTGTTACAAACGGAATGACAAAGTTAATATACCCTCCTACCCATGGTGGAGGGTATAAAAAGTTTATTTAGGGATGGGGAGATGAATTCTATAGTTTTTTCCGGTTAGAGCAGATGTTAAATATCGTATTTTTTAAATGAATTTATTTATTTATATTAAGTCCTTTCAATTTTTCTATCCTTTTTAGGAAGTTTTAAGTTTAGCATTAGGAACAAAAAATTATTGGATATATATTTTTTTAAGAACTGTTCAATTAAAATTGTATTTTTGATGCAGTAGATTACTACGACGAAGTAACTTTTTTAGAGCCTAATCTTAGTATATATTTCTAAAATGTTTGACTCTTATAGAGTTTGCTTTTCACAAAAGTAGTCATATCAAAAGGCTAAAAAAGCCAAGTGACAATTCCTTTCGCCAGGATGAAATCATGATATTGGTAGCAAATATTGTATGGCTGCCAGTTTTGTCTTGATAACATTGCTTCTATTTTTTTGTTGTTGTAGCTCCTACTGCTTCGTTTGTCCTAATTCTTCTCAACCTGGCTCTGCTTCTAAATTCAAATTTGAGAAAGACTCAAAGTGTATAAGTAGGATCGCTAACGATGCCCATAAATGAGTAATTTTGGTTAGGGCCTGTGCAACATGCTGGGCCAGTGTTCTGCACACTGCTGTCAATCCAGACACAATACAAATTGAGGCGGTTGTATCATTCGAATCTCAATATTGCCTTAACTACTCGGGTTTGTCGGGGTAGCTCTCGGTCTTCAGCTGCGATGGGAGGGGGTGGTCTCAGAATACACTATTTTCTCTATATTCCTCCATGACTTCTGTGACCGGAATGAATACCATTCAGTCCTGCTTGATAGACCTATTAATTTAGAGGCTCTCTCTCTCTCTAAGATCGTCGCCTCCATGCTGGAGCCACATGGTTTACCACAGTCCGACCTATGCCTTGTAAGAGATTAAAAAGATTTCTTTATAAGCTCTCCAAGTGCTGCCGGCAAGGGACTTGAGTACTTTGTTCCTACTTCTAATCTTGATGGCCGGAATTAAGATATCATCGATCTGCACATTCAGTGATAGCCTCATCTCCGCTGTCCATGTGTTGAAACGTATGATCATCGAATTTGTGGCGGTTATTTTTTATATTTCTCGCAGTGAAGAGGGCGTTTAGATCAGCTATTTTTGTTTAGCCGATCTCAGATGTCATCAACGATTTGTACAATCGATCGGGTACGTTATCGTCCTAAATTGGGGACCTGCCTGTTTCACTCTACGAATATTCGACATCTTGTTACTGAATTTCACTTAAGACTGTGGTCTACATACGTAGTTGACGATCAAACGTTTCACACTTAGCCGGAGGGACATGAAGTTTCAATTTCAATTGTATCGAACAGTGTGGCGTGATTGACCACATACTTCAACATCATCAGAGAGATTCCGTTAGGACCAAGCGCTTTGCATGACTTTGCGCTTCTAATGACATGCGCAACATCTTCCATCGTAAATGGTTTTCCTCTGCTGGGAGAGACCACTTCGGTCTGTAAATTCTAAGCCGTTAAATAATACAGATTTCTGATCATAATTTTTTCTGTGTTCCAGAGCGATTTAACCGTTGCCAACAATTTACTCGGTCTGGTACCGATGTTACACTCCTTCAAATGTTCTAGACACTTTTTCCGTTCCTGCTCGCCAACGAACCTGTTTATTTCTAGAGTTAGTTCCCTGATTGTGGGAATATTAGGGTTAGTAAAGCGAAACTCTTTCATTTGCGAATCCTCCTTCCTCTGCTAGGAAATTTGGTGTTTATTCAGACATAGGCACTGACGATTAAAGCGAACAATCGCAGCATTGATGATGTCCCAGAAACACCTACTTGCTACTTGTACATCAGATGGATTGGACAGTTTTCTGAAGCTTCGATTGGTATACTCTCTGAATTATTGCCAATTCGCTGTCCCATTCATCATGGACATTAACATCCCGTAGCACCAGATTATTGCCTACCAGTAGTGAACTGATGTTGGGTATATAACGCGGGACACAGCTTTTTAATGCCAGGATGTACACATTAAGCACCTCTACATTGGCGATTGCATCTAACCGAGACCGATCTGTGGCAGATGTGACATGACATGCAGAGCAAATCCGTGGGGTTGGTCTCGATCCCTGCCCGGACCAAAAGAATACTGAGCAAACATTCAGGCTAATGTTACTCCCGAATCGAAAAAAAATAAAACATTAACGAACAGCAATACGAACATGTATTTGTATGGTTGACGACCACTGGTCGAGAATTTGTTCCTCCGAGTCAATCCGGTGTATAGAACCAACCATCGCGGGGTTAATTTATAATTTTGTTTTTATACCCTCCACCATACTATGGAGGGTATATTAACTTTGTCATTCAGTTTGTAACTCCTTGAAATAATCATGCCAGACCCCACAAAGTGTATATATTCTTAATAAGCGTAGAATTCTAGTAATTCTGTCCGTCTGTCTGTTGCAATCACTTTCAATCTTTCGAAGGCTACAGTTTTGCACACATGTTTATTTTTCCAGTAGGCAGTTCGTAAATGGGCCATGTAGGTCACGTTTTCATATGGCCCCCATATAACGGTACTTCCCGATATTCGGTATTTTGATGATTTTAGCGAGATTATTAACCGGAATTGTTTCAAATTTGGTATTTGAAGTTAGTAATGGATACTACAGCCTGATACAGAAAATTGTTTGTGCAGGTTCACATCTACGTATAAGCCCCATAGTTCAGTACCTCCCTATATTCGGTATTATGACGATTTTAGGCACAATACTCACCGATATTGTTTGAGTTGTCGTATTTGAAGTTCGTAATGGATGCTATAGCCTGTGACAGAGAATTGTCTATGCAGGTCCAGGTCTTCGTATATGCCCGATATAACGGTACCTCCCCATATACGGTATTTTGATTATTTTAGTTACATAACTCACCGTTTATTTCACTTTCGAATTTGAATATGGTAATGGCTTATGCCAAACATTGATTATGTAGGTCCACGTCGTATAGACCCCAATATAACGGATATATTCGGTATTTTTAAGATTTTTACAGAACTTTTAATGGATTTTATTTTTGGAAAATTCCCAAATTCGTTCCAAATGGTGGGTAGGGTATTTAAAGTTCGGCCTGGTCGAACTTACTTCTTTTTATCTTGTTTTTTTATTGCTTTAACTTTTAAAATGATTTTTATTTCATTTTTTGTTTCTTTGGACTGGAACCGGAAATGTGGTCCTATACTGTTACCAAGGCAGAACATCTTTTAAAATCGTTTGAAATAATATAAAATGTTTTAATAAATAGAATGCTCAATTCAATTTTATTTTTCACAATTTTTCTCAAACTAATTTTAACATTTTCTCTTCTCTTTGCAGGTTCGTTCAAAAACGGTTTCCTGAATTAAATATAAATACCTAATTTATTTATAGTCAAACCAAAAAAGCATAACAAAAAAGAAAATACGAAACAAATTTACTCAACATGCATAAATATATCTTGCTAGCTAGCTAGTTATATGTGTATTTGTAATTAGAATAGCTAAATACAACAATAACAACAACAAAAACTATATATACATATCTTCATACATGTATACTCGATATGCGCCTATGAACTGCTAAAAATATTTCTATGCTTCCTCAATTTTTATTCTACAATATGCCAACAAACAAACAAACAAATAAACAAGCTAGTAAATTAGCCAAAAAACAAAAACAAGAAATATAGCCACTGCACACAGCAAGACAAATACATACATACAAAGACACAGTATACTAAACACCTAGAAATACACTTACGAAAATATTCACATTAGATACACTCGAACCAAAAACAGTAAAACTATCCTTATCCCGAACATACATACAGACATACATCCATACGAAGTTATTCTCCATTGCCATCGTATCCATTCACTCCCCTCCAAATTAGTTTACCACCAAATACTAATAACACTTTTATCCCCAATTAGAAACCACATAAGTCAGCCACACAATGACAAACCAACTGCTGCCGAAGGCAATGTGAATTCTTCCTCCACCCCCAACATCCAACAGAATCAGAAACAACCAGAACAACAACAACAATCCAATCCAATACCACCAGGGCATAAATAAAACATATCAGACAACTCAGCTAATTAAATGCCAAATCAATGTTAATAAATGTATGTTGCCAAGTCAATATAATCAACAAAATATCAATATACATACCAACATACATATATACATTTATTTTTATACTCTAATAAACACGCACATCCATGCATACATACTTATGTATCCTATGGAATTCATGCATTTTACGCATTTTTATTCGCTCTCTTTCGCATACATTTTTATACAGACATTTATATAAATACATATGTATGTTTTTTATGCTTCAACTTTGCTCTCACAAAAGTATAATTCACAATAATTTATTACATTTTTAACTCAAACTTTTTTCTGTCCATTTTCTTACCTTTTCAATATTCATGCATGCAACGACAATTTCCCTACCCTTAAACGCTATTTTTTTATAAAACTTCAACAACTTATAAAAAACATATTTTTAACATTTTGCTCACGTCCTTCTTTCTTCTTCTTGATATTCCAAACTATTCTAATACTATTACAGAATTTATTGATTTCCATTCGACCTTGAGTGCTGAGTTTATATCCGTGTGAAATGTTAAATAATTCCAAGAATTGTTAAAATTTTGAGTAAGATTACGGGGAACTGATTGAATTTCCAAGAAATAAAAGTATTGAGAAATAATGAAAATGGGCCGTTGTACACCACACATTGGATATGTGAATAATAATTACTTTTATCGACACCAGAATTATACAGGCAGGTATGGTCAGCAGTGGGCAAGTCGACTCTTGGATACCAAAAATAACTATACACTGCGGGCGGCGACATGCCCTCTTAAATTTAATGGATTAATAGATTAATTTGTAAGAAGTTACAACTGCCGAAAATTAGTTAAGAAATTTTGTGAGGAAGTTTTCTTAAATTAGGTTTTTTAAAAAGTTCCTACTTCTAATTTTGGCACATCTTACAAGAAATGTGAAGTTCACTCTGAGAGAACTAGAAAGTCAAAGATGGGCAAAATAATTAAAGAGAAATTCTTAAGAGAATTTTAAAATAACTTTCTTGTTTCAAAATTTGTATTTAATTAATATTTTCCAAACACAAACATAACTTATGGCAGAGAATAAGGGACACAACCGCTAGCGTGCATACTTGCCCACCCATGCAGAAAGTACTTGAATGAAAACCTAAGTGAATAATCCAAAATTTCAGTCAATCAGAAACTAGCAATCATGTTAGTATTTTTACTCGTCCAAAATTGTCTAGCAAAAATGTTTTAAAGAGAACTCTATTCGGCGCCATTTTTCTCAAATTTGCCTAAATATTTTAGTAGATTTTAGAATATAAGAACCTGTTAAAAGTTGCAACAAGTTAACAGTATTGACATTTTATTTGGGTTTTTACAATTAATTAGGTGTTGCTAAATAGTTAGAATTAATCCCATGTTCCAAAAGAATTTTAGTTTTCTTTGGCTAGGGTAGAAAAACATATTTGTCATAAGAGATATTTTGGAGGTGGAAGCCTGGATAATCGGAGCTTAGATTTACTCAATTTTACTCACGAGTGAACAGGAGTAGTCGAAAAGCAGCGTTTTGCATGAAGTTAAAACGTTTGTTGTATGTTCGATCGCTCGTGAGTACTCATTTTTGAAAAGTAAGAGTGGGAGTCAAAACAGAATAAGAGTGAAAAGAGGACAAAATCGAGTGAAAACATTTATTTTGTTTGCCAATCTCTATGTTCCTTTGTGCCTTTTGAAGGAACATGTTTCATGTGCAGGTGTAGCTTGAGAAAATATACCAAGACCGGACAATTTCTAGCAATTTTGTTACTCTCTGATTACATTGTTTATAAATGGCTTCGATTGTGTGTGTGGCGAGGATCCATCACTTTGAAGTGTTCGAAATCTGTTTCAGGACATTTGGAGTCGATCTAGCAATGTCCGTCTGTCTGCTGCCTTGTGCGCACGATAACTCTCGGATGGAGTATCCGATTTTGTCTAAACTTGGTGCATCGTAATATTATTGTCAAATTTGATATGTTATAAATATGGTAGAGATCGGACCATTTATTATTATAACTCCTCCACATAGGGTACAAGAACCCAAATGCTAAAAGAAAGCGAAATAACCATCCAACTCTTCAAATTTCACACACACAAACGTTTTTGCTAACACAAGATATGTTGTAAAGTTGATATCTGCGAACCCGATCTGGTACCTCATCCACAAAGGGTCATAATTTTCAATACTTTTGTCTGTCATAACTAAGCTATATCTAAAAATGTCTCCCAACCAGAAACTTGACATGAATATGGAATTTATAATTTTTAATAAAATTGGATATAAATGTTCGATTTTCTTGAGAATGGAATACTTTGGTCGACTATGCCTATATAAAGTGAAGGAAGTAACCAATATAGTCCAAACCTGGCACGTCGCAATTTTTTATGAAATTTATTTGGATCCGATATTTATTCGGAACCTACTCCATGGAGGGTCAACAATTTAAGTAATCATACCAGAAGTCAAAATATATTTAAATAATCTAACATTGGCTGAGAGTTTACATCTGTCGGCAAAACCGACGGATACTTTTTAACTTGTTATACCATAATCTAAGGAGCACCTAAATTTTAAACTTAAAAGTATTATTACTATAAATACACTCATATTTTATTAATTCAATACTTTTAGTATATTCAATTCACTATAAAGCATTTCTTTTTAGATTAAAAATTCTGGTGAGCGTCTAAAAGTATGCTACAAAAATGCTATAGATAATTGTGGAAAACGACCATGTGATTCTAACCATAGTAGAAAAATACAGGAAGATGCATCAACGCTTGGGAACATTGATATGTCAAAAATGTTGAAATGTTTTTTTCAAAAATAAGTAGATTTTTATATGTTTTTTTTTTTTTTTTTTGTTATACGACGGCAATCGGAGATTGTTATGATATTCGTTTTTCAACAATTTTTACGAATTTGAATAACTTTTTATTCAAAATTTTGAATTTCAAATTTAGTTTGACAGTTCATTGTCCCAGCAGCTGTGTCGATGCGACTACCTGTTTTCTTCTACCATGATTCTAACATTCTGTCCAATCAACGTTTTATAAATCCTAGAAATGATATGAAAAAATAGCATCAAATATGCCTAATGAGCTGCTTAACCAACGGCGTAGCGCATCGCATGCTTTTCGTGCTTGGGACTTCGCTAGATTCCAATTTTCAATGCCATCTCCTTAGGTCATTAAAACTCAACTCGAAAAAGAAAATTATTAAATTTCTAAAATTACTCCAAGATCAATTTATGAATCTACATTGTCCAATTTATAGGGGCCAACAAATTAATCACTATTAGAAGGTCTATGTCTTGTCTATGTATCAGATATATGTGATAACCGCACTTGATATGAAGGATTTTGGAAAGTTTCGAAAACTTCTGTATAAAGTCACCCACAGAAGTTTTCGAAACTTTCCAAAATCCTTCATATCAAGTGCTGTTATCACATATATCTGATACATAGACAACGCCATCGTTATATATTTCTCTGAGGCCCATATTTAACTCTAACTAAATTTAAAAAAAAAAATCAAAACTAAATTCATTCAAGTTCCAGTCAACTGTCAATTATTGTCACTGTACAGGACAAAATTTCCAATACAATACTCGCACTCAAGTGAGAAGAT
This sequence comes from Musca domestica, assembly GCF_030504385.1. Classification (NCBI taxonomy): domain Eukaryota; kingdom Metazoa; phylum Arthropoda; class Insecta; order Diptera; family Muscidae; genus Musca; species Musca domestica. The sequence continues at coordinate 10,503,632 of NW_026712258.1, forward strand.
AACCCAATATTTTGTATCATTCTTAATTTTTTTTTCAAAGTATCTATTTTGTCATTTATTAGCTTCTTTAATCATTTCCTACATACACGAATACATACATAACTTTTACAACTACAAGATCCACACACACGCGCATTACACATACAAACAACATAAGACATTAACAGCTTTTTATGAAAAAAAAAAAAAAAAACAAAACAAACTTTTCTTCTTCTTCTTGATTTATGCAAATCTATCTACTCTAGTCAGACCTCATCGTCTGATTGTCTGTCTGTCTGCCTTTGTTTTGTGCAACTTCTTCCGTCTTTATTTCCTGTTACCATAAATCAAATGTTGAATGTTTTACATTTCCGAATGATAAACGTAATTTTCTTTCAGTGGATTGAATGTGAATCTGCCTGGCAAAAAAAAAAAAATAATAAAAAAGAAAAGCAAACAAACTGTAGAAGAAAAGCCAAAAAATAGTAAAAATAAAAAGCTCTTGGAATGCTGCTTAAATTTGAATATATAAACTGTCAAACATAAATTTTTTTAAAGGCACCTTTCGTTTCGTTCTTAAGGCAATAAATTTTTTTTTAAAATTCTTCTGCAATTGAATTGAATTGGCTTGCAACTCACCGATTTTTTTTCTCAACAACAACAAATTGTCAATTATTGCAAATTTTCAATTATAAAATCAACAAAAAATAAAGAAAATTCTTAAAATTTGTCCAATTAACAAAACACAATAACGGTAAACGCTTTTTTTTAATGTTTTTGTTTATTAAAAACATATAAACTTGTGCATCAACTAAATTTTTATAATCTGCAAATTTTTAAAATTTTGCCATTCAACACCCCACAAATCTGTCAAACAAAACCAACCAACCAACCAATCTACCTTCAAAAAATCGAACCTCTACAAACTAACTTCAATTATCTTTTACCATAAAAATATAATAAACTTTAAATTTTATTAATCCAAAAACAACTAAATAAAATGTCTCGCGAAAATTCCCCCCGTCATAGCGCTAGACGTTTAGCCAGAGATCCACAACAGCATCAAACGTCACAGCATAATCAACAACAACATTTCTCACCCGTCCATCAGCCACGCATAATGGAACACTCACCAGCCGGCCGAGCAAGCAATGCCAGTGCCAACATGGGTGGTGCCGGCACTGGACTCATATCGAACTCGGCTTCCAACATAACTACCGTTCACGAAGATGGCAGCGAGGACAATCCTATGCTGCCACCTTTGACCGGCTCGGGACCAAGTAGACAGCGTTCATTGAGAGATCGTCTCAAGGACGGCATTACCGGCAGTTTTTCATGGCAGTAAGTGGAAAAGATTTTCAATTTTTTGTTTCTATTTTGAAAAAAAAATAGATTTAGAATTTACTTTTTTGAAATTTCCATTTTTGAATTGTGTTTCAAACTTTGAAGAAAATAGTTGAAAAATTGATTTTTGTAACTTAATTAGAAGAATATTTTCAATATTCTTTGTTTTTGTAGAATATTTTGTTTTGGTTTTGGAATTTTTGTTAAAATTTGTTTTGTCATTTTGTTTTGAATTTAGATGTTAATTTTCGATAATATTCAAACTGCACCATGTAACAAAAACAGCACCCTTCCTTTTTGCGGCACATTTGTAGATAGATGCACTTAACTATTAAGTGAACGTAGTTTCTAAGTGATCATAATATATTCTTAAACTATTATAATCTATTTATAAATATTATGAAAACAAATATTGAGAATTTGTAATTATGAAGTTAATATAATATTTATCACGATATGCTGGAAATACTTCGTACAACAAATCATTTAATCTCATCATGTCTGAAATTCCATAGCAAAGCAAATATTGTCCACGAGTTAAAGAAAAACTCTGAGCAAACACAATTTTTTGGAAAACTTATTGTAACTGGGAATACAGTCACAAGATTAGGGTCAGGACCGTATCATTAAAACCAGAAAACCCTCATACAACATTCGATTCATGGTCGTAGCCCAAGGAAGAAAGATAATGCCAGTTGGACCAACTGTAGTTTGCTTGACTGTTAAGTGCCTTAATCATATGAGAATTATAATGAATACTCCATCAAAGATTGAAATTTTCCAAAAAAAAAAAAGATGATTCTATCTCGACTTCTTCGTGCTCAATACATGATTGTGTGTGGAGCTCGGCAGGTTCTAATAGCTCTATAACTTCACTGGAAAACATCTTGTGTGAAGTTTTCTTTAACGATCTTTCACTACTTATGAGTGGATCTGAAGTAAAAAGCAATCTTTGATAAAAATCACGGTTGCATTCTTCTTTTGAACATTTTCTTGAAAAATTCTGTCTGTATGACGGAAAATGTTTATTTCGAGCTTCTGCAGCCTCCTCCGACAATTGGCCAATTGGATGCTGTGCATTATCTATGATATAATAGTAATTTATGAATTGATGGAGTCAGGGTGCCAGTCGTATAATTCCACATACAGTTGCGCGGTATTGAAGGCATATTCTTTGAATTTTGTTGTATTTATTTTGTGTCCACTTTAAATCGCCTCTAATAAGATTTTAAATCTAATTATTAATTCGTGATTAATGCCTGTTATGACCGCCTCTAATTCTGTGTTTTGAAAAAATCTCCTACTCGTATTGCCATTATTGGTATTACCGAAATTGGCTTTAGGCATGTCCACAAACAGCCCCGTTTTCATGTGGAAACTTGGATTTCCTTTTTCCTTTCTTCTTCTAATGCTATATCATACTGTGTCCTTTTCTTTCCATATTTCTTTAGGGCAATTTATATGCCAAATGCAGAATACTTTCAAAAATACGTATTTTTGCGTGCAATACCGAAATTCCAAACTCAAGAGCATTGTGACTTATCTCGATCTTTTTGCTTAAAGTATGGAAATCTTTGGAATTGGCGCCACATACATATTTAGTGAATGCACAGGTATTTCAAAAGTGCCTTCCAGCCACTTCTGGTTGGTTTTCATAAAAACTTCTTCAACTTTATACGCTTTTAGCCATCTCAGTTTAAATTCGTGTTTGATGTGCAAAAATTTATGCTTGAGGCTCTTCTTTCTCTCCACAGTGTCTTCGCAAGACAATCCAAACTTGGTAAATTTTGTTGTTGCATTTGCTCAAATAGACATTTACGGGTCACTTTTTTCGCCACCTTCATAACAAAAAAAAAAAAAAAAACATAAAATAAAAAAAAGAATTTTTTCAATATTTTTTGAATTTGATATAATTTGGGGCGCCCAAATAGAAGTACGTATCAAGTCAACGATCAAATTACGTCTAACTGCACGGAAGCGGTGGCGTGTGTTTTTTTTAAATATACCTAGAATATTTTTTACCTACCGAGTATTTTTAATTTTGGACTATTGGCAGCCTATTTACTCAATATCTATGTGCGACGTTAAAACAATGTTTATTTCAAAATATAACCTTTTGTTATTCCTGCTTATTTCCTACTTATTATCAATTGCATCAACTTGGATAAGCGATATTGATATTGAGCATTCGTTGATCACTAGAAGAACGGATGACTTCTTGTATTCAAGCATATTTTCACCAAATTCATTAAACAATATTTTATTACCTCACGACTATCATTAGTTCCTTATATCTATACTTAGTTTAAGACTTAATTTTCTAAGTTTATCTATATAATACTTAACAGAGGCTACAGAGATACTGTAATATTTTACTATACAATGTTAGAATTACATATACTTATAATTATACAACGTTCTCCTAAAAAAGATTGAAAAGAACTGGAGTCTCTAACGTTGTTTTTGAATATCTTTAAGCTAATTAAATCTGCTTTTAAATCTACTTCATTTCGAGCGTCGCAAATCTTCGATGATAGAAGAGAAGTTGATCCTGTCTTCAGAGAAGACCCTCTTCACTCATCGGTAGTTAATTACTCGGTGATCTGTAATTAATCAGCCTGTCTCTCGAAACTTTCTCTTACTAACCTATTATCGACGGAAGTCCAGGATACTTAGAGCGCTAGCAATAGGAAAATTATCAGTTGGCAGATATGCGCCAGGTCCTATCTTCTCCCTGGGTTCGTCTAAGCCCAAACCTTTTCCAAACCAAATAGAAAAGGCATATGCAATCAGTGGTCTTATTTTGCCTGGCGCTGTGGTATAAGTACTTCCCACAGCCTGTGAGCTAACTAATTGGTCTGTAGCTATTGCGTTATGTTGGATGGGTTTCAGAATCGGCATCGTTACTGCCCTTTTCATGAAACCAGAAAATAGCCCAGGTTTATACAATGATTAAAGATAATAGCAATTGTTTTCAACACAATATCAAGAATTACATCCGGCTCCATGAATAGTGCTTTGAGGATTTTTTTTGTCGCCATGTATTGTCCTCACTTATTGTGTATCCATCTGCAGTTAGCAGTTCAGCAAATGTTGACAAAGTGGAAGTGGTTTTATATATCGATACATCATTTCTCACAGCATTACTGATCCCTTGAAGAATGGATGACTTCATGGCCCAAGTTTAAGGTCCTCCCTCCAAGCCCGCTGACTTCCAAATTTAATGTCAAAGTGCATTATTGAGATTGAAATCACAGAACAAAAGATAAACAATAGCCAAAAAGGTGTAGACAAATTTTGATATTACATCTGGTTTTTAAAATTTTTCTGTTTTTTAAAATTTGCAAGAGCTGTTTGTAATTGCGCCGTAATTCTCCTTTTATACATATTTTTCTGCTTAAAACTAGAGAGGCTTAAATAGGTAGAAGGTATGAGGGATATGAATTTATGGTACTATTTACATGGTAAAATTAAATGGGATATAAATTCCATTTAAAACTATTCGGCTACCATTGAATATGGTAATTTAACCCGGTCCTTGTTGAGAATTAAATTTTTCATGATTTTAAAAATTTAGGTTTTTTGAGTTGCTTCTAAAATTTTTCAACTCTTATCTTTTGAAATGTGAACGTTATAATACAACGATTATTTGTTCGCACAATTTACATTTCTCAATAACTGTTACATTTGAAATTGTCCTCGACATTTGAATGGGCATTTGATTGAACTTGAATTTGATTTTGCCGTTGCTTTTAATTTAGAATTGAAACAACTTTCCGTTTCGTTCGTTTGATGTAATTTTTTCCGATTTGAGTTTTACGAGTCAAGTTAATCTCTTAAACGATATTTGTCAATTTGGCGACATGTGATTTATTTTAATTTATGAATTGTCTTTTTTTCAAACGATAAAACGCTGCTCCATAATATGAAATTTTAATACACATTGAGCGTTTTTTACAGCAGCGAAAACAACAATTTGCCAAACAATCTACGATCTTGCGTTGGAATATGTTTGACAAATTGATTGATTTACAGATGAATGTTGTGCGCCGGGCAAATGGCAAATGTGGCATGGGAGTCATATGGGAGAAGGCGTCGATTGCTCCAATGAAAATGTATGACACAATATGGAAACGAAAAGTATATTTTATTTTATTTTTGTTTTTTGTATGTAACACATACACGTACGAACGTAAAGAAAATATAAAAATCCATCACAAAATTAATAACCGTTGACAAAAAGCGTTCCATAAATTATAAATCATTCGCATAAGAAATGAGCGTGAGAATTGATCTATTTTTATTTGTATTGCACGGTTTGCGCACAAGGTTGCAAATTTGTAAAATATATTAAATGTCGTGAGGGAACGTTAAAATTTGAAATGACTTTTCAGAATATTTTTTTTAATTTAACGGTAAACCCCAAATTTGGGGACATCGTGAGTCGCGACTTCGTTGTGAAAATACAACACTGTTGGCTCTTTTTGCTGAACGAAACGCGAAGTCAACACTGTTTTAAGCCACAAGTGACAACAGTGTTGTATTTTCTCGACGAAGTCACAATTTACGCTTTGATGTGATTTAGTCTTAAGAGTTATGTTTTCGAAGTTTAACTAAAGATCGCATTCTTACAGATGATGTTGTGCGACGTTTTTTTTTATAAAATCGTACATCTCGCTGAATTATATATCGATTTATCCTTATTTAAGATAACCTCAGACCCAACAAATTTTATATATTCTTGGTCAGCGTAACATTTCTAAGTCAATTTAGAGTTGTCCGCCTGTCTGCTGTAATTACGCAATCATAAAAAAAAAAACTGCAACAAAGTCAAACGATATAATTTTTAATTTTTTTCTTTTAAATTTTATTGAATGAAAGCAAAAAATGTCGGAAATAGCATCAAATTTTAGAATTAGTTTAGATTTCGAATTGGTCACCTTTGGCACGAATTATGGCCTTCAAACGGCCAATGAAACCGTCACACGCTGCCCGAATGTTGCTCTACGGTATTTTGGTCCATTCTCGGCGAAGCGCTTGCTTGAGGTGATCGACACTTTGGTATTTTTTAGTGCCAAACTTGCTTTCCAAAATACTCCAGACACAATAGTTCAACGTCCGGATACCAATCTGGAGATTTGGTGGCCATTGTGCGCTGGAAATAAAGCGAGGAACCTCATTTTGTAACCATTCTTGGGTGGAGCGCGCTGAGTCCTATTGGAATGTCCAAGGTCTGCGGCCAAAATGTTTGCGAGCCCAAGGCTTTATTACACCCTCCAGAATATTTTCGCGATAATATTCGGAATTTATTCTAATGAGCGGTCATCACCATGACCGGCGCTTGAGTTCTTAGAATGGCAGCAGTCTGAAGTTGGTTCCAGTTTTTTCATCTCACTTCGTATTGGAAGATCTTAATGGATACTACAACCTATGACAAAAATTGCATATGTAGATCTACGTCTTCGTATAGCCATCATATAACTATACCTCCCAATATTCGGTATTTTGATGACATTAACGATGTTATTTACCGGAATTGTGAATTTGAATTTGGAGTAGAAATAGGGGTGCCTGTCTGTCTGTCTGGCTGATACAAACTTGGTACATCTTTTTATTATTATTAAATATCGAGTTTGGAGATGGAAAATATCGGTCCCGTCCCTCAAGTACCTATCCCATAAAGCGTCAAAATTTTGAATAAAAATGCAATTGTCTTTAAATTTCGCACATCCCAATTTTTCTACTAATACATGTGTAAAGACGGAATATATCGGTCCACACCCTAGGATAGCTCACCAACAATTGGTCAAAATTTGGCATAACTCAAACTCTCATAAAAACGAATCGTATCGTTCTACACTCCATACATTCCAATATTTCCACTAACACAAGATAGGGTGTGAAGATGGAATATATCGGCCACGCCTTCTTGTACCACCCAACAAAGCGTCAAAATTTTGAATAACTACAACGATCATAAAATCCAAAATAAGAAACCGGTTCTCTTCAAATTTCACATATCCCGTAATTTCTACGAACACAAGACCTGCTTTAGAGATGGAAAAACCCTTCTGGTAACTCCCCCACAAAGGGTTCACATTTTTGAAAAACAGATGCACTTGTAGGCGAAAAGTAAACAATATTACAATGTGCCAAGAACCGACCGAATCGACTTCAAATAATCGAATTTCGCCCAAGGAGACTGGAGTTTAATTCCGTTATTTCCATGAGGCAATATCAAATGATATACATATTTCCTCTAAAGCCACAATGTTGAGGATAAAATTAATCGCAGCACATCTTACTGCTTAACAGTAATCCCTTTCCCAACCCAAGAAAAAAATATAAATAATAAGTCCTTCTCGGATGGTGATTAACAAAAGCTTCTTCGAGAAATTACTTCACGATAATGGCAGAACAAGACCCTGTCTTTACCACCAAAGGTCGAGTGATAAAAACGTGTGTACATTGTTCCCGCTGACTGTCAACATCCACAACAGCTCTTATTTCCTTATGCAGATTTATGTGCATTTTTTTTATTTTTAACAATCCTGAATGTCGTCAGCCCAGAGACGCTGATAACATAACGTGAGAGCATCTCCGGCTCTGGCGACATGTAGGTGACCTAGAGTAGAGATTTTCTTTTTTTCTGTTTTTTTTTTGTTGCTGTTGCAGTAACGAAATTCAAGGATACGAATTCGAGATAAGTTTTATCCGTTAAATAAGTGGTCTCTCCCCTCTTGCCGCTTTCCCCCGGCCAAGGGATTTCTTCTCATCATTAACATGTTGTTTAACATTCCACATATGACGATGGTCGTCATCATCATCATTTCACTCAATGACGATCTGTGAGCATAACCAATCGTTAAGGGGGGATGAGGTTGCTGTGGAACGGGGATATGAATGTGCTGTAACCGGCTAAGCGACAATAAAAGAATGACTTGGCGTCTGATGTTGCAGTCGCACGAAAACAAAGCCACTGCAAAGCAACAACAACACCTTCAGTGCAATTCACAAAATATATGAAAAGTTGACGACGGGTGCTGCTGCTGCAGCGGATGATGATGATGGAGGGAGGTACCCTTGAAATCCTGAAATGGTTTTCTGTTTCAACCTCAGCCTCCGACTTTGCCTGTCGTTATTGTCATTGTGTGTGTGTGTGTGCGACATCATGTGACCTTGAACGTTCAGATAGATTGTTTTAATATTCGTCTCTCGTCTCGTCGTTAACCACTTGGTTGAGCCCTCTTTGTCCTGTTCTTGTTGGTTCGTCTCTCTTCCTCAATCTCGCCCTCATTCGTGGAACGTGAACCAAAATTACATGTTGTTATCACTTAACCAATGAATGGCATTTTTGTTTCCAGCTCCGACATTATAATCCGCACACACACACGTACACTCACTCTCAGTGTGGGAATGCTTGTTTTGTGGCTGATGAAGGGCTAGATGTGTGCAAAAATTCTCTCTTCATTGTTACTCTTTAAAAGAAAAAAACCGAAACTACCGTGAAAACAACATACTTTGAAATATGTGTTTATTTTGACATTAGGATGGAACGACGACTGTGGGAAGAGTAGTGAGAGTAAAGCAGTGAGTGGGTACTCCCAGCAAAAATTTGGTAGCCTCTTGAGATGAATAAGTCATTACGAGGTAATGAAGACAAACTACCTTTTTTAATGGATTGGTGAAAATAATCACAAGGTAAGGTACTAAGTAATGTGTTCTGATGACATAGAGTAAGTGTTCGACCCCAATGAGACCCTGTAAGTGTCTGCTACTTCGTTGCACCAAAAAGTTTTCAAAATCATTCATTTTTAAGATTACCGAAGAGCATATCAGTTTAACCCTTGCACAGTGGTTCCACATCCAATTTTCTGCCGAAAAGTGTTTCAACGTCTTTTCATATCCGAATCCAAGAAACCAACATTGACCTCAATATCATATTTCCGGATTCAAGCTCTCCATTCACTCAACGGTAAATTTAGTACCATTTAGTACTTTTCGAACAAACATAGTACGCATTCCCAAATCTAGCTCCTTCTCTCTAAAGTATGTATCAACAATAGTCTCCATATCAAATTTCAGAATTCCAGTTCAGTTCCAATCCCAAATTTATTATCATACTCTTCGTACAGTTATACTACTGATATCCAAAACCACCTCTTTCTTTCCATCCTAGACAACAACAGTGACATCGATACCAAGTTTCAAAACACCATTTCTATCGCAACACCCAATGGCACATTTTGTGGCATTTTGCTCTTTTCGTACGTTCGTGATTTGCATATCCAAAACCACCTCCTCGTCACAACATTGACATCTATATCGAATTTCTGGATTTCAGCTCTTCACCCAATACCAAATACAGGGTGAGATAAAAAAAACTGCAACAAAGTCAAACGCCATGATTTTTTTTTTACATTTTTTTTTGATTTTTTTGAATGAAAGCAAAAATCTGAAATAGCTTCAAATTTTAGAATATGTTCAGATTTGTTCGAATTGGTCACTTTTGGCACAAATTATGGCCTTCAAACGGCTAATGAAACCGTCACACGTTGCCCGAATGTTCCTCTGTGGTATTTTGGCCCATTCCCGGCGAAGCGCTTATTTGAGGTGATCGGTAATTTGGTATTTTTTAGTGCCAACCTTGCTTTCCAAAATACTCCACATACAATATTCCAACGGATTGGTATCCGAAGATTTTGGTGGCCATTGTGCGCTGGAAATGAAGCGAGGCTTTAATACACCCTTCAGAATATTTATGCGGTATTTATTCTGATGCCACGGTTGATTAATACGAGCGGAGAGCGACCATCGGCTGTTATGGCGGCCCACATCATCACCATTGCCGCCACTTGATTTCTGGTGGCCAACAGAAGGTGCACATTTTAGGCTGACCTCCTTGACAAGTAAACACGATCATTTTGTTTGTTCACAAACTGCTGGACAACGAATGTTTTCTCATCGGAGAAACCCAAATTCGGCAGTTCACCACTTTCGGTCAAGCGAAGCAACTCTTTAGCTCTTTAAAGTCTATGTTCTTTCTGTTGCGGTGTAAGTTCTTGTACTTTTTGAAATTTAAATGGCTTTACCCCGAACTCATTTTTCAATATTTGCCGAATGGAATATTGCGATATGTTCAGCTCACGAGCCATTTTTCGGCCACTGCAACGTGGGTTTCGATCAAGTCGCTTCTTTACTTTTTGATCCATTCCTGTTGATGTTTCTGTTTTCTTACGTCCACTTCCTTGACGTCGGGCTTCGCTACTAGTATCACGGTAACGAGCGTTGGTACAAGACACAAAAGATTTATTCACTTTTAAATGCTGGAGTGCTCTAACGATAGCCACTTTTGGTTCTCCAGCCAAATATAAAGAAATCACACTATCACGCTTGAATTCCATCACGAATAACTTTTTTTCTGGAAAATTCTCAACAAAATGCTTTCGTACGCTTGTAAACAATATAATGAACTGTCTCTGGAATAATTTTAACAGCTGTCGGACGAGTGGCTTAGAAATTACAGAATTCTGAAGTTGGTTGAAGTTTTTTTTATCTCACCCTGTATTGTACTATCAAGTACGTTTCATAATTTTTGTAGTACAATCTCAATCCCTGATACCAACAGAGACCTCGATATAAAATTTTGGGTTTTCCGCAATATACATTCACCCTATACCCAATTCAGTACAACTTAGTACTTTTCGAACAATTATAGTACACATTTCCAAAACCACCTCCATATGTCAAAGCTGCAAATAAACAGCGACCCTAAAAAAAATTAAACTGAGAGCGCTTTCTGTTCAGCCAATACCAAAATGTACCAAAACTAGTACCATTTGGTAATTCTTGTATACAATTACAAAACCACCCCTTTATCACAAACCTTCCACCGACAGGGAACCCCCATGCAAAGTCTCAAAAGTTCAGTTTGATCGTTAAACCAAACTGTTCAAAATTTAGTACAGTTCGCAGACTTAGTACAGATGTGCAAAACCACCATCATATGTCAAATTTAATTTCCCATCTTGATTCCCATACCAATTTTTAAACTCTATCCATTCACATAATACCAAATGGTACCATTTTAGAAGTTTTCTTACCATTTTAGAACATTTCGTAACCTTAAAGTCCGAATTTTTAAAAACCCTTTGGTACATCTATTTTGAACCCCTTCTGTGTTTCTAATTCCAAATTTGAGAATTCTAGCTCATTCCATTTCTCCAATAAAAAGTATTCAATTCTTAGTACATTTTCGTATTTTCATAACCTTTCGCACACATTTCCAAAACGATAGTCCTATCCTAATGTCTGCCCTTAGTAGTTTATATTGCAGTAATTAGTCGTTCAACTTTTAAATTGTTGTGCACCCCTCCCAAATACTCGTAAATGCCAGATGGTGATGGCAGTGAAAACCCGTTCAACTAACCAATGAATTTGCAAGTAAGTTTCTACTTTGGCTGTCATACCTTCAATTACTTACCGTCGTTGGTTGTTTTTGCGAAGCATTCAATTAGGGAACAGGGCAGATGTTAGTTTTCACGGTGACATTGCAAGGTCACAACACATGAGTATCCTTTCGAACACAAAAGCGTCTGACAGTTGTGCGTAAACAGGAGAATGCATTCTGGTGAGCTTTTACTTAATCATGCCGATCCAATAGTTATGCAATTCTTTAACTAACTAACAACAGAATATTGACAAGAGAAATTTTTCAATTGCTTATAATTTCGTTAATTAAGGAAAATTCTTTGATAAAATTGCGCCGAAAGTAAAGAAGTCGTAGAAAAAAAAACATTGTGGTCAACTTCTGATTTTTTCTTTCACTTTATTTTTATACCCTCCACCATAGTATGGAGAGCATAGTAAATTTGTCATTCCGTTAGTAATACCTCGAAATATACATTTTAAACCCTACAAAGTATATATATTCTTGATCAGCATGAGATTCTATGTCGATTTAACGATGTCGGTCCGTCTGTGAAAATCACTCTAACTTCCGAACGAATTGAGATATGTTGATAAAATTTTACTCAGATGTGTGTTTGGTCTGCACTACTTTTGTGGTGGCAGTACACTTTTTTCAATTTTAAAATGTTTTTTTTTTTTTTCAAATATAATTAGATTCTTATATGCTTTCTGATACGACGTCAATCGGAGGCTATTATGATATGAGTTCATCAACAATTTTTACAAATTTGAAAAATTTTTTATTCAACATTTTAAATTCTAAAATTGGTTTGATAGTTAATTTTCCCAGCAGCTGAATCGATGCGTCTACCTGTATTTTTCTAGCGTGAGATAAAGGCACCAAGCTTCGTTAGAAAAGCATTTCCTGGGAATTATTGTCATATTGGAATTAGAAATCAGCTAAAACTCTCTCGATTTTATGAATTTCAACATTGATGCATCGTTTGAAATTGATGAAGATATTATAAAGGACCTTTTATTTAATTGTTTAGTCTTTCTTCTTCTGATATTCAGATGTTAAATTAACTATTAGTGAAATGGCGAATAAAAATGGAGAGCCGATTTTTTAAGATAAAAATGTCATGCGGATAAATCGGAGAAAATTCAGATATAAAGGACACAGTGACATGTCCGAAAATAAACTATAAGTTTTTGTAAATATTTTATACCCTACAAAACTATGGGTGGGAGGTATTATTAACTTTGAATGTTTTAATATATCTTGTATTTATTGAAAATTGTAAAAATTGTTGACAGCCTTGAAAAAAAAATCAAGCCATTAGATTATGTGGTGGGTCTACTGTTTTGAAAAAAAGAAAACAAGAAAAAAATTTAAATTCCGGCCCGATTTTTGAATACCCTCCATCATTTGGAACTATATTGGCAATTTTCAAAAAAAGAAAATCCGTTAAAAATTCTGTTAAAATCTTAAAAATGCCGAAGGTAGCCATTTTATTAGGGTCTATATGACGACGTGGACCTGCATATGCAACTTTTGTCATAAACCATTACAATATTCAAATGCGAAACATGAATAAAAAATTCGATGAAGAATGTTGCTAAAATCATCAAAATTCCGAATATTGGGAAGTACCGCTGTATGGGGGATATACGAAAACGTGGACCTACACAGATAATTTTCTGTCTTAGGCTGTAGTATTCACTACGAACTTCAAACACCAAATTTGAAACAATTCCGGTGAATAATGTCGCTTAAATCACCAAAATACCAAATATCGGAAGGTACCATTATATGGGGCTATACCAAAACGTGGACCCACATCATCCATTTTCAATACCAAAAGTCGTACAAACATAATACACATTTGAGTAAAATTTTGTCAACCTACTTCATTTCGTTGGGAAGGTAGAGTGATTTCCACAGACGGACAGATGGATGGTTGGACGGACGTCGCTAAATCGACAAAGACGTCGCTAATCGACATGCTGATCATGAATATATATACTTTGTGGGGTCTAAAATGTATATTTCGAGGTGTTACAAACGAATATACCCTCCATACTATGGTGGACGGTGTAAAAACTGTCATATGGAAATTGTTCCTTATTACTTTTAATGCCCTCCACCTTGGAAAGGAGGGTATATTAACTTTGCCATCACTAAATTTTCGTCATAGACCCCATAAAGTATAAATATTCATAATCAGCATAAAATTTTAAGTCGATTTAACGATGTCCGTCTTTTGAAATCACGATACAGCCCACAATATCTGACATAGAGCGTCAAAATTTAGCAGAACAATTAGTATTGTGTCTAGGATGGTTGGTATTAAAAATTACATATATCGGTCCACTTTTGGTACAGTCCTCTCTATATTCGGTATTATGATGACTTTTTGTCACATTTCTCCACGGATTTGTCTAAAAATTGGTATTTGTAGGTCATAATGGGTTCTAGCTCGTATGGCGAAACATTGTATGTATAGGTCTACGTTGTGGTATAGGTCCCATATAACGGTACCTCCTGATATTCGATATTTTGATAATTTTTGCCACATTTTTTCACGGATTTGTCTAAAATGTAATCTTTGTAGGTCATAATTGGTTCCAGCTCATGTGGCGTAAGGTCCACTTTTTTGTATATGGGGTCTATATGACGCTACCACCCGATATTCGGAATTTTGATGATTTTTGCCACATTTTTTTCACAGATTTGTCTAATAACAACAGCTTACAGTCGGCATTTGCGATATGTATCCTCATGTTACAGCTACAATTGTTTCAGATATCCGGTCAGATACAACGTTTTCCATTGATTCTGACCTTTATTTATCCACTCGTCCGTCGCTCTGAGCCTTTCGTCCGCGACGGCCGCCATGTACCCTATCTAAATATTTATTGGGTGTACATATAGAATTGTCTATCAAGCCCTACTTGGTGTTGTCCTCATTGCACCGCAAATGCTTAGGCAGCACATGCCTATTATTAACGCAGTAATCTATTATTTTAAACAGAATATGCCACCAGAGATTAATAATCGACAAATAAGTAGATGAATATTTTATTTTTAGAATTATTTTTTTTTTTTATTTCTACGCTGCTGGTATTGAAAAAAAGAAGATTCAATAAAAGTCCTCATTTTTTTTTCTTTTTTAACCCTTGTTGGTCCCTTTTCCAATAACCCATTTATATCAGCATTTTTGGGCATAAAGTTCAACACAAATTAAACCTGAATAAGGAATGAATGAATAATATAGACACATGACTAGAACTCCAACCATTTTCTCTATCTAAACTTTAAATGCGGTGAATGTTTCGCAATGATTAAATGTTAATTCAATACTTCCGTCATTGAACCCACGAATCGGTTTTTGGGAAGTTCAAAATAGAGTTGATAATTTAACCATGTATCGCCGTAACAAATTATCTTCCTCATTATTCCGATTGATTAAGAAAAATTACTGCTATTGTTGGACAAGAGAATTGAAATGGCCGCACTCATCAAAGTTCGGTTCGACATTTTGGCAACAAATCGACATGCTTAATGGTCATTATCGTTAAATTGAGTGTGTACTTTAATTTGGGAGATTAATTTCTTCCTCCACTTTTTATGCATATTTGTAGATTCATATGGACATACATCCATACCACACAACAACAACAAAATAAATAATGATATTGATAATTTTGACCGGATTTGAACTCAGAGTAAATGAAAACAAAAAAAAAAAGAAAACACAAGCGGCAAATGTGGCGATTTTGGTGGTTAACGGTGGACCATTAAGTCAATGCACACACCCAAACACACAAAAGCCAATTGAAAGTAATGACCCTGAACTTTATCTCCACACAGGCTGGCATAAAACCCCACCCTTCCTTCCTCCTCCCAAAAATTATAAACAAAGCCCCGAATTATTCCAACACAAATCACAGAAGCTACGTGAGTGCCGGTCATTAATGAAATATCCAAACGACCAGCAATGCCAGTCAGAGTAACTTGGATATTTCCCTTTTGTATGGCCGCAAGAAGTAGCGCCAAACACCCGCTTCTTTTTTGCTTTGATGGTCGCTAAGCAGCCAAGCATTTGAGAAATGTTGAAAAAAGTGGTGCAGAGGTTACTACTGACTGACTGACTGCTTAGGCCAAAAATAGAATCCATTTTGTGCAAAGTTAGACGCATAAATATTCAGTTAAGCCAACATGGCTTTTAAACGCACACAACCTTGGAAGGAATATGCACATACCTACATATAGTATATATCATTGTTCTATTCTCAGAAGCTGAACACATTAAATCCATTCTCCCAGTTTGAAAAGGAAAAATAATTGATTGAACATTACTTTCCTCTAGTTCTCATTTCTGCCTACCAGCCCCGGTTAAAATGGCTTAACATCCAAAATGGATAATTTACAAATTGCCAAAACGGCTCTATGCGATTCTCAGAACAAGTGGAAGATATGACGAATTGTGCAGATCAATTAAATTTTTTAGAAATCTCTTTCGTGTGTTTAAAAGACAAATAAATAGGACTAGTTGGTAAAAGATACATCCAAATCGCCTCTCTTCAAAATACTTTTATGATATTATGCAGACTCAATATATTTATTGATTTGCGCCGTTGTTGTTATAAATTCTTTTGAGGAGATTTGATAAAAAGCAACAACTCTTTGATCAAATTAAAAAAAATGAAATGTTTCCCCCAAGCTGAAAAAGGATATACCTATCTGATTCTGACGTAGTAGGTTATCGGCTCAAGAAGTAAATTTATATTTACAACATCAAGAACAAACGTTCTTTCTCTTCTCCCATAAACAGGGTGAGATAAAAAACTGCAACAAAGTCAAACGCCATAATTTTGACATTTTTTTTCAATTTTATTAAATGAAAGCAAAAAACTACGGAAATAGCTTCAAATTTTGAAATAAGTTTAGATTTGTTCGAATTGGTCGCCTTTGGCACCAATTATGGCCTTAAAACGGCCAATGAGACCGTCACACGCTGTCCGAATGTTGCTTTGCGGTATTTTGGCCCATTCCTGGCGAAGCTTGCTTGAGGTGATCGACACTTTGGTATTTTTTAGTGCCAATCTTGCTTTCCAAAATACTCCAGACACAATAGACCAACGGATTGGTATCCGTAGATTTTGGTGGCCATTGTGCGCTGGAAATGAAGCGAGGAACCTCATTTTGTAACCATTAGATGGCGCGTATTGAGTGCGATGGTGCTGAGTCCTGTTGGAATGTCCAAGGTCTGCGGCCAAAATGTTTGCGTCCCTAGGCTTTAATACAGCCTCCAGAATATATTCGCGATAATATTCGGCATTTATTCTGATGCCACGGTCGATTAATACGAGCGGAGAGCGACCATCGGCTGTAATGGAGGCCCACACCATCACCTTGGCCGGCGCTTTAGTTCTGGTGTCCAATCGAAGGTGCAAATTGCTAGACAACGAATTTTTTTCATCGGAAAAAAACAGAAATGACAGCAGTCTGAAGTTGGCTGCAGTTTTTTCATCTCTCCAGTAGTTAAACTTCCGATTGTTTCTTTGCATGTAAAAGTCCTAAAGTCAGCATTTTTTGAAATTCTTAATCACATTCGAGTTTTATTTGACCCTGCTGCGTGATTAAAATGCTGGAATATGAGCGTATATTCTGATCATAAAAGATACTTTAAGTAAATCACATGTGAGTCTCCCTCTAGATTAGTTAATAGTCTTCTTCGACCATTTTCTGATAGTTTATCAAGTCTTTTTCGAATCGTGTTTTATACCCTCCACAACACTTAAGTAGGTCACTCCATATGTAACCCATCGAAATAATAATTTTAAAGTAATTATATTTTTGATCAGCGTAAAATTTTAAAACGATTTAGCCCTGTCCGTCCGTCCGTCTGTTGTAACCACGCTAGAGTCAAAACGGATTAAGACATGAAGCTACATTCTTTTGTATGCAGGCAGGTCAATTTCAAAGATGGGATATAACGGTACTGCCCGATATTTGGTATTTTGATGATTTAAGTCAAAATTTTCAATGGAATTATCTGAAATTCTACACAAGGAGTTCTTTATGAGTAACCCTTGAAAGAGAATTGTCTATATAGGTCCTCGATATCGTATATCCCCATATAAAAGCACCTCCCGATATTCGGTATTTTGATAATTGAATCCAAATTTTTTAATGGAAAAATCCACACAGGGAGCTCCTTCTGAGTACCTTACCGCTTGGAAAAGTATTGTGTATATAGATCCACGACATCGTATAGCCTCCATACCTCCCAATATTCCCCATTTTGATGACTTTAGAGACATTTTTCACCGGAATTAGTTCAAATTTCGTATTTGAAGTTCGTAATGGGTACTACAGCCTATGACAAAAAGTTTTGTATGCAGGTCCACCTCTTCGTGTAGCCCCAATATAATAGCATCTCCCAATATTCGGTATTTTTATGATTTTAAAGATATTGTTTCAAATTTGGTATTTAAAGCTCGTAATAAATACTACAGCCTATGGCAAAAATTGCGCATGCAGGTCCAAGCCTTCGTGTAGCCCCCATATAACGATTCCTTCGATATTCGGTATTTTGATGATCTTAGCGACACTATTCACCGGAATTGTTTCAAATTTCCTATTTCCAGTTCGAAATCGGTAATTCAGCCTATGACAAAAAATTACTTATGCAGATCCTCGTCTTACTATAGCCCACAAATAATAATCTATTTTTACGATTTTTTTAATTTTTTAAGTTCATTCCAAATGGTGGAGGGTATAGAAAGTTAGGCCCGGCGCTTGTCGCTCAAATTTGAAAAATGTTAAAATTTGAGATTTTTAAAAAGTTGCACATAAAGCCACAGGATGGCAAAAAGGCCGCAAATTGCAACTTTAGTCGCGTAATAGTGACCCTGGACACAAAGTATCTACGCCTAACCACGATAGATACAAAGTCTTTTAAATCTATCTTTTTTTGTTAAACATTCGTTTCCCTCGTTTTTTGTTGGTTGGAAAAGTGGCAGGTTTTTTAAGTTTATGTCCGCAACTGACGATTTCTCATTTATTTTAGGAAAAAAGGAGTCAATTGATTCCAGTCGCAATTTTGAACTATTACAGCCTGTAACTAGTGAAGGATTTTCGATCAATAAATTTTTCCAGTCACTCCTTTCAGTTATTATTGTTGATTAAAAATAAAAAAACATAATTAATAACTACTGTGATCGCTCTTTTTTTGGAAAAATATAAAATCTAATATTCTTAAAATGTCGGTTTAATTAAAACCAGGGGTGCTCAAAAAGAAATATCTCTTTTCAGTCAAATTTCTCTTTGCTTATTTAAATCAAGAACAAAACAGTGTTAAGTCATTATTTATACAAATATTTTTTATCCATTTGCTTTATAAATTATTTAGGCAAACATTCATGTTAAAAATAATTAAATTGAATCGTAAAATATAAAGAAAAACAGATTTTTAATTTTCTCTTAAATTATCTCTTTTTTCTGTTCATGTTCTAGAACACGGTTTTGAGCACCGCTGTTAAAACCCATCCTCATTGGAGTCTTTAAAAATGTAAATTAAACAGAGGAGTTGCTCCTTGGATAAATATGTGCCTTTAATAGCCCAAGCAAACATTCAGGCCAAACAACACAAAACACCGTAATAATAACCGCACACAAAGGCCTGCATCATAAAGTCAATACAACAGCCACATTGGTTGGGGTTATGCCTAAGCCTTGGCAAAATTATTTTTATTTTCATCTGCAGGACACATCAGCCTTCGTAAAAAATAGCATTTGTTGTTGTCTCATTTTGCCTGTGGCAACGTACAAAAACAAAGGCTTTGGTTAGAGTCTACGTCGTAATGGCAAAGTGTTGAATGACCATCCGCGTGACATCCAATGCCTAGATGAAGAACAGCAACGAAAAGAGAAACAACTAAAAATAATATTTCGTTATGGATAGAAGGAAGCTATTGCTATTCTCGACCGAAGGATTATGGACAATTTGTGTTATGTTCGGTGTAGGTTAGGTTTTTATGAAGGTTGGTCAAGGTTCGGTAGTTGTCTTTGAATAAAATAGCCTTTGATTAGGAAATAACTAATGTTGTAATCAGAAATGCTGTCATTTGAACTTGAGCAAATGAAAAGGGAAATTAAAAATGTAAATAAACTGTCAATAATTATAATTTTGGAATAACATGTCAATGATTCTGGACAAAATTGAAAATTTGTGAATTCAAGCATAAAAAAAGGTTTACATTTGGGTTATTAAAAGAATTTATTGCAATTAAGAGTTATAAGAAATTACTGGCGACTGCGGCTAAATCTATTTGAACTCTATTGATATCTTCACTTCGAATATTCAAAAAGCCATTATTCCCTTATTTTTATACCCTCCACCCTAGTATGTAGGGTATATTAAGTTTGTCATTCCGTTTGTAACACCTCGAAATATACATTTTAGACCCCACAAAGAATATATATTCTTGATCAGCATAAAATTCTATGTCGATTTAGCGATGTCCGTCCGTCTATCCGTCTGTGGAAATCTCTCTTGCTTCCAAACGAATTGAAGCAGATTAATAAAATTTTACTCAAATGTATATTATGTCTGCAGGACTTTTGGTATTGAAAATGGGACATGTAGGTCAACGTATTGGTATAGCCCCCATATAACGGTACCTTCATATTTTCGGCATTTTATGATTTTAGAAAATTGGCTGTGCAGGTCCACGTCTTCGTATAGGCCTCATATAACGCTACCTCCCGATATTCGGTATTTTGATGTTTTTAGGGACATTATTCAGCGGAATTCTTTTAAATTTGGTATTTGATGTTCGTAATGGATGCTACAGCCTATGACTGGAGATTGTCTGTGCAGGTCTTCGTATAGCCCCCCATATAACAGTACCTCCCGATATTCGGTATTTTGATGATTTTAGCGACATTATTTACCGAAATTGTTTTAAGTTTGGTATTTGATGTTCGTAATGGACGCTACAGCCTATGACAGGAGATTGTCTGTGCAGGTCCACATCTTCGTATAGTCCCCATATAACAGTACCTCCCGATATTCGGTATTTTGATAATATTAGAGACGTTATTCACGAGGATTGTTTCAAAAACTGGTATTTGAAGTTCTTAATAGATACTGCAGCCTAAGGGAGAAAATTGTCTGTGCAGCTCCATATTTTGGTATAGCCCCCATATAATAGTAACTCCCTATATTAATGATCTACCTACATTATTCACCGAATTTTTTTCAAGTTTCGAATTTGAATATTTTAATGGCCTATGACAAAAATTGTCTATTCAGATCCACGTCGTCGTTTAGACCCTAATATGACGTCTATATTTGATATTTTTAAGATTTTAACAACATTTTTAACAGATTTTATTTTTTTTTTTAATTGTCAAATTCGTTCAAAATGGTGGAGGGTATTCAAAGTTCGGCCCGACCAAACCTACAGTTTTTTTACTTGCTATTAAATTCATCCCGTTTCTAAATTCAGAAACTAATTGTTCTGTGGAAGTTCGTTTCGCCTAATTCAATGCATTTAATTTAATGCGTCTTTTTTTGGGCGCTCTCTCTTATTTTTTGTATTTTCAAGGCTTTTTCCGCCTTCGCTTTGCCATTCATTATTTGTTTCGGTTTATATCTGTTTTTGATTCACCGCCAAACCATTTATCTTTGTTGGCCTTTAGACTTCATCCATTTAACAGCGTAGGCAATTTAAAGAGATTAAACAAAATTCTTAACTCTTAAGCATTTTTTTAAACAGGATACGAAATAGGGCAATAAATTTAGTTCATTATAGTTTACTACATTAATAGCGCGTTTAGATACATACTTTAATCCGGGTTATCAGGATTTAATCAACCAGATTTACCAGTTAAAAAATAGTTCTCACGACCGGATTTATTTTAAATCTAGTGCGGAATCTATATACCAATGGAAAGCATCACGGGGTACAGTACTAGAACAGAACTACACTCCGAAGTTGCAAATCCGTCTGGCTGGCTGGAGCGCACGATTACTCTCGAAGAGAGTATCCGATTTGTTCCAAACTTGGTACATCGTAATATTATTGTAAAACTTTGATCGAGCACGGAAATGGGCAAAATCGCTTCTGGTACCTCTCCCACCAAAGGTACACATTTTCAAAGAAAATAATATACTGCAAAAAAGAAAACCCGACTTTGCTCCAACTTTGCATATCCTAATATTTGAATCAGTTCTAGTTCCGGTGCCTCCCCCACAAAGGGTAACAACTTTTAATAATTTTATCCATCATAAAATGTGAACTAAGAGTCGGATTGTCTTCAAATTTCACACACCACAATATTTTTATTAACCCTAAATCTGGTGTGAAGATGGATTATCTAGTCCTTCAGGGGGTAACCCCCCCCCCCCAAAAAAAAAAAAAAAAAAAGGTCAACATTTTAAATATCCAAGAACTCAAAAAGAGGTGAAATTAATATCCGATTCCATTTAAACTTGTCACATCTCAATATTTCTATCAATACAAGGTCTGTTATAAAAACTATTATTTCTATTATTGCAAGATCTGCTTTGAAGATGGGATATATCGGTCCACACGGTCTGGTACCTGCCCCACAAACGGTCAAAATTTTTAATATCCGTGGAGCTCTCCCAACGCGAAGTTAACATACGATCCCATTAAAACTTGGTACATCTCAATATTTCCATTAACACATGATATGCTCTAAAGATGGTAGAGATCGGACTATTTCTTCTGGTACCTTCCCCACATAGGGCTCATGATTTTGAAAAAAAGAAATCACTCAAAGAAAGCGAAATAAGAATTCAAATCTCTTCAGATTTCACACATACAAACATTTTTGTTAGCGCAAAATCTGTTATAAAGATGATATATATCTGCGAACCCCTTCTGGTATCTCACCCACAAAAGGTCACCATTTCCAATACTTTTATCTGTCAGCGATTCTTTATAACCTGCTTTATTTAAGACGAATATGGAATTTTTGATTTTCAAATTGGATATAAATGTTCGATTTTCCTGTAATTTTGCCCATACGAATATTTTTATCTGTTTTAGATGAAATAAGAATCTCATATAAAGTGAAGGAGGTAACCAATATAGTCAAAACCTGGCACGTCACAATATTTATATCATATTTATTTAGGTCCGATGCCAAATGGATAATTTTGGCCCATTTCTTCGTAATCTACTCCAGAAAGGGTCAACAATTTGAATAATCATAACAGAAATAAAAATATTTTTAGATAATCGTACATTGGCTGAGGGTCAGCAGAACCGACGGATACTTTTTAACTTGTTTTTGAAAAACATATTAATGCATTTACCTGCATTCTTCTATCATGACTTATACTGGTATTGCTGTAATGACAAGTTTTTTTAGTTTTTTTTTTTTTTTTTTCAAGAATTCAAGTTCCTATCTCTGTATTTCTTTTAAATTTCGTCTGAAAAAAAAAAACAGAAAACAACTCAGCTATCGTAAGGCCAAGTTCAATCCTATGGCATATTTTTTGCCACAAGGGGATTACATTTTACACCCCCCCCACCCTTCATGAATCCTTCGGAATGGTATACATGGCCAAAGGACAAGAACATAAATGCATAAATTCTCTGACGTTCAATGTTCCTAGTCATGTTCTGTCCTTGTCATTATTGTAAGTCATATCATGTGCAGCTGTTTCCAAGCATGTTTGCCCAACCATCCTGCTATGCCTACCATCCATTCATTCATTCATTCATTTGTTTTTATCCATACATACAAACACAAACATGCATAAACATGAAATGACTTAAGTGTTGTTACAAACATGAATGGGATTGTGCTGTTAGTGGTTGGAAATACAAGCTACGATGATGTTATTGTAATGAATCCTCGCATAAATGAAATTGGTCATGGGTATCTTTTTAAGGAATGTAATCTGAAATAATTCCTAAATCGTGCAGTTTTGTAAAAAAAAAAACAAGTTAAAAAGAATCAGTCGGTTCTGCCGACAGACGTATACCCTCAGCCAATCTTCGATTATTTAAATATATTTTGACTTCTGTTACGATTATTCAAACTCTTGACCCTCTATGAAGAGGGCTCTGAAAAAGTGGGTCAAAATTGTCCATTTGAATGCTTATTTGGCTTACTTTGAGCGTTTGATTTCTTAAAATCTTGAACCCTGTTTGGTGGAGCTGCCAGAAGAAATGGTCCGATCTCTACCAACTTTATAACAGATCTTGTGTAGATGGAAATATTGAGATGCGCCAAGTCTGAATGGAGTCGGATGTTAATTTCGCGTTTTAAGAGCTTCTGAATATTCAAAATTTCGACATTTTGTGGGGGAGGTACCAGAAGGAGTAGACCGATATATTCCATCATAATACACGACTTTGGGTTAATAAAATTATTGAGATGTGCAAAATTTTAAGATAATCGGAGTCCTACATCACATTTTATAAGAGTTGTAATTATTCAAAATTGTGACCCTTTGTGGGGGAGTGGACCTATATTGTCCATTTTCGCGCTTGATCAAGCACTGACGCATATATTTGCATTTGCAAAGTTGGAGCAAAATCGGATTATCGTTTCGTTGCCTATTTTATATATATATATATATATATATATATATATATATATATATATATATATATATATATATATATATATATATATATATATATATATATATATATATATATATATATAAATTTTTTTTTTTTTTTTTTAATTTCGACCTTCGACCAGAAGGAGTGGATCGATATTGCCCATCTCCGAAATCGATCTAAGTTTGACAAAAATATTACGATGTACCAAGTTTGGACCAATGGGATACGGATTTGGTCCAAAGAGACCTAGGGTCTAAAACCAATCTTTCGACTAGGCACGTTTTTACCGTATCAAATAATATATATCCTCTCTAGCCACATGGCTGAGGGTATAAAAACAACATCTTCACTAGTTGCTGCCGGGTGCAATATGAGTTTATATTCTATTCACGATTTATCTCCCCAAATTTCAATTCAGGAAGTTTTTTTTACTGTAAACCTAATCACCCGACAACAGAACCTTTCGAAATCACATGCCTCCAATGAATCAAAAGTAATAAAAAAAACCCTGTATTGACATTGACTATGGAACCACTTGCCGAACCTGGTAACTACTGGTACCTAACGTCATCTTATCAATAATAAGCCTATTTATTTATACACATGGAAATTAACAATTTACAGCAGACATTTAAAGTATTTTTATTGTTGCACTTTAGAAATAACACATACATGCACACGGGTGTATGTAATTTTATTTACTTACAAAGCTGCGGCCTTCCGATCGAGTAAGAAACATCTAAGCAAACAATTCGCAATAAAAACAAACCTACGTGTGTGGGTGCTTATAATGAAATAATAGCAATTAAGAGAATTTGTCTATAGTTAAAGAAGCAACTGGACGAGGGCAATTGGGACAGGTATCTGCATTAGGTTTTGTAAAGTTAATGCAGCATTGATTAATTTGATCCTGCTTTGACCATATAAAATTCAGAAAAAAGACAATATTTCAGCTAAGGTACTCATCGATATCTGTGTTCGTGGTTCATAAGCTTTATTATTACATTAGTAGTTTTCCAGAATCAATTTATAAACTTGAACGACTATCAAAAGTGATGCTTATTCTCTAGGGGTAGTTGGTGGTAGTGGGGTATACAAATCAACCATCTGGCTCGGGATTAAATAGTTTAGCTGTGGACTTGATGAGAGGTATTTTTAAATTCCTCGAAATGGCGAAATGGAATGTTAAAAGGGTAGGGGTTACTCTACAAATTCCGATGCAGGCGTATGGGATTGTAGGGTTTTCAAATGTATAGAGTAACCTTAGAGAGTATTTGGTGTATGGAGAAGAACAACGAGTACTCATGTAATATTTACGTGTTGCTTATAAGCAACTAGTTGTGCACGTTTAAATAAAACACTTTAAAGGCTCTGCGGTCTGAATTTATGTGTTATTAATCAAACCAATCTTCTTGTCGGAAAAATTTAGCTGCTTTTTTTCTCTCTATTGGCGATCGCTCTTCCAGGGTGACGGCAGGTAGTCCTTGAGCGATACTTGGAAATCCCCGTCTAATTCCTCGAATCTTTGACTTCCTGTTTCAGAATATCAACCACAACATACAGGGTGAGATAAAAAAAAACTGCAACAAAGTCGAACGCCATAATTTTTACAATTTTTTAAATTTTATTGAATGAAAGCAAAAAATGTCGGAAATAGCATCAAATTTGAGAATAAGTTTAGATTTGTTCGAATTGGTCACCTTTGGCACGAATTATGGTCTTCAAACTGCCAATAAAACCGGTCACACGTTGCCCGAATGTTGCTCTGCGGTATTTTGGACCATTCCCGGCGAAGCGCTTGCTTGAGGTGATCGACACTTTGGTATTTTTTAGTGCCAACCTTGCTTTTCAAAATACTCCAGACGCAATAGTCCAACGGATTGGTATCCGGAGATTTTGGTGGCCATTGTGCGCTGGAAATGAAGCGAGGAGCCTCATTTTGTAACCATTCTTGGGTGGTGCGTGCTAAGTGCGATGGTCTTGTCTTTTTGTCATGTTGAAGTCCTGTTGGAATGGCCAAGGTCTTGTTTGCGTGCCCAAGGCATTAACACACCCTCCAAATATTTTCGCGATAATATTCGGCATTTATTCTGATGCCACGGTCGATTAATACGAGCGGAGAGCGACCATCGGCAGTTATGGCGGCCCACACCATCACCATGGCCGTCGCTTCAGTTCTGGTGGCCGGCCAACCTAAGGTGCACATTTCAGCTGACCTCTTTGGCAAGTAAACACGATCATTTTGTTTGTTTACAAAGTGCTGGACAACAAATGTTTTCTCATCGGAGAAAACAAAATTCGGAAGTTCAATACTTTCGGCCAAGCAAAGCAACTCTTAAGCTCTTTTGAATCTATTTTCTTTCTGTTGCGGTGTAAGTTCTTGCACTTTTTGGAATTTCAATGGCTTTAACCCGAGCTCAATTTTCAATATTTGCCGAATGGAATATTGCGATATGTTCAGCTCCCGAGCCATTCTTCGGCCACTGCGAAGCGGGTTTCGATCATATTGATATTGCTGTTTGCCTTCGCCCACAGCAGTCTGAAGTTGGTTGCAGTTTTTATACCCTCCACAAGATATAGTATGGAGGGTATATTAAGTTCGTCATTCCGTTTGTAACTCATCAAAATATTCATTTTAGACCCAACAAAGTATATATATTCTTGATCAGCGTAAAATTCTAAGACGATTTAGCTATGTCCGTCCGTCTGTTGTAATCACACTACAGTCTAAACGAATCGATTCAAGGAGTTCCTTGTGAGTACTCTATCCCTTAAAAGGGAATTATCTATATAGGTCCACGATATCGTATTGCCTCCATATAACGGTAACCCCGACATTCGGTATTTAGATGATTTTAGCCACGTTTTCCAATGGAATTGTCTAAAAATCCACACAAGGAGTCTCTTGTGAGTATTTTACACTCTGAAGGAGAATTGTCTACATAGGTCCACGATATCGTATATCCCCCATATAACGGTACCCCTCGATAATTGGTGTTTTGATGATTTTAGCCACATTTTTCAAAGGAATTGTCTGATAATCCACACAAGAAGTGGAAGAGAATTTTTTGGAAGAGAATTTTTGATGATTTTAGCCACATTTTTCAACGGAATCGTCTGAAATTGTACACAAGGGGCTTTGTGAGCACTTTACCCCTGACAGATAATTCTCTATATAGGTCAACAATATCGTATATCCCCCTCATATATCGGCACCTTCCGATATTAGGTATTTTAAAAGATTTTAAGAGAATTTTTAATGGATTTTATTTCTTTGAAAATTTTCTAATTCGTTCCAAATGATGGATTGTATTCAAAGTTCGGCCCTTACTGCTTTTTTACTTGTTTTCATCTCACCCTCTACAAAACCAGAAGAGACATTGGTTCATTCATAGCAAAATAATGCATCTTTCAATTTATTATCATGGGCGGATTAATGATAATGGTAATGTAGGTAAATAAGGACACAATTTTTTTATCTAAACGCGCGTAGGCGTTAAATATTACCAATAAAACAAGAACCACGAGGAGACGATCAGTATAGATAAATCCGTCTTCTAGTCTTTTTTCGTTTTATCGGAAATGTGGTGGATGTGATGATAATAAAATGATGAACGTCTATGACCCGGAGATGCTCTCAAACTCGTCTCGAACCAAAACAATCCGCAATAATCATACTGGGCAGGGCTGACTTGAAAATTCGACGCATAGACCTGGTCACCACAGATTTGAATTCTTGCTAAATGGTGTTCTGCCGTATGTGACACACTGAAATTTTACCACCAACCCTCGCATATCCGATTCCACCGACAGTCATAGTTGTCATATTTGTGCATTTATTCTTTGCTAGAGTATTTGATCAAGTGTCGCCTGTTCTTCTTCTTTTTTCCCATAAATGGGTTTCCAAGTGCATTTCTATGCAAAATACGGGAAATTAATCAATTTGTTGCCACCTAATGAAGACGATTGCAGCAACAATAACAACAGCAACAAACAGAAGAGAATAATGCAATTAACGACAACAAATACAAATAATATTCAATAACGACGACGACGACGACGAAGATGGTGATAATGACTACAATCATTTAAATTAAAAGGCAATTAAAATTCAAAAAGTGTTCGTCCAGCAGCAACCCAACCAACGACGAAGCAATGATTCCATCCCAAGCAGAAGCAAATTACAACCCGCTCATTAGTACCAACCATAGCTAGCGACACTACGTAGACGTCAGTGCGTGCCTCTATCCGAAACGTTACGCAAAAAGATCGATAATTGACGATAGGAAAACTGTTAACAAATTGTTTGCCATTTAAGGAGCAAATAAAGTTAGCGAAAAAAAAAACAACAAAAACAAAGATGACAATCTTAACTGTCAGTTGTGTGGATGACAGGGGCAATGGGGATGATGTTCGGATGCACTTCACTTTACAGATGTTTACTAATCAAATAAAAAACAACATTTACGTCAAGGAAATAGAGCTGGGAAAATAAGTATTTTGACATTATTTGATATGTTGTAGGTTAAGCATTGGTGACAGCTCAATAAAAATTGTATAGGGGAGTAACTCTAAATTTAATGAAAAACTTGGTTAACTTCCGGTCAGTTCGAGCTTAGTATGTCCTACAAATTTAAGGGAAAGTCTATGATCTGAGTTCGTTTTCAAA
Organism: Musca domestica; assembly: GCF_030504385.1. NCBI lineage: Eukaryota > Metazoa > Arthropoda > Insecta > Diptera > Muscidae > Musca > Musca domestica. The sequence continues at coordinate 10,532,658 of NW_026712258.1, forward strand.
GACGACCATCAAAAGTGTTTACCAATCTTATTTTTTTGAAGCACTAGTTACAGACAAGAAATTAAATTCAATTTGCATTGTTACACAAGCCATCAGGATGGTTAATCGACTTTTATTCTAAGCATCCTCGACGAATAAAAATTAATACAGCTTTAAATTATTACAATATATAATATTGCGTTTATACTAACAATGGTTAACCCGATGTTTTTAATAGATATCATGGTAGAAGAATGCAGGCAGTCGCATCGGTACAGTTGCTAGGACAATGAACTGTGAAACCTATTTTGGAATTGAAAATGTTGAATTAAATTATTTTTTAAATTTGTAAAAAATGTTGAAAAAAGCGAATTATAATAACCTCCGAAGGACGTCGTGTAAAAATTTACTTATATTAATTATTTTTATTATTGAAAGCAAAAAATGCCGGAAAAGGCATCAAATTTTAGAATAAGTTTAGATTTGTTCGAATTGGTCACCTTTGGCACGAATTATGGCCTCCAAACGGCCAATGAAACTGTCACTCGCAGCCCGAATGCGGTATTTCGGCTAATTCCCAGCGAAGCGCTTGCTTGAGGTGATCGAAACTTTGGTATTTTTAGGTGCCAACCTTGCTTTCCAAAATTCTCCAGACACAATATCGGGAGATTTTGTTGGCCGCTGGCAATGAAGCGAGAAACCTTATTTTGTAACTATTCTTGGGTGGCGTGTGCTGACTGCAATGGTGCTGAATCCTGTTGGAATGTCCAAGATCTGCGGCCAAAATGTTTGCATGCCAAAGGCTTTAATACACCCTCCAGTATATTTTCGCGATAATATTCGGCATTTATTCTGATGCCACGGTCGATTAATACGAGCGGAGAGCGACCATCGGCTGTTATGGCGGGCTACACCATCACCATGGCTGGCGCTTGAGTTCTGGTGGCCAACCGAAGGTGCACATTTTCAGCTGACCTCTTTGGCAAGTAAACACGATACTTTTGTTTATTTACAAACTGCTGGACAACGAATGTTTTTTCATCGGAGAAAACCAAATTCGCCAGTTCACCACTTTCGGCCAAGCGATGCAACTCTTTAGCTCTTTTGAGTATATTTTATTTCGGTTGCAGTGTAAGATTTTGCACTTTATGGTATTTCAATGGCTTTACCCGAGCTGATTTTCAATATTTGGCGAATGAAATATTGCGATATGTTCAGCTCACGGGCCATTTTTCGGCCACTGTGACACGGGTTTCGATCAAGTTGAATCTTTTCTTTTCGAACCATTTCTGCTGATGTTGCTGTTTTCTTCCGTTCACTTCCTTGACTTCGGGCTACGCTACCAGTATCACGGTATCGGTAACGAGCGATGGTACGATACACAAAAGATTTATTCACATTTAAATCCTGGAGTGCTCTAACGATAGCCACTTGTGGTTTTCCAGCCAAAAATAAAGAATCCACACCATCACGCTTCAATTCCATCACGAATATTTTTTTTCTGGAAAATTGTCACCAAAATGTTTTGTACGCTTGTAAACAATATAATGACCTGTCACTGGAATAATTTTAACAGCTGTCGGACGAGTGGCTTAGAAATGACAGCAGTCTGAAGTTGGTTGCAGTTTCTTAATCTCACCCTGTATAGTAATATACAAAGTTTGGATAAAGTCGTTGGCTTTTCGTCATGAGAGTTCGCATGCTATACCAAACGAAGTAGACGAGTGTATGTATGTTGTTAACATGGATGGATATTTTTTATGTAAACTTACTTTAATGCTCGCCCAGGCCTACAAGAAGAAAGACTCATTCTCTTGAACCTCATAATGGAATACTTTTCATCTCCTTATAGACTTTAATCACGCGTTCCCTCTCGGACTTACGGCCACATCCTCTGGCGAGCAAAGAGGAGAAACCCCGTTAAATTGGATCTATTCCAAAACATCAAAATATATAGCATTTCACCATTTGACATGCGGTGTATTATTCCAATATTTGTTATTGGAAAACTGTTTTATATTTGAAACCAGTAAGGAAAACTCAAAAGTCGGGCGGGGCCGACTATATGATACCCTACACCACTATGCATATTTAGTAGAGCTCTCTTAAAGGTTTATACAGGGCATTTCAGAGCTGTATGAGATATTTGGTACAAAATCAAAATCTATCTAATTCTATCCTGCATTTTACGAACTATAAATATCTCTGAACCTGGTTTCTCCAAATTTGACGTATTAGCTTCTAGACTGAATTCGGTCTTATGTACGAAAATTCATGCCATTTGGGCTGATATTGGCCATTTGATGCACAATTAACACGAAATCGGATGAAAATATATATGGGAGGTATATTCAAATCGGAACAGATTTTAATAAAATTAAAATCAACTATTTTTGGGCTTTATCTGATATCTGGTACCAAATATCATTCCTGTGGAGTGCATTTTACGAATGTGAGGGACTTACAGACCAAATCGTATGAAAGATATATATGGGAGCTATAGCTATATCTGAACCGATTTTTACTAAAATTGGTGTACTTGCTTCTAAGCTGGTTTCGGTCGGATTTGCCAAAATTGATGCTATTACGGCCATTTGGTGGTCAATCATCCGAAATCGGATGAAGATATATATGGGAGCTATATCCAAATCTGAACCGATTTCGATAAAATTTAAAACAGCTATTCCTGTGCTCCATCTAATACCTGATACCAAATATCACGGTTGTGGATTGAATATTACGAATGTAAGGGACTAAAACACTAAATCGGATGAAACATATATATGGTTGCTATATCTATATCTGAACCGATTTTCACTAAATTTGATATACCTGCTTCTAGGCTGAATTTGGTCCGATGTACTAAAATTCAGTCCATTTGGACTTATATCGGCCATTTGGTGCACAATTAACCCGAAATCGGATGAAGATATATATGGGAGCTATATCCAAATCTGAACCGATTTCGATAAAATTACAAACAGCTATTTCTGGGCTGTATCTTATATCTGGTACCAAATATCATTCTTGTGGAGTGCATATTACGAATGTGAGAGGCTTAAACACCAAATCGGATAAAACATATATATGGGAGCTATAGCTGTTTCTGAACCGATTTTCTCCAAATTTGTTGTATTTGTTTTAAGGCTAATCTCGGTCACATGTGCCAAAATTCGGGCCATTTGGGCTAATATTGGCCATTTGGTGGTCAATTAACCCGAAATCGGATGAAGATATATATGGAAGCTATATCCAAATCTGAACCGATTTCGATAAAATTTAAAACAGATATTTCTGTGCTCCATCTAATACCTGGTACCAAATATCACGGTTGTGGATTGCATAGTAGGAATGTGAGGGACTTAAAGATCAAATCGGATGAAAGATATATATGGGAGCTATAGCTATATCTGAACCGATTTTCTCCAAATTTGATATACTTGCTTCTAGGCCGAACTCGGCTGGGTGTGCCAAAATTCAGGTCATTTGGACTGATAGTGGACATTTGGTGCACATTTAACCCGAAATCGGATGAAGATATATATGGGAGCTATATCTAAATTTGATCCGATTCTCACCAATTTCAATAGGGTTCGTCCTTGGGCCAAAAAAGTATTGTTTGGAAAATTTCATCTCAATCGGATAATAAATGCGACCTGCATTTTGTTCACAAGAATACATGGACAGACGGACGGACGGACGGACGGACAGACGGACTGACATGCATAAATCGACTCAGAAAGTGATTCTATGAAAGTTCTCAAAAGTAACTATGGGTCTATCTCGTTTCCTTCTCCATGTTACAAACAAATGCACAAAGACATAATACCCTTACCACTATGTGGTGTAGGGTATAATTAGGTCAGATAAACTTGTTACAAACGAATAGAAATTATTTGTTTGATAAAAGCCTAAAGGTAAACAGAAGTCCATAAATTATATATTTTATTGCCCTCACGCATTGTGTGAGCTTAATACATTTTAGATAAGATTTGTATTTTGTTAAGATTTCATTATAAGCAAATATATATAACGAGCATTTGACCGCTACTTTTTCATGGAATATTTCACCTGAAAATTTGAGATTCATTCCAAGAGTTTGTGTTAGACCCTTTAAATATTCAAAATTCATAGTTTATTCAGTTTGATAAAATTGTGTAATCAAAACTCCATACGTACTAAATCTTCATACTTTAAAAGTTTCAATCAAGCCTCTCCTTTTTCGGAAAGAATAGTAAAAAATGTTTATCTTTTACGCCAGAAAGTCAAAATCATTTGTAGTTTACTGAGGGGGAGTAGGTGTGAAGCCATTGCACAATGGACCCACATCCAACTTTTGTTTTCAAAAACTATTTAAACGTCTCCATATGTAGACTCTAGAAGCTAATAGTGCCCTTAATATCAAATTTCAACTCTATCTCTTTATCCCATACCAAATTTAGTAACATTTAGTACGCATATACACAACAACATGCATCTCCCCATCCTAGACACCACCAGTGAACGTGCAATTATAGTACACATTTCCCACCAACACCTCCATACCTCAATTCCAGATACCAAAAGAGACTTCAATATATTTTAGGATTCCAGACATATCCGAAATATGGTACCACTTAGTACTTTTCATACAAACATAGGATTTCCAAACCAACACCAAATCTCAAAACACAGGTACCATCAGTAACCTAATTTTCGAATTTCAGATATTTTATCTCTACCCCTCACCCAATAGAGAATATAGTACCATAACGTACTTTTCGTACAATTATAGTATGCATTTCCAAACCCACTTCCATATGTTCACCCAATACTAAATTGTACCAAATATAGTACTCTTTAGTACTTTTTGTGAACTTGTACACATTTCCAAAACCACCACAAAATTTAAAAATTCCACCTTTATCCGTTCAGCTTAAACCAAACTAAGTGCCATTTAGTATAATTCGCACACTTAATTATACCCTACAACACTATGTGTTGGGGGTATTATAAGTTTTTATTATGTAACACCACGAAATATTGATTTCCCACATAGGAAAGTATATATGGATCTTCTTATCTCGCCGAGCTGAGTCGATATGTATGTCCGTCCGCCCGTCTGTCCATGTTAAGTTGTAATCACTCTACAGGTCGCAATTATGGCCCGATCTTCACGAAATTTAAAATGTAGGTAGGGTTAAGGTCAGAATAGAACCCTATTTCTTTTGGAGATGATCGCATAATATTTAGGGGTTGAAGTGGACCAAAAACTGAAAAATTTCCTGATTTTGCAGTTGCTCTACAGGTCACAATTATTGACCAATCGAAACGAAAGTTAGCATGGGGCTAGAGCTTTGGGCTGGGCAGAAGCCTTCCAATTTTGATGGTCATTTAGTGGTTAGTGGTTGAAATAGACTATAGCATTTGTTATAAATAAAAGTCAACTTTTCCATTAAATCGCTAATATTTTTAATGCCGGCGAAATCACAAATAGACGAACAGGTCAATTCTGACCGTTACGTAGATGCCGATAGTAAAAATATAGGATATATATAGCGAAAAATATACAATGAAGGGGATGTTAGCTAGAATGCTTATATCCCCAGAATGGCCGGAACGATTTTGACAAATTTTGTAAATTTAGAATGCTCTTTTGGCATAAAAGTATAAAATCTAAAAAAATCGCATAAAAAGATGCCAATAATGATGTTAATATAGATTTTGTAGTATTTTTTGACATTTTTTTATTTGTTCATATTTTTTATCGCATGCGATTTTTTCAATTTGATTTATAATATTGAAGTGTATATTTTGTAATATTTTTTCACCTTACAACACGGGTTGGGGTTTTTATATGCAGATTGCAATAATCGTCCGATCCTCACGAAAATTTTCAAAAGGGAAGGGTAAGGCTCAGAAGGGATAGGCATATTGGTTTTAAAGATGTCCGCAATATATTTGGGGGTTGAAATGGACCAACAACTAAAAATGTTCCTTATTTTCCAGTCGTTATAAAGGTCACAAATAGAAACCAAAGTACACGAGATCTCGCATGAAGGACAGCGAGTAGAATGGACCACTACTTTTGTGTAAAAAAATTACTTAAAGGCGATATCCGAAATACACAAAAGCCGAACTTTTTTATGCTGATTTCGTTACCGAATATATCAAATATCGTGACAAGCAAAACATACAGATGAGTCTAAATTTAGAGAGATGAGATTTTGAGATGATCACAAAATATTTAGAGGTTCAAATGAATCAAAAACAGAAGAAAATCTTAATCACACAATTGAAGCCAATCGACACGCCTGAGAAAAGAGTTAAGGACAGGGAAGGATTCTAGCATTTTGGAATGAAAATGGACCACAACAACTAACAGTGCTCCGTGACATAATTTCAAAAGCGAAATCTTCCAAAATCGATATGGATTAAGGGGCTTCTAACATATTGTAGTGTTGTAGGGTATCACATGGTCGGCCCGCCCGACTATAGCCTTTGCTTACTTGTATTAATTTTTAGAACTGTTTTAGAGCTTTTTGTAAAAGGATTTCGAATTTCCAAAAACCTGAATGCGGATGTATAGATGCATTACATCCACTCCTGCTCTCTCATTCCAGTAACTCTCATTCCAAATTTCCGTTTGTCCAATACAAATTATTCAATTTTTACCAAATTTTAGTACTTTTCGTATCCTTTTAGTATAAATTCCCAAACATCCAGCTTCAGACGTTTGTCTAGACTTTGATACTTGGTTACCGAGTCCGTTATTACAGTACTCAGTATGTATAAATTGAGGTCCCATTAAGTTACGAAACAGGGAACATATCCATGGCATTTTCATTTTTTTCAAGTTTTTATACCCTCCACCATACTATGGAGGGTATATTAACTTTGTCATTCCGTTTGTAACTCCTCGAAATACTTATGTCAGACCCAACAATGTATATATATTCTTGATCAGCGTAAAATTCTAAGTCGATTTAGCGATGTCTGTCTGTTGTAATCACTCTATCTTTCGAACGAATTTAGATAGAAGGCTAAAATTTTGCACACATGTTTACTTTTCCAGTAGGCAGGTTAAGTTCTTAAATGAGCCATGTAGGTCCACGTCTTCGTATAGCCGCCATATAACGGTACCTCCCGATATTCTGTATTTTGATGATTTTAGCGACATTATTAACCGGAATTGTTTCAAATTTGGTATTTGAAGTTCGTAATGGATACTACAGCCTATGACAGAAAATTGTCTTTGCAGGTCCACGTCTTTGTATAACCCCCACATAACGGTTCTCCCCAATATTCGGTATTTTGATGATTATTCACCGAAGTAGTTTCAAATCTATGCTGCTCCAGGTCTTCGCACAGCTCCCATATAATGGTACCTACCCATATACGATATTTCGATGATTTAAGCTGCATTATTCACCGTTTATTTCAAGTTTCGAATTTGAATATGGACAAACAATGCATATGTAGGTCCACGTCGTACAGATCCCAATATAACGGCTATATTCTGTATTTTTAAGATTTTAACAGATTTTTTTAAGGATTTTATTTTTTGAAAAATTCCCAAATTCGTTCCAAATGGTTGAGGGTATTCAGAGTTCGGCCCGGCCGAACTTACTGCTTTTTACTTGTTCTCTTTGACTTATTATGTGGAAACTATACCATTGGTGATCCTTATGCTTTCGGTCGTATCCCAATTTGGCTTAAACATACGTCTACATACACACTTTCATCCGGTTTAATCATGATATTTAACCAGTCACATTTGAGGATGGATTTAGTTCTCGTGAGTCACTCGGGTATTTTCCTCACCCCAAATGCGATAATTCTGCCTATTGACGAAGACGATTTTATGGGCAAAATCAGCATTTTCGTGTTGTCTCTCCAATATCCAATTAACTAGCGCCCTTCGCCGTTCTTGGGCAGATGGCTTTAGTTCCCGAGTCAATTGAACTTTGTATGCATGAAGATGCAAATCATTCGTCAAAATTGCATAATAGATACCAATTTGCTAAGCTCGGTGTCGAGTTGAGGTGGATGGGGCTTATAGGATGACCTAATGTATAGGCTATGATGCCAATGTTCGGCACCTCTGCAAAATCTCATAGCCTTGAAAACATTTCGGAGTTCAAATCATTTGATTCTTCCTCACGGAGCTTGTAGGGAAGGGAAGGAAAGATCCAGAATACCCTGGAACTTCTTGTTAACATTTTCCTTTTCGTCATTTTGGCATTTCTGTTTTTCCTTAAATTGAGCTTTTGCATCACAGGTAGCTGTATCACTTCATTTTAACTTTTCCATCGAATTCAGAATTTGAGCTGCTAACTGGTAGTGAACACGGGGTCTAGATTAAACTTTTCCTAACCTTTACACCTAGTTTGTGTACTTGCAGCTTAACTTCAGATTCCCAGACACACTTCTATGGAAGAAATAAAAGACCTACTTTAACCAGGCCGTGCTTACCTTCACGTCACCCCTCCAAACCTAAATATGTAATTTTCAAAGTCATTACAGCATTGCCATTTATAGACGTTACAAGGTCCCAAGTACATTGACTGGCCTTCAAAGCAAATCAACAAATTTGGGCGGTTCGATGTTGACACCAACACAAACATAACCTCCAAATATTTGTTATGTGTGGCTTTCCAAAGCGTTGTACCGCTTCTTGGAGACAATGTAAGTACGTGTAACGTGATTGATTTGTACCTCAAATAACTTCCTTACAATGTTTGCATTATTACATAACAAAATTCTATTTCCTCAGTATGAAATTAATAAAAAAAAAAAAACGAAAACACAGCAAAAACAACAACAGCATACAAACATGACAGCTATCAATGCAGTGCACATCCGCTGTACAAAATACTTTGTACATACTTTTGAGTGCGGCTGAGGCGCTGGGAAAATCTAACCATTAAAAATAAATATTTAAAAATTGTCAATTTCCCAGTGGTCATAAAATATCACATGTGTAGAATTAAGTGATCTTGTGCGCTGTCGCATACGATAATGTGTAAGATAATAAAGGTCATGACCCACACACACAGTATCGATGCGTACAGTGGATAGCCAAGACCACTTGAATGAAGGGACAAGCACCCATGCAATGTTTCTTTTAAATCTAATAATAGATAAGAACAATTGTGTGGCTGCGACTAGGTTAAGTTAGATTAGTTTCAGTAGTACGTAAGGAACATATTTTAAAAATAAAATTAGAATTGAATCAACAGCCAGACGATACGGTTGTGTTTTCTCTTCTCCCGCTTACATATGGTCCTTCGAGCCGGATCGAGAATTGAACCAACAGCCAAACGATACGGTCGTGTTTTCTCTTCTCCCGCTTACATAAGGTCAATCGAGCCTTCACTTTTTTATAAAGTGGAAATAACTAGCGGCCGTAAAAAAATTGTAGGAGTTTTCCCCCACCAGTGGTAAGAGACTCACTACAAGCAGAAATAGATATTCTCCAGAAATAGAGGAGAATTTCTACACAAAACAAAGTCCGTTAAGGCATTTTAAATATAAGACCATAGGGGCATTTTGAAATAGCCGAAGGGACTAATTTGAATAAAAAAGCCATAGGGGCAAAATAAAAAAAAAAAAGCCATAGGGGCAAAATAAAAAAGCCATAGGGGCAAAAACAAAAAAAAAAGCCATAGGGGCAAAAATAAAAATAAAACGAAAAGAGGACAACAGAAGTCCCAAATAAAATAAAAAAAAAAATATATATATACATAAAAATAAATTTTGAAAAGAGGACATCAATTAGTCCAAGTTAAAACTCAAAAAGAATTCCGAAAAAAAAAAAAAAATGGATCAAGAAGCAAAATTTTTGGTCTTGGCTGACTATTTCTGCACAACATTGGCATCGGCGACTCAATTTAAAAAAATTCGTAACGTGAACAAGTATAAGATTCTTGTTGAAAACACGTATTACGTTTTACAACAAACGTTGAAAAGTTTTAAAAAGTACATTCCTCAGAGAATCCAGGAAAGTTCAGTAGCAGTGGATAAATGCCTTGTGTTAGCGCATAAATTAATGGCGACGAGAACACGAGGTTGCAAGTTGAATGGAGATACTGCACAAGCGGAAATTGAAGAATGCTTAAAACCACCAGGACCCTGGAGAATTGAACTGGAGTACTATTTCCTTAGTCCGGAGGAAGTAGCAATGGAAGCTGAGGAGTGTGCAAATATTGTATTTCCCACCTTTGGGCTGACAACAGAGCAGAGGCCCTCGAAGACCACAAGTTGTGGAAAAGATGCAAAGGGTGATATTACATGCCCTTTGGATGATAAAAGAGAAGCGGAATATTGTATTGGTGATCGAGACACTCTTGAAATGGCTAGAAGATATTGGCTATTTTATCCACATGATTGCGAATGTGACTGGTGTGTTTTTGTTGCAGCTCGAAACTTTGAGGATATGAATATATTCCCGCCGGCAAGTCCTAACTCGGAGGAAAAAGTTAGAGCTCTTACCCAAAATAATGAAGAGGGAAGACTCAATACTGCATCACAATTAGCCGAATCAGCTTCCCGAATCAAAATATTAGAAGATGGCCTGAAAACCGCTAATGATGAAAAACTGGGGCTTGAAGATTTGGTGCAGTCCTTGCTAACTAAATTTGAAAGAGACATACAGGCCATTGAAGAAAAAGCTCAAAAGCAACGGCGTGACCTGGAAAACCAAGTCCAAGATCTGGAAGCTAAGCTGGAACATCAAAAGAAAAAATTGGAAGCCATCGTAGAAAAACTCGACACATCAGAGGAAGTCAGCAGTGACAAAATGGACAAGCATGTACAAAAAGTGTCCTTGGACAATATGAATTCGAGAAGCCACAGGGAACAGAACCACCAACAAGAGAAGAGCAAAAAAAAGAAATCCGGTGTATATTGGTACTTCTCTAAAAGACACGTTTGGCAAAGATAACGATAAATGCATCGAGGAAGCGGAGAAAAAAGAGCGCGACAAGGTAAAGAGGAATAGAATTAATAACAAACACCGGGAATCCTCATTGAAGCAACCGCGTATAAAATACATCAGCAATGACCTAACCTTGGATGCCCTACGAAAAAATGACTCCTTGGATGATCGCAGCCAGCAACTACCAAATCACAAGTCGCCAAAGAATTATAAAGCTTGGAAGTTAAAACCGGCAGATAAGGGTGGTGGTATTGGCGAGCGAGGCTGGATAGATAAGTGGAGCCGTTTCCTGCAAGCGGTTACCTAGGATAATTTATATAATATAATCATTTTCAAAGCTATATGTCTAAATATTTTTTATATAATCCTCTTCATGATCCATTTTTAAATACAGTCCACTAAAAATATACACATTTAAGCCGCCCGGGAGAATGTACAAAATACTTTGTACATACTTTTGAGTGCGGCTGAGGCGCTGGGAAAATCTAACCATTAAAAATAAATATTTAAAAATTGTCAATTTCCCAGTGGTCATAAAATATCACATGTGTAGAATTAAGTGATCTTGTGCGCTGTCGCATACGATAATGTGTAAGATAATAAAGGTCATGACCCACACACACAGTATCGATGCGTACAGTGGATAGCCAAGACCACTTGAATGAAGGGACAAGCACCCATGCAATGTTTCTTTTAAATCTAATAATAGATAAGAACAATTGTGTGGCTGCGACTAGGTTAAGTTAGATTAGTTTCAGTAGTACGTAAGGAACATATTTTAAAAATAAAATTAGAATTGAATCAACAGCCAGACGATACGGTCGTGTTTTCTCTTCTCCCGCTTAAACATCCGCAAACGCAATCAACAAACCGAAAACAAAAATTGAAAAAAAACAGACATTTAACGAAACATTTCCACTATCTTAAAATGGAATTTATTTCAATTTAGAATCTAATTGTGTGTGACTACAATCACAACGATGGCTCGGCTTGGCTTGACTTGGCGATGCGGCATCAGGCGCCAGCACTGTAAGTTCGCTGCGATGATGTTTCGTTTACATTCAAAACTAAACTGTCAATCCACTAGAATTTTGCTTTGTACGAAAATGTCGAGTTTATGAATAAGGAAGATCCACTCCATTAAATATTCGGAGCACATCTACAATTTTCACACCAATATCTGTTGCTGCAGTGCTCAACCGAGCAGACCACAATTATTTGATGATGTGAGGGTGTGGGTGGGGAACATAACAAAAACTGACTGACTGACTGCATGTGTAGACAAATGCCTATCATCAGACAGGCATTGGGCCCAGAAGTCTTGTGGATATGTCGTATGCACTCAACATTCCGAATGTCAATTTAAGGAACACAAAATACAAATATATCCGTGTTAAGGCATCATTAGATTGTCAGCAGATATTTATGCAGATGGATAGGGAGAGAGAGAGAGAGCGAGAGCGTGAGGGGTTTCGAGAATTTGGAATTTCTAATATCTTGAATACTAACGAACTAGTTATAGTCATACAGCCAGAGTATATTAGGACACACGAAATGCCTCTTCCTTGCTAACCACAATAGCACCACTTCCCCTCCCCTCTCCACGAATCAAGAGAAGCCACTACTGCCAATGCCCCCCTTCATACCAACATATTTCAAATGACCATGAACGAAAACGTGTAAATGATGTTCATGCCTTTACCGAGTCATTTTCACGCCAAATTGATGTCGAAGGACGTTGTTAACATCGATGGCTGGAAATAGAACTTTGTTTGCTGGTCCATTGTTATTTTTATTGGAAATTGAGCCATATTGCAACAACGTGTCGGGTAGAGAACAACAAAAACAACCCTTTCAACATTGTTTTTGTTCTGTTGTTTATCCCGTTGTTGTTGTCGTTGCTACACCCATTAGAATGCGTGTAAATGCATACAGAACCTAGGAAATTATGTAAATTCAATTAAGCGAACATCAAAGGGGAGATAATTCAGTTAACACGAATTGAGAAAAAAATAAGAGCAGAACGCTTAAAGCTTGTTAATTATAAACATTACTGCAAAAATAAAAAATCTATCCGCGTATAAATAGATTATTAAATCAATTTGTAAAAAATTAAGCCATACGAGTAGTAATTAGTAAATGTAGATTAAAAATTAGTAGAACAAGGGCTACAGTTGGGCAAAAACACTACATTTACGCTAAAACGTAATGAAGCCACATATCGTTATTTTCATAAATAAAAATCCCCAAAGGCTTGTTTACACATCATGGAAGGAAAAGTGGCCTTTTCGCCTTAATTTGTAGCATTTTGTAGATTTTCTCTATACGGCAACTAGCAAATCGAAATGCTTTAGAAAATCGGATGCAATAATTTATTGAGGAACGCCAGCAATTATAAATCATCAAAGTTCTTCGCAAACCCAGATTCAACTTAAGGATTTTTTCGCCGTACAGGATGAGATGAATAAACTACAACAAGCTTCAGACTGCTGTCATTTCTAAGCCACTCGTCCGACAGCTGTTAAAATTATTCCAGTTACAGCTCATTATATTGTTTGCAAGCGTACAAAAGCATTTAGGTAAGAATTTTCCAGAAAAAAAGTTATTCGTCATGGAATTCAAGCGTGATAGTGTGATTTCTTTATATTTGGCTGGAGAACCACAAGTGGCTATCGTTAGAGCACTCCAGCATTTAAATGTGAATAAATATTTTGTGTCTCGTAACATCACTCGTTACCGTGATACTGGTAGCGTAGCTCGACGTCAAAGAAGTGGATGGAAGAAAACAGCAACATCAGCAGAAATGGTTCGACTTGATCGAAACCCGCGTCGCAGTGGCCGAAAAATGGCTCGTGAGCTGAACATATCGGAATATTCCATTCGGCAAATATTAAAAAATGAGCTCGGGGTAGAACCATTGAAATTCCAAAAAGTGCAAGAACGTACACCGCAACAGAAAGAAAATAGACACAAATGAGCTAAAGAGTTGCTTCGCTTGGTCGAATTTGGTTTTCTCCGATGAGCAAACATTCGTTATCCAGCAGTTTGTAAACAAACAAAATGATCGTGTTTACTTGCTTACTTACACCACCGGTTGGCTCCCAGAACTCAAGCGCCGGACATGGTGATGGTGTGAGCCGCCATAACAGCTGATGGTTGCTCTCCGCTCGTAATATCGCGAAAATGTTCTGGAGGGTGTATTAAAGCCTTGGGCACGAAAACATTTTGACCGCAGACCTTGGACATTTCACCAGGACTCAGCATTCAGCACGCGCCACCCCAGAATGGTTACAAAATGAGGTTCCTTAATTTTCAATGCACAATGCCCACCAAAATCTCCGGATACCAATCCGTTGGACTATTGGAAAGCAAGGTTGGCACTAAAAAATACCAAAGTGTCGATCGCCTCAAGCAAGCGCTTCGCCGGGAATGGCCCAAAATACCGCAGAGCAACATTAGGTCAGCGTGTGACGGTTTCATTGGCCGTTTGAAGGCCATAATTCGTGCCAAAGGTGACCAATTCGAACAAATCTAAATTTATTCTAAAATTTGATGTTATTTACGACATTTTCTGCTATTATTCAATAAAATTTAAAAAATTGTAAAAATTATGGCGTTTGACTTTGTTGCAGTTTTTTATCTCACCCTGTATATCTGGCTTTCTTTATCACTGCAAATTTCAGATCATTAAAGAGAAATTAACACATAAAAATGTATACAAATTTTGACATTTGGTTTGATTGTGAAAACCTGGTGTTCCACCTCATTATTGCGCCACGCTTTTGGAAGCATTGGAAGCTTAAGAGAAAAACTTACGGTTGGGAAAATTGATGGAAATATCTTTAGTGGCAAGTTTTACTTTAGAAAACATGTTCAAAATTATTTCAATGTTGAAATTCACATACCAAAACAAGTAAAAAAGTTCGGCCGGGCCGAACTTTGAACACCCTCCACAATTTGGTACAAATTTGGCAATTTTCAAAACACTAAAATCCATTAAAAATTTTGTTAAAATCTTAAAAATTCCGAATCTAGCCGTATAGTAGGGTCTATACGACGACGTGGACCTGCACAGACAATTTTCTGTCATAGGCTGTAATATTCATTACGAACTTCGAATACCAAATTTGAAACAATTCCTGTGAACAATGTCGCTAAAATCATCAAAATGCCGAATATTGGAGGGGTACCGTAATATGGGGGCTGTACGAAGACGTGGACCTACATGGCCCATTTTCTGTTTAAGGTTGTAGTGTCCATTACAAACTTCAAATACCAATTTTTAAACAATTACGGTGAATAATGTCCCTAAAATCATCAAAATACCGCATATCGGGAGGTATCGTTATATAAGGGCTACACGAAGATGTGGACCTACACTGCCCATTTTCAATACCAAAAGTTCTGCAGACATAATACATATTTGAGTAAATTTTTATCAACTTATTTCATTTCGTTAGGTAGCTAAAGTGATTTCCACAGACAGACAGACGGACGGAATATATATATTTGTGGGGTCTAAAATGTATATTTCGAGGTGTTACAAACGGAATGACAAACTTAATACACCCTCCATACTATGGTGGAGGGTATAAAAAAATATAAACTACATTTTTACTCGAGCTAAGTTAATACCCTTAAAATGCCAAACATCTTACCTGTCATGCATGGCTTCCTCGAAGAAGGAAGCATAAGTAACTTTTAAAGTCCACCTAAAACCTCTTTTAAAAAGAGAATCGGAAAAATTAGTATTAATTCCTATTTCAATTTAGACCTAATGCATCTAGACCATTAGGTAGAATATGGCTGTACAATACCCCCTCATCCAAATAACCTTTCCACAGTTTTTTGCCAATGCATCAAACCTCCTGAAAAATGCATACATACCATTTATGCGCATAGACGCTTATTAAACCCACATTCCAACATTTTATCGATCGATATTTAATTACTCTCATTAAATGGCAATTTACCAAATATGAAATCTATTGCATCAATAATCGGCCTAAAACGGCACAAAAACGATGCAATTTACGACGACGTCGGCGACGAATTAAAGGTGACACAGACACATGTAGCGACATAAAGACTAACATATTTGAACTTTGTAAACATTAGCCGAAGGTTTACCACTCGGTGGAATTAAATGTAAAATGTAAATCCCCATTTCATATCTAAATCGAATGCTCCATATCAACTTGTTTTGATTTGAGTTGAGTTGTTTTGCATCAAAGTCAAAATATGTTTCAATAAAAAAAGTGAAAATAAATTGATCGCCAATCATTGGTTGGAAGGAAAATTATTTTTAGATCAGATCGACAAAGCCACCATTTCAATTTAGATTTGTTCACATTTCCATAGAGATTAAAAAAATAATTGTTTTGTTTGCAATGTTGGAGATAATGTGCGAGGGTATAGTTGAAAAGGTTAGAGGCAATTTTCTCTAAGCCAGAAAAACTCAAAATTGACAAATTTTTGACATGATATGCCAAAATTTGATGTAAACATGATGTACTGTCGTGTTCAAAGATATTTTAAATGGTAAATCTAGGGCTGCAATTTTTGGCGATTTATCAGCATTTTGAGGATTTTTAAGCCTTGAGTTATGGTTATTCAAACTGTTGACCCTTTATGGGGGAAGTTCCAAAGCAGTTGGCCAATATTGACCAATTTGACCTAAGGCTGCTATAAATATTACAACATGCATTGACTACTTCCTATAGTTTACATGAGAAAAGTGCAAATTCTTGGAAAATGTGGAAATATACGTGAGCGGACCGAATTATTCCATTTTCATACTTCATCTAATACAGATAAAAATATTGGTACGTGCAAAATTTGAAGGAAAATAATCCGCAATTTGTTTCGCAAATTATGACAGATATAAGTATTGGAAATTTTGACCCTTTGTGGGTAAAGTACCACAAGGTGTTGGCAGATATATATCTTCTTCACAACAGATCTTGCGTCTTTGAGCCTTTTGTTTTTCAAAATCTTGAACTCTGGGGGTGGGGTAGGTACCAGAAAAAATGGAGCGATTTCTACCATTTTTATAGCAGATCTTGTGTTGATGAAAATATAGAGGTGTGCCAAGTCTAAATGGAATCGAATATTAATTTCGTGTTTTATGAGTTTCAAGTACACTTTAAATTTTGACCCTTTGTAGCGGAGGTACCGGAGAAGTGGGCCGATATATCGCATCTTGGACCTTGGGTTACTAAATATATTGTGATGTGTATTATTTGAAGAGAACCGAATGCATATTTCGGATTTTATGAACGTTGTGGTTATTCAACAGTTTGACCCTTTGTAAGGGAGGTACCAGGAGAATTGGTCCGATATCTACCATCTTTATAACAGACCTTGTGTTGATGGAAATATTGAGATGTACCAAGTCTGAATGGAATTGGATATTAATTTCCCGTTTTATGAGGTCATGGATATTCAAAATGTTGACCCTTTGTGAAGGAGGTACCAGAAGGAGTAGACCGATATATTCCATCTTCACACCAGACCTTGGGTTAATAAAAAATATTGTGATGTGTGCGTTTTTAAGACAATCGGACTCTTACATCTCATTTTATAAGAGTTATAATTTTTTAAATATTTGACCCTTTGTGGGGGAGGTACTTGATGGGGTGTACCGATATTGTCCATTTTCGCACCTGGCCTAGCACTGATGCAAATATTAGGATTTGCAAAGTTGGAGCAAAATCGGATTATCCTTTCTCCTTCTGTGCAGTAAATTATTTTCTTTGAAAATTTTGACATTTTGTGGAGGAAGTACCAGGAGTGGACCTACAGGGTGAGATGAAAAAACTGCAACCAACTTCAGATTCATTTCTAAGCCACTTGTCCGACAGCTGTTACTCCAGTGACAGCTGATTATATTGTTTACAAGTGTACAAAACATTTTGGTGAGAATTTTCCAGAAAAAATAATTATTCGTGATGTAATTCAAGCTGATAGTGTGATTTCTTTATATTTGGCTGGAAAACCACAATTTTCTATGGTTAGAGCGCTCCAGCATTGCCCGTTGCCGTGATACTGTAGCGTAATTCGATGTCAAGGAAGTGGAGGGAAGAAAATAGCAACATCAGAAATAGTTCGAAAGTATAGAAGCGACTTGATCGAAATCAGCGTCACAGTGGCTGAAAACTGGTTCGTGAGCTGAACTTATTGCAATATTCTATTCGGCAAATATTGAAAAATGACTTCGGGTAAAGCCATTGAAATTCCAAAAAGTGCAAGAACTTACACCGCAACAGAAAGAAAATAGACTCAAAAGAGCTAAAGAGTTGCTTCGCTTGGCCGAAAGTGGTGAATTGTCGAATTTGGTTTTCTCCGATGAGAAAACATTCGTTGTCCAGTAGTTTATAAAAAAAAAAACAAAAGGATCCTGTTTACTTACCAAAAAGGTCAGCTGAAAATGTGCACTTTCGGTTGGCCACCAGAACTTAAGCGCCGGCCATGGTGATGGTGTAGGCCGCCATAACAGTCGATGGTCGCTCTCCGCTAGTATTAATCGACCATGACATCAGAATAAATGCCGAATATTATCGCGAAAATATTCTGGAGGGTGTATTAAAGCCTTGGGCACGCAAAAATTTTGGTCACAGACCTTGGACATTCCAACACGACTCCACACCATTGCACTCAAAAATGAGGTTCCTCGCTTCATTTCCAGCGCACAATGGCCACCAAAATCTCCGGATAACAATCCGTTAGACTATTGTGTCTGGAGTATTTTGGAAAGCAAGGTTGGCACTAAAAAATACCAAAGTATCGATCACCTCAAGCAAGCGCTTCGCCGGGAATGGGTCAAAATACGGCAGAGCAACATTCGGGCAGCGTGTGACGGTTTCATTTGCCATTGTTTCTTAAACAAAACTTCACATAAATATTGATCCTGATAGAAATTTTGTTGGCAGCCCTGGGTAAATCTAATATAAAGGAGATATGTGCAATTCGTTCAGAGAGAACAGAAGTACTTCAAATTTGCCCAACAAAAATAATACAAAAGGTACGGAAATACCCATTAGCGTTGCCATATTATTCTCCTAAAATTAATATTCATGATTGAAGGAATGATCTCCCTAGAAAAATGCTTTTCGTGGGAATAGAATTCTATATAATATTTCAACTAACACACTAAATTTTGCTTCGTTTTAATCTTTACACAATTTTTTCGGGTTCTGATTTTAAAAATGCAGCAACATTTATTATGTAGAAAATTCAAAGGCAGTATTCAAACTTCATATGTTTAGAACATATGTATGCCATCCAGAACCTTCCAACAATTTATTTCCCCTTTAAGATTTTGATGAATTAGCTAACAAAATGTGAATTCCGCAAAACTTGTAACCAAGTTTGCCTGCCAGCTAATATTTATTACAAAACTGTCTGCATGATAATTTATTGCCAGAAATTTCCACTCCTCCATCCTAACTCAAGATATTAACTTGTTTAGATTCTTTATTGTTTTGGAAATGAAAACCGAGAATGTTATTAATTAACCAAATGAAAATTATAAACAAACAATATTGACTGGCTGCGCACACACACAGCCGGCCATATAAATCCAATATGAATGCCAAATTACTAGCAATAATCAATATTTTATGTGAGTTTATCGAAAACTTGTGCATATTTGGAATTTCAATTGAGCACAAGTTGTCGGCCTACTGTATACGGCGGACGGAGGCAGCGGAGTTGGGTGGCCCGAGCGACGGAATCGAAACTGACATGAATGCAAAATTAATTAATTATTTTTCTATCAACACCACCACCAATACCACGCTATTGACTAATGAGAACTGCCAATTATATTCTCAATCGTGCCGTAAAAAAATGGAAACAATTCGAAATGAAATGAAACAAACCGAATTGAGTGTGAAATTGGCATAAAATGCAACAATTTTATGTATTTTTAAGTATTTCATATGTCATAATTAAGTCATTGGGGAAATGTCGCGCCAAAATGTTTGTTGACATTACGCCGCCCATACACACGCAGCACTCACCGAGAATGACAGTACACGCATGGAGGTTGGCAACACTTTACACGGTGTCAACATAAAACATATGCTCAAACACATGTTTGATCTGTTCGAATTTCAAACAAACGGTTAGCGTTGCATATCAAACGTGTTGTAACCTGTTATGCTGGGCTGCTCTGGTATTTGGCTGACATGTATTTTTTTTTGTCGTTTTCAATCCCCCTGACATCAATCACCTTCGCATTAAAACGATATCGATGTCAATCATTGACAATTTTATGGAAAAATATAACGCGACGAGAAAAACAAAATTTGTGCAAGGAAAATATGTAGGACGACTCATCGCTAAATGCTGCGAATCGGTTGTCATTTAAACTCAACTCAGTTTGACATTTGTATTTGGGATGTTTCTAAAAAATGAAAGGTACTCCCCGTTGTGAACGCCATGTTATTGAAGATTGTAAAACATTTCATTAACAAATTAATTAGAGTTGTGTTATTTTGTGGCCCATACATGTGTATTTGTTATTAATAAATAATAATAACAACAACAAAACATGTGTTTACAATTAATTATTAATTAAAGAAACACGATGAGAGACAAGTAATTGGGATATTCACGTGGGGAAATTATTGAATCTCCAAAGCTGAGGAACAACAGGGGATATGTTTAAACCAGCTTAAAATTGTGCTCATTTCATTTTCATTTCCTTTGTAAGCTCCAGCAGAGAAGCCATACAGGGTGAGATGAAAAAAAAACAGCAACAAACCCGACTACTGTCATTTCTAAGCCACTCGTCCGACAGCTGTTAAAATTATTCCAGTGACAGCTCATTATTATATGTTTACAAGCGTACAAAGCATTTTGATGAGAATTTTAAAGAAAAAAGTTGTTCTTGGTGGAATTCAAGCGTGATAGTGTGATTGTTTTATATTTGGCTGGAAAACCACAAGTGGCTATCGTTAGAGCTCTCAAGCATTTAAATGTGAATAAATCTTTAGTGTCTCGTACCGTGATACTGGTAGCGTAACCCGACGTCAAGGAAGTGGACGGAAGAGAACAGGAACATCGGCAGAAAAGGTTCGAAAAGTAAAGAACCGACTTGATCGAAACCTGCGTCGCAGTGGCCGAAAATGGCTCGTGAGCTGAACATATCGCAATATTCCATTCGGCAAATATCGAAAAATGAACCAATTTGGCAACTCTCAAAATGGAACCAATTTGGCAATTCTCAAAATACCGAATGTAGCTCTTATATATTAGGTCTATACGACGACATGGACCTGCATAGGTAACATTTGTCATGAGCCATTACAATATTCAGATGTGAAACTTAAAAAAAATCGGCAACAATGTAGCTAAAATCATCAAAATACCGAATATCGGGAGGTACCGTTATATGATGGCTATATGAAGACGTGGACCGGCGATGACAATTTTCTTCTTAGGCTGTAGTATCCGTTACGAACTTCAAATACCAAATTTCAAACAATTCCGGTGAATGATGTCGCTAAAATCATAAAAATACCGATAATCGGAAGGTACCGTTGTATGGGGGTTATACCAAAACGTGGACCTACATGGCCCAATACCAAAATTTCTGCAGACATAACATACATTAGAAGCTAGAGTGATTTCCACAGACGGATAGACAGACGGACATCACTAAATCGACATAGAATTTTATGCTGATCAAGAATATATATACTTTGTGGGGTCTAAAATGTATATTTCGAGGTGTTACAAACGGAATGGCAAACTTAATATACCCTCCATACTATGGTGGAGCGTATAAAAAGGTTCGTGTTTACTTGCCAAATAGGTCAGCTGAAAATGTACACCTTCGGTTGTCCACCAGAACTCAAGCGCCGGCCATGGTGATGGTGTGGGCTGCCATAACAGCCGATGGTCGCTCTCCGCTCGTATTAATCGACCGTGGCTTCAGAATAAATGTCGAATATAATCGCGAAAATATTCTGGAGGGTGTATTAAAGCCTTGGGCACACAAACATTTTGGCCACAGACCTTGGACATTCCAAGAGGCACCATCGCACTCAGCACGCGCCACCCAAAAAGAGTTACAAAATAAGGTTCCTCGCTTTATTTTCAGCGCACGAAGGCCACCAAATTCTCCGGTTACCAATCCGTTATACTATTGTGTCTGGAGTATTTTGAAAAGCAAAGTTGGCACTGCAAACACCAAAATGTCGATTACCGCAAGCTAGCGCTTCGCCGGGAATGGGACCGCGGAGAAACATTTAGGCAGCGTGTGACTGTTTCATTGGCCGTTTGAAGGCCATAATTCGTATTAGAGGTTACCAATTCGAAAAAATCTCAAATTATTCTAAAATTTGATGCTATTTCCGACATGTTTTGCTTTTATTTAATAAATTTAAAAAAAAAATGTAAAAATTATGGCGTTCGATTTTGTTGCACTTTTTTATCTCACCCTGTACACTGCATATATAAATCTGTGGTTAGTTGAAGGTAAACTCTCCAGCCAGCAGGTTATGCTAAACATCGCTCCGGTGAAACTTAGTACCCAGTATCAAGTTTGCTTGATTTTCTAAGAGCTGAATTAAACTTCAACACACATACAACAGCGACCATGAGGTCTGACGGAATTCTAACCGAACCAACTTATCTCTAATCGGTCTGCCGGTATATACAGACGATTCAAAGATGGAAGAGGGCACGGCGATAGGAGTCTTCTGCGAGCAACAAGGGATTGTATAGTTTTGCAGGTTTGGTGGAAAATGCAATGTGTTTTAAGCTGAGATCTTTGCGGTCACGAAAGTGGCAGCACTGATCAAAGCTATGGATAATGAAATTACTGAGCCGGTGTCTATGTAGCGGATAGTCAAGGGGCTCTTAAAGCTATCGAATCTTCTACAATCAATGCAGTCACAGGTATAGAACAGCTCTGGGAAATCTGAGCTGTGCCTGGACATTGTAAAATTGAAGGAAATGAGAAAACCGATGATTTGGAAAGGATGGGCTCGCAGTCAACAGACATTGAAATCGCCGACATGTCAAACCCCCACTTTGCCATTTTAACAAAAAGTGTGCTGGTACAACGAAACACGGGGCAAGATGTCACAGCAAATCTGGCCAGATATCTGCTCGCGTAGAACTTAGTCTCCACTAAACATGAGTAAATCAACGTTTCGGATAAGAATAGGGATACTAATAGGGCACTGCAATGTCCCAATAGGATAACTGACTTTCTTGTTCGAATGGTGCAACTGTCGAAATTTCTCGCTCCACCAAAATATTCTCTTTAGCCACACCTTCCTGCCTGTAGGACTGTGGAAATCACTCTAACTCCCGAACAAAATGAAGTGACTAATATATTTTACTTTAAGGAGTTCTAAGTTTGTAGAATTTCTGGTATTGAAAATAGGCGACATAGGTCCACGGTTTCGTAGGTTTCCCATATGACGGATGAATTGGGTACGCTTTCCTCTTGTAGGAAATAAAGGTTGCTCCCGATAGGCTGTATAAGGTTGAATTCAGCCATATTTATAAAATATATTTTATTAAATTTTATATCGTAAGATTCTAATGACAGAAATAACATATGTCGATCAAACACTGGACCTCGACTTATTTTTAAAAGTGCTACTTTCCAAACCAACTCTCCACCTATTATTAACTAGGAGTCACATCGGCAAGATTCCAAAAATATCTTAAATTTTAGTTTTTCCAATACCTATCTATTAGAAATCTCCCGTAGAACTAATTACTGAATTTCGAATATTTATCTAATTTACATTTTTCTCTTCGGCTATTTCCGTCCGCTTGTTTTGCAAAAAAAAAACTGATTTTTAAAATTATTCAAGACAAATCACGATGATAGCAGACATGCGTGCTGATAATTCAAGAGTCAAAAATAGTTAATAAAAAACACTATGCGGCATTATTGAAAAAGTAAACACGCAGCCAGCCGGCACGTGATTAAAGCCTGCGAAATAATATTTCGGCTTCATTTAAATTCAAAAGAAAGAAATAATAATAATTATGGGACGGATGGTAGACAAAAAAAGGCACAAGACACTTATCAGTCTGCATAAGTAAATAAATATTGACCATTTTCTTTTTGGCGTATTTATAAATAAAACTTAGTTCTTCTTCGTTTTTTTTTTTTTTTCAATTCTATAAAAAGATAATGAAATTGATAGTGACTACTAGCAACTAGACCAGCGACAAATTATTATCTAAATTTCTTTGTTTTCATTTCATAGATTTGTGCACAGAATTTCCAAAACGTGCCCTCAAATTCATCCTTGACCTTGAACTGCAGCATTTTGCGATTTTCATAAAAATTGTATCCATATCGAGTGAAAAAAGATAACAAATTTTGAAGTTCTCTAATTGTAATTTGTTTAATTAAAATATTCTCCGTTTTTATCTAAACGTATTCACCGCTTTTTGGGTAATAAGTAAATTGGTTATATTAGTTTAATATTTATTTTTCCTGGAATTCTAGTGGCAATTATACCAGTATTGTGTTTATGATCGGAATATAACTCAAGAGTTAAGATTAATGGCAATCCTGCCTAACCAAATTAAATTAACGTTCGGCAAATTCTAGAGCATTTATATCTTCTACATAGAATATTTGAGTTTGATTCAATAAGCCATTTGGTAGTTCAATAAGGCATACAAAAACATATTTATACTTGCACAAATATAGAAAATATATATAATAAGTGGTTTTACACAGTAAATCGAAAATAGGGTAACACTGCCAGCACAAAGTAAACAATAGCAAGGAATGACAATTGGAAATGTCAAAACTTGTAAATACATTTCAAATTACTCTTGCGGTATATGATTTTTATAAAAATTTAAAACATAAATTTCAAAGTAGACTAAAATTGGTCATTTAAACGAACTTGTCTTCCGGAATTTGACAATTAGTATCTTCAGCAGTGTAATACTGGATAAATAAAATCTTAACTAGAAAATCAACATCAGCGAAAGAGCAAATTAGCGATTACATCTTTTCTAACATACGTGTCAGTGCCTGAGTAAAGAATGTGCTGCCTAGATATCGCGGAACAATGAGGCAAAACCAACGAGGGCTTCGGAGACGATTATTTACATAAACCCACTAGAAATACAGATTAGGTATGAAGCATCCATGAGGCTGAAAGCGATGGAAGATCAAACAATTATACAGGTAACTTTGAAAACTCAATAGAGTAGACCATTTCTGGCAGAGCACCAGAAATGAAATTAGTTGCACTGGCCGAAATACTAGTCCCGGGAGAGACTTGTGGAACAGAGGGCTGCAACGAGTATGCAAAAATTCAAGCACACTCGGTTTCTTACATGATTTTTGTTGATGCTGTCGTTTAGTTTGATCTGAATGAAATGACCGTTTTCGCTTCGGATCGAATCGAACGCTCAGTTTGAATCACTTCACTCACAATCAAAAATGAGTGTTCGAGACGGTTTGATGTGTTCAGCAACATGAGTTGATCGAACACATGAATGTAAATGAGCAATCACAACCGTGATTGTCTTCTTTGAATCGAGTTCGCTCAGCGTCATTGTTTATTCAACCATTCAATCAAGTTGGGGCAGTATATTTTGACTTTATTAATATTTGAAATGGAAGAATATTGACTTAGTTATAATTAGTTTTAAGTTATTATTTTCTACTTGGAGCATAATTACGTTATTAATACTATTTATTGGCCTTAGAGGCTTTAGCATTATGGTATGAAATAAATAAAATAAATAAATATTGTGGTAGTGTGACCGAAATTGATGCAAGTAGAAACTACACACGTGTAGGTAAACGAAATGGTCGAAGTTTGTAAAAAATCTTGACCAATATTGTAACAAAAAATATTTAAACATTTTTAGTTTACTAAATACTAATAATGTGTTTCTTTATTAAAAATATTAATTTTGTTTTTTTTTAATAAGTTACTGAAGTCTAACATACCAAAAACCCAAATAAAATGAAAAAATTGTATGCTTATTAAATATAATTTGCACCAATTTCTTTAATGGGAACAGCTTTTAGTTATGAAATCCTTAGTAAAATTACAATCATGATTTCGCTCAGATTCGAACATTTGTGTTTTAATCAAATCAAATCACTCACTTAACTAGGATAAATAAAACCGATCAGACTCATCATACATGATCGACCCGTTATGAACAATTCAACATAAGTTCGTAAACAAATAACTCATGTGAGCTGTTTGATTGTGAACACAAAACTTCGATCAATACATGTTTGATCACAACTTTATCGTATGACTTGAGCAACTCGAATGAACATGTTACATCTGACCGACTGATTGAGTTGATTGTATTTCCACTGTGTGTGATCAAGCCTACTCAATCATACTCATTGCAGCCCTCTGTTGTGGAACAACAGTAAATATACCATACGGAAGCTGCAGTTTCACGGACGGTTCAAAGTTAGAGGACAAAAAGGGGCCAGGCCTCTTTGTAAAAGATTTGATATCGGATATCTCAAACTGCGGTTCTTCAAGCGGAAGTCCAAGCAATCACAGGCTCTGAACTAACACGAGATCAACTACCATAAATATTTTAATTAGCCATCAGGGCAATAACAGCTAATAAAATCAATTAAGAACGGTATTGAACTGCATAAGAGCGATCAACAACTATTCTCAGCAAGTATAAGTATGCCTCATATGGGAAACCTATCACAAAGAGATTAGGGGCAACGAACGGGCAAGCCCACCAGCAAAATGTGCCAGAAGTTTAAGGTACATAAATCTGGAATATGCAAAACCATTAGAAGCAGTACGATTAGATTTTAAGGTTTGGGCGAAAAATACCCACACATTCCTATGGAAAAACGGAAAAATTGGGAGATCCTATGGCGGGAACTAAATAATGACGAGACAAATGGCATTATATCGTTACGTAAAGTTGAAACAAGCAGACAAACAAAAGTGATCGCGGGACATCTGCTTAAGCACCTACACGGTATGTATTATACGGACTCTAGAAATTGCAGGGCATGCGATGAGGAAGATGGAACTTTAGAACATTTTCTTTGTCACTGCCGCCCAGCTTTCACAAACTTTAAAAAACATTTCTTAGGAAGAGATACACTTCCAGATTTGGGACACGTCAGGGGAATAGACCTTAATAACTGTAGAAAATTCTTTGTACACAGTTTTGAGAGCTGCGCTGGGAAAGCCTAGCAATTAAAAGTTAATATTTCGCCACTAATTACAGGCGCGTTTAGGAGCACACCCCAATCCGCACTAGACACCCTACTCAATCTGAAACCGTTAGGTCTATTTGTAGAGGACAAGCTGCTAGGTGTGCCCTGCGGCTCAGTGAACTGGGTCAATGGCGGAGTCAGCCATTCGGATACTCCGCCATTATCAAGCATGTGGGAAGCATAGTAAATCAGGCTATAGCTAGCGATTATATATCACCTAGGACAGCTTTGAACTACTTGATATCCATATACCTAACAGAGACATTTGGACTCATGACACTCCCACTTTAACGGTATAGCCGTCTATACTGATGGATCAAAGATGGAAAGTGGAGCAGGGGCTGGTGTCTACTTTGAAAGTCTTAGTTTCCAACGATCCTTCAAACCAAACAATAACTGTACTGTTTTTCAGGCAGAAATCTTCGCTGTCAGGAAGGCCATAGAGCTGCTGGCAAATAGAAGCAATGAACTGGACGGATCGATAGTCAAGCGGCATTGAAGGCTTTAAATTCTTTTACAATCAAATCTATGGCGGTTCTGGAATACAGGAATGCTCTGGAAAAGGTTAAATCGTTTGTCAAACTCTGTTGGGTCCCTGGACATTGCAACATATCCGGCAATGAATCTGCTGATTAATTGGCCAGGCGCGGATCTGAGTCAAAAGATCTAGAGATTGAGAGCTCAGTGAAGTCTTCATAAGCATTATGAAACTCTTCATGAGCATTATGGAAATTTCAGCAAAACTGGCTAACTGGAAGGGGATGTAATGTCTCTAAGAAGATCTGGCCGGTGATCTCCGAAAGAAGGTGAAGGTCATTTATGTCCATGACGAAGCTGGACTTGAAGCTTGTGGTAGGCCTAATTACAGGACACTGCAACATTAAGGCCATGACATCCAAGGGGGTGACGATACTGAATACTGCAGGCTTTTACAGGACGAGGAAGAAACTGAGACGGTGGAGCACTTACTCTGCCACTGTCCAACTCTTATAGGAGCGAGACAGAGGCTACTGGGTAAGCAAATTCTACCGGACTTGTCCTCCCTCTCCGACACCGAGCCAGCAGTCATTCTTCAGTTAGCCAGACGACTAAAATGGCTAAAGACGATACGTTAACACGCCGTGGACACAAACCTACTATTCATTCCTTTTTTTCTCTCTATTCTATTCTCGTATTTTCCTAATTAGGATGAACTCAATGGGCCAAAAAAGAGGTGTTTTTTTTCCTCACAACCACGCATCCTTTAACCTAACCTACTCGGTGTTTTAATGATTTTAGCGATATTGTTGACCGGAATCGTTTTAAATTTCGTATTTGAAGTTCCTACTGGGTACTACAGCCTTGACAGAAAATTGCTTATGCAGGTCCAGGTCTTCATAAAGCCCCCATAAACCCGTTATTTTGAGAATTTAGGCGACATTATTCACGGATTTTTTTAAAATTTCGTAATTACAGTTCTTGATAGGTACTACAGCCTGTGACTGAAAATTGCCTATGCAGCTCCACGTCTTCGTAGAGACTCCTAAATAACGGTTACCAGCTATATTCGGTACTTTTAAGATTTGATACCTCTGTACGATTTTATACCTGCACCGAATATGCAACCGTTTGTCTATATGTGAACTCACTGTTCCATAGAGATTCCAGTCTGCAAAATAGGGAAGTGTAAACATACATTTTCGTGTTCGGTATGTTATCGTACATAAAATACATTGATATTTATCTATGTATGATTAATGCAATCCAATCTATTGTTTTCATATTGCTCGAATGTGATCTCCAACCTCTGTATATCTTCGATTTATCCGGCTTTCATAATATTGGTTAGAAATTAACAAATTGTAAGCAATTTTTAAAATTGGCATGACAGCATCAATTGAGGAAGTAGTGAATTTAATGTGGATGTTGAAACAAAGTACAATAAGGTGGCTCACAGCGGGAACTAGAAATGTGAATAAAAGCGGTCAGTTGAAGATTAGACAAACATATGCCAGCACTGACAAACATATGTCAGTCAAAGAACTTGGCTTTATACTTTTCCAAATTTGCCCCTTTTTAAATTTTCCCAAAACCTCTCCCCGTGAGGTGTCTTTTTATTCATGAATATTGATTAAAATCGGAAATCATAGAATATAGATCTGAGGGTAAATATAATGACTTTTGTAAACAATTCATTTCATAAATATTCAGACAGCGAAAACAACAACAGTAACAACACAGAACTCGACTTAATCGATTTGTTATTTTTCATCGGAAATTTCACAGAGATCACCGGAGTGGGGGTAAATGGAAACATGCACACATAAATGTATGTATATCTAGCTGGAAAAGACACTGCAAACCGCACACACACTGCCATACATACACACACACACTGAATATAACATTGATATGTGATTTGTAATTTCTATTGATAAATAACAACTTTATTTTTTAATTGATTCTCGTTAAGCCGTCCGTTCCAATGCCCCAAACGGAGGCGATCGCCCGAGATGCCTGAGTTTGAGTAGCTTTTTTTTTGTTTTGCATACTTTCACCGGACTTATTTATGATGGAATTTAAAATGGAATGTTTTGTGAATTATTGATTTCTTTTGAAGGCAGTGACTAAATGGAATAAAAAGGTTAGATTTAATTGTAGCAGTTAATCACATAATTTGTTGCCCGCCGACATTTCCTTATTGTTGTTATTAATAATAATTATTTGAAAATTAGAGTAGTGCTGGAGTACAATATTTACTTGTTAATTGACGATACTATTTGTAATATGCAGTTTATACCTGTATGTTGTTGTAATGGGGTTTCCAAAAAAAGAATAGATTAAGCTTGCTTGACTTCTTGCTCGGCGACATATGGTCAGTTATGGCAATATAAAATTGCGTGGTTTCCGCCCCATCCCTTCACACAATACCAAATTAAGTTCAATTTAATATCTAGCTCCACCTCCATATCTCACTTCCAGATACCTCAATATCATTTTTCCTTCACCCAATACCAAACATACAGGGTGAGAAAAAAAGCTACAACAAAGTCAAACGCCATAATTTTTAAATTTTTGTTTTAAATTTTATTGAATGAAAGCAAAAAATGTGGGAAATAGCATCAAATTTTAGAATTTGTTCGGATTGGTTACCTTTGGCACGAATTATGGCCTTCAAACGGCCAATGAAACCGTCACATGCTGCCCGAATGTAGCTCTGCGGTATTTGGTGATCGACACTTCGGTATTTTATAGTGCCAACCTTGCTTTCCAAAAAACTCCAGACACAATAGTCCAACGGATTGTTGTCCGGAGATATTGGTGGCCATTGTACGCTGGATATGAAGCGTAACCATTCGATTCTGCTGAGTCCTGTTGGAATGTCCAAGGTCTGCGACCAACATGTTTACGTGCCCAAGGCTTCAATACACCCCCAGAATATTTTCGCTATAATATTCGCCATTTATTCTGATGCCACGGTCGATTAATACGAGCGGAGAGCTACCATCGGCTGTTATGCGGCCCACACCATCACCATGGCTGGAACTTGAGTTCTGGTGGCCAACCGAAGGTGCACATTTTCAGCTGACCTCTTTGGCAAGTAAACACGATCATTTTGTTTGTTTACAAACTGCTGGACAACGAATGTTTTCTCATCGAAGCGGAGAAAACCAAATTCAGCAGTTCACCACTTTCGGCCAAGCGAAGCAACTCTTTTTTTCCAAATCCACTCAAATACCAAATTTAGTACCATTTAGTACTTTTAAGTACGCATTTCCAAACCACCCTTCAAATCATAACCCTACACATTAAAAGTGATCCCAATGCAAAATATTTGATTTCAAGCAATATCCATTCAGCAATACCAAATTTAGTATTTCCAGATCAATCCGTTCAACCAGAACCGAATTGTACCGAATTTACAACCCTTTAGTACATATAAGTACGAATTCCCAAAGCTTCCCACATACTCCAATACAATTATTCGACAGCAATCTTAAGGTGTCGGTATATAATCAGCTTGAAGTCTTCGCATGACATATTTTGTGATATATTGTATAGGGATTCCCCGTATAATTTTACCTTAATATGCCTAGCCCTGATGACAAGCTGCTCTCACCCTTATTTCTAAATTTCAAGATATAAGCTTTAATGGTTCAACCAAAATAAAAGCTGCGCCAAACTTAGTACTATTTAGTACACATAAGTACGAATTTCTACTATAAAACAGTTATCTTATTTCCATATTTCAGGATTCCAACTCTATAAGTTCTCCTAAAATTTAAATTGTACCCAATCTAGACCCATTTACTACACATAACACCAAAACTACCTACATACCTCTGAAATAAAATGCTCATCTCAAAATTTTAGCATTTCTGCTGTATCGGTTCACCCAAATTGAAACTGCACCAAATATTGCATCATTAAGTCCTTTTCGTGCACATAAGTACAAATGTCGAAAACGTCCTCCATATCCCTATCCTACTCTCCGCCAGTAATGTTAATTTCAAATTTCAAGATTCCAGCTCGATCCGTTCCTACAAATTCAAATTGTACTAAATTTAGTACCTTTCGTATACATACTTTCGAAACTACCTCCTTACATCAACTCTACTCCTCAACCTTGGTTCACATTCCAAATTTTAGCTCTAATCGTTTATATAATACAAAATGATACCAAATATAGTACATTTTACTTCTTTTCGTACACTTTTAGTGCAATTATTCAAAAACCCTTTGGTAAATCTATCATGCACTCCATCAGCGACCCTCATTCCAAATTTAAGAATTCTAGCTTTACTGCTTCCTCCTTTTAATACTTTTCGTACCGTTCTAGTACGAATTTCAAAAAAAAAAAAAAAGCATTATCTGACCCCTTCGGACCAAGAGTGACCCTCGCCCACAAATTTCAAGATTCTAGCTTCAGCCGTTTTGTCAGGGCGTTGATGAATCCTTGAGTCAGTTAGTCAATTACTTTACTCTAATTTTTATACCCTCCACCATAGTATAGAGGGTATATTAAGTTTGTCATTCCGTTTGTAACACCTCGAAATATACATTTTAGACCCCACAAAGTATATATATTCTTGATAAGCATAAAATTCTATGGCGATTTAGCGATGTTCGTTCGTCATCCGTCTGTGAAAATCACTCTAGCTTCCGAACGTAAGGAGGTAGATTGATAAAATTTTATTCAAATGTATATAATTTATAACAGTACCTCCCGATAATCGGAACTTTGTTAATTTTAGCGACATTATTCACCGGAATTGTTTCAAATTTGGTATTTGAAGTTCGTAATGGATACTGCAGCCCAAGGCAGAATATTGTCTATGCAGGTCTACATTTTGGTATAGCCCCCATATAATAGGACATCCCTATATTGATGACTTTAGCTACATTATTCACCGAATTTTTTTAAAGTTTCGCATTTGAATATTTTAGTGGCTCATGACCACGTCGTCGTTTAGACCCTAATATGACGGCTACATTTGGTATTTTTAAGATTTTAACAGAATTTTAAATGGATTTTTTTGGCAAATTCGTTCCAAATGGTGGAGGGTATTCAAAGTTCGGCCTGGCCTTTTTTTATTGTTAACAAAAAAATTGTTTACAAAAATAATAAAAATAAAAAAAATGTTTCCAGTACAGTTTGCAAAGTCTTAGTAAGTGAACTGTCAAAAAGGATCTCTTTACTATTTCTGATTTACTGGACATTTGGGTTATATTTTTCATTTATACAAATTATTGCGTCACCGCAAACACCCACTCAAAATATTTGTATTTTTTAAAAAAATATAAAACGGAAATGAGCAAAAAAATTAAGTATTTCCCATCTTACATTATTGTTTTCAAAAAGGAATATGGGTAATATCGACCCACCCCACCCCCTTCAGGTAGGAAGGAAGTAGTCTATATAGTGTCAAACCTGACGCAATGAATTGGTCCACTCCTTCGATTCCTCCCCATAAAGAGTCAACCTTTTGAATAATCAGAAACCATAAACGAATATAGGCTTTGGGTACACAGTAGAAATTCGCCGTCGAATTAGTTTCCAGCGAAGGAAAAATCATTAACCGAAAAAGCTAGTAGTTTTTTTAGGTCGATCTGCTTTGTTTTTGCCTGCTGTTGAATATTTCGATGTGTTGTGTGGTCAGAGTTTTCAACTATTATGTTTTGTTGTTGTAACTCATTGGAAATTCTTGTAATTTAATGCCGAAAATCTAAGCAATTGTTTACGGTCGAAAATCCCATTTTTATGTCGGGATTTGAAGTAATTTTTACTCTAGGATAATTACTTCGGGGTGAAATTAAATTCATTCATCACTTGACCTTTGTTTTGGAATTCTGCATTTCAGCATATTCTGTACATCTACTGCACATATTTTTCAATCTCTATTCTGTATTTTTTAAGAATTTAGTATTTATCTAAAGCAAAAAAATTCATTCATTTTAAAAACGAATACCCAAAAATTTTTAGGTAAACAATTCATCAGATAAAACTGAGTTCCTATCATAAAAGATTATCAACCGAAAAACAGTAGCCACAGATGGTAAATCATTTCCCGCTGACAAGAATATCTTTTATTAAAATTCCATTTGCCGACATTTACTTAAGGCTGTTCAAAATTTACATTCGCATACAGACTGTTTAAAATGTGAACAATAACAGAACAATTTTAATTATTTATTTTGGCATGCGATCAACAACAGAACATACAAAAATTAAAAAAAAAACACACAAAAAACAACAACGAACGATTAAAATATCAAAAGTATAACACAAAAGAAATGCATTTCGAACAGGTGAACCCATACTTACATACCGATGCAAATATTTACTTGGATGGCTGGTGGTAATGCCGCTTGAATTTATAAAGTGCCCAAAAGAAAACAACCGCCCACCGCCTCTGCATCAGTGTGTTAATTTGGAAAATAAATCCGTGCGTTAATAGGTAACGTTATTTGCGATATAATTTCCGGTTAAATGAAGTGACTTGTAATGTCCATTGTCAAGCTGTACATTTTTCATAACTCCATCTTTCTGTCATTGCTTCTGATGGAACCTGTAGATCAAAATTTCAAGCAATAACTGATCTTAAGAATGGGTTCCATAAATCATATCCTTGTGTAAGGCTCTATCAGACGATATATTTTTTTTTACATATGCAGTGTCAAATTTTCCATATGTAGAAGTTGCACACATCGAGTGATACATGTTTTTTTTTTCAAATATGAACAGATTTTTATATTTTTTTATACTACGTAAATCGGATGTTATTATAATACGCGATTTCAATTTTTTTTAAATTATTTACAAATTTGAAAATTTTTCATTAAAAAAATTGAATTCCAAAATTAGTTTGACAATTTATTGTCCCAGCAGCTGTGTCGACGCGTCTACCTGAATTCTTCTACCGAGGTGCATATGTACTTTTTCAATCACAGCGAGCTCTGTTTTCATCGGAAAAATATAATTTAACCAAAAGTGTGTTTTTTATACCCTCCACCATACTACAGAGGGTATATTAAATTTGTCATTCCGTTTGTAACTCCTCGAAATACTCATGTCAGACCCAACAAAGTATATATATTCTTGATCAGCGTAAAATTCTAAGTCGATTTAGCTATGACCGTCTGTTTATCCGTCTGCCTATCTATTGTAATCACGCTATCTTTCGAACGAATTGAGATAGAAGGCTAAAATTTTGCTAACATGTTTAGTTTTCCAGGTTAAGTTCGTAAATGGGCCATGTAGGTCCACGTTTTCATATAGGCCCCATATAACGGTACCTCCCGATATTCGGTATTTTGATGATTTTAGCGACATTATTCACCGGAATTATTTCAAATTTGATATTTGAAGTTCGTAATGGGAACTACAGTCTGTGACAGAAAATTGCCTATGCAGGCCCAGGTCTTCGTATAGGCCCCATACATCAGTACCTCCCTATATTCCGTATTTTGAATATAACTGAACCTCCCGATATTCGGTACTTTGTTGATTTTAGCGACATTATTCAGCGGAATTATTTCAAATTTAGTAATTGAAGTTCGTAATGGATATTGCAGCCTAAGGCAGGAAATTGTCTGTGCAGGTCCACATTTTGTATAGCCCTCATATAATAGTACCTCCCTATATTAATGATTTTGGCAACATTATTCACCGATTTTTTTTTTCAAGTTACGCATTTGAATATTTTAATGGTTTATTACAAAAGTAGCCTATGCAGGTCCACGTCGTCGTTTAGACCCTAATATAACAGGCACATTCGATATTTTTAAGATTTTAACAGAATTTTTAACGGATTTTATTTTTTTGAAAATGGCCAATTTCGTTTCAAATGGTAGAGGGTATTCAAAGTTCGACCCGGTCGAACTTATAGCTTTTTTACTTGTTTTTATGAAACAACAGCAATAAAGAAAATTACAAAGTATAGTCTTTAAAAATGCAAAAAATAACCGATGGTTAAAAATCTGCTGAGAAATTTTGAAAAAAGCCTTTCAAAAATCGCTGTAATTTACTGGACATTTGAGTTATTAAATCATATCCAATAAAAAGTAGTACAAATTATTGCCTTATCAGTGTAGCAAACCTTCACAAAATACTTATTTGATTTTGACCCGATTTTTTTGACTTTGACTTAATTTCGTACCAGCAAATAATTCTTCCATTCTTTAATGTTTATTAAACAAACACAAACATTAGGACAGGTCATTACGATTAGGGCGCCACGCTAGTTCTTGCTCATAATAACAAATAAATAAAAAATTAGAACAAATGATGATAATGGAAGCCCAAACAAACATTGCATAAAAGTCAGCTACTGAATTCCATACATGTCGGTATGAATCATACGCCGAGCCAGCCCGCCCGTCCGCCAGCCATTGGTTCTTCTTGTTGTGGCATCTGAACTTTGTTATCGCAGTTGGTGGTTGTTATCGCCACCTCACACCGCCAGTAACAGCCACCTATGACTAGAAATCTCCAGGAAATCTCTGTAATGCTTAAAATAAATGTTCTTGGGAATTGGAATTGCGAGTGACTTTGAATGATTACAGCCACGGAATGAGGAAAACATATGAAATCATCCAAGAAATCCAAGAGCAGGAAATTTGTGTGTGTCTGTGCGTGTGTGTGTAACCTAATCACAATTGGTGATACTCCAAACCACAGACAATAACAACAGCAATTTGTGCTATCTTCCATAACTTCTTGCTTTTGCCTATTTTTCCGATGAATAGCAAGTATGTTTGTACATATGTATGTAGTCTTCCAAATGTGGTAGGGTGTTGATATGGAAGCCAAATTGTTCTTTTTCCGTTGATGATGGCAGTGGTATTGTCATGTGTGTGTGAGTAGTTGTCGCATAGATTCCATTGTTGTCTGTCTGTCTAACCGGGTAAACAATCGTTAATGCAGTTAAAAATGCTGAAGGTCGAAGGAAAACAAACTCGTAAATGTTAGCTGAAGAAAAACCGGGTTGATTGTTAACAAGTAACCGGTTATTGTACATGAAGAGTATTAGATGGCAAACTTTAATTGAAGTGATTCCACGTGATGTTGTGATTTTTGTGGTTCATTTTCATGAGTTCAAAATAAGTCGTTAAGATTTTAATCTTTTCTTTAATACTTTTATCCATATAGGGTGAGATAAAAAACTGCAACAAAATCAAATGTCATATTTTCCCATTTTTTTTAAATTTATTGAATGAAAGCAAAAAATATCGGAAATAGCATCATATTTTAGAATAAGTTTTGATTTGTTCGAATTGGTTACCTTTGGCACGGATTATGGCCTTCAAACGGCCAATGAAACAATCACACACTGCCCGAATGTTGCTCTGCGGTATTTTGGTCCATTACCGACGAAGTGCTTGCTTGAGGTGATCGACACTTTGGTATTTTTTAGTGTCAACCTTGCTTTCCAAAATACTCCACATACAACATTCCAACGGATTGATATCCGGAGATCTTGGTGGCCATTGTGCGCTGGAAATGAAGCGAGGAACCTCATTTTGTTACCATTCTTGGGTGCGTGCTGAGTGCGATGGTACTGAGACCTGTTGGAATGTCCAAGGTCTGTGGCCAAAATGTTTGCGTGCCCAAGGCTTTAATACACCCAACAGAATATTTTCGCGAATATATTCGGCATTCATTCTGATACCACGGTCGATTAATACGAGCGGAGAGCGGCCATCGGCTGTTATGGCGGCCCACACCATCACCATGACCGGCACTTGAGTTCTGGTGGCCAACCGAAGGAGCACATTTTCAGCTGATTCTAACCCATTTGGCAAGCAAACAAGATCAGTTTGTTTGTTTACAAACTGCTGGACAGCAAATGTTTTCTCATCGGAGAAAACCAAATTCTGCAGTTCACCACTTTTGGCCAAGCGAAGCAACTCTTTAGCTCTTTTGAGTCTATTTTCTTTCTGTTGCAGTGTAAGTTCTTGCACTCTTTGGAATTTCAATGGCTTTACCCCGAGCTCATTTTTCAACATTTGCCGAATGATATATTTTCAATATTTGCCGATATGTTCAGCTCACTACCCATTTTTCGGCCACAGCGACGCGGGTTTTGATCAAGCTATCGTCTCTTTACTTTCGAACCATTTCTGCTGATGTTGCTGTTTTCTTCCGTCCACTTCCTTGACGTCGGGCTACGATACCAGTATCACGGTAACGAGCGATGGTACGAAACACAAAAGATTTATTCACATTTAAATGCTGGAGTGCTCTAACCATAGCCACTTGTGGTTTTCCAGCCAAATATAAAAAAATGACACTATCACGCTTGAATTCCGTCACGAATAACTTTTTTGTCTGAAAATTCTCACCAAAATGCTTTTGTACGCTTGTAAACAATATAATGAGCTGTCACTGGAATAAGTTTAACAGCTATCGGACGAGTGGCTTTGAAATGACAGCAGTCTTCAGTTTTTTCATGTCACCCTGTATTTTTGAACGTGTGAAAGTTGAAGAGAGTTGGATGCTTGTTTCACTTTCTTTAAGCGTTTTGTTTTTCCAAATCATGAACCCATGTGGGGGAGATACCAGAAGAAATGTTCCGATCCCTACCATCTTTATAACAGATCTTTAGATTAATTTCCGACTAAATATTTTGTCATTTTCATGCCTTTTAGAGGGTTTAAAAGTCAGGGAAGAATATAAGACATAAATATCGGCCCCATAGGTCATGTAAGGCTTGATTATTGAATTTTGTTTCAAAGTGTCAATTCCATTGCAGGAAGTAAATTTCGTTTGACACAGAATCCATATAGCAGGTATTGGGAAGATTTTGCCCGTTATTCTGGGAATAAGATTCTTAGAGAATGACTTAAAACAAAACGCCATTCGAGGACTACACAAGAACTAACAGTACCGAGAATGTTGACTTAAGATGAAGTTTTTAAAATTTCTATTTGTATATGCTTAAGCATAAAACAAAATAAATAAATTTCGACTTCCAAAGATATGGAACATAAAACTTTTTATACGTGCCTAGATTATTTATACTCTTTGTTAAATATGCCACTCGTCATACGTAAATATTTTAGATATGAGAAGAAATTTGAAATGACAAGGTCGAGTACTTCAGAAAAGGGTTGCTATGTCCGTCTTAGCAAATAAGTCTACCTCTATTGTTTTTTCATCCTCGAATCGTGCTTACGTTCTACTAGCTTTTACCCACTTTTACCCATTCTAATATTTCTTTCGATCAATAGTGATCGCCCTTAGTAGATTGCATTTAACTTCAGAAGATGACATCAAAAAATAGGACTGATTCAAATTCGGTTTATCTAATTTGAGCAT
Source organism: Musca domestica (assembly GCF_030504385.1). Taxonomy (NCBI): domain Eukaryota; kingdom Metazoa; phylum Arthropoda; class Insecta; order Diptera; family Muscidae; genus Musca; species Musca domestica. Next base: position 10,571,580 of record NW_026712258.1, read on the forward strand.
CAAAACAATCACCTACGAGTATCGATTGGAAAACAACCCGATTCAAATTCCAACTGAAACACCCTAACCTCCTACTAAACAAAAGATACATATTTGTTTTGTTCTTTCGCTTTTATCTAGTCCATTAATTTTGCCCGTTCGCCAGATAACATTGAAGCAAACAACTTGTACGGCTCTGCACCGTGCGTTCCACTGTTTTTGATTTACTCCAAAAAGTCGTTGGTAAATATTTGCGAAGCAAAACAAATTTGGAACAAAAGCGAATATGTTCACCGCAAATAAACAAATGGTCGGTCATGCAGAGTAACCGACAGGCGGAGGACAAACAACGAACAAACACAACATTGAAATGGTTAACGTTTCACAGCATGATTTTCTTGCATTTAAGGTATTTCGGCGTAAATCGGTAATCGGTAAATCGGCGCAGCAACATCAAGTATTTTGTAATTCTTTTAATTGAGATTTGAATTGTGTTTTTTTATGGAAGATATAATTGATTGATTTGCAATGAATGGAAATGCATTTGATGTTTAAAATGCGCACAGTCTTGCAACGGATTTGTAAAGGTGCAAACACATAAAGAGCTTTTTTAATGGCTTAAGTCATCAGCTGGCTTCTTCATAAAAGGGCAAACGAGTTTTAGGTTGATTTGGTCCAATTTCGGCCCATAATTTATATTTGCTCACCCTAAGCCTCTTTGTTATTTTACAAAGAGGTCAGCTGATGACTGACAGTTTGAAGAACAATTGGTGTCACTTCAAAATTTGTCAAACGGCCTCTGTATGGGAGCATAAAGGTTGTGTCAAATTATGGGGAAAATTCATGTTAGATGTAGAAATGTATGAATCTTTGACGAATTTGGGTTTGGTTATAGCCACCGAATGAAACGTTTTTATTTTTCAAATAAATACGAGTTGACATATTATTTAAAGGCCATGGCAACAATGGTAAATCGAATATGGCAGCACTTTTCCAATGAAATCGAACTTGTCATTTTCAAAATTAACAAAATTAACGAGTGTCATATTTTATAAAATAATATATTATTTTCGGCGTTCTTGGCACGTAAAAACAGTTATATTTTCCATATCTTATTAATCTTTTCTTGGTAGCCACAAAAATTGATATTGCAAATTGATTGAAAAATTGATATAGAAAAATAAGTGTTTATTCACATTGGACGGAAACATTGGAGGAAACATTTGCAACTCTAAAATGTACCCTATACTGATGCACAGTTGCTAATACAGTGAACTGTCAAAACATTTTGGGAACTCAAAATTTTAAATAAAAAAATATTTAATTTGTTGAAAAAAATAGATTGTAACTGCCTCTGAACGTCAACATATAAAAATGGGGAAACAGTAGAAATTTAAATTATTTTTATACCATCAGCCATATGGCTAGAGAGGGTACATATCATTTAATATGGCCAAAACGAGCATCATCGAAATAACGATCTTAGACCCTAGGTCTCTTTGGACCAAATCCGTTTCAGGACATTTGGAGTCGATATATTAATGTCCGTCTGTTTGTCCAATTTGATCCAAATCGTACCGTCTGGTACCTTTCCCACAAAAGGTCGAACTTTTCAAAAAAAAATATTTTACTGCACAGAAATAGAAAGGATAATCCGATTTTGCTCCAACTTTGCAAATCCTAATATTTGCATCAGTGATAGCTCAGGTGCGAAAATGGACAATATCGGTCCACTCCATCATTATATCTGCTACAAAATGTGTATTCAAATTACACATATCAAAATATTTTTATTGACCCAAGGTCCGGTGTGAAGGTGAAATGTATCGGTCAACTCCTTCTGGTGCCTCCCCCACAAAGGGTCAAAATGTTCAATATCATGAAGCTCAAAAAAACGTGAAATTAAAATCCGATTCCATTCAGACTAGGCACATCTCATTATTTCTATTAACACAATATCTGTTATAAATATGATAGAGATCGGACTATTCGTTCCGTTACCTCCCCCACAAAGGATCAAAGTTTTGAATAACCAAAACGATTATAAAATCCGAAATAAGTATCCGGCTCTCTCCATATTTCACACATCCCATTATTTCTACAAAGACAAGATCTGCTGTGGGATGGGATATATCGGTTCACTCATTCTGGTCAAAGGGGAGTGGACCGATATACCCCATATATTCTGGTCAACATTTGAAGCTCATAAATCCGGAAATTAACTTCCGATTCCATTCAGACTTGGTACATCTTAATACTTCCATCAACACAAGATCTGTAGATCGGGCCATTTCTTCTGGTACCTGCCCCACATGCGTAGCATTAAATCTTAGAATAAGTTTAGATTTGTTCGAATTGGTCACCATTGTCACGAATTATGGCCTTCCAACGGCCATTTGACCCATTCCCGCCAAGGCGCTTGCTTAAGGTGATCGATTATTATTTTTTAGTACCAACCTGGCTTTCTAAAATACTTCAGACACAATAGTCCAACGGATTGGTATCCGGAGGTTTTGGTGGCCATTTTGCGCTGGAAATGAAGCGAGGAACCTCATTTTGTAACCATTCTTGGGTGGCGCGTGCTGAGTGCGATGGTTCTGAGTCCTGTTGGAATGTCCAATGTCTGCAGTCAAATTGTTTGCGTACCCAAGGCTTTAATACACCCTCCAGAATATTTTTGCGAGAATATGTGAGCGGAAAGCTACCATCGGCTTTTATGATGGCCCACACCATTACCATGACCGGGACTTGAGTTCCCGTGGCCAAGCGAAGACAAGTAAACACGATCATTTTGTTTGTTTACAAACTGCTGGACAACGAATGTTTTCTCATCGGAGAAAACCAAATTCGGCAGTTCACCACTTTCGGCCAAGCGAAGCTACTCTTTAGCTCTTTTGAGTCTATTTTCTTTCTGTTGCGGTGTAAGTTCTTGCACTTTTTGGAATTTCAATGGCTTTACCCGAGCTCATTTTTCAATGTTTGCCAAATGGAATATTGCGTGCTCTAACGATAGCCACTTGTAGTTTTCCAGCCAAATATAAAGAAATCACACTATCACGCTTGAATTCCATCACGAGTAACTTTCTTTCTTGAAAATTCTCACCAAAATGATTTTGTACGCTTGTAAACAATATAATGAGCTGTCACTGGAAAAATTCTAACAGCTGTCGGACGAGTGGCTTTGAAATGACAGCAGTCTGAAGTTCTCACCCTTTTTACCAATTAATTTTATACTTATGAACAGTATGATGACCTGAGGTGGATTCTTGTTCTATGAAAACATGAAATGAAAAAAAAAAAAAAAAATTTCTTCAGAAAAGTTTTCATTTGACATTTATTTTTTTATAAAAGTTATCATTTCACTCTTTCAAAGAACAAGAATTGAGGCTCTGGACTCACGGAAAATTTTTAAGTTTATTACTACCATTTTATACGTCTGATGAACAAAAACACCTTATTTGTCTTTCTTCGCCGAAAGATTAATGGAATAATTTACTGTAAAAATTTCAGATTATAAAAGGTTTGTAATTTTCCTTCATATTTATTATTGCATTTTTTTATTATACTTATATTTTCGTATTTGTATAATTCCTGCCAAGTCCATGGTTAGCTTAAAGACATTGACATTGTTTTACATTGTGCCGCTGTGGCGTGACTAAGCCCGTCCTTGAAGTATTGTAAGTAATTATGCATATATACTCGTGGGTAATCACATCTAGGAAAATAAAATCATAACAAATATTTCCAAAAAAACTTCCATCAAAATGGTATCATCTTCTCTCGATTTCAAACAGACAAATTCTCCGCCAGTCTGTGCGTCATCAATGCAATGGCACGTGTGAGATTAAATGTCAGAATTCGTTAATGCGATTTTGATAATTGCAAGTGAACATGACATTTGATATTTTTGTTTTTATTTTTTCCATTCTTTAATTTTCAATTTGCAATGACATACACACCAAAAATTTCAATATTGAAATCTCATGCAATTACAATAGCTCTCCTACTGAGCTGATATGTTTTTATTTTTCCATTTCTGGGTCAATGTCAAACTGCATAACATTTTTCAAAACAAAACAATAACAACAACAATAAAAAGAAAATCTAAACAAAAATCGTTAAAACAAAACAATAACCGGCAAACAATTGCACAGAATTTATTGTTGAAATGCACAAGTATCAGACACGGCGAATCGTGATGTACCTGCGTATGAGACATTCCAAATGAAAATCCATTAAAAAACGAAAGTTTGTCTAAAAGTTCAGTAACTGAGAGCAAAATTGATAGTTGAGTTACTAAGAGTTTGCGCTGACTTTCTGGGATAGTTTTCTCAGTTAATGTTTGAAAGTTGGATCAGTTGGTACCTAATCAGCTGTTTTGTGGTTATAATGCAAACAATTTTAAATACTAAATAAAATTACTAGTCATTATAGTCCAGTTTTTTATACCTTAATTTAGGAAAAGTAAAGAATAAAGTTCACATTATCGACTTTTCATTATTAAATTTTTCCTTTAAAATATATGAATTTTTTTCAGAGATATGGCAATAAAATACGTAATCATTTGTAAATGTGACTGGTTGCCACTTCATGTTTTCACAGTGGCATCTTTACTTTAGTTAAAACAAGTAAAAAAGCTGTAAGCTCGGCCGGGCCAAACTATGAATACCCTCCACTATTTGGAACGAATTTGGCAATTCTTAAAAACAATAAAATCCGTTAAAAATTCTGTTAAAATTTTAAAAATACCGAATGTAGCCGTTACATTAGGGTCTATACGACGACATGGACCTGCATATTTAACTTTTGTCATAAGCCATTACAAAATTCAAATGCGAAACTTAAAAAAATCGGTGAATAATGTAGCCAAAATCACAAAAATACCGAATATCGGGAGGTACCATTACTTGAGGGCTATACGAAGACTTGAACCTGCACAGACAATTTTCTGTCATAGGCTGTGGTATCCAGTACGAACATCAAATACCAAATTTGAAAGAATTCCGGTGAATAATGTCGCTAAAATCAACAAAGTACCGAATATCGGGAGGTACAGTTATATGAGGGCTATACGAAGACGTGAACCTGCAAAGACAATTTTCTTTCATAAGGTGTAGTATTCATTTTAAACTTCAAATACCAAATTTGAAAGAATTCCGTTAAATAATATCGCTAAAATCAACAAAGAACTGAATATCCGGAGTTATCGTTATATGGGGGCTACACGAAGACGTGGACCTGCACAGACAATCTCCTATCATAGGCTGTAGCATCCATTACGAACTTCAAATACAAAATTTGAAACAATTCCGGTGAATAATGTCGCAAAAATCATCAAAATACCGAATATCGGGATATACCACTATATGGGGCTACACCAAAACATGGACCTAAATGGCCCATTGTCAATACCAAAAGTTCTGCAGACATAATATACATTTGAGTAAAATTTTATCGATCTACTTCATTTCGTTCGAAAGCTAGAGAGATTTCCACAGACGGACGGTCATCGCTAAATCGACATAGATTTTTATGCTGATCAAGAATATATATATACTTTGTGGGGTCTAAAATGTATATTTCGAGCGGTTACAAACGGAATGACAAGCTTAATATAACCTCCATACCATGGTGGAGGATATAAAAACGATTTATTTGTCCAACAACATAATTTTTTTATCTACCGGAAAGAAGTAATAACCGGCCTAAATATTAAAAACACTAGATAACATTATTCGAATCAGAATAATGAATTTTGACTGGATCTGGACTGATAGTCAGCTGTTCCAAATGGAATTTCATAAATATTGAAAGCAGGAGAAACTGTGCTCCAAGTCTTAGGTTCACTAAATCAACTCGATCTCAAACGTTAATTCCATGGTAGAAGAATACAGGTTGATGCATCAACGCTTGAGAAAATTGATGTGCCCAAAATTTTTTAATGTTTTTCTTTTTTCAAATGTAAGTGGATATATATTTTCTTATACCACGTCAATCGGATGTTAAAATAATATGTGTTTTTCAACAATTTTTACAAATTTGGATAATTTTTCATTTCAAATTTTCAACTTTAAAATTGGTTTGACAGTTCATTGTCCCATCAGCTGTGACGATTCGTTTGCCTGTGCTCTTCTACCATGGTTAATTCCATAGCATATAAGTCAAATACGATTTACGTGACGTTTTGTATGAAATTGACATTTGAAATTGAGTGGATTTAATAGTTTAAACGTGTTCTAATGGTATATCCATGGTAGAAGAATGCAGGTAGTTGCATCGACACAGCTGTTGGAACATTGATCTGTCAAATCAATTTTGAAATTGAAAATCTCGAATGAAAAATTATTTAAATTTGTAAAAATTGTTAAAAAAAATGCATATCATAACAACCTCCGATTGGCGTCGTATAGGAAAACATGTACCAATCGAATTATTTTTGAAGAAACATTTAAAAAAATTTGACATATCAATGTTCCTGAGCGTTGGTGCATCTACCTATATTCTACTACCATGGGTGTATCTAAACTCGCAAGGTTAACTCATAGTCACATGTCAAAAAATTTAAAAAGTTTGTTAAAAAACAAAAATGTTTGTAATTGTTTTCTTATACTACGCCAACGGGAGGTTGTTATGAAATGTATTTTCTTCAACAATTTTAAATAATTTTTTATTCGAAATTTTGAATCTCAAAATTCGTTTTTTAGTTCATTGCACCAACAGCTGTGTCGATGCGGCTACTTGTATTATTTTATCGTGATTCAATCACAATAGTTGGTTTCGTTGTGCTTGCACGACCTGTTTGCAATCTTCGAATGCAACGACTCATATGTCCACCTAACTACACACATAGTTATTTGATTTTCCGTCTATATATTTCTCTTCAATTGTCATCGATAGCTTCAAAGGTCTTTGCAGTCAGCTGTTCATTCGTGTATAAATGATTTCCATTTTTTACTCGTTATTTATGCATGTACTAATATGAATATATGTTCACATGAGTGATTTACATACATACCTACCCATTTGTGCACATATGTATTTTTACTAGCCATATTCAATATTTCGTGCAAATGAAAATGCAATTTCAGTTTATTGACTCGTATTGTCCGACATGTAAGTGCAATATTAGTTATTGCAACATGTAACCCCATCCAACATTGCCATTAATTGCACTCGAAATGCCAATTTGATATGGCTTTGGAAATTTATTTCAGGCTCAGCACAAATTTGGGAACTAATATTTTTTATGGAAAATCCGATTTTTTAATACAAAATAAATTAAAAATTTGCGTTAGTGATTTTAAAATTGCAAGAAGAACACATAAATACAGAGTTGTATTTTTCTAATTTACCTAAACTTGATCTACCTTTTATTAATGCTCCACGGTTAATTATTTTAATGTCTGGAAAATATTAACTAATCCCATAGGTTAGGTTAGGTTGAAAAAGAGGGGCAAAACAAATTCGCCTCAAGCCCTTTTAGGCATTCACTTAAGCCAGTATAGGCCTGTTGTGCGCTCTAGTCAGAGGGGTTTTACCGAGGAAGACGTGCAGTTAACAGTCTGTTATAATTGAAATTCTGTTGCCTTTATGAAATTCTTTAACTGTTTTATATCATTTACCATGATCCGACTAAGGTCTGGTATAGTGTCGCTCCTTAAGAATTGGGCTCTGATATTAGCAAACGCTGGGCATATACAGAGAAAATTCGTCGTCTTCTCTGCACGCACTGCATATGCTGTTATCTGTGCAACCTATCTTGTATAGATGAGCTTGTAGGCCCAGGTGCCTCGTAAGGATGCCTGTCACCTCACTGATCTCCTTCTTGCCTAGCAGTAAAAGATTCTTCGTTTTTATCTCATTTGGGTCACCCCACACGATTTTGGTGGTTTTCCCCACGTCCTCTTCGTTCCATAAGGATATATGGGCGTTTTTTGCCCATGTCTTTAACATTAGACGTGACGCTTTTAGCGGCAGTGGATTGTCTAAGTTTAGTGCTGCTAATTCCCTGCCTGTTCTAGCGAGAGAGTTTGCTATCTCGTTACCTCTAACTCCGTTATGGCCTGCTACCCATATAATGCGAACTAAGCCGTGTTGAGAGTATTTGTTGATTGAGTTTATACATTCCAATACAGTTCTTGAAGTTACTGTTTTGGATGTTATAGCGTTAATGCCTATCTTACTGTCCGTCAGGACGTTTACGATAGCCGGTCTCGTGTTAGCATTTAACCAGTTCAGACACTCTGTAATCGCCCGGACATCCGCTTGTAGGATCGTATTGTGATCCCATAAGTTCCAACTTGGCTTCTCTATTTTCATTCATATTTTATCTGATGTTTGGTTGCTTCAAATCGGTTGTCTATTACTTCGAACACTCTTAATTATGACTTGCATATGCATGTACATATGTAGAGATTTGTGTTTGGCCTAAAATGTTATGATGTTTTGTTTTGCAATCTTGGACAAGCCAAATTGGTAAAGCTTCCATTATTGACTATTAAAATAAAATCATTATTTCGAATTGTTACGCCAAACATCGGATTAAAAAGGCTTGTTTATACATTTTCTTTAGGCAGACAATGACATCTTACATCTTATACAATCATATGTTCACATTTAAAAAAAAAATCGGGCTAACCCGAATAAAGATTTGTATGTAAACATACTTTGACATCTTGTGAGTAAAAACTAGAAAAATAATAGAGTATCCGAACCGAAAAATCGTCGAGATTTAAGTTCAGTCATGTAGACGCATCAACGCTAGGGAGCATTAATATATCCAAATTTTTCATATGTTTTTTATACCCTCCCTCCATAGTATGGAGGTTATATTAAGTTTGTCATTCCGTTTGCAACACCTCTTGATCAGCATAAAATTCTATGTCAATTTAGCGATATCCGTCCGGCCGTGGAAATCGCTCTAGCTTCCGAACGAATTAAAGTAGATTGATAAAATTTTACTCAAATGTATATTATGTCTGCAGGAATTTTGGTATTGAAAATGGGACATGTAGGTCCACGTCTTCCTATTGCCTCCATATAACTGTACCTCCCGATATTCGGTACTTTGTTGATTTTAGCGACATTATTCACCGGAATTCTTTCAAATTTGGTATTTGATGTTGGTAGTGGATACTACAGCCTAAGACAGAAAATTGTCTGTTCCGGTCCACGTCTTCGTATAGCCCCATTTTACCGGTACTTCCCGATATTGGGTATTTCGATGATTTTAGCTACATTATTCACCGATTTTTTTTTTTCAAGTTTCCCATTGGAATATTGTAATGGCTTATGACAAAAGCTACTTATGCAGGTCCATGTCGTCGTATAGATCGTAATGTAACAGCTACATTCGGAATTTTTAAGATTTTAACAGAATTTTTAACGGATTTTATTGTTTTTGAGAATTGCCAAATTCGTTCCAAATAGTGGAGGGTATTCAAGTTTCGGCCCGGCCGAACTTATAGCTTTTTTACTTTTTTTCAAAAATAAGTAGATTTTTACAAGTTTTCTTATACAACACCAATCGGAGGTTGTAATGATATGCATTTTTCAACCATTTTTACAAATTTGAATAATTTTTCATTCAAAACTTTTAATTCTAGAACTGGTTTGACAGTTCACTGTCCCAGCAGCTGTGTCGATGCAACTACCTATTGTATTTAATTTGTTTATCACTTCGAACTACTGTCAATTACAAAATTTTATCCGCGTTAATCCGGATCAGAATTTGCTGATTTATTCGGATCTATTTAATATATCTTTTTATAATCGGATCTATTTAAAATCTGGTAAGAATGCACCACATTTTAAGACGTTGTTTGCACTTTTTCTCGAATCAACAAAAACAAATCGGGAAATTGACTTGCCCAGCTCAGCTTTTCGCTTCACGATTTTTGAGGCATTTCTATACCCTACACCACATAGCGGCAAGGGTTTATTTCTTTGTGCATTGGTTTGTAACATAGAGAAGGTAGCGAGATAGACCGATATGTACTTTTGAGGATCTTCATAGAATCACTTTCAGAATCGATTTATGCATGTCATTCCGTTCGCCCATCTATTCTTGTAAACAAATTATCCGATTGAAATGTAACTTTCTAAACAATACTTGTTTGGCCCAAGGGCGAACCCTATTGATATTGGTGCTAATCGGATCAGATTTAGATATAGCTCCCATACATATTCAACCGATTTCGAGTTAATTGTGCACCAAATGGCTAATATAAGTCCAAATGACCTGTATTTTGGTACATCCAACCGAATCCGGTCTAGAAGCAAATAAATCAAATTTGGTTAAATTCCGATTTGGTGTTTATGTTCTTCAAATTCGTAATATGCATTAGACAACAATGATATTTGGTACCAGATACCTTATAAAGCTCGGAAATGCCTTTCCCAATTTTTTAGAGAACGGCTAAGATTTTGATATAGCTCCCATATATATCCTTTATCCGATTTTAGTAGTGCGATTTTCTAACTCATTTTTTGAGTTACCGACAAAAATCGGTAACTTTGAAATCCAATATTTTAATGTAAAAAAGAAGTAAAGGTTAACAACATTGGTATCTATCGGTGAGTCCTTGCGACTACTTTGATTTCGTCGCTAACCTTCCAACAAATTTAGTTAATTACCGAAATTATAAGCATTTTAATTTTACCGACTTTTGTCAGTAACTCTAGAAATGAGTTGGAGAATTCCACTACAGATTTATTGTGCAAATGGAGTGAATTTCGGGACGTACGTTTCCATTTTGTGCAACTTCGCTCCGATATGTATGTTTTTTAATATAATCCTTCTCCAAGTGATAACATGCACTCCATAGTAAACTGCTCTGCTAGTAGCTGCTCTAAAGGCAAATGTTGGCAGGTGGTGTCATGGTACAATAAGGAGGTAGAACAGCTTCGTAAAACTCCAGGAATACAACCCTGAGGCTATGCCCGCTTCCTGTCACACTCATTCATAATTATATGCAACAAGTTGTTTTAATTTTATTTTTTTAATTTTTTCCTCATTTTTTTAAATGAGTTAAATAGCGCGAAAAATGAATGAAATGCCAGGTTTTTCGCTCAAAAATATGATCCAAACTGTTCAATCTTTTAATTTCATGGCTAAACTGTTTAATATCTGTAATATGCGAACCGCAATCTACGTGTCTTCCAATCATTGGTTTTGAAAATACTTTATTTTCATTTTTCAAAACTTCAAAACAAAATTGGCAGAAATCGGGCACACTTAGAAAAAAATTGTAATTGTACCTTACATTTTTATTGTACCATGGGTGGTATGATCTACTTGAAATAAATTATTTTGTTACGGGAGCTCTACTAAATATGCATAGTGGTGAAGGGCATCATATAGTCGGCCCCACCCGACTTGTGACTTTTCCTTACTGGTTTCCTTGTAATGGTGTATCCATAGTATAAGAATACGGGTGATCGCATCGACACAGCTGCTAGGCCAAGAATCTGTCAAACCAATTTTGGAATGGAAATTTTTGAATGAAAAATTATTCAAATTTGTAAAAATGGTTAGAAAAATGCACATCATTACAACCTCCGATTGGCGTCGTAAAGCAAAACATATACAAATCTACTTATTTTTGAAGAAACATGGCATCAACTTGTATTCTTCTACCTTGGGTGTATCTGTACCCGCAAGGTTAACTCACTAGATGTATTTAAGCCCGTATTCGGCTTAATAGTTTCTAAAAGGCATAACAATAACAAAAAAGTAAATTGTCAAATTTATCTGACACAGAAGTTTTAAGCTTTAATAGAGGGTGTGAGAACTCTGCCTTTTCTTTTTGTCGTTAAATCTCAGATCACTAGGCTCATCTCGAAAAAAATGAGTAAAAACATAACCAAATTTTATAAAAATATGTACCACAAAAATTCTTTAAATACCCACTACCCCGATGTGATAACTGGGTCAATCGATGTATATATTACCAACCATTTGTTCATTGACAGTACGAATCATGTCGTGCGTTATGGTCTTCCTTGTTTGCATTCGGAATAAGAATTTCCATTGATTTTTGTTGTTGATACAAAGAGACAACAAAAACAAAAAGTTTATAAATTACAAAATTGTTTACATTCTGTGACATTTGTCGAATTGAGTAATACGACGACTTACCACCAACCATTCAGACACAAAATTCCGATGACTACATTCGTAAACAATGCACAGACGTATGACACGCAAAACCAACCAGTTTTTTTTAGCCATTGTCACCGTATTCCTTATTTTACGACCAACATTAATCAAATACACTGGGCTGTCAACAGGTCTCAAGTCGTGAAAATCCAATGAAGAATAACTCTTGCGGCTGAAATCCCTGGGATACTTATGATAAGCTCTCTTTGTAATAAAAAGGACATACAGGGTGAGATAACAAAAAACGGCAACAAAGTCAAACGACATAATTTTCACATTTTTTTTTTTTAAATTTTATTGAATGAAAGCACAAAATGTCGAAAATAGCATCAAATTTTAGAATAAGTTTAGGTTTGTTCGTATTGGTCACCTTTGGCACGAATTAGGGCCTTCAAAGGGCCAATGAAACCGTCACACGCTGACCGAATGTTGCTCTGCGGTATTTTGAGCCATTCCCGGCGAAGTGCTTGCTTGACGTGTTCGACACGTTGGTATTTTTTAGTGCCAACCTTGCTTTCCAAAATACTCCAGATACAATAGTCTCCAGATACAATTGGTATCGGGAGATTTTGGTGGCCATTGTGCGCTGGAAATGAAGCGAGGAACCTCATTTTGTAACCATTCTTAGGTGGCGCGTGCTGAGTGCGATGGGCTGAGTCCTGTTGGAAAGTCCAAGCTCTGCGGCCAAAATGTTTGCGTGCCCAAGGCTTTGATACACCCTCCAGAATATTTTCCAGATAATATTCGGCATTTATTCTGATGCCACGGTCGATTAATACGAGCGGAAAGCGACCATCGGCTGTTATGGCGGCCCACACCATCACCATGGCCGGCGCTTGAGTTCTGGTGGCCAAGTAAACACGATCATTTTGCTTGTTTACAAACTTCTGGACAACGAATGTTTTCTCATCGGAGAAAATCAAATTCGGCAGTTCATCACTTTTGGCCAAGCGAAACAACTCTTAGTTTTTTTGTGGTATAAGTTCTTGCACTTTTTGGAATTTCAATGGCTTTACCCCGAGCTCATTGTCAATACTTGCTGAATGGAATATTGCGATATGTTCAGCTCACGAGCCATTTTCGCCCACTGCGACGTGGGTTTCAATCAAGTCGCTTCTCTACTTTTCGAACCATTTGTGCTGATGTTGCTGTTTTCTTTCGCCCACTTCCTTGACACTCTGGCTTCAGTTGTCGAATAAACTTTTCGCCTTTTACTAAAGATTTCCGTGGAAAGGAGCACTCTATTGTAAACAATATTAATATTATGAGTTGCCACTGAAATAATTTTAACAGCTGTCGGACGATTGGCTTAGAAATGACAGCAGTCTGAAGTTGGTTGCAGTTTTTTCATCTCACCCTGTGTGTATCATTCAAGATTTTTGGGAGAGTCAGAAAATTAATACTCTTCTTAGCTTAATATTTCTCTCACATTTTGTTTCTTCTATTGGAGTTTTTGATAAAAAATCAACATCGCGTAAAATTTTGAAGCTATTGATATATAATACCGAGTAATGAAGGTGTTTTATTCATAACTAGGGTATGATTCGTCACTGTACCAGTAAGGTACTCCACATTTGATTTTCCCTATAGGTGTAATACGTTAATACTCTCCCTCCCTCTCTCTCTCTCACACTCTCTCACCGAAGCAAGCATCGATATATTGCTTATAATTTCTTAATTCATTTAAAAATATGGCTATAAACACTTCAAATTCTAAGCACCACACAGCAAATGAATTGCTCATACGAAAACTGAAGTATACAAATTATAATCAAGACAACAACAACAATTAACATAATAAAAACGGAAGTTCGCTCAGAGTGGCTGCCTTCCGCAAATCCATCAAACTCATCTGTCGAACGGTCATTCAAACTTAACCCAAAATATGATTGATGAACACCAAACCAACGATGCTTGCCGCCTGCCTGCTTGCCTCCCAACCCATCCGCCCATTGAAAGTGAAGCCTGTTTGAAGTGTCGCAACATGTTGCGATGAGCAAGCAAACAGTGTAAACTCAATTTACCGGTCTCTGACAGCAAGTGTTGCCCGTTGTCGCTGTCGTTGTTCCAATGAACTTCAGCAAACGCAAACTAGTCGAACAGGAACCGAAAGATATAAACAAATCGAAAAACGGCGAGGAAAAAAATGTAATTTCCTCATGCCAGTGGGTTACTGCAACAGAAACACGTTGACTGCCACAATTGACAATGGTTGGTTGGTTGGTTGGTGGGCTGGTTGAGTGTCGCCAGATACATGTCCAACACACTCACATGGAATTGAAAGTAGCAAATCAGTGGCGACAACTTGATCTGACAATCTTTTCTCGAAACAGTTATACTCTCGAGTGGTATTAACACTAAGGGTGGAAATACATAAAGCGCATATTTGGCTGGCTTAAGTCATCAGCTGGCTTCTTCGTATGTGAACAAAGGAGTTTTAGGTTGACTTAGTTCGATTTTGGCCCCAGGCGCCTTTGATCATTTGCGAAGAAGCAAGCCGATGACTTAACTTTATGAATTCCCACCTTAAGTGTACATTTGTACGCACTAAGTAATCCAAAGCAATATTTGGCTGCAAATTGGATTCGAAGCAAGAAATTGACTCGATCTCTAAATGTGAGATTGAAAATGTGAAACTTAAAGTTCGAACTCCCAGCGAATTTCATAGAAGTTTTTCTCCGCTATTCAATGACTTCACTGATTCATTTGCATAAGTTTTATAGAAGGTGTGAGACAGACAGGCGATCCTATTTTGTGTTTTTAGCTATAAGTTGAATTTTGATGGACTCATTTTCCCTTCTCGTGCTTTCTGGGTAAAACAGTTCCCGAAGAAGAATTACAGGAAGGATATTTTCTAAAAAATACGGGGAACACTTCAAATTTTCTAATTGATTTGAAAGGACAATTGAATATTACTTTCACATACATAAAAATGGATTTTTGTGCATTTGTTAGCCGAAAATTTATTTAAATTTGAAAATTTATTTAATGATGTAATCATGGTAATATTAAGAAGGTTAAGTCATTTCAAATAAGCACATCCATCTCTGCATTTTCTGTAATTTATCAACCCACTTCAGACTGATGTCATTTCAAAGCCACTCGGCCGACAGCTGTTAAAATTTTTCCAGTGATAGCTCATTATATTGTTTACAAGCGAACACAAGCATTTTGGTGAGAATTCTAGAAAAAAAGTTATTCGTGATGGAATTCAAGCGTGATAGTGTGATTTTCTTACATTTGGCTGGAAAACCACAAGTGGCTAGCGTTAGAACACTCCAGCATTTAAATGTGAAAAAAATTTTTGTGTCTCGCACCATCGCTCGTTACCATAATCAAGGAAGTGGACGGAAGAAAACAGAAACATCAGCAGAAATGATTCGAAAAGTAAAGAAGCGACTTAATCGGAACTCGCGTCGCAGTGGCCGAAAAATGGCTTGTGAGCTGAACATACCGCAATATTCCATTCGGCAAATATTATAAAATGAGTTCGGGGTAAAGCCATTGAAATTCAAAAAAGTGCAAGAACTTACACCGCAACAGAAAGAAAATAGACTCAACAGAGCTAAAGAGTTGCTTCGCTTGGCCGAAAGTGGTGAACTGCCGAATTTGCTTTTCTCCGATGAGAAAAACATTCGTTGTCCAGCAGTTTGTAAACAAACAAAATGATCGTGTTTACTTGCCAAAAAGGTCAGCTGAAAATGTGCACCTTCGGTTGGCCACCGGAACTCAAGCACCGGCCACGGTGATGGTGTGAGCCGCCATAACAGCCGATGGTTGCTCTCCGCTCGTATTAATCGACCGTGGCATCAGAATAAATGCCGAATATTAATGCGAAAATATTCTGGAGGGTGTATTATAGCCTTGGGAACGCAAACATTTTGGCCGCAAACCTTGGACATTCCAACAGGACTCAGCACCATCGCACTTAGCACGCGCCATCCAAAAATGGTTACAAAATGAGGTTCCTTGCTTCATTTCCAACGCACAATGGCCATAAAAATCTCCGGATATCAAACCCTTGAACTATTGTGTACGTAGTATTTTTGAAAGCAAGCACTAAAAATACCAAAGTGTCGATCATCTCAAGCAAGCGCTTCGCCGGGAATGGGTCAAAATACCGCAGAGCAACATTCGGGCAGCGTGTGATGGTTTCATTGGCTGTTTGAAGGCCATAATTCGTGCCAAATGTGCCTAATTCGAACAAATCTGAACTTATTCTAAAATTGGATGCTATTTCCGATATTGATTTCATTCAATAAAATTTTAAAAAAATATGTAAAAATTATCGCGTTTGACTTTGGTGCATTTTTTGTCTCACCCTGTACAATGGATTTGTAAATTTAAATTTTGAGAAATGAATATTTAAAAAAATAATCACATGACTTTACCTTCTTAATTCTACCATGGAAATAATGAACAAAAAGTTTTGTTTATGGAGATAATTGGTGTTTGCAAACGATAGTTCGCTCCCATGGCAGAAGAATACAGGTAGATGCATCAACGCTTGGGAGCATTGATATGTCAAAAAAAATTAAATGTTTTTTCAAATATAAGTAGATTTTTATATGTTTTCTTATACTACGTCATTCGGAGGCTATTATAATTCGCGTTTTCAACCATTTTTAAAAATTTAAATAAATTTTCATTCAACATTT
This sequence comes from Musca domestica, assembly GCF_030504385.1. Taxonomy (NCBI): domain Eukaryota; kingdom Metazoa; phylum Arthropoda; class Insecta; order Diptera; family Muscidae; genus Musca; species Musca domestica. The sequence continues at coordinate 10,588,377 of NW_026712258.1, forward strand.
TCAATTCCAAAATTGGTTTGACAGTTCATGTCCCAGCAGCTGTGTCGACGCGTCTACCTATATTCTTCTACCATGTTCGCTCCCTAATGTTCCAAAAGTGAATACAATTTGAACTATTTTCATTGTTGCGCAAAGCCGCATAATCGAAAGTAACTTAAAATGTTGCAAAACATTTTATGTACTCGTGAACGCCTAAGTGCCACCCCTAAGAGGAAGTGTTAAAAAGGATTAAAGAACTGACCATGGCAGAAGAATACAGGTAGATGCATAAACGCTTGGGAGCATTGATATGTCAAAAAATTTTAAATGTTTTTTAAATGAGTAGATTTTTAAATGTTTTCTTTTACGACGTCATTCGGAGGTTACTATAATTCGACATTTTTAAAATTTTTTTACAAATTTAAATAATTTTTATTCAACATTTTCAATTCCAAAATTGGCTTGACAGTTCATTGTCCCAGCAGCTGTGTCGATGCGTCTACCTATATTCTTCTACCATGTGTAGTCTATTACTGGTCTATTATCTTACGTTTTGAATGCGCAGCAATTGCGAGCATGATAAAATAATACAGGTAACCGCAGCAACACAGCCGTTACTAAAACGAACTGTGAAAATATTTTTTGCATTCAACATTTTAAATAAAAAGTTATTCAACAACCTCCGAATAACGTCCCTTAAGAAAGAATTAAAACATGATTTTATTTCTGCACGGCTTTTTATTTTTTTTTTGTGTTCGCATAGCGCTGTATGCATCTACCTGCATTCTTCTACCGTTGGTTTACTGGTTTGTTTAATTCAATTACAACTGGTCGTTTCGACTTTTTGCACCTTTTAATTTCGATGATTAGCATTGCCTTAAGTTTGACACTCAAATTAAGATTAATTACTCGCATTAGCTCGCGAACAACGAACCTGACATATTCCGAAGCATGACAATTTGTTTAGTAAATCACAATTTTTCATAGGTCTATACGAACATTATCTCTTTATTCTCTGAAAATCGGTTTTTAAAAAATCGGAAAAAAATCACTAGAACCCGAATTATTTGCTGCAGTTTTAATTTTAGAAACAAATCTAAGCTTAAGTGATAGCCTTATCTAGGTTATTAAAAGCCCAGTCGTATATATGAAAAACTTCGTTTTAATATCTGTATCTCAAGGTGCACTGAAGTCGTCTTTTTCGAATAACAAATTTATCACTTCCCTATCTAAGCCTAATATAACCTAACTTTTACTTTTTCATTCAAAACCAACTTCCCCAGCATGGCATTGTTCAATCAAAAATATTACTTTTCTGTCAATAAATGAAAACAATAACAACAGTCATCGGCAATATGTCACAACTAACAGGTGCATTTATTTATTTATTTGCGTCCGAAAATTTAAAATTTATTTCAATCACAGTCATTGACTGTAAGGTTTCATTCATTTGTCAAAACTTTGATGGATATGCCAAATGATTAGAGAGGCAATGACTGCAAAAAAATATGTGTTCTTGTTATGGAAAAGTTTTTTTTTTTTTTTTTTACCAGGAGCTTCTGATTAAGTTGGAAACAATGGAAATTTGTTCAAATCAAGGCTGTACAGTAAATTAATTGGCCATGGCAAATATCAAAGGAATTCCCAAAAATAATCACCCTTATTATGGTTGGTAATGTCGTAGGCGTTGAAGTGTCGTAGACGTAGTCGTAGGCGTTGTCGTAACTAGAATTGTTTGGTATTATGTACAATTTTCGACTACGTCTTTTTTGTAATATATATGAAAAAGCAGGGTGCTCTGGAATAATAAACATTTTTTGAATTTACTAGCTACCCGGTTAAAGAAATAAAAGCGCCAGTTGAAATAGTTTATTATTTGTTTAAATAAATATTGAAATATGTTAAGTCCTGGCAATTTTTTAGCTGAGGATGAAGATGAGTATATTCAAAATGATTTAAACGTGAGGCGAAAATAATGCGGGTTGCAGAGGAAAGCGTGCAGACATCCTGGATGATCACAACCTGCTTCTGTTGCATATTTCGATGTAGTCTGTTTACGCTTGGAGGAGTCAGTGTGCAGGGATTGTGGTTTTCTTTGTCTTCACTAATTCCAAACCCTTCAAACAGTTCCTCCTCAGTCTCCAGTTCATCAAGTGTTGGACGCTGTTAAATTCCAATTGCTTGGTTCCCTGCATTTACAATTGTCTCTAATTGTAAAAAGCGTGATGCTGCTTCCTCCGTGTCGGTTAAAATGAACTGCTTGAAGGGCCCTCCACCTGTAGCACGACATTCTGCCTTGTTATGAACTAGTTTTTTCCTCAATTTGAATTTATAATCGGCCCAGACTTTCATCCAGGCCTCGCCTGTTCGAACCGGCGGTCCTAGGATATTGAGTTTTGCACCAATTTTGTTCCATTCTTCCTTGATGTTAATTTTTTTAAGCCATTGCTGTAACCTCTAGCCAAATTTGGATTCATTTGCAAGATCTGGATCATTTCATCAAATTATTTCTTCGTTGTGACTTTAAATCTTGAAAAAGCGAAATGTTAATAGATGTACATACATATATTTTTGTAATGTTGATATATACTTCTTTTTCAAATCCATTTTGTATATTATTCTTTTGTAATGTCAATTTGGAAAAACTTTTATGTGTTGTCGGCAACAAAATCTCTAACGACTAATTTTGCGGTGTTTGTCGAACTAGAACGCGTATTGTGGTACGAAAATTGTAACAGAATTTCATACAGAGTTGTAATTTCTCGCATACGACACACATAATACCAATTAGTCGTTACGACGCGTCTACTTGCAATTTTCGATACGACTACGCCAGCCGTAATAAGGGTGAATGAAAGGCTGAATATTACACCAAGGAAATATACCTGCTTCATGATGTTTTATTTAACGTTTTACAATGGAATTGATGATTTAAATCCACTAGGTTTACTTAATTCTGTAAACGTGCTATAAGAAGCAGATCAAGAGACACATCGGCACAGCTGCTGGAACAATGAACTGTCAAACCAATTTTGGAATTAAAAATTTTAAATAAAAAAATATTTAAATTTGTAAAAATTGTTGAAAACACAAATTTTAATAACCTCCGAATGACGTCGTATAAGAAAAACGTATATAAATCTACTTAAATTTGAAAAAATATGATTTTTTTTGACATATCAATGCTCCTAAGCTTTGATGCATCTACCTGTATTCTTCTGCCATAACCGAAGGAAAATGCAAAATGTAGCGACTTTGAAGTGTACCACAGTGATCAGATTGAAACCTGATATAAAGATTACGAATGTAAACGTGCTATTACCATACAATCTTCTCAGGACTTATTTTATTTAAAATCTGGTATATCTTGATAAAATCTGGTATTTTATTAAAATCTTGATATTAATATTATCCTACCTAAACTATACCAAAAAATTGCACAAATAACATTCAAATAAATTTAGCATGGCAAAACAAGCATATGGCAAACCTTTTCTGACGAACTTGACCTTGTAATTTTTAAAATAAAATTAAATTTTCCATCTAAAATATTTACGTATGACGAGTGGCAGATTTTACAAAAATAATAAATATACTATTATTTATCGCTTTCCTTGGAACGTAACAAAAGTTATACGTTTCATATTTTAGGAAGACCATGTTTATTTATCTGTAATTGGGCTTAAACATATAAAGAACAAGTAAAAAAGCAGTAAGGTTGGCAGGGCAGAAGTTTAAATACCCTCCACCATTTGGGACGAATTTAGAAATTTTCAAAAAAAAAAAAATAAATAAATAAAATCCATGAAAATTCTGTTAAAATCTTAAAAATAACGAATATCGGGAGGTGCCGTTATATGGGTATATACGGTATCGTGGACCTATATAAACAATTCTCTTCTAGGGGATAAAGTACTCACACGGAACTCCTTGTGTGAATTTTCAGACAATTCCGTTGAAAATGTGGCTAAAATCATCAAAATACCGAATATCTGGAGGTGGCGTTATATGGGGATATACGATATAGTAGACCTATATAGATAATTCTCTTCCAGGCGATAAAGTACTTACAAGGAACTTCTCCTGTGAATTTTCAGACAATTCTGTTGAAAAATATGGCTAAAATCATCGAAATAATGAATATCCGGGGGTACCGTTATATGGGGAATATACGATATCGTGGACCTATATAACTTACTAACGGAATGACGAACTTAATATACCCTCCATACTATGTATGGTCGAGGGTATAAAATATTTGAAATCATATTAAGAAAATGTTCTCGGTGACGTTTATTCTTGTGTAGGCCTCAAATGACGTTTTATTTTAAGTCCGCCTATAAGGATCAAAACCCCAGAACAATCAGCTGAAAAATGTTGCCAAAATCTTCACCATACCTGCTATATGGACTCTGTACAAAATGACAATCTGATAATGAGGGATGACAATCTTCTACCAGTATTGCAGCAGACAATGCGTAACATTATTTTTATAATTGTTCTAGGCAAAAAAATTCAGCCAACTTAAGTCTTACATGACTTCACAGACTAATATTTTAGTTTTCTATTTTCGATTTTAATCTCCATTGACTGTAATATCCTATAAACGGCGTAAAAATAACAAAATATTTGGTCAAAAATAAATGCAAAATTTTTGCCAGCTGTACGCCCATATTTAAGGAAGAACTACACAGTATAAATTTATTTAATTTCATATAAAGTCGTACAAAGTCGTTACCTTGGTAATTGTACCATGAAATGTAGTTGGATTGAAACTATTTAAACTTTTTGTGTTATTTTCAAAATTACCTCGAAATGTCAATACCTTGAGCCACCGACAGACAGACTAACAAACAAACTTCCGAGACATCAATCTCCCACAACTATTTAGCAAAATTCAAACTAATTAAGTGCGCTAATTATCTACCCTGTCCCCTAAGTGTAATCGAAAGTAATGCCCCTGAATGTATCAGTGGGGCGGATGGCAGAGTGCATGAATATGACGTCGACATGACATGTAATTAGCCAGCTACTTTGTATGCTCTTACATGTGTACGTATGTGTAACTACTACCCTCAAACTATGAACACTACGAAGAATGCAACTCAGGGTTAGTGATGCTTGGCGTTCACCTAAGTTCAAAACAATTAATTATTGTTGAAATTCATTTTTTCCGATTACTATGTGGTACTGAGATCACCAATTAACTTTGATGGATTATGAGATTAGCCTTAAGGTATGGAAGTGCATTTCGGTGCAAGGTTGTGTGATTGAATGCAATCTTAAATTGAAAATGTTGCAAGACTCATTGTAAAGAGATGCAAGGTTTTTTTAAACGAAACATTTAATGTACTTAGTTAAAAACTTGGAACTTAAACCAAAGACATAGAACTATAAAGTTAGGACAAGACAAAGTTAAAATATGGCAAACCTGTGAAAATACTTCTGTTGTTATTTTTGAAAAGGTCTATGGATATTTGAAGGGCTCACAGCTATACTGAACTAAGTCATAAAAACATAATAGCATGTTTCCATTGAAAACCGAACAACGTTGTTCGCTCTCAGAATTAGGTACACGAATTAACCCGTTCATACGACACGATTCGTAATTCATAGTAAAATAATTCCTTTTTTCAAAAATTTTGTTTGTTGATTTTAATGGGAATTTATACGAAAATACATGAAATTCTTACTAATATGAATAGAAGAAATGATTGTTTTTCTCCCAAATATTTATTATATCATTAATTTTATACTTTTCATTCACGTTTTCAACTTTTTGTGTAAATGTTGACATTTTGAACATATTTTTGTATTTTTCTATTTTTAAATTTTGCTGGAGACACACTTGTCAAACATTTTTTCTGCCGATACAAACATTTTGAAAATATTGCCTCTTTTGTTTCCAGTTTCCTGTGGAAATTTCAACTCGTGGACAATATGCGTACCTCGGATGAGAGAGAAAACAAAATTTACTTTCGTTTGAATGTACATACGCTATTCAACATTGTAGTTTTCATTCATAATTTTCAGTCTTCCCAAAAATTATCAAAATTTCATTAAATTTTTCTATTTTCAATTTTTAAATGTCATAATTTATTTTTTCGATAAATGCTCTCATTTGTTAGGGATGGGACACATTTTTTCGTTGTTCTGAGAGTGATTTGATTTGAACAATGTACAAATATGAGTGTTCGCTCAGGAAGTTTTGTGTGAAGAATTAAGTAGTTTTTTCATAGTTAAGGGTCAAACAACGAATAGAGAGCGAATCAAGTGCAGTGGAAACGCCACATAAGATATTTAGAGTTAAAGTAAATGAACTGCCATTAATTTCTGGAAGGAACATTTTAGTCTACCAAAAAAATGTAAAAGTCTATATTCAAAATTAACTAATGATATTAATTTAAATTTTTATTTTTTTATAAAATTTTACTAAAAAAAATATTCAAAAACAAAAAAACCTTCTTTGTTTCATTATTACTCTGAATAAAAATTTAAAGGTTTCACAGCAAACCAAATCGAAAAAAATAGATCAAAGTGTTTGTTATATGACTAAATATAGTAAATTTTAGCGATTAATTTAGCACTAATTTCAGAGTTTTATGTCTTGGTTTGTTCCAGCTGCGGGTGCTTCTGCTCATCAGATGGCACTTCTGTATTCAGCGAGCCTCGAGCCAGCTGAGCTGCTTTTAAATGAAGTTCCATTTGCAAAATTAACTTTGTATTTTCGTCTTTATCGAATTTTATTTCCATGTCAAGTACATCAGAAATTCGACAGGTATCCTTTTTCGGAGACTTAAAATGTAAATTGAATTTCGTGCTGAATACTTTATATTAAAATTGTTATTTAATAACCGGCGTATTATCGGCTTTGCACATTTCGACATACAAGTTGCACATTTTCCGAATATTTAAATTCGAGTCCAGGTATTTTTGTTTCAGATTATCCTTTCTAGTATAATGACTCTCATATCGTCTATTTTATGTTTTGAGTGTCAACCACGGCCATCTATTACAATAATACCTCCTCCCAAACCAGGCATCGATTAACTCTTCCCCATTTTTAATTATTGCTGAAAACTGAACGACAATAAACACGTGCTCACTAATAGTACTGATTCAAAGTGAAACGCGAAAAAACTGAAAATGACAATCGTTGACTTAGGTTTTTACCGTTATATTTGGAACGAAACACTTTTTGACATTGTGCTTTACAGAGTAAACAGAGCTGCCATATGCGGGAACATGGGCACTAGTTTCGGCATTTTTATACCCTACACCACAAGGTGGTCAGGGTATTATGTCTTTGTGCATTTGTTTGTAACAGGCAAAAGAAAACGAGATATACCCATAGTTCCTTTTGATGATCTGCATAGAATCACATTCTGAGTCGATTTATGCATGTCCGTCCGTCTGTCCGTCCGTCCGTCTGTCCATGTATTTTTGTAAACAAAGTACAGTTCGCATTTATTGTCCTATCCAGATGAAATTTCGCACAAATCATTTGTTTGGCCCAAGGACGAACCCTATTGAAATTGGAGATAATCGGTCAAAATTTAGATATAGCTGCCATATATATCTTCTTCCGATTTGCCTTTTATTGTGCACCAAACGTGTCCGAGCCCGAAGAGTATGGAATTTTGCACATACAACCAAATTAGACCTGAAAATAAGTATGCCAAATTTGATCGAATTCGGTTCAGATATAGCTATATCTCCCATATATATTGTTCATCCGATTAGTTATTTTTGTCCTCCGCAGCCGTAATATGCACTCTGCAACAACAATATTTGGGGAAATATATCGAATGCAGCTCAGAAATTCATTTGCTAAATTTTATCGAGATCGGTTTGGATATAGCTTCCATATATAACTTCGTCCGATTTACCTTTTATTGTGCACCAAACGTCTAATATTTGTCCAAATGGGATGGAATTACAACCGAATTGAGTCTAGAAGCTGGTATGTCAAATTCGGTGAAGATCGGTTCAGATATAGCTTTAGCTTCCATACATACTGTTCATGCGATTTGTTATATTTGTTCCCCACAGCCGTAATATGCACTCCGTAACAACGATATTCAGGGAAATATATCAAATACAGCTCAGAAATATCTTTGCCAAATTTTATGAAGATCGGTTCCGATTTAGATATAACTCCCATATATATATTTATCCGATTTCAAATTAATTGTGCACCAAATGTGCAATACAAGTCCGAATTTAAAAGATACAAATGCTTCGGCATACTTAGTCTAAACTTTTAATTGTTATGCGGAGCTCTAATAAATTAGCAAAGTGGAATAGGCTATCATAAAGCCGCCGACTTTAAGACTTTCTTTACTGGTTTTTCATGACTTGGTTCCGTATAGCAATGAGCCCTCCATGTGATATATTTGGTATTTGTTTCTAGACACGAACCATTTGCTCAAAATGCATTTTATTTAGTCTTTACCATTTTAGGTCTTTGCTTAAACTTTTCATCCTCTCTTAATTCTCCATTCGAACTCAAGTTGTTGAAATGGTATATTGTCTGTGTTTGACAGATATTTTCCATCAGTTTGATCAAGCATAAGCCATATACTGCATCTTTTTATACCCTCAGCCATATGGCTACAGAGGGTATATATCATTTGATACGGTCAAAACGTGCCTAGTCGAAATAACGGTTTTAGACCCTAGGTCTCTTTGGACCAAATCCGTTTCAGAACATTTGGAGTCGATCTAGCGATGTCCGTCCGTCCGTCCGTCCGTCTGTCTGTCTGTCTGTCTGTCTGGCTGGCTGGTGCGCACGATAACTCTTGAAGGAAGTATCCGATTTGGTCCAAACTTGATACATCGTAATATTTTTGTCAAACTTAGATCGAGTTCGGAGATGGGCAATATCGGTCCACTCCTTCTGGTACCTCCCCCACAAAAGGTCGAAATTTTCAAAAAATTTATTTTTTGCACAGAAAGAGAAGCGGTAAACCGATTTTCCCCCAACTTTGCAAATCTTAATATTTGCGTCAGTGTTAGGTCAAGTGTGAAAATGGACAATATCGGTCCACTCCATCAAGTACCTCCCCCACAAATGGTCAAAATTTTGAATAATTACAACTCTCATAATATGTGACGTAAGGGTCCGATTGTCTTCAAATTTCACACATGCCAATATTTATGTTAGCCCAAGGTCTGATGTTAAGATGGAATTTATCGGTCCATTCCTTCTGGTACCTCCCCCACAAATGGTCGAAATTTTAACAAATATATATTTTTTGCACAGAAAGAGAAACGATAATCCGATTTTGCTCAAACTTTGCAAATCTCAATATTTGCGTAAGTGGTAGGTCAGGTGTAAATATGGACAATATCGGTCCACTCCTTCTGGTACCTCCCCCACAAAGGGTCGAAATTTTAAATAATTACAACTCTCATAAAATGTGATATAAGAGTCCGATTGTCTTCAAATTTCACACATCTCAATATTTATATTAACCCAAGGTCTGGTGTTAAGATGGAATATATCGGTCCACTCCTTCTGGTACCTCCCACACAAATGATCAAGATTTTCAAAAAAAAATAAAATATATAAAAAAAATATTTTCTGCACAGAAAGAGAATCGATAATCCGATTTTGTTCCAACTTTGCAAATCCTGATATTTACGTCAGTTCTAGGTCAGGTGCAAAAATGGATAATATAGGCCCACTCCATCAAGTACCTCCCCCACAAAAGGTCGAAATTTTTAATATTCATCACGCTCTTAAAACACTTGAACACGATTCCATTCCAAAGAATCCGAAATAAACATCCAGTTCTCTTCATATTACACACGTCCCACTCCTTCTGGTACCTCCCCCACAAAAGGTCAAAATTATGAGTATCCATGAAGCTCATAAAACGCAAAATTATCATCCGATTCTATTCAGACTAGGATGATGTATTTTATCTGTATTAGATGAAGTGTGAAAATGGAATACTTCGGTCCGCTGTATCTGTTACCTGACGCATATTTCCATTTTCCGAAAAGGTGCACATACCTCATATAAAGTACAAGAAGTAGTCGATATAGTCCAAATCTGTCACGTTCGTAACTCAAGGCTGAGGGTATACATCTGTCGGCAAAACCGACTGATACTATTTTACTTGTTTTATTAATAATTTATATGTTAACTTTATAAATATATATATATAAACACACTCACCTATCTTCATCCCATCATAATCCAATTGTTTGCGTTCATAGCATGTGATTTGAAAGCGTAAAATACTTCCGCTATTTCCAAGTGGAGGACATAGAAATTGTCTAGTTATTATAGGTTTGTATGTGCGGATATTTCTAAATCGGTAAATGTTTTCAAATCAATATGCAGTGGCAACAACCGGTTTATGCAAATGCAATCGTTGAAACATATGTATGTATGTACCTACATACATACATACGTACGTGTATGTATGTGTGTTGACAGTCTATTGACTTCTTCCGAGATGCAGACTGAGATCAACAGTAAACAAAGAAATGTCTCTCGTAAGGAGAAACTGAAAGTCACGATTATTTCAGAATTGTACGCAATACAACAACAACAGAAACTACGGCAGCACTTAAATTTCAACAGTTAATGACTTAAAACTGGGTGTGACAGCCTAAAGAATACGACACTATTGAGTGAGATAAATTGAAGCGTATTTCTACGCCTTACGGCATCTGTACACAACTGATTAATATTGTAGTCATTTTGTTATCGACGATTTCAATCCAAAATAAATTCCGAAGTGCTTGGATTTTGAAACAAAAAAATGCAGTTAGTAACGTTAAACATTTATATATAGAAAGAGTTTTTATTGCATCGTAGTATGAGATGCTGCTCTGACAGTTAAGGCTCTATCAGACGATATGTTTTTCACATTTGTAGTGTCAAATTTTCCATATGTAGAAGTTGCACACAGAGGATATGATTTTGTTCGGTTCAGATTTGGATATAACTCCCATATACAGGGTGAAATAAAAAAAACCGCAACAAAGTCAAACGCCACCATTTTTACATCTTTCTTTAAATTTTATTGAATGAAAGCAAAAAATGTCGGAAAAAGCATCAAATTTTAGAATAGGTTTAGATTTGTTCTAATTGGTCATCTTTGGCACGAATTATGGACTTCAAACGGCCAATGAAACCGTCACACGCTGCCCGAATGTTGCTCTGCGGTATGTTTTTAGTGCCAACATTGCTTTCCAAAATACTTCAGACACAATAGTCCAACGAATTGGTGTCCGGAGATTTTGGTGGCCGTTGTGCGCTGGAAATGAAGCGAGGAACCTCATTTTGTAACCATTCTTGGGTGGCGCGTGCTGAGTGCGATGGGGCTGGGTCCTGTTTTAATGCCCAAGGTCTGCGGCCAAAATGTTTGCCTGCCCAAGGCTTTAATAAACCCTCTAGAATGTTTTCGCGATAATATTCGGCATTTATTCTGATGCCACGGTAGATTAATGCGAGCGGAGAGCGACCAACGGCTGTCATGGCGGCCCACACCATAACCATGGCCGGCGCTTGAGTTCTGGTGTCCAACCGAAGGTGCACATTTTCAGCTGACCTCTTTGGCAAGTAAACACGATCATTTTGTTTGTTTACAAACTGCTGGACCACGAAATATTTGCCGAATGGAATATTGCGATAGGTTCAGCTCACAAGCCATTTTTCGGTCACTGCGACGCGGATTTCGATCAAGTCGCTTCATTACTTTTCGAACCATTTCGGCTGATGTTGCTGTTTTTTTGACCAGTATCACGGTAACGAACGAAGGTACGAGACACAAAAGATTTATTCACATTTAAATGCTGGAGTGCTCTAAGAGAGCCACTTGTTGTAAACAATATAATAAGCTGTCACTGGAATAATTTTAACAGCTGTCGGACGAGTGGTTTAGAAATGACAGCAGTCTGAAAATGGTTGCAGTTTTTTATCTCACCCTGTATTAGTTATTTTGATAAAATTTATTGCTTAAGTCTGAAATATTTCCCCATAGGCTTAGCTTCACATTACTCTCTACGAACTAAGCGGACAGATTTGCAATATTAGTTGATCGCTACCAATATCATGATTTCATCCCGCCGAAGGGATAGGTCACTTTGCTTTAAAAAAAAGAAAAAAATATATTTTCAGAATCAATGATTGAAATGATCCTACATTGCTTAACTGATTTTCCATGGAATTGAAAGATTGAACAGTTTGGAACATATTTTTGAAAGAAAAAACCAGGCATCTCATTCATCATTCCCGCTATTTCACTCATTTTAAAAATGATGAAATAAGGAAATATTGAATATATTACAAGAACTTGATGAATATAATTTTGAAAAATTATATAATTATATTCAAAGCTATATTTCTGTACTTTTACGAATCTGTACTATCTCCTTATTGTACCATGATTTTGATACAGATACGGAAATACATATGGATAAGAAAAATGACAGCAAATATGTAAAACCTTCGTGTGGCAATATACCCCCTACCTCTCCAAAAGAGAGTTCGCCAATTATCCCCTCCCCTTTTTCACCCCCTTTTAGTTCCCAACGCGCTTAGGGATTTTTAAATAAAAAAAAAATATGTAAAACCCATTCCGTCTAATAATACCTTTACTTTTACACGATAATAGACATTTTTATCCTAATTGACGTGTGTTTTGATACATTTTACACATTAATTTTATACATTTAAGCTAAAATGGTAGTGGGTACAATGACGCATTGTTTAAAACAAGAAGTTCACCAATATGGCAACTTTGACACGAAAACTTGTTTTCGCTTTCATCAACTGAAATCCACAATCGAGCCATATAAACGCTTATTAAATGGTAGAACATTTTGTTAAAATCGGACAAAGGCTTAGTTTACTTCTGTGTACGTTGCACAGAGCGACCAACACCAGTACCACCACCACAAATGCCTCCTGTTGTGGCAAAGCCGCAAGCCGTTGGTTATTTTTGTATGAACATTGTGTGGTTAGTTTTGTCGGTACCTGACGATATTTTAAGTCATTGCCAGTTTATTTTTGTTGTTACTGTTAAAAATAAACAGAAATCACAACTAGCAGCAGCAGCAGAAAAAGAAGAAGAAACGACAATGTTGCAAAACTTGTTTTGTGGAAATTGCAATTCAAGCGAAGCACATAACCAACAAAACTAGCTATACCAGAGGCGTGGAAAAAGTAAAAAACACGAAATTATGAAATTCCATAGAGTGTACGTCACGTAAATCGCATAAATCCAGTGAATATTATCTGACGTATACGCCTTGGTAAAGAATACAGGTAGATGCATCAACGCTTGGGAGCATTGATATGTCAAAAAAATTTGAATATTTTTCATTTATGTGTTTGTTTCTCTTTCGAGACGAGCTTAATGATATGAAATTTGCAGTGAATATTTTTCATTCAACATTTTCAATTCCAAAATTGGTTTGACAGTTCATAAGCCAACAATTTTAAAATGTTTTTTTTTTTTTTTTTCAAAAAAAATTAGTTTTTCTTTGAAGACACCAATCGGAGGTGGCTATGGTATGCATTTATTCTACATTTTTTACAAATTTCAATAATTTTTCATTTAAAATTTTCAATTTCAAAATTCGTTTGACAGTTCAGTGTCCCAGCAGCTGGGTCGGTGCGATTACCTGTATTCTTCTACCATGGTCTGACCTTTTGCTTATCAGATAGTTCATATTTAAATGAACTTGTAATAACGAAAAACAATTTATTTCTCGGACAACATTATTTATTTATTTTTCCATCGGAAAGATGTGACAACCGGCCATATTGTGATTAGTCAATTATTACAGTTATGCCGGATAAATATCCCATATATAAACGTGCTATATGAGAACATAATGCAAATAGATTAGTCTTCACAGTATTCCAATACATGTAAACGTAGCTATAATGGATTTAATTTAACGTCAAGTCAAAGGTATTGACAATTTAAATCCTCCAGATTTGGTATGTTGAAATACCATCGCATTTATGAAATTGAAACCACTGTGTTATTAAATCTAGTGGCTAATCGGGAGATTTTGGTGGCCATTGTGCGCTGGAAATTAAGCGAGGAACCTCATTTTGTAACCATTGGGTGGCGCGTGCTGAGTGCTGTTGGAATGACCAAGGTCTGCGGCCAAAGCGTTTGCGTGCCCAAGGCTATAATACACCCTCCAGAATATTTTCGCGTTAATATTCGGCATTTATTCTGATACCACGGTCGATTTCGAGCGGAGAGCTACCATCGACTGTTATGGTGCCCACACCATCACCATGGCCGACGATTGAGTTCTGGTGGTCAACAGAAGGTGTACATTTTCAGCTGGCCTCTTTGGAAAATAAACAAGATAATTTTGTTTGTTTACAAACTGCTGGAGAAAACCAAATTCGGCAGTTCATCACTTTCGGTCAAGCGAAGCAACTCTTTAGCTCTTTTGAATCTATTTTCTTTCTGTTGCGGTATAAGTTCTTGTACTTTTTGGAATTTCGATGGCTTTACCCCGAGCTCATTTTTCAATATTTGCCGAATGTAATATTACGATTACGGGGTTCGATCAAGTCGCTTTTTAACTTTCGAACCATTACTGCTGATGTTGTTGTTTTCTTCCGTTCACTTTCTTGACGTCGTATCAAGGTTACGAGATATGGTACGAGACACAAAAGATTTATTCACATTTAAATGCTGGAGTGTTCTAACGACAGTCACTTGTGGCTCTCCAGCCAAATATAAAGAAATCACACTATCACGCTTGAATTCCATCACGAATAACTTTTTTTCTGGAAAATTCTCACCAAAATGCTTTTGTACGCTTTTAAACAATATAATGAGCTGTCACTGTAATAATTTTAACAGCTGTCGGACGAGTGGCTTAGAAATGACAGCAGTCTGAAGTTGGTTGCAGTTTTTTCATCTCACCTTGTATATCAGCTGATGTTTGTTTACTTATACATACACAGTCAGAAGAGAATGAAAAAAATAGCCTAAAATGATGTAGCGAAAATACCAAAATGATGACAATTAATATTTACTCCTATTGGAGAACGTACAAGAAAAAAAAAGGAGCAAGTGGTATTTTTGTTTTTATTCGAATGAATAATGTAAACAACGCCTTTATGGAAACACTTGAGACCTTGGAGTATTCCGCAGGACGACTGTAAAAGCGTAGCTATGCATTCATGGCAGAAGAATACAGGTAGATTCATCAAATCTTGGGAACATTGATATGTAAAAAAAATTAAATGTCTTTTTAAATTTAAATTTTTATATGACTCCATTCAGAGGTTATTATAATACGCGGTTTCAACAATTTTTACAAATTTAAATAATTTTTCATTCAACATAGGAATTGTTAAAAATGCATATTATAACAACCTCCGATTTGTATCGTATAAGAAAACATTTAAAAATGTACTTATTATTGACAAAGCGTTTTAAACTTTTTGACATATTAATGTTCCTAAGCGTTGATGCATCTACCTATATTCTTCTACCATGGATACATTCTTTTATTAAAGTACTTCAGATATAAAACTCTACCCGGATTAACCTTGATAATTGACCGATCACAATAAATTTGAAACATACATAACATATATTGTGATTGGTCAAATATCAGAGTTAACCCGGGCAGAGTATTATATGTAAACGTATTTGTATATATCTCCCGCATCAGATTTAAAATAAATACGTTCATTAAATCCACTCGTGAAAAATCTTTTTTTTTTTTTTTTTTTTTTTGTTAATCTAGTTGAATAAATCCCATAAAAATGTTGTAACTAAACTCGCTATAAGGCATGGATTTTGATAATCAGCTGTTTTCTTGACGTTATTCGCTTATTTCAACATTTGTACGTGAGAGGGACAATTCTGCCAATAAAATATACAAAGTAATTTCGTTAGAAAAGTTAAACTTTGCTCCTGCTAGGTATTGATTCTTGTATCCCCCTTGTGCTACACCTCTGATCAAATAAAAGAGGTAGGACTAAATGCCATATAAATATATTTCCTCAAACAACAAAAAATCAATATAGATATTTGTATTAGTGAGCCGAAGGCACACGACACAAGTTTAAAAAAAAAGTAAATAATTGTAAACAGAATAGAAATAAAAGACGAAACAAAACATAACAAACTTGGCCAAAACACAAGAGAAGAGACTAGAAACGAACTTTGAGAGCGAGAAACGTCATAAAATTGTTTAATAACAAAACAATAACAATGTGAGCATACGGGGAGAGCCCCACCACGTCAACGTATGGATCAGTCAATTAAAGATCTCAGACCACATTTGTTGGTTTAAGCTCTTAACAATCTTGAGGACAAGCGAGAGTCTTTGTCTTTGTTTGGCAAACAAATGAAAACGTAAGTGATCGTAAAAAAAACCTCTAATGATGAGACACCGCGCTTGGCAGCTGATCATGAGATCGTAAAACCCCATCATTGTAAAGTGGTAACGGTTGGTTGTGTCGGTTCTCTGCTGCTGTCGTAATGGGTAATGTTGGTGCAGTTGCCGTCACGAGTCAGTTGGAGGTAGGCGCTGCTCCAAAATCAATGTTGATACTTTTATGTCGCTTGATTTGGCTACTGTTTGCATTGCCTATTGGGAGCTCTCGTGTGTTCTGTCTTCACATCTCAAACGAATATCATTCGGAGAGCTTCTCCAGTAATGGCACAGCTGTTTGATAGGTGTTTTGCTGCTGTTGTTGTTCGCTTATGATAGCAAAGGTGTGCGCTCGTGTGTGTGTACAAATGTATGCTTACTTGGGCTAGCCATGATCGGTTTTGTGTTCAGGTTGGGTATGGCTTCGATCTGCTGCGATGAACGTTGGTTATCGTTGTTTGCTTGTTTACGGCATAAATCGTGTTGGTCTCTTTGGGGGACTTGAGTGTATGTATTGCTGCTGCTGCTGCTGCTGCTGCTGCTGCTACTGTCAGCGTTGTCGTTGCCGCTAGTACTATTGGCGTCATTGTGTATGCCGCCGTCGTTATGGCTGGCGCTTTTGTCTGCCAGCGTCGTAGTAGTAAATTTTTGTGACTTTCTGAGACGTTGACGGAGAAATTTTCGATCAGTTTAAGTTTTTCATTTGCCCCGAACGCAAGCAAAGAAAATTTACGATACCTTCTACCTTCTTAAAGTGCACAACAGCAATCAATAATAACCGAGAAAAAAAGAAAAGAATTCACAAGAAAACAACAGAGTAATTTTTTAAACGCGTTTATGCGGTACGGTACGTTTCTGTTTTTTTGAAAAGAAGCCCAACAGTTTTAAGAAAAAGCAGCAGCAACGACAAGCGAAAAAAAAAAATTAGCAAAAAAATTATGCCTTGAGTGCAGTTTGGTGGTCTTTCATTTTTATTTTACAACAATTCTTGCAAAACAAAGAATTTCAACATTCCGAAAAAGAAGAATAATAAATAAAAAAGACGGAAAAGAAAACAAAAACAACTTACCAAAAAAAAATGCATAACAAAATTTTCATGTAAAGAAACCAAAAAAAAAAACCAACTGTCCTAAATTGAATAAAAAACCGTTAAAACCGCAATATCCAAAAACGACAAAAACAACAACCACCGCGACTACGGCGAATTTATGAAATTTGTGTGCCAACAAAAATGTAATGCTGCTGTCAATGTGTTTGTGGTGTAACGAAGAAAGAGGATCAGTCGAGAAAAATAATTTTTGTTCGGAATGCAAAAAATCCAAAAATAGATCGACCTGAAATTTTTTTCGCATTTTTTCGTATTTAATTGTTGGGATGTTTTTCGAGAGTGAAACAAATTGCAATAATTTATGTTATTTTCTCTTATTTTTCTTTGAAAAAGATTGCCTATAATAAAAATTCCGTACATATCTACCGATTTGTATTGTTTTGTTGTTGCATGATTTACATGCATTTATATACATTTCATAGGGGTATGTTCATACGATATGCATATGCACTGCATATTTTATAAACACATACCTACAAAGTTACATGTAAATGCCCATATGAATATAGGCACAACAAATCATACAAATGAAATAAAAAGTGTTTTTAATTAACCTTGTTTTTCACATAAAATGCAGGAAAAACATTACACTCAAAGAAAAACTTGAAAACGCTATTCAAATTGTCATTTACGTAAAATATCTCATGCAAGTGCTTGTCAAATACCTATTTCGTAGGTCACTTATATCGTATTCATAAATCCCGTGAATATCACTTGACATATACGCGTGGAATTGGCATCTGAGGTCGAGTGGATTTCGTAAATCTAAACGTACCTTTATTAATTGCAGTTTTACTTCATTACATTGGCATTCCGTTTATAACACCTCGAAATATAAATTTTTGACCCCACAAAATATATATATTCTTGATCAACATAAAATTCTATGTCGATTTAGCGATGTCCGTCCGTCTGTGGAAATCACTCTAGCTTCCGAACGAATTGAAGTAGATTGATAAAGTTTTACTCAAATGTATATTATGTCTGCAGGACTTTTGGTATTGAAAATGGATCATGTAGCTCCCCGTTTTGGTATAGCTCCCATATAGCGGTACCTCCGATATTCCGTATTTTGATGGTGTTAGCGACATTATTCACCGGAATTGTGTCAAATCTGGTATTCAAAGTTCGTAATGGATACTACAGCCTATAACAGAAAATTATCTGTTCAGATCCACATTTTTTTGTAGCTCCCATATAACGGTACCTCCCGATATTCGGTATTTTGATGATTTTAGCGACATTATTCACCGTAATTGAAATTTGGGATTTGAAGATCGAAATGGACACTACAGTCTATGACAAAAAAATGGCTGTGCAGGTCCACGTTTTGGTATTGCCCCCATATATTAGTACCTCCCGATATTCCGTATTTTGATGATTTTAGCTACATGATTTTTAAGTTTCGCATTTGAATATTGTAATGGCTTATGACAAAAGGTACTATGCAGGTCGTATAGACCCTATAGTGGCAATATTCCTTATTTCTTAAAAATATAATTTTTAACGGAATTTATTTTTTCGAAAATTGCCAGATTCGTTGCAAATGATGGAGGGTATTCAAAGTTTGGCTCGGCCGAACTTAGATTTTTTTCACTTGTTTTTACCTTAAATTTATTAAAACAGAAGTTTATCTTTGTTCATTTATCCCAATAAAAGACTCCAATATAAACGTAACATAGGCCTCCTGTTGGACTTTTAATAGAACTATAGCAGGTTTACACACTTATATAGTGTCCGGTTTAACCGTCAAAATTTATTATTCACAATAAGATTGGCTATGGAAACTATATTTTAAATTTATTGTGATTGTTCATTTTAAGCAATAAATACAGGATGAGATAAAAAATCGCCAAGCGAAGCTACTCTTTAGCTCTTTTGAGTCAATTTTCTTTCCGTTGCGGTGTAAGTTCTTGCACTTTTTGGAATTACAATGGCTTCACCCCGAGCTCATTTTTCAATATTTGCCAAATGGAATATTGCATGCTCTAACGATAACCACTTGCGGTTTTCCAGCCAAATATAAAGAAATCACACTATCACGCTTGAATTCCATTACGAATAACTTTTTTTCTGGAAAATCCTCACCAAAATGCTTTTGTAAGCTTGTAAACAACATAATGGGCTGTCGCTGGAATAATTTTAACAGCTGTCGGACGAGTGGCTTAAAAATGACAGCAGTCTGATTTTGTTTGCAGTTCTTTCATCTCCCCCTTATAAGTTAGTTTGGCATCAATTGCAGAAGCTGCAATCCCTAAACGTGCCTTAGCAGATTGAAAGATAGTAAATACTTCAAATATTTTATTTTTTCATATTTTAACTTTGTTTTTAAACAAACAAAACCCACAAGTCGTAACCCAATTAATGCTGATTAGAATGCCAGTCCAATAATTGACCCTATTTGGACATTTCACATGTCCAGAAATATAAACAAACTTTATGACAGCAATAAGACTAGTTTCAAATTTATGATTATTTGTAATTTTATGACTTAATAATCGAGACAAACCCAATTTTCCAATGGGATTTTCTTATCAATTGGTCTGTGATAAACAAATGAAAAAGAAATGGGAAAACAAACACGATTGTATAAAAAGATAAAACTGTTGTGTTTTTAAATAGTGAACTTCTCGGAAATGTTTACTCAAAACCATTTTTTTAAACAAATACGCTATTTAAATTGTCAATACCATGATATGTGAAGCAAATATCACGTGACCAAGATGTCAATATGCCAGATGTTTTGAATCAGCTGATTGTTTATTAGTTGCATGATCTTTGGATCTTTAGGAAATAAATTATATAAAGGCTTCAATTTAGAATTCAGTTATTCTGAAATACAGAATTTAATCTTTATGCAAAATATAAATCAAAGAATATCTTGGAAAATATTATGATTTAGCTAATATTCGCCAGGGAAAATCATATATTTGGAACAAGTTTCTAGAAATAATAGCTCAGTTAAAATCAAATATTTAGCTAGATTAATCCTCCTTGCATGCTTGAATTACGGTTACATAAAAATTTAGTTCCCCTTAAACATGATAATTGAAATTGGTTATAGAAAACATACTTTACCATTGTAACTGACAGATTACCAGGGATTATCACTTCAAAAATTGTATGTAAACTTGCCATAAATTGTTTAAATATATAATGGTAATCAATTTTATTAGTGAATAATTTCTAAAAATTAACTTTTGAAAATGGTAAAAATTTCTGTAAAAAAGAATATAGGTAGATGAATCAATGCTTAAGAACATTGACATGTCAAAATTTAAAAAAATTGTTAAAAATGTTATTATTATCATGAAGTTTTCAAAAGACTTTTACAAATTTCAATAATTTTTCATTGAAAATTTTGAATTTCAAAATTGTTTTGACAATTCATTGTCCCATCAGCTGTGTCGATGCGACTACCGGTATTCTTCTACCATGGTTTCCAGCCATGACGAAACTATCGAATATGGCAACCCTTCTGACAACCTTGCCATTTATTGAAATAAAAATTATTTTCATATCTAAATATTTACGTATGACAAGTGGCATATTCTCCAAAATGTTCTGTAATAAAATTAATTTCAATTCGACTAAAATTTCGGAATGGAAGCCTTCTGCCAGTATTATATCAAAACAAGATCCACAGATCTAGATCTACATATTTGTCCCAGCTACAGAAAATGGTACTTTAAAGCAAAATTCTACCATTTCATAATTACAAAACTTAAGAGCCTATTTTTTATTTTTCTGGTTTAGATTATATTCTTCCATTATTTAAGGTATAAAAGGCGTGAAAATGACAACATATTTGAAAATAAATGTAAATTTCTTGCACTCTACGCCCATATATAAGGAAGTATAACAAAATATAAATCTGCCAATAAAGGGACATCAAATAAAGAAATTGCGGTCGTTTGATTGCATAAGATTACCGTTGTAATTGTACCATACTTACCGTCCATCCATCTGTCTGTCTGAGAAAACCAATCTAGCTTCCTAACAAATTGTAGAAGGTTGATAAAATTTAACTAAAATGTGTGTTTTGTCTGCAGGTCTTTTGGTATCGAAAATGGTCTGTATAGGCCCACGTTTAGGTATAACCCCTTATAGCGTTACCTTCCTATATTCGGTTTTTTAAGATTTTAGCGACATTATTCCGGAGTTGTTTCAAATTTTGTATTTGAAGTTCCTAATGGAAGTAGTAGAGTTGAATCTAGTTCCAATCGCTCCTTTCACAGAATAGTTCATTACTGCGTAACCTCAAGAATGTAAAAGTTTTTACTACGATAACCGATTTTCCCTTTGTGATATCGAAAAAATTGCAAAACTAGTAAACTCTTGCAAGTTCTGGAACAGACCGATAGTGTTGACATGTTTAATAGTTTTCCTTGGTTAATAAATTTATGATCCTTAACACTTCTATTTTAATTACTAAAACGCAATAAAATATATACATACAATTTCCCACAATTTTTTTTCGACGAAAAAACGAAAATAACATAAATTATGCGTTTTGATTTCCACTTTCCCGGAATCCCATCAATGCGAAAAAATACATAATTTCAAAATATTTTTACAGTGAATTTATGATAAATCAAACAAATATATAAATAACACATCTATAAATACAACTGCGATCAATCAACAAGAAATATAAATAGAAAAGTGCAAATTCAAAAAAATACGAATGTCAACGAAATGAAATTTTACTAAAAGTTATAAATAAATAAATAAATTTTGAAATGTGACTAATTTTTGGAAATGAAATGTTACTATAAAACCTACTAACAAATTGTTCTTATCAACGACAACAACAAAAACAACAAACAACCACTGAAAGTGAATAAAATATATTCAAAACAAAAGCGAATAAAGTACAATTTACAACAGTAATTAAATTATATACAAACAAGTAAATAAATAAAAAAAAATAAAAAGGTGGGTAAAATATACAAAGTAAATGAAGATTAAATTTAAAATAATTAAAATAGCAAATTAAATCCGAAAAATTGTGTTTTTTCTGCTCTCGTGAAAGGAAATCAAATTCCAAGAGATTAATTTTGTTATTTTTTATGGCCCCATTAAAAATAAGACAAAAACAACCAAGGAACCCCTTAAATGGGCCCCCTCGAAACTCTGATGATTAATTGGGTGAATTGTGTTTTATTTCAATCATATTTTGTTTGTGGCAAAGTTTGTTTTTTTATATTTCGCTTAAGACATTAAACAAAACAACATGCAATTATTTACTTATTGTTGTTGGTTGTGCGTGCCTTCAGTTTTTGTTGTTATTTTTTTTTTATTCTACATTGGTCTGTGGCCTGTCGGTCGGCGGTACCTCAGCTGTAAGCGAAAAAAATGACTAACAATTTTGCTTGACCTTAAAATTGTTTTGCAAATTCCGCTTTGACATTGTTTTGTTTGTATTTCCAAAAATAACAACACTGCACTGGACCGAGTCGCACGCATTCACTTGCACACGTACACACACGCAAAGAGCGAACGAGAGGCTCAAAAAAGAAAACTTTGAACTATGTAAAGACCGACGCAACAACCATGGTTTAGACGAAGGCAAAAGCGACGGAACACTCTCGTTTTCGCATTCGTTTCGACTCCACCATAATGAGTGTTGTTCCTCCCATTTGGGCACACATAAAAATGCTGGTGTGTACACTGGAAATATTCTCTTCTCTTTTTTTTTTTTGAGTTTTATGGAGTGCGAACATCTCTTGAAGTGTTCATTTGTCCATTGTATGCATGGCCGGTCATGCAATTTGCAATTAATTCAATGGTCCAAAGATGTCGTCATATTTCTTCGTTTAAAAATGATGCCAAACTAAGTTTTTATTGGTAAATTGATGTAGCACTTTTTACTGACGATACAAGTAAAATTGTGAATAAACAAAATCGCTCTACTTTATCCATAATGCACGCGAATTAGTAAAATCGGTGGACTTAAATTGCCCATTCCATTGCATATACCTAAAATGAATTCTCAATTCTCAGTCAATCGAAGGTTATTATAGTATGCGTTTTTCAACAATTTTTACAAATTTGAATAATTTTTGATTCAAAATTTTCAATTTCACAATTAGTTTGGCAGTTTATTGTCCCATCAGCTGTGTCGATGCGTCTACCAGTGTTCTTCTACCATGGGTGTATCCATTGCTCAATAAGAAAAGTTGCTCAACTTCAAGGAAACTAGAAAAGTGCAACTCTGTAAGGGAGACTTATAGTGTCAAATAGATTTCCAAATATGCAACAGTTGGTTTTGTTTATTTTTATGTTTTTTACAAAATTCTTATATTCGGGAAAACCCGCGAAACAAGAATGGAATTTCGGGGTTATTGTACAGAGTTGAATCTAAAATTGTAGGATAATACAGTTTTATCACAAAATTTTACAATTTGTTACCAATTTACGTGAACATTTGCATTTATTTTGCAAACAAATTTGAAATAATTTCAAATTATTGTAGTTTTTTATTCAAAACTATACACACATACAAAAATGTGTATATGTTTTAACAGAATAAGGGCACCAAAAAAATTGTATTTAGGGTGTAGCTTTGTTCCACCTTCAGTTATTTTGCCATTGGTGTATCTAAACCAGCTATGGGCTGCCTAAAGAAGGGTAAAATTTCAATGCCATGTTTTTAATTTTAATTTGAATTACAAAATATATTCTTTAAACGACATTTCTTGAATCTAGAGCTTTTTTCAACTTTTTTAAGTGTAAAATAATTTTCCTCTGCGTGGTTTTTAAATTCTATGAAAGGGAAATAAACTATGTCTCATTTTCATTAACTTAGCTTTTAATTTTAGTTTGTCTCACATAAAATCACAAAATTGACAACACTGTTCACAACGAATGCCATCTCTGTTCTCTTCGTTGACAATAGAAGCTGGCTCGTCCAAAAAAACACGAACGCAAACATAAGAAAACATGCATAACATCGCATACAAGGCTTGAATAAAAATATCGCAGCTGAGGCGGCTACCAATTGTGACGTTTGCTGAGGAAGGCATTCCCTCAAAATGACGCATAGCTCCACACAATCAGCTCTCAATAAAACTCATACATGTTCACTTTCAATTTCGTCTAAAACAAGTTTTAACGAAACGACTTGTCCGTTTGTAAAACATATGCTTTTGCCGCCAAAAAAAATAAAAAAACTTTCTGAAATTGAGTCCATTTAACATTTTCAAACGGAAGAATTTGTTGTTAAGCAACAAAGAAGGTAGTTGGGGGTCTAGTTAATTTGAAAATAACACAGTGCTGATGGTTGCCTTTCATCTTGATTTAGTTGTGCTGTAAAACACAAAGGAGGTTCACAGTTGGTGATTGATTTTTCGTTTCAATTGTTCGGTTTTCCTATGTGAGGCCTTTTATTTTCCATTTCTTATGCATCGACTTGTAATTTTGTATGGCTGTTTATATTTATTATAACAATTATCTTTGTTTAGCCTGCCTACCTTTGCACGTTAGCCCAAGCCCAAGATTGGAGGTAACCCAAAGAAAAACAAAATAAAAACCACCAACAAAAAGTAGTAACCGAAATCGAAATGCCAAAACGAAACCAACAATTACAAACCTAAAGTCATTAATTCGTTTTGGCCACAAAACACGGAGGCAAGTACATAATGTACAAAGTCATACGTCCGTCTGTCTGCCTGTCCGTCGGTCTCTGGGGGTTTTGTGATTCAGGGAAGTTAAGTTGGGGCTTTGCTTTGTTTTTTTTTTTTTTTGTTTTGCGTTAAGCTTTGGATTGTTTGTGTTTTTTTGGGGTTTCTTAAGGTCATCAACACAATAAAAATATGATTTGGTTCGCTTTGACGCTACACAAAGCACATGGAACTGTGCATTGTAATGGCCTTTTGTAATAATGCGGCATCTCGGCAGCAGCAGCGGCACGATAGGAAATATTTGGAGATTGTTTGTTGTTTTTGTTATCATGGAATTACTGTCATGTCATTTATGGATGGAAGGTGGCTTCATATTTATGGCATTACAATGAAGTTGCATTTCTATAACCGTCGCTTCTTTCCATTGATGTTATTAAATCCACATTAAAAAGAGTGGCTTAAAAACCCTCAATTAAAGAATGATATTGAAAAAGTAGGAATTTGATGGTCATGCCATATTTTAGTGTTGTCTTCGTTTGTAAAATTTGTCAATAATATATTTACCGGTATATCGGTATTTGTTATATGTACTATTGTATGTTCAAACTGAGAAAAATTGAAATGTTTTCTTGGGAAGATTTGTTCTATTCATAGCCAACGCCTATAGGTTAAGGCTCTATCAGACGATATGTTTTTTCTATATGTAGTGTCAATTTTTCGATATGTAGAAGTTACACATATCGTGTGATACATGGAAATCATTTCAGTTATGAATATGGTAGAAGAATACAGGTAGATGCATCAACGCTTTGGAACATTGATGTGTCAAATATTTTAAAATGTTTTTTCAAATATAAGCAGATTTTTATATGTTTTCTTATACGACGTCAGTACAAAATCAAACAATTTTTCATTAAAAATTTCAATTCGAAAATTGGTTTGACAGTTCATTGTCCCATCAGCTGTGTTGATGCGTCTACCTGTATTCTTCTACAACAGCAAGCTCTATTTTTTCGAAAATTATAATTAAATCAAAAGTATTGGTTGTTCAACGATATCGAAAGAGCATTTGTACGAACGAAATCTAATCACTCACTTTCGTATCAGAATGCGTCCCACTAACGTTCGTTCGTTCTTTCGCATAGCCTCACGTGACTCAGTGTTGCTAAATATTCCTTTGAAAAAATAATCTCGAAATTGAACCAAAAAGCAGCAAAATGACAGCCTTAAACGCGAAAAGGCAGTAAAAAATGCAACCATACGTCAGATGGCTCTGTCTGAAGTGACAGTTCATTTGCAAACAAACAAATTGTAAATAAACAAACAAAGTAACATTCCGAATTTCCCAGTAATTGTGTTCAATTTATTTGTGTTTTAAAAAAAAATTAATATTTCTGCTTCAAACTGTACCTGCTGCTTCCAAATATTGAAACTCCTCTGGCGAACTCAGGATTCTCCCCCGCAGCTGTGTAGTAGATGATTTTTTCGTGCTGGAATTGAGGAAATCCAATTTGACGCCGTTGAAAGAACTCTTTCAGAAAGTTTATCGTATAGAGTAAAGTTGCCAGATTTGACAAATAAAACACCCTTGGGTAAGGAGTGGTGCCGGGCCGTGAGAATGGCTCACGTTAAAAATCGTTGGCTGTGTGAATATAGTTGTGGTTTTAAGATGATGTATTTCTAAGCGTTTATTGTGAAAAAGAAAACTATGGTATATATTGAAGAGGGGTAAGTGTAAGTGGAGTTAGGAGTTAAATGTATATATAGGTGGGCAAATTGTTGACCCCACATACCAAGTTAGTTTCAGACAAAAGTCTGTCCCATTTCTGAGCATTGTTTCCCAAGGGCTAATGATGGAGGGCTTATAAACCCTGAACCTTACGAAATCTGTCCCTACTGAGCTAGAGTGGGACCCCACCAATAGCATCGCATTAGGCGGCACGTAACCTAGGACAAGCGAACCCATTGAGGGGAATTTCCAAGTAAACATTTGTTTCATTTGTATAGCCAAGAAATCCCCTTGAATTATATTTTTATTGTTATTTGTTTCCCCCATTCGACTACCTACGATAATGGGAAAATTTCTGACCACTGTCATTGAACCGAGTTCTACAAATAAGTTTAAATTTATGAATTTATTATACA
The DNA here is from genome assembly GCF_030504385.1 of Musca domestica. NCBI lineage: Eukaryota > Metazoa > Arthropoda > Insecta > Diptera > Muscidae > Musca > Musca domestica. The sequence goes on from NW_026712258.1 coordinate 10,615,620, forward strand.
TATCTTATCCCAAGTGGATTATCGATCACCCAATACAATCGTTTCAAATAACAATTTTCTTTTTCGCCCAAGACATGAAGTGCGCGTATTTTAATCTAAATAAACCACTTGAAGAAAAACAACAAATGCCGTAAATTTACAAATTTAATAATCAATCGATTGCCGATTAGAGACCAGCTAAGCAAGTGGCCACAGTTGGACACACTGATGTTATCATAAATCCCAGAAATTAATAACAACAATAAAAAAATACAAACACCCTCACACGGCTTGCAGCCAAACGAATAATACCAGTAATCTGATAAAGCCAACAACAACGAAAATGATTATTTTAAAGCCAAACTGCAATTCAAATTCGAATTTTTATCTATCCTTAGTTGATAGAATTTTGCTCGTTCGGCACGTTTCTGGCATAAATGTATTTTTTAAGTACGCGAGTAATAATAATAAAAATAGTTTAACTTGCATTCTACAAACATGGCATTCAAAGTGCAATTAATGTGCAGTCGTATTTGAACGCGTTGACGCTAACATATTTACAGGCTGTCAAAGATATCGGAGAACAAAGTGCCACTCAATTTCGGGGGCAAACAATAATACTTAAATTAGTTGATTTGCTTAAACAGAATGAATACTTTGGCGGCGTCATGTCTATGTGTCTCAAAATCGAGGTTAAAAAATTCCAGATCACATAGAAAGCCTCATGGTAGAACTAAGATGAAGAATAGGAGAACACCAAAATAATATTAAAAAAGGATTAGGAAAAACAGCACTGTCGCAACACACAACGGAGAGTGGCCACACAGCTGATATAACAAATGTTAAAATTTTAGATAGAGCAAAAAAAGGAGATTAAAAGATATACATTGGAAAGCCTACAAATACAACAAAGGATTGCCAGATCAATAAATACCAAAGAAGACAAAGATAATACTAAACTACAGTATTCTATTGCGATTATTTAGAAACGGTTCTGTGATTTAGCTTAAGATTAACTGTGATTCATATTTTACTGATTATTTACTTTTTACTTTATATTAATTAAATGCTGTGGAGTCCATTTCATTTCATTGTATCATGGAAAGCCTAAAGATTACCTTCACATTAAAGAGAGAAATGGACAAAAAGCAGCGCTGTATTCGAAATTATTTCGATCTATCATTCCATGGTAGAATAATACAGGTAGTCGCATCGACACAGCTGCTGAGACAATGAGCTGTCAAACTGATATTGGAATTGAAAATGTTGAATGAAAAGTTATTGAAATTTGTAAAAAATGTTGAAAAATGCATATTATAACAACCTCCTATTGGCGTCGAATAAAAAAATATTTAAAAATCTACTTATTTTTGATAAAACATTTAAAAATTTTTGACATGTCAATGTTCTGACGCGTTGATGTATCTACCTATATTCTTCTACCATGTATCATTCTCTACATAACACCATGTTCACACGGCGAGCTATAATCAATTGGTGTACTTGTAGTATTCACATTTTGAATGGACTACCCAAACATTGCTTAAATTGCAAAACCAACCGGCAACACTTAAATACTTTATATTTTTAGAATCCACAAGACAAGTTTTACCGAAAATTAAAATTCCCAAAGACATTCAAAAACGGACGGTTGTCACAACTGGTGACATAATCAGAATATGTAACAAAAAAACAAAAACATATTTTCTAGATGACTTTGTTTTATAATTCTATTCGAGCTTTTGCATTCATAATTCTTAACACAAAAAACATTAAGTGTCTAAATTTATTTTTTATTCAAACATTAACATTCTTTTCTGACATTGTTGAAATGAAAAAAAGAGAATCGAAGCGGTTTTTAACGATATTTTTTTATCAAAAAAAAAAATTGAATGTGGCGTTGATGTTGCTGTCATAAAATGTGACTGTCATACAAATGGCGGAAATCTGTCTTTCAGTTTTTGTTTTTCTTTGAGCGTTAGTTTGGTGGCCGATTTTTTTAGCATTTGTCCAATCAATCTAAAGAAACCTGTTGAATTGTTAGAAATAAATCTATTATTATTTATATTTTTTTATTTTGTATTTGTGTTTCGTACGTAGAGACCCACAGCCAATAAAAAATAGTGATACCTTTTTCCATTATTTGTTAAATAATTCTCATTAAATGTGCAATTGACAATGCAGGGATTAGAGCCGAACGTTAAATACCAACCAAGTGACGGCCAACTTGTTGTTGTGGCCCTTCAAATCGCAATCTTCATCGCTGGCCGTTTGACACGTTTCGCTTTGATTGATTATGACAAGTTGTAGTTTAACACATGAAGACAACAACACATTTGCATTCAATTGTTATTAAATCATTAACAAATTTGTTATGGAAATAAGTTGTACTCGTCGGCGACGAGGCTCGCGCGCGTTCTCCAAGTGGGCCATTTACACTTTACACAAATTTAATTTGTAATCTATGAAGGTGAGATAATTTTATTGTAGGGAACTACGAACTTGATGCACTTCAACAATTATAAGTGCTTCAATATATTTAGCTGCGTTTTGTATTCGTAACACGAATAGGGTTAAATTAATCTTAGACGTAGGCTAAATTTATCGTGGCAGTTATTTGATTTTAATGCCCTACTGAAATGTAATTTCATTTTAAAATAGAAATTTTAAAGGAATAGAAATATGTTGTTGCTACGGGTTGATATTTGGTCAGAAAATAAAATAGGTCTGATATATAAGACTTAGCTCCATATTTTTAGATGCTGGCTTTTTTAAAACCCTTTCAATTAAAGACAAAACGTAGAAAACTAAGTTGGATTTGGCACAATTCTGGTGTCAAACATCTCACAGGTGACTAATATTCATGGTAGAATTAAAAAGGTAATGTCATTCAATCATATGATTAAAATGTTTTCAAAATTATTCATTTGGCAACATCTCATTGCCAAAATATTTATTTATAAATCCATTGTACATACACAAATCAAAGATGGAAACCTGCTTTCTATGCACTGCAATTTGACAAGGTAAATTACAGAAAGTGCAAAGATGGGAATGTTTATTTGAAATGACTTTACCTTCTTAATTTTACCATGCTAATATTATAGACGGCAGTGAAGTTGCCACGCACGGTCCCCGTTCTCAAAGTGGGTTTCATTTCGTAGTCGAAGCAGAATGAACGTGCTACGCTTTATTTTACGCTTCGTCCATGAAACAACATCCACGAGGAGACTGCTTTATCATCACTGAACGACATTTATTTACTTACAATCAAAGTAATTGACAATCTTACGCGTTTTATGAAACACTCCTCGGTGTAAATAAGTTTGAAGACAATAAACAGCTGCTACAGATGTTGCCATACTTTTTATCAATTTATTTACTTCCATGGTAGAAGAATATAGGTAGACGCATCGACACAACTGCTCGGACAATGAACTGTCAAACCAATTTTAGAATTGAAAATGTTAAATGAAAAATTATTTAGATTTTGCAAATTTTTTTGAAAAACTCGAATTATAATGACCTCCGAAAGACGTTGTATAAGAAAACATATAAAAATCTACTTATATTTGAAAAGACATTTTAAATTTTTTTAAATATCAATGTTCACAAGCGTTGATGCATCTACCTTTATTCTTCTACCATGTTTACTTCTATGAACTAACAAGTGTTTACACTGTGGGTCAATTGACATTTATTACGAAATTATTAGGTGTGTCTGGTTAACCTTAAATTTGTAAAAATGATTATTGGCTGTCGTCTGTTAACACAAAAGTTCTGCGAATGAGATCGATTCGAAAAGGGCTTTTTGCCATTTTGACTGTTCTTTTACTGAGATTTCGCAAATTCTTGCTCGACAAAATTTATTCTTGCAACCTCTTTCAACTTTTCTTCGTTTCCTTCCGGTGATTTATATTTACAACGTCACTTTTTCGAAAATCGCAACATAATTCCTTTTTTTCTAATTTTTGCGTGCTTCATTATTTTAATGGCGGACAAATTATTTTGTTTTGACAAATCAGCTGATTGCTTGCATGTTCTGTTTACTGCTTTCTTACGAAGGAGAATAAAAGTACCTTAGTCTCTCAAAGCAGATGAACAATTCTTACGGGAAAAGTAACCAGACAAAGCTATTAATAACATTGCATTATCTCCCTCTCCTGCAAACATCAAGTTTTCATTTGCTTTTTTCTGTTTCTAGATTTATAGATAACATTAAAAAAATGTATATTATAATACCATGTTCCAAATTACATTAAGCGAGTTTTCTTTCTTCATGTCCTAGTTTGCCGGAGAGGGAAAAAGGGAAAAACAATGGAAAAAATTCTCGTAGTGGCAATTAATTTTGTGTTCTTATTTTTATATGACAATAAAATAACAATGAAAATTTTTGTGCCTTGTTAAAATGCAAGAGACAAGTCGAGAAAAGAACTGTAAAAATTGCCGCAAGTTGACTTGCCTAATCAAAATCACGAATAATTAAGGAATGTATATCAGATTGAAGCAAACCAACTATAATTTATTAACTCATCTTATTTTACTTTTAAATTTTCAACAATGAATGCCAGTAATTACTTAGTTTATATATTTTATTACATTACGTTTACGTTTTAACTAATCTTTGTAAATATTTGAATTCAACGGTTCAAATTTAGCCATGTAAATAGTATCATAAATTCACATCGCTGGCCAAATTTTTAGTGCTACCTTTTTAAGCACAAAAATGTGTATAAAAGAGAATGATTTTACAAGAAATCATCCATTCTTCTAGTGATCATCAAATGCTTAACCTCAAATAACCCACGCTTGCCCAAATTGATGGAATTGAAATAAGCAGAAAATAATCGCAAATAAAGAATAGTTCAATTTTCAAATGAAACAACGTTGGTGTTTCATTGCATGAACGCGTACAATCTATGCTAACGTCTAGTTTCAAGATTCTCTTTTTATTTTTTTTTTCAGTGTAATTTACAGACTATTTGTAAAAGTATTTAACAACAGTGACAGGTCATTAAATTTTATTTGTTATTTAGCAAGATACCGGTGTTACAACCTCAGCACTCAGATTAAACAAATCTTAGCTTCTACTCTCGATAACACACCCACAAATACCAGTTGCAAGTATTGGACATTGTTGGGTCGTCCAGGTTATACGTATAAATTCAACTATTAGTGTCTCCACTGAACCGTGTGAACGAACATTTTTCGAAAAGAGGGAAAGAAAAAGTGCAACACAATCTCATCGGAAAATAATAAAAAATAAGAAACAACACACATGTGTAATTGATATCGATTAACAAAGATCGCCAGTTGCGATCAACCCATATTCTAGCTGCTTCCAGCAGTAGTGTATCCAATATATCATACAAACCGGTGTCTACCTCCCTGTGGGGGTGGTGAATTGGTTTGGAGGCAGGTTTCATTTTATTACCCACTTTTTCAAGTCGGTGCACACAAGCATTTCTGATGTAACTTTTGCATACAATTTCAGAGCAGAAACATATTTCACAATCAGTCTACATTCATAGTTTTACCAGATGCAACCAAAAACAAAAAAAAAAACAACACACTTTTAATTGCCTCAATAAATATTGAAGTTTATGGCTTCTTCAGCAGGTTGATTGTCATTATTATTATTTTTCTCTCTCTCAAATTGTTTGGCATAAATCGTCTATCTAATTCCCTGATTAATTTATGGAAAAGTCGCAATAAAAAAACTTCAAGTATTTGTGCCGGAAAAGAAAACAAGTGATAAACATTCACAATTATTTTTGTAAAGAAATTGAAAAAAAAACAGCGCTAACAATATGTAATAATAAATAATATTGGTGCTCAGCTAACTAGTCTGATAATTTTAGTACAGGTTTTATAATTTATTATAAGTTTTATGATTTTATGGCGCAGGTTTGGCAATGTGCGACAAACAATAACTTGTTTCTGTTATAATTAATTACTCGACTAATGTGAACTAGGCATAAACTGGGCGTTTAATCAATCAGGAACACTTTTTCTTTTGGTTTGTATTTGTGACAAACAATTATGGCGTGTTTACACAGTAGCAATTATTTATGGAATTCTTTTTTTTTCTTCCTTCTCCACTTCAGTATCAACGAGTTTATCCATTCCCGTACTTAAATATATTGAAACTTTTACAAAAAATAAATAGCTAAAAAAAAGCTTGCAACATGAATTCTTAAGTTTACAATAAACTTCATGTTTCTGCGACTAAAAGAACACTGAGAATAGCGTAATGTTGAGTTTCAGAACCTGCAATTTAGTGATATGTTCACAACACTGTTTTTGTACCCCAAAAAGAATATAACTAGCAGTTAATGTGACCGTGTAAAAATAATAACAATGAACTGTCAAACCAATTATTGAATCCAACATTTTGAAAAAAAAAACATTTTTAAATTTGTGAAAAATTTTGAAAAACACATATCATAACAATCTCCATATGGCGTCGCATAAGGGCTCTATCAGACGATATGTATATTACGTATGTACTGTCAAATTTCCCATATATAGAAGTGGCCCACATCGTGTGACACATGAACCATATTTCAGTTGTGAAATATATTATTAAAGTGCATATGTACTTAATCGATCACAGCGAGCCCTATTTTCCACGGAAAATATATAAAAATTAATCAAAAGTCTTGTTTGCTTGTTGTGTTAAAATATATAAAATTAAATTTGCATTTACTCTATAATATATTATTTTTTTAGAAAATACATTATAATCACAAAGTAAACAAAGAAAATAAAAACATATGGAAGTGTGTGATAGCAAAAATTAGACATGGATAATGAAAGTGACAGCACACATGTAAAACCCATATCGTCTGATAGCAGTTTAAGAAAAGATGTTGACATATCAGCGTTCAAAAATCCTGATGCATCTACCTGTATTGTTCTACCACTGTTGATATCCTGATTTAAAAAGACTGCCAACTAGATTTTCTATTTCTACTAATCTAGCATTACCATACTTTCTTAGCAAACAGATCTCTCCGGACTAAAGGTGGGAATACATAAAGCGCTTATTTGGCAGACTTCTTCGTACAGGAACAAAGGAGTTTTACGTCGACTTAGTTCGATTTTTGGCCCTAGGCTCCTTTGTTCATTTCCGAAGAACCCAGCAGATGACTTAAGCCAACCAAATAAGCGCTTTATGTATTCCCACCATGATTATATATTTGCCCTACTTGCTAGTTTTACCTATGGTAGAATCAGAAAGGCAATGGTCATGCAATCATATGTTTATATATATTTTTCAAAATTATTCATTTAACAACATCTCATTGTCAAAATATATATTTCTAAATCCTTGATAAATACACTAATCAGAGCCAATTTGCAGTGAAATTTGACAAGGTAAATTACAGAAAATGCAGAGATGGGTATGCTTATTTGAAATGACTTTACCATCTAAATTTTGCCATGGTTTTACCAATAAACAACATTATTTTGGGAATTTCATAAGAGAGCAATTAGCATGTAAATATCTGGTCGCCTGTATCAAAATTGCAGGTTTCTTTGGACACAACTTCCGATTTTACAAAATACAAATAGACGCCAAACAAATACTTCCGATATGTCTGAAGTTTCTACATTTCTGCGTTCTACGCAACACGTAACAAAAATTCAAAACACAAAACGTCAACAAATCCTCAAAAAGAAGAAGATTATTTAAAAAACAAGAATTGTTTCGTAATATAATTAAAATTCTATTAAGCCATCACAAGATCCACAAGAAACAAAAATACGCTTAAGAAGTCTGTCTACACTTCGTGTTCATAAATGGTCAGGTAATTTTCAAAACAAACATTGGCCAAGAATAATAACAAATCACAGACAACAACAAAAACAAAATTGAATTCCAATGAGTATCGCACTGCCATCTTCTTTGATGATTATTTCAAATGCTTTGCTGCTACACTCTGTTCACATGAACATATATTCGACGCCGAGTCTAAGAAAATCAAGAAATCGTGACAAGAATTATTGCTATTAAGAATGACAAGAAGAAGAAGAAGCAAAACAAGAGGAAGTTGTTGTTGGTGGTGGTGCTAAAGACGCATATCTGTCCGTTTGCAATTGGCATTTCACCCATGTCATTCAGCCACTCAGCTCACTCCCAAAAGCGCCGCATTGTCTGCATACGCTGAGCATTTAATTTGCCTAGTTTTTTTTTTGCAAATTTAAAATTGTGATACCCATAATTTATATTTAAAACCACTTTGGGTGCTAAGTCATAAATCATTTGTATTGTGAAATCGCGATTTAGATTAACTGCGATAGGCCAAAACTGTTCGAGGAGAATTTATGTCAAAACATAATACTGATTGTGAAATTTTATAAATGACAAAATATCATATAACCTATATATGCACTGTTCCAATACCTGTAAGAATCTACTAGTTTTGCATTTTTTTCGTTATCATAAACAAAAAATCGGTCATCGTAGTTAAAATTTTTACATTCTGGCAGTTGTGGGAAAGAGAAATAATTTAAAGGCTTTCAAGTCATTTTATGTATTAAATATACATATATATATATATATATATATATATATATATATATATATATATATATATATATATATATATGTATACTCGCGTCACCCAAAGCTTCATGGAATACGGTAATTTGCACATGAAGAACATAGAACAACATATAACATATACTGGATAATTCCTACAGCGTCACTTAAGGCCGGAAGAGATGAAAGCTTAAATCGTGACTCCAGCGTGAAAATACAATAATGTAATCACTTACAACAGTTTTGTATTTTTGCGTGCACCCAATAAATGACAACGGTGTCGTATTTGCCGCCGAAGTTACGATTTAAGCGTCGATCTATGTTAAGGTGGGAATACATAAAGCGCTTATCTGGCTGCCTTAAGTCATCGGCTGGCTTCTTTGTAGAGGAACAAAGAATTTCCTGCAAGAATTTCGATCAACTTCTTACATAGAGAGTAAGCTATTTTTAATATTTTTTTAATGAAACTTTCAACCAAGAATGGAATATACTTCAAATTTGCAACTTTGTTCTCCTTACTATTGCCAAAATACAAATGTTTTCAAATGCACAAAAATTAAAACTTCGGATAACCAAAAACAGCTGATTAACTGTCGCAGGAAGAATAAGAAAAAGTGTTGCAATTGATTGCGTGAATTTGCAAACTATCAGTAACAAAAGTGTCGAATTGTCTCTTTCTAGTCGCTCTTTGCCAAACTTTTCTGTTAACTGTCGACTTTCAATAACAATCTAATAAAGGAAGATGAAATTGGAGTGAATAAGAAAAATACAACACTGTATAAAGCATGTAACAAGCAAAGAACAACCTTTATAAAATGGTCGCCATGGGATGAAAATAAAAAAACTACGGCATTTCCAATCCATAGTCAAAACCTGAGAATACTTCCTCATTTTCCAATACCTTAATCCCTAGAATATATAAGAAACCTCTTGACTCTCTAATTCGATTTCGAAATCCCTTTTTATTTTTCCATTATCAGTTTGCAAGGATTCTGACCGAACTGTAATAAAATCACATAAATATTGAATTGCAAAATTTAAATGTGATAATTTACGAATCCCGTTGGCCAAACACCAAACCAAAGAGCCATCGAAAGTGAATTTATCATTCCATTATGTGTCACTTTTGAAGTAGTTTCGATTTTTTTTTTTTTTGATTTGATTGCAAAATTTAAATTGAACGGAAGCAGAAATGTTGCTTTAATGAACTTTACAATTGATCCAATCTCGAGCGAAATAAAAACTAAAGACAATGACCTCTTAAAAAAAAAACTATAAACAATATTACTTTCAAGTTGTGCAGAGTTGGCGAATAATAAACCAGATTTGAAATGCTATTTGAATATGGATCGCTGATGGGGCGTCTGTCTGTCCGTCTGTCTCTCTGTCTGACTGAAATTACACCAATTGTATGAGCTTGTTTGGGTTTTTTGATTATATTCATTGATTAACATTTAACATCAGCCATAATGACGGTATAAAACTCAAAAATCTACTACTGGGCGGATAGCAACAAAGATATGATAATAGCAGCACCTCGAAGTAGTAGCTGATTTTAAATGCTACCCGATCACAGACAACAAATTGCCAAGGAGTAATTATTTATTTTTTTTGGAGATCAAGTTCGAGGTAAACGTAATTTGAAAACCAAAAGCTATTTGAAGTGAACAATTAAAGAAATGTTTTGCTCCGAACTCAACGAAGCAAGAAATGTATCACAAATTATTTCTCAACAACAATTCTGAGATATCATCTGACAAGCCATACATATTGATGTGGTGAGGGTGTTAATTTGTTGGACAATCAAATTTGTCAGTCAATTAAAAAACCATATACGAAAGACCGAACTTCGAAAATCACTACACGTCTCATTCAAACGACAGTTTTTTTTTGGTCAGCTAAAATCTGAACTCGCACCCGCCGCATATTATTTCTTATGAATTATAATTTATCAGCGGTCATAAACATATGACTCGTATTTGGAGCGGATAGTTTAAAGTAACAACAACACGAAGCAGCGCCCAACCTCCCTACCACGTCATTTGTTTTGTTGATTTTATTCGCATAATCAAAACAACGTTGCTCAACCAGTCACAAAAAGGGGCTGGGGGTCTTTAATCATATTTTGTAGGTGTGTTCCATGCTGGAGGTATCGACTGAGAACGGCTAGAATAGGCAACAATTTTAGTTTGCAAAATTCACTATTCACTGGTGAACGTAGGCGGTGCAAAAAAAATCGAAATTAACCCAGCTGACCGCCACAATATTTTATCGCTGCAACAATAAAAACGATAACGACAACGTCGATTTTAATTACGGAAGTTTAAAATGATCTCGTTGGGTGCACCCACCAGCCAGCCAGCCAGCTAAGCTTGGAGTCTTTCTTTCGTTTTTTGCAAATATTTGTGCGCATAAAAAACAGGGTATACGAAGAGAATGTAAATTTATTTATTGCAATTGTAGACATAACATATTAACAATAATATTTCCATTAAGTAAATTACTTTGTTTTTTAAATGTAGATTTTTTACAACCGCGTGTCTGTCTGTTTTTAATGGCTATTCCAGAATTCTTTTGTCTTTTCTTTTATTTATACGTAAAGGCTGGAGATTAAATGGATTCTGTGAGTTTGTGACAATTAAAATAGTGTCATATTTACAACGGAATAATTAAATATCTGTTTAAATAACAAAAAAAAAATAAATATTTAACAGAACTTAAGACGTTTAGGTCACATACTATATAAAAAAATTAAACGGTATCTACTCAGTATAGTAGAAGGGAATTTAAAACGAGAATCGGTTAAATAAATTTGAAAGCATTTCATGTTAACTCCCTACATGGTAGAATAATATAGGTAGATGCTCCACTTCTTGTGAACATTGATATATGTCAAGAATATTAAAAAAAAGGCTGCAAAAATAAATTGATTTTTAGATATTTCTTATACGATCCCGTTCAGAGGTTATTAATATAATCGTTTTTAACAAACTTACCTAAAGTATTGAAACTTTTTCATTCAAAACTTTTAATTCTAAAAACTGTTTGCTGCCCATTTTATCATGATGAACTGTCAAACCAATTTTGTAATTGAAAATGTTGAATGAAAAATTATTTAAATTTGTATAAATTCTTGAAAATGCAAATCATAACAACTCGCTTGGCGTCGTATAAGAAAACTTATAAAAATCTATTTATTTTTGAAAAACAAAGTTAAAAAATTGTTTGACATATCAATATTCCCAAGCGTTGATGAATCTACCAGTATTCTTCTACCATGAAACTTATAAAAGAAACTTTACTGCGGAGCAAAAAACGAAAGAGCTAGATATTGTTTATGCAATTCACACGGTACAATTACTAAGGTAATCTCATGCAATCATACGATTACAATTGTTCAGTGTCAAATATATATATATATATATATATATATATATATATATATATATATATATATATATATATATATATATATATATATATATATATATATATACATATATATATTGTTTTTGTTTTTCCTAAAATATGCAGGAAATAAATTATTTATTTATTAATTTCTTAAAATATGCGACTCGTCATACGAAATTATTGGTGCAAGAATGTAAAACTTTTTATTACAATAACCGATTTTCCCTCTATGTTATCGATAAATATTGCAAAATTAGTAGATTCTTGCACGTTCTGGAACAGACCATATTTTAGAATTTTATTTGAAAAAATGACAAGGTCGTGCACGTCAGAAAGAGTTGTCATATTCGTTTTAGCAAAAGAGTCTACCTCTATTGTTTTGCAATGATAGTTCCCCTGAACTAGTTCATTTCGGATCGATGCAATATATTCAACTTTATTAAATTTTATTATTTTTTTGTGAAACCTCTCCCCTTCGCTCAAAAGCGCTTAAGTTTATGAATTTTTTGTGGATTTAGATTAGATGATTGAAAATGAACTGTGAGGTCGTAACATTTTTATACTCCCATTTCATGGACTTCACAAATTGAACTATATGAACTTATTCTGTGTGAAATTTAATGAATTTTCTATCGCGTTTTCGTATCTACTTTCGCATCTAAAGGTTCTATCAGACGATATGGTTTTTACATATGTAGCATGGTAGAAGAATCGAGGTAGATCAACGCTTGGGAACAATGATATATCAAAATTTTTAAAATGTTTTATCAAAAATAAGTAGATTTTTAAATGTCTCCTTATACGACGCAAATCGGAGGTTGTTATAATAAGCATTTTTCAACAATTTTTACAAATTTCAATAATTTAATGAAAAACATTTTAAATTCCAAAATCGGTTTGACAGTTCATTTTCCCAGCAGCTGTGTCGATGCGACTACCTGTATTCTTCTACAATGATATGTAGTGTCAAATTTCAAAGAAGTTAAACCCATTGTGTAATACATGGAAGACATTTCAGTTGTGGAATGCATGAGTAAACTATATACCTACTTTTCGATCACTGCGAGCCCTATTTTCATCAGAAAAATATAATTCAATCATAAATGATGTTTGTAAAATTAAATATGCGGTAAAAATTCATCGAAAAAGTATTATATTTTTTTAGAAAATACAATGTAATTACAATGTACAACATATGAAAGTGTGCAATATGAAAAATTAAAAGTCATGAATACACACGGAAATACATATGGAAAATATCTTAAAAGTGACAGCGTTGGCTTTGGTCATTCAGATGGAGTATACTACTACTCAAAATTCTTCTGCTTTCTTCAAACTCTTCTATACTTTAGATTTTCATATTTTTTATAGAAATCATATATCGCACAAAAAATTTAAAATTAGTTTCTATTTCAAAATGTTGACATTTCGTTTTGTCATTATTCGCTCTTGTTTACATCGTGGTGTCAGTGTTGCCCTATTTTCGATTTATTTTGAGAAAGCGTTTTTGTTAGTGATACAGAGTAGCAAATTGTACTTTTATCGCACTTACCTTTCGCATCAAACCTGCTTTCGCATCCCAATACAGAGGCACACCCCCGGCTGTCAAAATACACTATTATGATTATAAGTAAGAAAGATAAAATTTGTAAATGGTCCATTTTCGTGTTGTGTCTGACTTTGCACAATCGAAAACTCCATGGTACAATGAAATTAAGGTAAACTCATTTAAAAAAAATCATTCCCAGCTTTGAATTTTCTGTAATTTACCTTGTCAAAATTAGCTGCGTAGAAAACTGGTTCCCATCTCTGATTTGGGAATATAAATTTGATGTATAAATATACATTTTGACAATGAGATGTTGTCAAAGATATAGTTTTGAAAAAATTGTAAACACAAGATTGCACCACTTTACCTTCTTAGTTCTACCATGAACTCACCTAAAATAAACACAAATGTTACGGTACAAGTACATAAGAAGCTTGAAGTCATGGCTAGGCATATTTTTGACATTTCATAAAGGGATTACAGAGCCGCACTAAAACCCTGCCGCCGTTTTCCATTACAATTTGACATTAATATGCCCAGTCATGATTTCAAACTTTTTATGTACTTGCACCCTAACTCTCTTTTACTGGACTTTTGGATGAAAACACAACATCCAATAATATTTTGTAATAAGTTTCATAACAAAGAGAGAAAAAAAAAACGCAGTTATTTTAAACTTTAACAATTTTTGGGCGATATTGGCTACGATTGACAAGAACATCATGACATGTTTATGCGTTGATATAAAACTTCTATGAAGCGGTGACGGTCAATTACATGTCACGTTACACTTGGCAAAAGTAACAATCCGGAGAATCCCCCATGGAAATTATAGTCATTTCCAAGTTTGGCATAATTTACATGCTTTCCAATGTCAAACAATAAATTTGTCTGCTAGAAAAAGTCCCGTCCGATAGAATATTATATATAAATATTTATTAATTCGGAGTTAATGTATTACAAGGACATTTTTTGAATGGTTGTCAGTTCCATCAAAAATACGGGGGCTTTACAAGTGCAATTTATAATTTTATTTATCCGTCATCTTTCTGAAGATGATTCAATTGAAAATGTTCAGGGTTGATGCATGTCTTTGTGGGGGTTTTACAATAAATTTTAAAATAACATTCAAACAGATATATTTGGTCGTCGGGCATATGCCTATGTGGGTAGATAATGTATAGATATTTTTCAATGCAAAATCGCATCATACCCAAAATATACTATTTGTATTTTGTGTAGTCAGATTTTTTTGCCGAAGTTGAGTTGATGTATCGCTACAAAAAGTTAAGATGTAAATGCAAAATGTCTTCTATAATTATAATATTTCACAATAATTTAACATAAATTGAACACAGACATTTGTCTATCAATGGCAGCAGCGGCAGCAACAACTCACACTCACGCCCATTTATTCGTGGCGGTGAAGAAACTACGCCAAAAAAAAACCGATGAATGACCTTTGCATAATACACCGGACGAAATCAAGCGTAATGTGGGCATGTATGATTTATTGTAAGCCATGGCAAAATGGGTAATATTTTGAAATCATATTCAAAATCCTAAAAAGGCAACAGTTCAATGACTTCGATTGGTTGATGGTGAGGGTGTCTCTAGTGAATTTGTGTTACCTAAGTTTCAAGGAAAACAAAACAAAGAAATACCAATTTTTAATTCGTTTTTAATTACGTATTTTATTACACCAAACATGGCTAAAGCATTACATTACCAAATGGGCCTGAAGTAGGGTTTGATTGTCACTTTATGTTTTGATATAGATATTGGATTACTGTTTTCAATATAGCAGAACATTGTTTTGTTTTTGTAATCGATCGTTTCATTTACGAAAAATTCTTAAGTCCCAAACTTGTTACGTTTCTCACCCTCTCACCAATGAGTATAATTCTGCTTATCATGTCAAAAATATGTGAACAACAAAAACTAAACCGTTAACCGGTTTATTTTACATTGTTGTCGACAACATGTGTCACATGAAAACCAGGCAAAATCAAATTGACAATTGTGTCCGGGTTTGAATTTTGCAATTAACGCTTAACAACATAATGCTCTACAAAGCGTAACAGAAATATTTCTTCTGTTTTTATGTTCAGTCTAAATGCTTGCGTAAGCAGTGTTTTGACATAACTAAGGCAGGGTTCGTTACTGTAGTTTACCTTTGCTATTGTATTTGTTTGATTTTCAATTTGATTCCATTTAAATGTTTCAAAGTTTAATTTTTATATCAAGGAACTGTAATAAAAATTAATGCTTTGTTTTAAAATCTGCAAGAATATACTCTTTCTTGAAATTTAATATTTTTGTTTTATAAAGTCATTGTCAAACGGAATGGGTAAGTGCTGTCACATATGTAATTGCTGTCATTTTTATTATCCATGTGTATGTTAAAATTGCCATTTTTCATATTTTCATAAAACAAGAATCCATCCCCAGGTATCAACTACACCGTTCAAAAAGTACAGTAATTCTTCCAACTCAATGTTTTCCCAAAATACCAAATTTAGTACCATTTTCCAAAATCACCTTCAAATCTCAGTCCTATACATTAATGCCAAATTTCAAGCAACATCAGTACCTTCCGTACGTTTACTGAACGAATTTCCAATGCCAACTCTTTATCTAAACCCTACCCACTAGCAGTGACTCCAATACCAACATTTCAAATTACCAGCTTCTTTCCTTCATCCAAAACGGATTTGTACCATTTAGTACAGTTCGTACACTTAGTACACATTTCCAAAACAACCTCAGAACATAAATCGCATTTTCAATAATTGATTTTCGTATCAAATTTCAAGATTTTACCACTATTCATTCAAATAATTCCAAATGGTACCAAATTTAGGACATTTTAGTATTTTTGGTACACGTATTGTTAGAATTTCGAAAAATTCTTTGGTTTGTCTATTCTACACAACATCGAAGACTCTCACTCCAACTTTCAGATTTCCAGCTCTATTTCTTTCCCAAATACCAATGTTGGTACTATTTAGAATTTTCGTACCTTTTTAGTATGTATTTCCGAATACCCCACCTTGTATCAACCAAAAGATGAATGAATGGGAAATTTTAGGCTTCCAACTCAATCCTTCACCCAAATTCCAAGTTTAGTACTTTTCTAATGCCATATTTCTGATTTCAAGTAGAATCTTTTCACGCAATACACAATTTTATAAAATTTAGTAACTTTTGTACGCTTGCCGAACTCATTTCCAAACTCAATTCTTTACCTAAACTCTACCCACCAGCAGAGACCACAATACCAACATTTTAAATGTCCAGATAAATCTGTTCAACAAAAATTAAATTATACCGAATTTAGTACCATTTAGTACAGCTGTCAAACTTAGTACGCCTTTCCTAATGATATCAACACTATTATTTTTTATATTTTTTACCAAATTTCAAGAGGTTCGAAATTTAGTACACTTCTAGTCCAGCCTTATCTCACCCCTGCTCACCTACATTGACCCACATGCAAAATTTCAAGATTCTTGCTTCAGCCGTTTCGCCTGGGCACTAATGAAACCGTCAGTCACTCTTTTAGATATAAATTTAGAGTCAAAATTGGACCTAAAATTGATATTGAAATAACGTATGGTCTGCTCCAGAGCTGCAAGAATGTAAAATGTTTTACTATGATAACCGATTTTCCCTCTATGATATGGAAAAAATGCAAACATAGTAGATTCTTGCAGGTTCTAGAACAGAGCAATAAATTGTTTTAATGTTCATCTTAATCCATGGTAGAATAATACAGGTAGATGCATCAACGCTTGGGAACATTGGTGTGTCAAAAAAATTTAATGTTCTTTCAAATATAAGTAGATTTTTATACGTTTTTTTATACGGCATCATTCGGAGGTTATTATAATTAGCGTTTTCAACAATTGTTACAAATTTAAATAATTTTTCATTCAGCCTTTTCAATTCCAAAATTGATTTGACAGTTCATTGTCCAAGCAGCTGTGTCGATGCGTCTACCTATATTCTTCTACCATGTCTTAATCCGTAAATAAACAGTCTTAATACCATGTTCCCACTGGCAGTTTACTACATTTTTCGCTATCAAAATTACGTACAAGAATTTACTCGTTTATACGACACTAATCGGAAGTCACATTAACATGAATATTTTTTTCTTACATTTTGAATCTAATTTTTATGGAAAATTGGACGAAAATACATGAATTACGCAAGCTATGATCGGAAAACCCCAGATTATCGGGGCCATGATTCCATAATATATACAGACAACCAGGGTATCTTCAGGGTTTCGGAAATCAGGAATCATCGTGTAATAAAACATGTCGTGTAATAAGACATGTTACAACTTTGGAATATTCTTCTCAGTGTATCCAGACTTTTCATTTTCTTTCTTTTTACATCAACATCTCAACATCACCATCAAATATTTGGCACACTGCCCACACGTTTGCTTTTACTTGAATTGTTAATTTCGTTGAAATTATTTAAATTGCCGTCTTTTTGTGTCTTTGGCAGCGGCGGATAAATTTGCATTTTTTGTTGTTATTGTCAATGTTTTTGGTGGTTTTTGTCGGTTTTGTTTTGCTTTGCATATTTGTAAGGTTACATACAATATAAATTTTGTTGTTAATTACAAACGAGTGGATGTATCGTTTTTTGTTTTGTTCTCTTTGTGCATTGGCTCTTTCGAAGCGACAGCGAAGTGCATAGTGAAACTGCGCTGTGGCTTGCTCTGCTTTGAACGAACGACAGCATAAGCCGACAACGACAACGAATGCAAGAGCAAGCAGAGAGACATGCCTTTTGATGTCGTTACAAATCAGGTGGTTGTGGGGTCTGCTGGTTGGGCGCAATTATGGCGGGCAAATTATTAAAATTTGCTCAGGAGCCAAAATAAAACATGTAAATTATAGACATTACCGTATGATACGTACGATACTAGTACATGTTATTTTGACATGTAACAAGCAAATGAAATTAGCTTCCACACAAATGGCTGGTATTGGTTTAGCGAAAGTTTGTTGAAAAAAAAATAATGGCATTGACACAGCGCTTCCTGTGCTGCACTCAAAGTGGTCACTTTTGCTTACTTAGAGGCAACTTTAAAGATACGGTTTTTCAATCAGCTGATTTTTGCGAGATTTGTATTGGCAACATTTGTTTTATATCAAACTCGAAACGTTTTGTTGTTGCTTGTCACATGACAAGAGTGTGGAAAGCGAATTTAGGTATATTTATAATATTGACTCAATTTTACGTCAATTAGTTTGTTTTTTTTTTTTTTTTGTTCAATATATATTCCACTCAGAATATCCATAGTAACTATTTGTATCTGTTACTATAGACAATAGAAAAAACTGTGAGTGGAAAATCCATCCATTTACCATTCTCGGTACTTACCATTTTCAATAGTTTTACAATGAAATGCAATCAAGACCTACATAAACTTAATATAGTGGGCGTTAAATAAAAATAATGCATGCCAATGACATCCATTTCCAACTTTGGCATGGCTTTAAGTTTACACATCGACCACCCTCCATTTGGCATTTATGTCAGATTGAAATACGATTTATGACACCTGACATATACTGTCATGTGTGTAATGTAAACAATCGAAGTAGTTATTTGCAAATATGTGTAGCTGCTAGTAAATGCAATAAGAAGTAGTGCCAAGTTATAATTTTAACTACAGAATCAGAAGAGTCAGCTGATAACAATGCAATTGTCGGCTGATGGTTAAGTAAAATTTACATATTAATATTTAGAACGTCGTTTGGAACAAAGTAGAAAGATTTTTTACATATGAAATGTCAAATTGTTCATGTGTAGAAGTTGCACATATCGTATGATACATGCATAGTAGAATTAGAATCATTTCATTTTTTTTTACTTTAATATTTATAAATATATATTTTGACAGTGAGATGTTGAAAGTAAAAAAAATGAAATGAAAAAAAATTTAAACATTTGATGGCATGACTTTACCTTCTTAATTCTACTATGGATTAAAGGGCTGCAAGTGTGACATATTTCTCTATTTATGCCATGGAGAAAAAATGCTCGTCATGTTGTGCCCTGTTTGATCAAACGCATAACAGTACGTAACATCCAACCAAATGCTCGATGTCTCGAGGCAAAGCGCAAACGCTACCTGCTTTCCCGATATGTGAAAAAAATATTTTGTAATAAAGAATTTCTTGGCGATTACTAAAATATTAAAGGTACTTCTAATTGGTCCACACAAAATTTTCACATTTCGTCAATAAAATTTTCTTATTTTGATTATAATTTCACAAATGTTTGCCTCCGGTATTGAGGTGTAAATGAGAATGAGTGCTACTGTAATTCACGTAACAACACTACATACATACTTCCATTGTTCAATTCTGTGCATATTCAGTTATTGAATGAGAGTCAAATCAAATCTACACTATATGTAGATAGAAAATAGGCAAACAATATTTACCTCTTTTTATGACCAAAACTTTATGATAAATCACCAATAAATTGGGATTGTTCAGTATATATTTCATTTTTTCTATTCATTTGTTGATGTCTATGCACATTTTGTTATTGAAATCCGATTTATATTTACGCGGTGTTTGTTACTTCAAAATTACAGCGCACACAAAAACACACCCTCACCGTCGAAAGTAACACACACACACTCTCTCAATTTAAGCACACGTACACAAATGACACACAATTTGACGATGACACGGTTCGATGTCATCGTTGACTCCCTGCATTTTTGGAGAACACCATGCAAATATTCGAGTCAGCCATGCCACGATCGAACTGTAGACAATGGCACACATGAATCAAAATGGGGGATGTTGTTGGCTGTCATTGCCTATCAAATACATAGCGCATGTCAGTGTGTCGAAAAAAGCATAATTCATACAATTCGTCTTGTGCAGGCCTTTACTATGGATGTATCATACGATATGTGCAACTTCTACACATAAAAAATCCATTGATATACACAAACTAGAGATGGGAATTTCTTTTCTACGCAGTAAAATATGACAAGGTAAATTACAGAAAATGAGAGGTGGATATGCTTCTTAATTTTTTCATGTATACATGGACAATATTTCCAAGGCCTATACCAGCCGATTTCACCCATTCCGTCAAAAACAATTTTTTATATTTGAAATTCGCCTCAAAAATGAAAAGCTCTTATCAAGCAGTTTGTCCGCCATAAAAAGAAATTAAGCACGCATAGCTAAAAATGGGCCTAATAACAAAACAATTAAGCTTGCGATTTCAAAAAAAAATATATATTTTAAGTTTGCTTACCTAAATATAAATCAGCGGGAGGAGAAGAAAAAGAGTTGCAATTGATTACAAGAAGAATTTCCAGCTAGAATTTGTAAACTCTCAGTGAAAGAATTTTTGTGTTAACAGAATGGCTTGACTTCCAGTAACAATGGGCAACAAATGTCACAAATTTTAGGGTAATTATTCCAAAGAACGTAGATGCATGTACAAATTTAGGCACAAATTGTCAAAAGTGTTATATTGCTTTCTGTTTAACTTTATTTCTATGCTCGTGTGCTTTGATATTTCTCTTAGATGTTTACAATTTCGGCACAAAAGAAAATTTGACAGTTCGAAGGAGTAAAAAAGTTGCTTTGAAGGCAATGCGCTCTTTAGACGACCTAATGATAAAAACCATGATTTTCCGATCACAGCGAGCCCTATGTATATCGAAAAATATCATTTAAACCAAGGCTAGGCAAAGAGTATCCCTTGGGATATCTGTGTGTTCACCAACACAATTGTAAAAAATAAATTGTTTTGAATTTTCTGTCAAAATGGCTTTGGGAGAATATTTAGTTTTATTCGAGCAGTCGATGAGGAAGGTTCCCTCGGATATTTTTATGAATACACCGTAAGAAATATTGGATCACATAAATATATCTTGCTACATATTTGAAACAAATATTTCCGAAATTATAAAAATTACAACTATTAAGATTTATATACTTATTGATTTATTTTTGACATAATTTGTATAAAGAGGAAATTCATTTCATATTGACCGACAAATTAATTGTCCTTCTAAAGTAGTAGATATTTTCATATCCCTCGATTTCTATAAAATGTCATGTACAGTCTTAGTCAATTTTAGGAAAAATAGCTAGATGCGATGTTTATCATTCTGTTTGTAATTCATAGAAATAATCTTTTAGAACCCAACGCAGGATATGAGTTTCTGATCAGCATAAAATTCTACGACTATTTGCGTATGTCAGCCTGTGGAAATCGGTTTTACTTAGATGGTTAGCATGTTATGTCCGAAATTATTAAACACAAATAACATCAAAATTATATAAAATTTCTGAAAATGTCAACTTTTATATTTTTTTATTTTAAAATGAATCATGATTGAAATAATTCTGCAAATATATCTTCGAATTGTCTGCCAAAATATTAATTTTTAACAACGAAGTTGTTTTTAAAACAAAAAAATTTAAATTGAAAATTTAAAGGGAACCAATTATTTCTCACTCTGTAAAGGAAGGCAAAAACACACTTGCAATATTTTGTTATTTCAAAACACATACAATCACAAAAATTTTTTGAGACTCTCTGCCTTGTCCTGATTTAAACGAAAGTATTGGTTGCTTGTTGCATGGAAATATATAAAAAATGTTTTTGCAAAACTTCATTCATAAAGAAAAATATAATCAAAAGAAATAAAAAAACATGTGTAAGTGTATGATAGCAAAATTTATGAGTCATATGAAAAAAGTCAATTTTGACATACCCATCACGGTAGAATACAGGTAGTCGCATCGACACAGCTGCTGGGACAATGAACTGTTAAAACAATTTTGGAATTGAAAATATTGAATGAAAAATTATTGAAATTTGTAAAAATTGTTTAAAAATAGATATCATTAAAACCTCCGATTTGCTTCGTATAAGAAAACATAGAAAAATCTACTTATTTTTGTCAAAACATTTCAAAATTTTTGGCATGTCAATGTTCCCAAGCGTTGATGCATCTACCTATATTTTTCAACCATGATACCCATGGATAATAAAGTTGACAGCACAAATATAAAACCCTTTCCATCTGGCAATGCCTTAAGAAATGCCTCAATAATAGTGTTCCTTAAATAGAACTTAACCCCTTTTTTGAACGATGCGTATATGGAACTAGTTCCATTTCTTTCATTCGTTTGTCTTTTGAGGTCGTGTTTACACTTATGCACATAATTGCATTTGGGATTTCTTACTATTACAAATTTTACCATAAAAATTAGAATGTGTGTTCTGATTTTTGCCCAAACAATAGAATGTGCGTTGAATTTGTTTAAATAGACCGAAGCCAACTTCTATGATAGTTTATTTCTTTAACCTCAGGACTATTTATCAAAAGCTAAAATTAATTCAGGAAAAAGAAACTAACAGCTACATTACCTAATAAAATTTCCTTACGTTTACACAGAACTGAATAAATTTGTTAACAATGCCTTTTACGACTTTTTTTACATGAGAATTAACACGTTAATTTCACAACGCAAACAACAGCTTCAATGTGCCATCTCAATGCTGCAGCAAGTGTTTTTGTGCTTTTTGTTTGCGACGTTGACCAAAAACATGATTAATCGCCACCCAGTTTGCTGGCGATTTCGTAAACCGCAAATCACAGGGGTACTCTTTGTCCATTTATTTATGCACGATTTGCGCTTTTTATGTTTTGCAAAAAAAAAAACAAAATCTGCAAAGATAAAGTTTTTATATTATTCAAACGTAAAAAATGCATGCATTTTTTCCATTCTACCACAGCTCAGCTAAAAAATTGTCTTTTGTTTTATTTTATATATATATTTTTTTACATTACACTATAATTGCCATTGCTGTTGGTATTTTGTCAATCTCAGGGTCATAATAAAAAGTTGGCGGACATTTACGACAACGTTTCGGAACATACATACATCTCTCAACTCGAAATGAAATATATTCTCACTGGGGTGTGTTAAAATAACAATGCCAGCTCGCATCTGTCCATTCATATGGGCGCATAGGTCATTAAACATTTCAATCTACTTTTGCCAGATGACTACTTCTTTGCGTTCTGAATTTAACATCGCTTTTGCCTTATCACTTTACAACCGTGCAGAAAAAAGTGCATTTCTGTTTTATTTTCACGACATTGCTGATGGATCGTGATGGAAAACTACAGCAATTGTTGTATAATAATAAACAACACACACACATATGTATATACAAATAAATGGTGGCGGTATGTTTTATGTCCGCACGTGATAAGAGGTTGCATGAAGACCAATGTGAACATGATGCTAGACTGCGAAGTGATGTCAACTTGTCTGAAATGAATTGTTGCTAAAAAAAAACACCACTGAAATAGAGAAATTGTCAACAAATTTGACAGCAAAGGAATTGGAACAAAAGCTTTTTCATAAGATTCGAATTCTAATTATGACCGGTTTCACTTAATAATTAAGTATCTATTTTGTTTCCTGCAAAAAAAAAATTAACTTCAGAAATGCTGACAAGTCCAAGCCTTCAAAAATGCTAGAGAGTAAAGGTTAGAATTCATAAGACCCTTTTGTGACTCGCTTAAGTCATCGGCTGGTTTCATCGTAGAGGAACAAAAAGCCAGTCAGAAAAGCGTTTTATGTATTCTCACCTTAAGGACGGCAATCGACTTAGCATGTATATGGTAGTAAAATTCAACTTGTATCATGGTAGACCAATACAGACAATCGCATCGACACAGCTGCTGGGACAATGAACTGTCAAACCTATTTTGGAATTGAAAATGTTGAATAAAAAATTAATTAAATTTGTATAAATTTTTGAAAATGTGAATTATCATAACCTCCGAATGACGTCGTATAAGAAAACATATAAAAATCTACTTATATTTGAAAGAACATTTAAAATGTTTTGACATATCAATGTTCCCAAGCATTGATGCATCTACCCGCATTCTTCTACCATGACTTGTATACAATATTTATTTGTGTAAACGTCATATTTAACTTGTGTAAACGTCATATTAAGTTGAGTTTACACCATGGTAGAAGAATATAGGTAGACGCATCGACGCAGCTGCTGGGACAATGAACTGTCAAACCAATTTTGGAATTGAAAATGTTGAATGAAAAGTTATTTAAATTTGTAAAAATCGTTGAAAAACACGCATTAAAATAACCTCCACACGACGTTGTATTAGAAAACATATAAAAATCTAATTACTTTGAAAAGAAACTAAAATAATTTTGACATATCAATGCTCCCAAGCGTTGATGCATCTACCTGTATTTTTCTACCATGGTTTACACATACTATTTGGTACATATGCATTTCCGACTTTGTCATCCCTAAAAATAGGGCATTACAGAATCAAAATATGGACACAATTTAAATTAACCTTTGCTGTTACGATATCATTAGGTATATCATGGTAGAAGAATGCAGGTAGTCGCGTCGATACAGCTGGGACAATGAACTGTCAAAGCAATTTTGAAATTTAAAATTTTTAATAAAATTACTCAAATTTCTAAAAATTATCGAAAAATACTTATCATAACAACCTCCGATTGATGTCGTATAAGAAACTTTTAAAATCTACTCATTTTTTAGGTAACATTTTAAAAATATCAATTGATATGTTCCCAAGCGTTGGTGAATATACCCAAACTTCTGAAATTGGATGCAACTTATTGCATATGTCCACTGTGCCTGCTGGGAGCTTGCCTCCCAGTGTGTTCGGCACACTGTTACAATTTTCTGTGTTAAAGAAAAAAATAATTTCAAGTTGCATTGTTCATTGTGGCTGTGGCATGTCTGGCACAAAATTAACAATGATAAGGATTTTGTTTTGAATTTTGTATGGAAAATTTCCACAGCCACATAATAGAAACACTTAAAAGTCGTAAAGAAAACCTAAACTTAAGTGAAGCGTGGCGCATACATAAGTTTAATATGGGTGACATGGAAGTCAAGTTATTTTTAGTTTTGAAATTTGATATAATAAGTGGTGCTGTCATAAGAGAAGGGACACATGATAATAGAATAGATTTTAATTATTTTAAACTTTTTCCCAAAGCAAGCCAGTGTAAACACACTAACACACATTTACATATTGAATTCCATGCAAGAATTCCATTCTGTTTTTTTCAGAGAAGGCCAATGCAGTTGAGGTGCGGTCCATTGTAATAGTAAACGTTGTTAACTGGTTAGTCTATGTCACAGTCGTCATGGCCTAATCTCCTTACGATGCATGGCCTCCAGATTGGCCTTTCACTCTAAATGGTGATTTCACATTTGATTTGTTTACATTTAAGAGATTTTCACTTCAATGGAAACCTAACAAGAGTCAGAAAAGAAACCGGTTCAGTGACAAGTCATATGTTCTTGCTCAGTTTTATTTTTAATTTGTAACTTGGCCGTCATCAGACATAGACATTTCGAAACGATCCACCACCACCACTAATGACTTAATAAATCAGTAATTTATGCAGTATTAGTACTATTTAAAAATAAAACGTCAACTCCAACACAACCACATTAATAACAGTGTCATTATTCTAAACAACAATTGAAAATCAAAAACACGTGCTTTTTTCCATCCAACGATTGTTTCATTCATCGGATTCATTCATGAGTGCAAAATTTCAAGTTGCACAGAAATCCATTAACCAACCACCTTTTTTTCATTTCATTTGTCGTCGTGCCATGTGATCGATCAATTGACCAACCGTTCGTGTGCTATGATCTCTCTTAGCATATCAAACATGTTCCCATCCACTTTAAATCGTATCTATGTTGTTTGACTGTGTTGACAATAACATAAACAAAAAATCGAAACAGGTTTGTAATAAAATTTATTTAATATTTAAACCAAAAACATATTTTAATATGTCACCTAATGGTTTCTAATATTCAATATCAATAATAATAGAGAATATTTGGCTATTATTATATATTGTTTATTTTAAAGTGTTTGAAAAAAATTCCATCATTATTTATTCCAAAAGTGACCGATCTAGATTTTATTTGGGGAATAGGAACTGCAAGAAACAAGAAACATTTTGGAAAAATATCGTAGTTCGTAGTTCGAATATCCAAAGTTTGGAACAAAGAAAAGTGACATTTAGCTCTTTCTGCTCCCAAAATGAACTTTTATTTACGACCCTCGATCAAACTTAAATTTTTTGCGGCAAACAGTTAGCCTACGTTTACAAATCAAGAATTTTAGTAAAACGTTAGCTAATTTTTGCATAAGACAAAATATCCTGAATGAGAGTTACATTTTACTACCACTTATATATTGCTTCTATTATTTTCATCAGTGTGTAGTATCATTCTGAGAGAATAGGAGCTAATAATTTTTGAAATAAAAAAGAAAAACAAATGAATGGCAAAAAAAAACAGGATAAAACAAAAACATATCATTGACGATTTTGTAAAATAGGCATATTTTTGACAGTTAATAATGCTCTGTCTTTTGTAAACACAGGGTTGTCATTAACTCGTTTTATTCTTGCCATTAGGTTCCAACCATGTTAGAAGAATACAGGTAGTCTCATCGTCACAGCTGCTGGGACAATGAACTGTCAAACCGATTTTGGAATTGAAACTGTTGAATGAAAAATTATTAAAATTTGTAAAAATTGTTGAAAAATTCATATTATAACAACCTCTAACTTGCGTCGTATAAAAATACATTTCAAAATCCACTTATTTTTCATAAAACATTTTAAAATTTTTGACATATCAATGTTCCCAAGCGTTGATGCATCTACCTATATTCTTCAACCATGGTTCCTACAATAAATCAATTGTTTGTACAAATTACTACATAATGTCGTTCGACAACCCAAAAGTCCTGAAATTTTTTTTTACTACTCGGGTTATTGAGAAACCCATGGTATAATAATTACAAGGTAAGAGAGAATAATTAATTTTGAAAAACACAGCCCTGAAGCTAGAGTCTTGTAACTTCAAATTTACCAATAACAAATGCAACAAGTTGACTTTTTCATTTGAAACTTTCTTCCCAATATTTTTATATAAAAGAAAATCGCAAAAAACGAATGGAACGCCGTGAATTTTTCACAACATCGAATTTCTAATGCAATCCAAATTCTTTTTCATCCAAAAAAGAAACGATTGTTCTTACCAAAGGCTGTAATATGAATTTAAATTTTAACAGAAATTTAATTTTTTGTTTAGTTTTTAAAACATTTCATACAAAAACTCCAAACATGTTATGACATTACAAGACTACTTAAAGAAAAAATTATACTCAGTTGATTGCTATACCTTTTCTTCATTGTACCTTTCTCAGTAATGCTACACGATAAGGGTTTTACATATGTGCTATCACTTTTATTATCCACGTGTATTTTCATGTGTATGTCAATGTTTCCATTTTACATATTACTCATAATTCTTCTATCACACACTCGCATATGTTTTTTATTTCCTTGGGTAACAGTTTGATTTTATTATATTTTCTAAAAAACTATAATACCTTATAGATGACTTTTTACCGCAAATTTTATTTCATATATTTTCACACAACAATTTTTTTATGGAATTATATTTTTCCGATGGAAATAGGGCTCGCTGTAATCGAAAAATGACATATGTACTTTATTCATGTATTTCAAAACTGAAGTGTCATCCATGTATCACACGATGTGTCCAACTTATACATATGGAAAATTTTACACTTCATATGTAAAACCCTTATCGCATGATAGCAGCTTAAGAGTTATAAAATATCAGCAGCTGAGTTAAAATCATCTGTTTAGTAGCCGACGCTAAAATTGTTGTAGTTCGTTTACCCAAAGAGCGAATAAAGAGGAAAATTTTGACCAGTTATTGAGAGTTGGTAAGTTCTTATTGGAAAAATTTCCGCAGTAAGAATTATCCAGTATTATCAGCTGATCAATAATAATTTTTGTTAAAATTAAATCTGCTCCATTAAATTAAAAAAATACGGATAAAATACTTGAGCATTGCCATCTTTGAATTTTCTGTAATTTACCTTGTCAAATTTCGCTGCATAGGAAGCAGGTTCCCATCTCTGATTTGTGTATGTACAGTGGATTTATAAACATTTTGACAATGAGATGTTGAATTTTGAAAAAATCGTAAACATATGATTGCATGACTTTACCTTCTTATTTCTACCATAACTTCAGCTTAATAATGAAATGTCACAAAATATGCTCCTTATGTACTTACACCCTAAGTCTAACAAGTTCTTGCAATGAATTTAATGTCAATTCGACTGAAAACATGATCATTTTTCTAATTTCGTACTTGTCCTAGCTGCAGCTAAGCGATACTAAAGGTGGGAATACATAAAGCGCTTGTATAGCTGACCTAAGGCATCGTAGAGGAACAAAGGACTTTTAGGTTGACTTAGTTCGATTTTGGCTCTAAGCTTCTTTGTTCATTTCAGAAAAAGTCGGTATTTTCGCTATTTCCGCGCTTTATGTATTTCCATCTTAATCCTAATGATGATATGTTTACCTTTAGTTTTCTTTTTTGGGGTTAACCTACTTCAAGAGGATTTATTTGAAGTATAAGTAGATGATATGACAATTTTGATCCAAATCCTGTGGGTTAACCCATTTATATGTAAACGTACGGTGAGGCTAATATTTTAGTTTTATGTTTTGGATTATATTCTTCACTGATAGTAATTGGTACAAATTATTACTGCAAGTCGGCTGTTAACACAAAATTTCTGCAAAAAAGAGTGGTTTAAGAGAGAAATTTTGACAGTTGTTTCACTGAGAGTTTAGAGATTCTTGCCGTTCAAATTCCTTTCTTCATTTAGTCTTTGTTATATTTCGGTTTCTAATGATGTAAAATTACCCATTTCATCCCATCTACTTCAATCGATCTTCTCGGAGAATCACTTAATGTAATTAGGCCAGATTATTAGCGAAACTGCAATGCCCAAAAATGATTTTAATTTTTTTGTAGTTTTCATTTTAACCCCAAGATTAAGCCCTTTTTGTGCTATGATCAACAATTTCGTTACTTGCCAATGTCAACCAGAATTTAAAAAATCACGTCTAGTTCAAACATTTACTTTTTGTCAGTTTCATTATCTCCCCAACCATATTTTTAACAATTTATCATTGTATTTGTTTTACGGCATTTAATATAAACATTTGGAAGTTCATTTTGGTATCTTTTCCCGCAGGGAATGGGAATACGGCTTACATTTTCGTTGTCATATTTGGTTTTCTATGTCAATGTCACGGCTACACAGAGAGCGGAGTAGGTCCAAAAAAAATACCAACAATACACAACGACAAACGAATTTACAATTCAAATTATTTGTGTTTTTTGTTTATTTTTTTTCTCTTCTTTCTTTAAATAGTAAATATCACTGGCAAATTTATAAACAATTTGTTTTGTGCCGGTGGCATGACATTTGCGATTCTACCATGTTAATATATTACTCCCGGCGGATTGTGAAGTAATAAATTGAGCAATTGTTTTCGTTTTCATGTGATTATTTTTCAAACAAAATTGATAACTTTCGCTTTCATCGCTAGTAATTTTTTTTATAATATTATGACCTAATTATATGTCATAAATTAACATCAACTAATTACACATGGAATTGGTTTGAAATATTAGCCACCCACCTGTATGGGCAAACAGCAATTAATTATAGTGCTAATTAGAATATATGACAATTAAAGCTAATGGAAATCGGTAGATTATATTTATACTCTACATTTGTATGCGGCGGAATATTTACATTCTAATTATAAAGACAAATATTAAATCCGTGATAATTAAAGTTGGTTTAACGAACTGCACCCAAACTGTAGCAGCTCACATTTCAATTAATTAATTGCTAATTTGTTAATATCTGAACTAATTTGAGGTAGGTCATGATACTAAAACAAAATATTTAAACTGTACGCAATTGTTAGGTTTTGATTCAGGTTACCCAAAAAAATTGTTGCTGAAAGTAGTCTGTAAACACAGAAGTTCTGCTAAAGGGTGGGATTAGAGGCGGAATTTTTAACAGTTAGTATATTGCCAATTTTTTCTTGCATTACAAAAATTGAGGTAGATGCATCAACGTTTGAAAACATTGATATGTCAACATTTTTAAAATCGGAGGTATTATGGTATTATTTTCAACAATTTTTACAAATTTTAATAATTTTTCATTCAAAAGTTTCAATTTCAGAATTGGTTTGATAGTTCATTTTCCCAGCAGCTGTGTCGATGCGACAGCCAATCAGCTGTTCTACTATTTTATAGTTTTTTTATAATTTGAAAATATTTTTTTTTTTTTGGAAATCGTAAATTTGAATGTATTGTTGCTGTTTTAGAGGAAAAAATTTAAAAATTGGAAAAATTCTTTCTTTTTTTGGCTCATTTCCTTTTTATATCATTGATTCTATTAATTGTGGTTGTCCTCCAGTTGTTTAGACTTACCAACTAATTGTAGGTTTTTTCAAGTTGTGTTTACTTTTGACAGAACACCTTACTCTCTAAAACATAGATTGCTGGACAACTCTTGCAGGAAAGTAAACCCGACATACATTTTATCAGGTTAGGACTTGTGTACACCATGCTGCAATAATAAAATGTTTCAAGAGATCAGACGAAATTTCAAAATTTGTTTATGTTTTGCTGCTTTTTGTATACCTTTCATACTGTCATTCTAATCACAATAAGTATTTTGACAACTCGACTAGGTGGTCAGCTGCAGCAAATCGAGTACCTATTGGTTATGCCATTGCGTATACGAGCTCTTAAGAGTAAAGGTGAGGGTACATAAACAGCTTGAAGTCTTTGCGTGGCATTTTTGGTGACATATCATAAAGGGAATCCAGAGCCGCACTTGAATTCTGCCGTTGTTTCCCCTTATAATTGGACATTAATGTATCTACCAATGACGCCATGCTGCTTATGTACCCTCACCTTAAAACTAAGTTAAATCTCTTGCTTTGTTGAAGCCATGGTAGAAGAATAGAGGTAGACGAATCGAATGCTGGGACAATGAACTGTCAAACCAATTTTGGGAATGAAAATGTTGAATAAAAATTTTTTTAAATTTGTAAAAATTGTTAAAAAACTTGAATTATTATAACCTCCGAATGACGTCGTATAAGAAAACGTATAAAAATGTATTTATATTTGAAAGAAGATTTAAAAAATTTTGGCATACAAATGTTCTCAAAGGTCGATGCATCTACCTGTATTCTTCTACCATGGTTGAAGCTAAATCAAAATCGAGTACCGGCGTCAGAATCCCGGAGCCGCTCTGACCCTCCTTTATAATTTGCCATAAGTAAAGCAAAAAAGCGTGAAATAGATCAAAACTCAAATCGTGACTTCGGCGTGAAAATACAACACTGTTGTCAGCTACAAGTGGCAACAGTATTATATTTTAATGCCGAAGTCACGATTTAAGTTTTGATTCATGGTCCAAGTATAAGGCCCCCCATTCAAACCCGCTGACTACCAAATGTGGTGTCATGCTTTGATCTGTTTTAAGGTGCAATTAAATTAAAAGTTTGAAATATTGGCTAGGAATATTAGTGTCAAATTATAATGGAAAACGACGGCAGGATTTTAGTGCGGCTCTGTAATACCTTTATGAAATGTCACAAAATATGCCTAGCCATGACTTCAAGCTTCTTATGTACTTACACATTTAATTTTTCGAGTTTCGTTTAAGAAATTCACTTAATCGAACGAAGGAACTAGTTTCTTTTTTTCAATTAATAATGCTTCCACTAATATGGCAACTTTATAAAGGTAACTTTATAATTGGCATCTAAAAAATATAAAATTAAAAGTTCTTAGACAAGTCTTGAGAGTTTTGTATTCAATTCATTTCCCAACATTATGGCTTTTTGATGAAATTGGACAGTATAAAGAACTGCTGACATTAAATATCTGAAAGTAATAATCATGGTACAATTAAAAAAAGGTAACCTCATTTCATATTTGCATTCCCAGCTCTGCATTTTCTGTAACTTACCTTGTCAAATTTAAATGCATAAAAACAGTTCCCATCTCTGATTTTGTGTGTATACAATGGATTTATGAATATACATTTTGACAATGAGATGTTGTCAAATGTATAAACTTGAAAAAAAAAATTAAAACATATGATAACATGACATTACCATCTCAGTTCTACAATGGTAATAATTGAGACTGGCGATTTTTTAAATTACAAAGTCAACGCTGTATGGGAGAGATCGACCCCTAAGGGTTCAATTATATATTGGATTTAAAAAAGTCACTTTTGGAACCCCAATTTGAATTTCACTAAAAAGAAAACGCCATTCAATAAACTGGTTCACTCAAAAACATGATCCTTTTAATTAGCTATAATCTGTAATTCTACTCTTCATATTCACTTTGCAGCAACCTAATTTTAGAATAACACAATACATTACGTGTGAAATTGTTACCCCAGACTTCAAAATATTAGCAACAATGAAATATAAAAACATTTTGTAGCGTTTATTTTGTTTCTTAAATGACTGTGGGAAAAATCTAAGTTAGAATAAAACAATAGGCAACTACATATGTACATACCTATGGATATTGTAAATAATTACCCTTACTGAGCACTAGCTATGGCAGCCGGACCCCCATTATCGTGCAAAAATATATATCACAAAAAATAAAAGTGGTACTTGAAAACTCAAATACACAGTAGCGACAGCGGCAGCAGCAGCTGTTAACAGAATTACTCGTATTAATGTCAAACTCTGATAGAATAAACAATGTAAATTCATGGCTAGCCAGCACAAACTACCGATTGTAAATTCGTTGTCATTGATGGCAAATCACCATCAACTATCTATCACTTTCATTTTCAAAACAATTTTTCGTTTTTTTTTCGATTTTTTGTTTTGTTCACTTTGATTATCTATTGTTTTGTTGTACCGGCTTCAACTGAATGTTATTTAGTTTTACATGGTATTACTAATCGCCTTCAATTAGTGAAAGAGTAAATTTGTTAAACGTCATGTCAGCGGGTGACAGAGGGCATGATTATTGCCAAACTATTGCAGGGGGTGTTGACTCTTTAGTCATGCAACAAGTGTCAAATTTTTGTAAAGATGTTAATCAATGTAATAGCCAATGATCGATTTGTGAAAAGCGGGATGAGGGGAAGAGAGTTGGAATTTGAAAATTGATTGTTTACATTGATCACATTTTGTTTTCGTTTGACTCTCAGTGAAATTATCTCGGGGTGAATGACAGGGAACCCCATGAAGCCATGCATGCCTAGTGATTGGTTGTGTGCAAATGTAAATGATCATCGTTGAAATTTAGATGTTGATTCAATCATTGATTTACATCCACTTATTATTTAATTAAACCTCAAGGCGTTTTAGAAGCGGGGAATTTTCAACAAAGATGTATGTAATTATTTTTGATTGACTATGGCAATAAGGTGTGCCGTGATTGAAATGGCTATTTTAAAGATTTAAATAATTGCATGAAGAAGGAAACTGAAAACGACTATGAAACGGCCTACGAAGACGGGACCAGGCAGAAATAAACAAAGAAAGCCACATGTGTTTGAATGTCGAACATAACATAATAGACTTTTTTGACTGGCTTAAGTCGTCGGCTGGCTTCTTCGTAGATGAGCAAAGGAGTTTTAGGTTGACTTAGCTCGATTTTAACCCTACGCTCCTTTGTTCTTTTCCGAAGAAGCCAGCCGATGACTTAAGCCAGTCAAAAAGGCGTTTTTTGTATTCTTATCTTAAGAATGATTTTCATTTAAATATTCTATTGAACCAGAACACAGGTTTACGATAATCAATCAATAATCGACACGTGTGACATCCAAATACAAAAATAAAGAAACATAGTTCCATAAAAGACGTACCAATGTCATGAATGTTTTGATGGGTTGCATTGAACAAAGATCGTAATGTGGGAAATGTGTGGCAACTCTGGTAAAGGCTTTATCCATGGTAGAAGAATACAGGTAGATGCATCAACGCTTGGGAGCATTGATATGTCATAAAAATTTAAATGTTTTTTTTTTTAAATATAAGTAGACTTTTATATGTTTTCTTATACGACGTCATTCGGAGGTTATTATAATTCACGTTTTTCAACAATTTTAAAATTGGTTTGACAGTTCATTGTCCCAGCAGTTATGTCGATGCGTCTACCTATATTCTTCTACCATGGCTTTATCATACGGAATGTTTGTTACATATGTAATGTCAAATTTTCCATATGTAGATGCTACGCATATCATGTGATACATGGACGCCATTTCATTCGGTTACAGCGAGCCCTATTTTAATGGAAAAGATATAATTTAATCAAAATTCTTCAATTGTTTGCATGAAAATATATAAAATTAGATTTAAATTCTTTCAAATTTAAAAATTTAAATTCATTCAAATTTATAAAATATAACAACAATGTAATCAAAGGATATAAAAAAACATATGCAAGTGTGTTATAACAAATAGT
Organism: Musca domestica; assembly: GCF_030504385.1. Taxonomy (NCBI): domain Eukaryota; kingdom Metazoa; phylum Arthropoda; class Insecta; order Diptera; family Muscidae; genus Musca; species Musca domestica. The sequence goes on from NW_026712258.1 coordinate 10,650,623, forward strand.
AGAAGACGTATGTAAAATGGTAATTTTGACATACACATTTACACATGGATAAAAAAAATTGACAGCACATGTCTAAAACCATTTCGTCTTATGGAGCCGTAAGCTGCGATCAGACGACAAGGACTTTTTCATATGTTATGTCAAATTTTCCATACAGAGAAGATGCACATATCGTATGATACATGGACGACATTTAAGTTGAGATATACATTAGTAAAGTACATATGTACTTATTCGATCACGGCGAAAAATATAAGATAATCAAAAGTGTATACTATTATAGAAAATGCGAAATAATCTCAATATAACCAAAGGAAATAAAAAACCATATGCAAGAATATTGAGTCATATGTAAAATGGCAAATTTGACATACACACAGAAATACGCATGAATATTAAAAGTGACAACATATGTAAAACTCTATCGTCTGATAGCAACTTTAACACGGTTTTTGAAGTTTTTAACTTTTGGATTCGTATGAATATAACAAACCGTTTAGACTACTTCTAATTTATAAATCTTTACGTTTGCGAGATCAGCACGATGTTAAATGTTAATTCCATAGCGAATGCGTCAAATAATATTCACTGGTTTTATGAATACGATTTACGTGACATATAGGCTATGGAATTCACATTTAAGAGTAGATTTATAGCTTGTTTTTCCCCGGGTCTTATAGCTTGTTTTTCCCCGGGTTAACCTTCTTTATGGAAGATTTATTTGATGCATGTAGTCGCATCGACACAGCTGCTAGGACAATGAACTGTCAAACCAATTTTAGAATTGAAAATTTTGAATGAAAAATTATTCATATTTGTAAAAATTGGTGGAAAATGCATATCATAACATTTGACGTATGTATATGCAATGGTTTTGGCTAGAGTTGCTAGATATAGTGAACTGTAAACGTTGTATTAAAGATATAGTTGTTTATTGGCAATTTCAATGATTGACAACTCGACGCAAACACATTTTTATAAAAGCATCGTCGTTGTTTTTCTGGCTCCAAATACAAATATTTTTTGAGGGTAGAAAAAACACAATTGTTAATAATTTTCTTAAGTTATTTTTTTTTATTTTATAAATTTTAATTTTTCTTTATATGTTTTTTCTTTTTTTTAGCAAAACCTTTTAAGTTTTTTTAATGCAAACTTAAACGCCTGGGACGTTTTATTTTTTTGTTTTTTGTTATGTGATTTGTGATTTTACAAAACTTAACGAAAAAATAAATATTCAACTACCCGGATTTAATCACGGATTTTATTTAACCCGAAAAAAACGTAACAAAGTGTATCAACCTGGTATTGTGAATTGCCGCCGTACAAAATGAGTGCCATCGACAGTGGAAAATATCGCCTGAAAAAAGATTGGGCCAGTGTCTCGATACCATCATTGGTCGATATCGACGAACATGCTGACGACGAAACCGAAAGTGGAATAAATATCACCGAACCATCATTGCCACCACAAAAGCCGCCCAGACGGAGTTCATTGGCATTGGGTTTGTTTTCCAGTAAATCGGATAAAAGTCAGAAGAGACGTAGCTCCATTGCGGTTTCTTTCTTTCGACGTGATAGTAATAAGGTAGGCAGCGCCGATTGCACATTTCTCATTTTTGCTTTTAATTTTGCTTTTTTTTTTAATTTCTTTCGTTTTATTATTTTATTTTAATTTTTAGCATTCATCCAAAGATTCCTATGAATCGGCCGTAAAACATGAAAAAAGTGATGGCTCAAACACACCCATATCACCTGACATTGTTTACAGCTCGGAAGAGAACATTCGTGCCTCGTCGCCAAATGAACCCGGTAAGGTAACATATTTTGATGATGGCACCAATGTTCGCACAGCTGTCAAGGGTATTGGCATCACCAGCAGTCCATATGATACGCCCATCGACAGAGAGCGTAATCGTCGCCGACGTACATCGCTACAAACAAAATTAGATAGACGTCGTCGCAAGAATTTCGAAGTCAGCTTTTCCACACTCGAACAGAGTACGGGAATCGGTTCACAAAGTGATTTGACCAATGATAGTACCACAGGCATCGGCTCGTCCACAGGCGATATGAGCTATGATGAAGTCGATCCCAATCATTCGGCCTATTTTCCAAGGCAAAAACGCCATTCATGGTGGAATATTTTCGTACCAGAGAACATTAAAAACAGGTGAATATTTTTTTCTTTTTATTATTTGTTGTGGGATTTTTTGTTTGTTTTTTTTTTTAATTATTATTAAATTTTGTTTTTTTTAATTTTCTATTAACCTGGAATTTTTTGAAATAATGCCTCTAATATTACCCAATAAGAACAATAACAACAATAATTGTTATGCTAACTGAAGCAATGAATGAATTACTTAATGTTTGTTTTTGTTGTTGTCGAATGAATGAATTCAAGCGAATTGAAGTAACACCTTTGAAAATTACTGCGACGACAAAATGTGAGAATAATTAATGACCGAAAGATATTCAGATTTGATGTCTGAATTGACTTGTAACGATAGGATTTCAATTGAGGGAGGGGAGTCAGAGTGGGAGACTTGTAATTGACCGGAGAGGAGATTAATGTCTGTTTAGAATAATTTTAAAGGGCAAAAGAGAATAAATAATATTCAATTCTTATGTCAAATGTTAAATAACATTAAAATACGGACATAAAATGAATGGGTGCTAGTCTGATATGTTAAATATGGCCGGTGGAGGAGAAATTATGACAGAGTCTAAGTATGGACCCAAAATGTGATTATAATTATATTTGTCTGATGAAAATAGGGCTCGCTGCAATCGAAAAAGTACGAAAATACTATGATAGAAGAATACATGTAGTCTCATCGACTCAGCTTCTGGGACAATGAACTGTCAAACCAATCTTGGAATTGAAAATTTTAAATGAAAAATTATTCATACTTGTAAAATCTTTTGAAAAATTCATATCATAACAGCCTCCGATTGGTGTCGTATAATAAAACTTCTAAATATCTACTTATTTTTTATAATTCATTTTAACATATCAATGCTTCCAAGGGTTGATGCTTCTATTTGTATTCCTTTACCATGGTAAAATTAGGAAGGTAAAGTCATTTCAAATAAGCATACCCATCTATGCATTTTCTGTAATTTACCTTGTCACATTTTACTACATAAAAACAGGTTCCTATCTCTGATTTGTGTATGTACAATGGATTTATAAATACAAATTTTGGCAATGAGATGACAAATCAATAATTTTTGATAAAATTGTAAACATGATTGTATGACTTTACCTTCTTGATTCCACCATGGTATGTACCTTACTTACGTACACCTAAGTCTGTTTTTACACGGTAGATTGGTTCCAGAAGAAGCCGTGTAAAAAAAAACCGTATAAAAAAGACATTGATTTTATGGGTGATTTGTTCCTAATGGGTGATTTGTTCCTAATTTCTAAAACCTATCAAAATTAGTGAAAAACAAGAATTTTTAAGAACAAGAATTCATGTCTATTTTATTAAATCAAATATATAATGCTTGTGCTATTCACATTTGCTTTGACCAGTAAAAAATGTTTGTACGCGCTAAAGGGGAATTCACTTAAATCTTTAAGCTAGTGTTCGCAAACTATTGATTCTATCGATGGTTTCAGACTTTTTTCTTTCATAAATACTTTTTTGTGATATGAACATACTTCGCAAAAATTAAATTTGACAAAAAAAATTAAGTACATAAAATTTCAAATCGTGCTAAATGGAATAAAATCGTGTAAAAAAATTAAAAAAATTCAATTTTCAAACCGTGTTATATCAAAACCGTGTACAAAAAGACCGTGTAAAAACAGACTTAGGTGTATTTTACAACAGAAATGTCGTCCATGTATCACACGATATGTGCAACTCCTACATAAATAAAATTTAATATTACATATGTAAAAAACATTCATGTATCAGATAACTGCTGATTTTCTCCGAGCAACCGTAACTTGTTATTTGTATTCGGATGACATGTTCAACTGCTGATTAAAGAGCGTAGCTTTTAGAAAAATGAGATTTCTTTTAAGATACCAGAAGGGACCGTGAAAACACGGTCCTTATCAAGAGAAAAAATCTGTTAAATATATTGATAAGTGAAACAAAGACAGTGGAAATCGGAATTTGTATCAATTGCAAAGTGTTCTCCATGCGGAGTGGCTAGCCACAGACATACCATTTTTTACATATGTATAAGTTACACATATCGCGTGATACATTGATGACATTACAATTGAGGTATACATGAGAAAAAGACATCTGTACTTTTTCGATCACATCGAGCCCTATTTTCACCGGACAAATACAATTTAATCAAAAATGTTGTCTGTTTGTTGTGTGAAAATATATAAAATTAAATTTGCTGTAAAAGTCATCCATAAAGTTTGATGATTTCATAAAAACATAATATAATCCCAATGTTATTAAAGGAAATAGCAAAAATGCACACGGAAATACATATGGATATAAAAAGTGACAGCACATATGTAAAACCCATTACGTTTGATAATATCGTAACTAAACTTGAGGGAATACGACGACAATTTTTTTTTTTAATAACCAAACGTTTTAATCTTGACAGACCCACCTGACAATATTAAAAGAGATTGACTTCATTGACCTTTCTTCCAGCAACTCACATTTCCAGTAATTTTCATAGTTCATACCTTCAAAAGTTTGAAAACAATAATAATAATAACGGTTTTTTGTTGGCCTTGTTTTAACTGTTATTAATTCTTGTCATTAATAACGGTCAATAACCCCCTCCTTTGTACATATGAACTTATTGCTTTAAGATTTTGTTTCGGTTCTTCTTTTTTTCTGGCATTACTCATTTACAGGCAGGCAGGCCGCAATCATTAATCTCATCCACCGGCTGTGAAAATACTATTTCTCATCCAAAGAAAAAAATTAAAACTGTCATTAAAAACACTTTAAAGTGGTTCATATTTTTAGTCTCTTTTGCTTTTGAAGTGATTCAACAACAAATTGGAGATTACCTGTTTTGGTATTCCACAACAGGAAACTAAATATGAATACAGCTATGTAATTAATTTTATTGTGCTCCAAAAATTCTCAAAAGAAATGCCTACATGTGGTTATTTATTGTTTTTAGCATTATTCTCATTTATGGGATCCCATTTTCTGCTCGTAATCATGTTGTTTTTTATATGCACTATCTAGTAAACAATATTAATTTCCGTTTTAGATGAAGACCCAGAAACAAACAATTTATCACCATAATAAGAAAGGAAGAGAACCAAAGCTAAGAGTATTTGTTCTTTTCGTTCTTTCTAAATTTGTTAACTGCAGCTACTATTGGCTGATGTTCCTTGTGTTGTTCGTGATAAGAATTCCAGGCTTCCAAGAAAAAGATAACTAATAACATATGTTTTGCTTTCCGATTTATTGTTTATCTTCAGTTTTTTTGGTTTCTTCGCAATAATTCCCTTCCTTGTCTGCCTTGTTATAACATACCTAATACCTTGTTAGGATAAAGCTTTTCAAAACGGTATTTCTTAAGGTGGGAATACATAAAGCGCTTATTATATCTTAGGAAATGAACAAAGGAGCCTAGGGCCAAAATCGACCTAAGTCAACCTAAAACTCCTTTGTTCCTCTACGAAGAAGCTAGCCGCTGACTTAAGCCAGCCAAATATGCACTTTATGTATTCCCACCCTAAGCTGCAACAATTCTACTCGCCTACCAACACTGATTACCTAGTATTTTCCCCGGCGCCAAATTTCCATTTCTTTCAATTGAAATTCGTCCACTCAATTTTCATTTTTGCATCAGAATCAATTGATTCTGTGGATTTTTTTTCTCCAATAAAGACAAAACATTTTATTAAAATTCTGTAAATATGACCGCAATGAATAAATTAATCATTTATTCATTCGCTCATTTGTTCGGGTAATTGGACGAGCACGTTTTGCCGGCACGCGATATCTTTCATTCTTTCTGCACTGCCAGCAGAGTAAACATTGTAAACAACAATTGAAGAACTTGATATCTATCGCCGAGTAACAGTAAAAAGTAATAAAAAAAATAATAAAACGTTAAACTTTTACATAAAACAGCAGCTTATCTTCGTATGCACAAATATGACTGCAAAAGATGATTTATGAAATAAAACGATTTGAGTCAAATGATAACAGTTTTTTCAAAATCAATGGAAATTGAAATGAATGGCTAGAGGACTAGACTAGTTACCGGGTTACATTCATGTTTACATCTTGATTTTACCATGATAATGTCAAAAATCAGAGTTGTATTTGCAAAATCTTTGAGTTGTGTAAACGTCATATAGTTGCCAAAGCATTTAGAAGGAATGCGAACTGCGAATGTGAAATCCACTTTCTTCTACTTTTGAACATTTTACCAAAAAAAAAAAAAAAAAAAACAATTGTAAAATCATTGCATGTTTACAAAGATAATATCATGCTATCATACGAGTACAATTTTTTATAGTATGTCCCTTCATTGTGAAATGTATCAGCCTGTTCCACGATATCAAAAGAACTCGTTCGCACACCTATTACACGACAAACAGCCGATTTCCGAACGAACGAAACAGAACGAAAATTTGTACGAACATCAGCGAATGAAAACTTAAGCATTTTAGTGTAATTTTGCGTTCCACTATCTTTGTTAAATGACATAATCAGTCACTTATGTGATTGCTGTCGTCTACTCCACAGCTGCGGGTACTAGTTGATTATATGGAAAAGAATCCTGCGTTCGTCAGAGGAGTGCCAATATTTGGAAGCAGCAGGCTCCTCCACATCATCCATAAAATATAGGGCACAGAAATATTCATTTTTTAATTTTTTGAATAAATAAATAAAGTGAACACAATAACTGGGAAACTCGAAATGTTATTATGTTTTTTTATTATTTACAATTTGCTTGTTTACAATTGAACTGTCAGTTCAGACAGAACCAGCTGACATATGGTTGCATGTTTTACAGCTTTTCGCGTTTAAATCTGTCATTTTGGCGCTTTTTTGTTTAATTTCGCGGTTAATTTTTTCAAAGGTATATTTGGCAACACTAAGTCACGTAAGGCTATGCGAAAGCATGAACGAATGTTAGTGGAACGCATTTTGATACGAAAGTGAGTGACTAGCTTTCGTTCGCACAATTTTTCTTTCGATATCGTGGAACAGCCTGTATATTTTGTAGTTCTTCCTTAAATATGGGCGTACAGCTGGCAAGAATTTTACATTTATTTCAGACCAAATATTTTGTTATTTTCAAATCATGTAAGACGTAATTATGGAATGGTTGAATTTGGTTTCGTTGAGATTAGGACAAGTATGAAGATAATATCACGCCTTGTTTGCTACAATACAAAAAAGATTGTTATCCATCATATTTAGTCGAATTGACATTAAATTTGTCACAAGGAATTGTCAGCGTAAGTTTTCGTTATAGCACAAAATCCACATTGTGAGGTTTTTTGACACATTTTTCCGCTGGCACATCCGATTATTTGATCCCTAAAGGCGGACGTAAAGTAAAACCTAAGATATCGAACGTAAAACTGTTTTCACGCTGAAAGTAAAATATTTTTTTTGACCTTTGTAAAGGCTGCCACTCGTCATACGAAAATATTTTAGATATGAAAATGGATTTTATTTGAAAAATGACAAGGTTGATTTTGTTAGATTAGGGTTGCCGTATTCAATTTATCAAATGAGTACCTCTATTGTTTTGCTATGGGGAATATATAAAAAAGATAAAGTATTTTCAAATAAGCATATCCATCTCTACATTTTCCGTAACTTTTCTTGTTAAATTGCACTGAGTAAAAAACGAGTTCCCATCTCTGCAATAGATTTCTAAGTTAACATTTTGCAATGGAATGTTATGATTTCTTGACTTTAACTTCATAATTCTACCATAAAAAACCTTTCCCGTACTCCAAAGAGATGTAAAAGTTGCACTTCTCTTTAAAGAAAAATTGTACATTTTTCTTTGTTTTGTATGTTCTCTTTAGAAACTGTTTACACCACGAATTTGGGCGAGTAAAAGTGGAAAATCTGCCAAACAGTGATATTGACATTTTATTCAATTAAATTCCACAAAGCTTCTGATGTTTCTAATGAAACCACGTACACTGTGGTCGGTTATTGCATCTTTCCCATAGATAAAAAAGTGATGTTGTCGGCCTCAGAAATCGTTTTTCGTTATTACAAGTTTCATTTAAGAATGAACTGTCCGATAAGCAAAAGGTCAGACCGTCTCCTCTGTATCTGTTAACGTAGAACTTACTGAATTCAAGTTGCCATATTTTATATTGATAATATGGCAACAACAGCAACATA